>NC_044550.1:42991909-43635034 GCF_007565055.1 Rhinopithecus roxellana | reverse complement strand
CTCCATATGCCCATCGGGGGTCCCATGAGTCTTTGATATTTAATTGGTATTGAAGGGGGGTTCGTTGATTCGCAATGGTGAAGACAGCAGTGGGTTTCGTCTGTCTCAAGGTTGCATAATGGATCTTACAACAAATATAAGGGCATCTTAGGTTCTTTTGTTTCCAGTAAGTCTTACAATTGTAATGTGTCTGATTGTGCAGGAAGCAGAGAGCCTTAGCTCCGGTCGCACTGCAACACGATAGGGTGAAATTTATAGTAAGATGGGGTTGGCAGCCTGAAGGGGGGCAGTCAGCAGTGCCTTGTAGCTGTGAGTGCTGTTTATTTTTGTGTGACCAAGTTTCAACTATAGAGAATCTCCATATGAAAGTTGGGTTAGTAATAGAGATTGAAATGCAAGAAAAAGATAGTAATATAAGTATGAAATAGTACTTCATCTTCAGTGTAATCACAGGGTACACCTTGTCACTGAAGATGTTCTATAAAGGTAAGTGGGAGAACCACTGTGATGGGCTATTATCTGGAGGCAAGTAGGGATCTGGGGTAAGATATTGGAATTCTGTTATGTTTATATAGAGTATGGCGAGAAATTGGGATAAGCACAAGGGGTCAGGGAACGTGTGGTGGTTGAGAGAGTTTGGTGAATTTGAGAAGGGTAGGGGTAAGTCTAGTAGATGTCCACTGATTGTCTTCTGTGGGGGCCTTTTTTAATTGTGATATATGGAGCCAGTGCGTGTGTCCTAGAAGTTTGGCTGCTGTGTATGTGGATAGGAGGACAGTATAGGGGTCTTTCCACCTAGGCTGAAGATCTTTGGCTTGGATATCTTTTAAGTATACTTGGTCTCCTGGGCTGAGAGAGAGCTGTGGGCTATAGGTGTCTGTTGGAGAGGGGCGTGCTAGTTCTGCATGTTGTCTCAGGAGTTGTCTCAAGAGGGTGAGGTATGGGAGATAAGTTGCCAGCGGGGAAGAAAGGGTGGGTAACTGCTGGAGGGTGAGGGGCCGGCCGTAAACTAATTCAAACGGACTGAGGCCTGTTGGACTCCGTGGGGCTGCTCACAGCTGGGTTAGGGCCAGGGGAAGGAGAGTTACCCACGATTGTCGAGTCTCGAGGGAGAGTTTGGTGAGTTGCTGCTTAATGAGCCCGTTGGCCTTCTCTACTTTACCAGAAGACTGAGGTCTATAAGGGATGTGGAGTTTCCAGGTGATGTGTAGGAGGGCTGCCACCTGTTGGACTACCTTGGAGATGAATGCTGGGCCATTGTCAGACTGAAGAGTGAGTGGGAGGCCAAACCTAGGAATAATGTGTTCAGTGAGTATGGAGGTAACTATATTGGCGGTTTCTCCTGTAGTAGGATAGGCTTCTATCCATCCTGAAAAAGTATCAATGAGGGTTAAGAGATATTTGAATTTTTTATGCCTTGGCATGTGGGTAAAGTCAATTTGCCAATCTTCGCCTGGTTGGTGCCCTCTGAGTTGATGGCTCGGATGGGGGTTGTGCAATGCACCTTGAGGGTTTGACTTGAGACATGTGGAACACTGTCGGTTGATTATAATTAGGTGTTTCATGAGTGTGGGGCAGTGAATGAGGGGGCTTAGGAGGTTACATAAACTTTGGGTCCTATGTGTAGGGAATTATGTATGTCTTTTAGAATGGTGTGGAGTTGAGTTTCAAGAATAACTAATTTATTATTGAGGTAAATCCAATTGTCTGCGGCTAGTTTGGCTGTTGGATCTTGTAATAGTTTGGTATTTTCCTCTTGGGTATAAGTAGGGGTATATTGAGGAGAGAGAAAACAAATAGAGGGAAGCGTGGGAGTGGAGAATCTGGCTACTGACTTGGCAGTGGTGTCGGCAAAGTTATTGCCAGCCGCCACCGAGTTAGATGGAGTCTGATGACCTTTACAGTGTTTGATGGCTGCTCTGGAAGGTGCTGATAAAGCATCCAGCAGTTTGAGTATCTGTTTTTTGTTGACTGTAGGGGTACCACTGGTGGTTAGGAACCCTCTCTCTTTCCAGATGACAGAGTGGGTGTGTGCAATCAAGAAGGCATACTTGGAGTCTGTGTATATGTTTACCGTTTTTCCTCTGGATAGGAGGAGAGCCCTGGTTAGTGCGATAAGTTCTGCCTGCTGTGATGTTGTTCCTTGTGGTAAATGCTTAGCTTCTAGGAGAGCAGAAGATGTAACTACTGCGTATCCTGCCTGTCTATTTCCTAGAGAATTTATAAAAGAACTGCCATCTACAAATAGGGTTAACTGTGAGCCTTCCAATGGCTGGTCATGTAAATGTAAGTGACTAGGTGGTTGGGCCTCTAAAATTTCTGGACAGGAGTGTTCAGTACTAGGTTGCTTGAGAGGGTCAGGAAGTAGGGTTGCTGGATTCAGAGAGGAACAGACTCCTAGGGCAATGGTGGAGTCCTCTATGAATAGGAGGTGAAAGAGTTGGAGTCTGGACGGGGTTAGATGGCTAATACTTCTGTGGGCAATAAGATCTTGAAGGCAGTGAGTAGAGAAGACTGTTAGGTTACCACCCCTAATAAGTTTCTTTGCTTCTTGGGTTAGACAGGCTGCTGCTGCCAGGGCCCGAAGACAGGGCTGCCACCCTTGTACGGTGGGGTCTAATTGTTTAGATAGATATGCCACAGGGCAGTAGGTGGTGCCTATACATTGGGCTAAAAGACCCACTGCAACTTTTTGTCTTTCATCTGTGAAAAGCTGGAAGGGGCGTTGGAAGTCTGGGAGTGAGAGAGTAGGATGTGAGAGAAGGCAGTTTTTCAGGTGAGTGAAACGTTTATAGACTAACTTTGGGTTAGACAAAGGTCCTTGGGGAGTCTCCTTGACAGCTGCATATACAGGCTTAGCCAAGATTCCGAAATTACGAATCCAGTGTCTGAAAAATCCTACTAGGCCTAGGAAGGATTGAATTTCCTTAGCGTCTTGAGGAGGAGAAAGATTTTGTATTAAAGTTAAGCGGTCTGTAGTAAGTGAGCGTGTCGTAGGAGTGATCTGAATACCTAAATATATGACACATTGTTGTGCGAGTTGAGCTTTGTGTTTGGATATTCGGTAACCTTTGGATCCTAGATGACTAAGGAGGATTGCAGTGTCTAAAAGAGAGTCCTGTCCTGTGGGACTACAGAGTAAAAGGTCATCTACATATTGGAGAATTTTACTATTGGTAAGAGGACAGGAGGCTAAGTCTTTTGCTAGGGCCTGCCCAAAGAAATGGGGGCTGTCTCAGAACCCTTGAGGAAGCACTGTCCATGTCAGTTGGGTGGAGGTATGGGTGTCTGGGTCTTCCCATGTAAAAGCAAAAAGAAACTGACAATCTGGGTGCAGGGGAATAGTGAAAAAATGCATCTTTTAGATCCAGTACAGTAAAGTGTGTTGTATTAGGTGGAATGAGAGAAAGAAGGGTACAGGGGTTGGGAATTACCGGATTGGTGGGACAAACAGCTTTGTTGATAAGACGAAGATCCTGCACTAACCGAAAAGTTCCATCTACCTTCTTTACAGGTAGGATTGGGGTGTTACAGGGAGAATGAATGGGGATGAGGATGTGTTGGCTGAGTAACCTAGTAATGATTGGTTTTAGTCCTCGTAAGTGCTGTGGAGAGAGAGAGAACTGTGGGCGGGTTGGAAACTGAGATGGTTTCTTAAGTTTTATAAGTATTGGTGGATGATGTTCCGCCATGACAGGAGTGGAGGTGTCCCACACTTGGGGGTCAATAGGAATGGGGAAATCGGGGAAAGGGTTAGTAGGATTGTTGGAGTCATTTGAGTTAGTCAATACTAGAAGCAGATGGCAGGTAGGATGGGGAGCGCTAGTAGGGATGGAGATACAGGCTTTCAATTGACTTAAAACATCTCGGCCCAGTAGGGGAGTGGGGCATGAGGGGATAATGAGGAACGAGTGTGCAAAATAGTTGTTGGCCAGGCAGCAATTAAGGGGTGGGGTTTTTCGAGGGCTGGACAGGGAGCCATTGACTCCTACAACAGAAATATTGGAGGGAAGGCTAGGCCCTTCGAAAGATGGCAAAACAGAGTAGGTAGCCCCGCTGTCAATTAAAAAATTAATTTTCTTACCCGCTACCAGGAGAGTTACCCACGGCTCGGCGAGGGTGATGGGCGTCCCTGAGTCCCGGCACCTTCAGTCGTCATCCAGATGTAAGAGCTGGAAGGAGCTCCCAGGGTCCTGAGAAGGGACATCACGTTGAGGGGCCATGCCCGTTTTCAGGGCGGGGCAGTCAGACTTCCAGTGCCCTTCTTCATGGCATGCTGGACAAGGAGTTGTTGGCAGATGAGGGTTAGGACACTTTTTAACCCAGTGTCCAGCTACTCCGCACTTGTAGCACGGCCGCACTGGCTCAGATGGTTGGGGACTCTGGGGACATCTATTAGCCCAATGCCCTGGGTTACCGCATTTATAGCAAGCCCCTTTTATTGTCTTTGAGCCTCCGGGGATTTTGCTCTCCAGTTTTGGGTTACGGCTAGGCTGCAAAGCAGCAACTAAGGCTTGAGTCTGGAGCTGTACCTTCTGCCTTAGGCGGGCCTGTCGTTGGGCCTCAGCTGTTTCCTCCCTTGAATTATAGACCTTGAAGGCCGACTTGACTAGGTCTTGAATAGGAGTTTGAGGTCCATCCTCTGCCTTTTGGAGTTTTTTCCGAATATCCGAGGCCGATTGTGAAATAAAATATGATGCTAGAATAGTGGCCCCGGCTGGGGAAGCTGGGTCTAACCGAGTGTATTGAATTAAAGCCTCAGTTATCCTGTTTAAAAATGTGGCCGGGTTCTCATCTGGACCTTGAATAATTTCTTTTAGTTTATTGAAATTTACTACCTTATTTGAGGCTGCCTGCATAGCAGCCAGAAGACATTGAGTCATCATATCTTGTCTTCGGCGGCCTGGCTGGCCTACTTGATAGTTCCAGTCTGGGTCTATAGAGGGGACTGCTTGTTCCCGTAGTGGGAAGGCAGGGTCTGTTAAGTGTAATTGGTTGGCATGCTGCCTGGCGGCCACTAGGATGCGCTCTTGCTCCTCAGGGTTTAGAGTAGAGGTAAGAATAACCTGGAGATCATGCCAGGTTAAATCGTAGGCCTGGCAAAGGTATCTAAATTCTTTGGTATAAATTGTAGGGTTGGCAGAAAATCTCCTAAGTGTCCTTCAATCTTTGAAAGATCTGCTAATGAAAAGGGAACATGAACTCTAACTACGCCCTCTGCTCTGGCCACCTCACGCAAGGGTGCTAATACCACAGGGGGTTGGATAGGGTGGGAGTACGAGCGGGGTCAGTTAGGCAATCTTTAGAGCAGGTATGGGCAGAGATAGGTGAGCTAAGATGAGCAGGCAGAAGTGCCGAGGGGTGGGAGGGAAGTATAGCCTCAACAATGGTGGGAGGGGCTGAGGAGGGAGGCAGAACAACCGCCAGAGCGGGAGGGGGAGGTGGAGCTGAAAGAGGAGGTGGGACCGAAGCGGGATGGGGAGGTGGGGTATACGGCGGGAGTGGAAGGGAGGGAGGGGAAGTAAGGTCTTCGGGCAACTCAGACAGGAAAGATGACTCCTCTTTTTCAGACTTTGTTAGGCCTGCATCCTTAGCCAACATGACTTGAGCCAAGGAACACTGGCCACACAGGTCCGGACGAGAACGCAAGGCCCAAAATCCTTGTATATAATTAATTTCGGACCACTTGCCTAAGTGTTGACAAAAACTACTGAGGTCGGTTAAAATGTTACGGTCTAGAGTGCTCTCAGGCGGCCATTGAGACTGATTGTCTAATTTATATTGTGGCCACACCACAGTGGAGAGGAACACCAGTCGCTTTCACCTGAGATCTTGTTCTACTTGCAAAGTTTTGAGGTTTTTTAGAAGACACCCTAAAGGGGAGTCTCTAGGTATTTTTTTTTTTTTTTTTTTTTTTGAGATGGAGTCTTGCTCTGTCACCCAGGCTGGAGTGCTGTGGCCAGATCTCAGCTCACTGCAAGCTCCGGCTCCTGGGTTCACGCCATTCTCCTGCCTCAGCCTCCCGGGTAGCTGGGACTACAGGCGCCGCCACCTCACCCAGCTAGTTTTTTGTAGTTTTTAGTAGAGACGGGGTTTCACCGTGTTAGCCAGGATGGTCTCGATCTCCTGACCTCGTGATCCGCCCGTCTCAGCCTCCCAAAGTGCTGGGATTACAGGCTTGAGCCACCGCGCCCGGCTAGTCTCTAGGTATTTTGGATTGGGGTTTCCCATTGCCTTCCTCTCGCCAGTAGGCGGAAATGGAAACCGGACTCTACCTGGCTACAAAGCGTCCGTTGGAGCCACCAGAGACCAGTGAGAGGCTCCTGGAGCCGGAATGGAGATTACCTCCAGGCGGACGTCTCTGTCCTGGACGGGTCTCCCACGGAACGGAATGGAGTTCCTTTGGGCAGAGGTCCCTGCCTTTGGGAACTTCCCTGGGTCACCTGGTGACCGGAAAAAAAAGCCTTGGGCCTGCGCAGGACTTCTGGCCAAGGGATATGAGAGGGAGGCAGAAGGTACTCACCCCTAGGAGACTTGGAGGTGGGGAAAGCGATGTCCAGGTCCTGGTCCGTCTGGGGCGTGGAAGGAGGAGGCTCCTCGGACCTTGGGGGCCCTGAGGAGGGGTCTCCTCCCGGGTTTCGGCACCAGCTGATTTGCTTTAATGCGACCCCAGAGCAAATGCCAGAGAAAAGGCAAGTAGGCAAGGCAAAAAAAAAACTTTATTTACAAGCCAATGTGAAGGAGGGGCGAGGTTCACCAGTCTCCGGCGGTGGAGGCCGATGAAGTCGCTCCGGTGTTCTCGGGAGAGGTTCCTGGGTCCCGCGTATGAGGAGGGGCCGAGGAAGTTCGCTCCGGCGTTCTCGGACGAGGTTCCTGGGTCCCACGCAGGAGGAGGGGCTGAGAAAGTTCGCTCCGCACGCCCGCCGGGAGCGGCTTTTATGTCCTGGGCCTGGGAGTGGGAGGGCAGTGGGTGGGACATAGGCGGGTCAGGGGCGGGTCGATAGGCGTGGCTAGGCAGGTTCCGGTTTCTCTCCGTCGGAGGTCGGGTTGCGCCTGTGCAGTGGACCCGTGTCTTTCCCGGGCGTGGGAAAGTTGACGGTGAAGAACCTGGAACTGCACCATCTTGCCTCCGTTTGTCCAAACAAGTACTACTCAACTTTTAACTAAAGAACTCAGTTATGGTTTCTTCAAATGAGGCGTAATGTGTCAAATAGAGTATATGATATGTTGTTTTTTCCTGCTGATGCAATAATAAATCCTCTATTTGTTTTTTTTTTTTAATAAATAAATAGTTTAGAGCAACTTATAATAGGATTCTTTTAAGTTTGGACTGAAATAAAACACATTTTGATTTAAGAAGATATATATTCTCAGCTTAAAAAAACTATTATGCAATCTTTCTGTTTAAAAAAAAAAATCTTCATTTTGTTAAGCAGTGATTAGAATATATAGAGGAATATTTAGAAGGATCACACAATATGATTCTAAGCATGAACAAAATAATTTAAGAACCTTCATTTTTGATATTGAAATTTATATACAAATCTCATGTTTTTCTTCCAAATGTATCTGAAGTAATGTTTAAAACTAAAAGGCATATACTTTTGAAGCAAAATATAATATCAGGCCAGTTACTATTATCATTTATTTCCAATAAATTAAGAGTTTAAAGACTATTTATGCTGTGTTCAACACTGATCACTCCTTGTGGCATAGGACTTTCCTGTGGCTGTCAGTTTTGTCACAAATCTATCCACTTTTCTATTTTACAGTAATTGACTAACATTTACTACAGTCTAGGAGGATAAAAATAAAGAAATCTAGTTGTCACTACAAAATTAGTTTATAAAATTCTGTGTATTGTTAAATGAGCAGGAAGCCATTAGTCTGAAGCTGTTCTGTACTTTCAGTTCCTATGTAACAAATCACAATCTAGATTAGCATTGAAGCAAGCTGAATCCTAACTCAGGAGTATATTTGTTGTGTAAGAAATACCTGGATTTCAGAAATACCATCATAAACAGTGGAGCTTCAGCCAATGACAAGTAGCCAACTTATCATACCATGCCCAAAAGTGGCAGAAGCCTAGCTGTAGCCAATCAGGTGATGTCTCTACTTTGTTTTCTCATTTGGCTTATAAACGCTCACTACTTACAGTATTGGCAGAGCTCTCTGAGCTGTTTCTAGTTCTAAAGTGCTGCCTAATTCATAATTTATTGTTTGAGTTTTTATTTTAACAGTGTGAATCATTTCTCTTTCTTTGGTATGTGGCTATGGAGAAATGTAACACGTGGTTCTAATTAAATTTCAACTTTAAAATGTTTGAAAATATTACTGTTGAAACATTAGAAATATTGTCAATATCTCTGTTTTGATTTTTGATTCTAATTTAATTCTCACTGATGCAATGTAAAGGGGTTATTAACACAGTGCAAGAGATGAGAAATTACAGATTGTGACAGACTACATGCATTATTTTCACCAACAGAATTTTCTGTGACTATTAATTTTAATAAACAATAGCAGATTTTTAAATAATCTAAATTTTAAAGATGTTTTTATAAGGAATAATGTCAGCAAGAAAGGAAATTTACCCCAAATGATTCCTTTAAAGAGACTATGATAAAGGGACTACTCACAAATGAATGTGGCTTCCTAATCTAGCATATAAAAACCTTTTACAAATAGGTTGGTCCAATAAAAATTATTGCTTTTTCAGTTTATAGGTTAGGGTTTTGAGTAACTGCTATAAGTCTAGAACAGCTGTCTTAAGGTAATTACCAGATTCGACTGTGAAATGTTAATGTAATTGATATGCTTATGGTCAGTCACAGACATGTTGAATTTGAATCCCTGCAAGAGCAGAATTTGGTGCAAATCCAGGTTTAGAGACCTATATTCTCCAGAAGTGTTTATACTGAAAATGAGAAAAAAAGGCCCTTAATTATTGTGCCTAGAAATAAAAATAAATATATTTTTAGAAGACAGAGTTACTTTAAGCATCAGAAGTAGAAGATATAAATTTCTGTTACTATTATATTTCTAAATGTACTATAGGCATCTATTTATTAGTTATTAATATGTGTAACCTTTAGTTATTCATTTAATATTTTAAATTGGCAAAAGTATATTAGGTACTCTGTTTTATACTGTAGATACAAAAATTAAAGTAATTCTTCATGCCGTCAAATGAATTCACAGTTAAGTAGAAGGACTATTCAATGCCGTTTACATGGCGAGTGTGGTGTAGAATAATAGAGGCTGGTAAGTCACACTTAATTATTCTGAATTTTGATGGCATACGATTTGGGCACTTTAAAAAAATTGTGAAGTTATTTATTTTTATTGACAAATTTTAATTGTTTATTCTATGAGGTACAATGTGATGTTATGATATATGTATACAATGTAGAGTGAGTAAATCAAGCTAATGAACAAATCTATCACCTCATATATCATTTTTTGTTGGTGAGAAGATTTGAGGTTCACTCTCTTAGCAATTATGAATGATGTAATACATTATTATTGACAAAAGTCATACTTTCTACATGCTTTTCCTGTGAATTATAATGAGGCAGGTCTATAAAAATCATAGAATTATATCTTTATTCCAACCACATATATAATAAATGAACATGAAATCTATGCTTGTACACTTCTGGTAAAAGAAAAAAAGAAACATTGCAATCAGAATTTTGACACACTAAATGTTCTTTCTGATGAAAGTTTGTATTTTCTCTGATATTTAATTTCTCATCGTATAAAAGATGCTCAATTCTTATCTTTCAGTGTGTTTTTTCTTTCTTTTTTTTTTTTTCCCCTTGACTAACATTTCCAGGCTTGAAATTGTTAACTGAGTTGCCCAAAATTTGACCTCTAGCTGACTGAAACATTATATTCATTTCTGAGACTTCCCAAATACAGGGAAAAAAGTATTATCTGGTTAAATATAAAAAATATAATTAATGATCCAAAGAGTGGTTTACCATCTGCAAAATATACAGAGCAAAATTGTAAATGGTGTAACACTAATTTTCAGAAATAAAGTAAGATTCTAATAAAGGCTTGAAGACTAAACTACTTTTGTGTATGGCATCATTAAAGGTAATACACATGGATGCAAAATTACTTACTCTAAATTATTTTAGTAGCTGGTTGATGGCTATTCTCTTAACCTGTGGTTTTATAATGAAGATCTTTTCACCTTTAAAATAATCTTGAGCCCAAAAGCACATCTGCAGATAATAACAATTGAAAGGTAAGGTAAGAACATCCCTGGGATAATGATAGTTTAATTAAGGCATTCTGCCATTAAATTCCTATTACTGTGCAATGAGGCTTCACAAACCACCTAGAAGAAAATGAGTCATTTCAGGAGAATGAAATTGTACATTTGATGAGTCTTATCAATATTAATACAATGGATTTTAAAAACAAAATTTCAGTTATTAAGACATCTAGAAGAAGCTAAATAGATTTTATTAACTGAGTAATGTATGTATTTTAAGATGTTTTTAATCGAAATTCTTAAAAAACTTCTTATCTATGTAAGTGTCTGGCTTAATGACTAATCAAATTGATTGGGGAGAAGAAACAACAATAAAGCATTTTAAACAAATCTCTAATAATACATTTTATAGCATCTTTCTATCTTTTTGAATCTGGGATAAACAGAAAAATACCGGCCTTTCAACAAAAACAAAGTATATCTTAATTCCTGAATCCTGAGGCTACTGTATGTTACAAAAGGAAATTAGAAAATGTGATTAAATTAAGGATCTTGAGATTGGGACATTTATTTTCAGTTGTCTGGATGGCTCTAATGTATTCACAACGATTCTTATAAAAACAAAGCAAGATGATTAGAAAACATATGACAAGGAAAGTAGAGATTGGAGTGATATGGAGTCACAAGATAAGGAATGCAGGCAACCTCTAACAGACAGGAAGAGCCAGGAAACAGATTTAACCCTATAGGCTCTAGAAAGAAAGCAGCCCTACTGTCTCATTTAGAGAACTGACCTCCTATAAGATAAAAAAATTCATGTTGTTTAGGGTACTAAGTTTGTGGTAATTTGTTTTAATAAAATAGGAAAGTAACACAGACTCTGATAAGCAGAATGTGTTTCTGTGTCTGTATATACAGATATATACATATATATTACTATTCATACATATATCAATGTCTCTAAAACATAACATACTGCTATAGTAAGATTATGTTATACCATGTATGTGTGTATGAATCATAGGTCCTACTCTATAATGTGTTGATTTTATTTATATATTTTAATTGTGTACTGATATTTTTCCTACAGAAAAAAAAAAAAAAAACAGTTTATTTCCATAGTGATGTACATATGGAATCCCACGTTGAGATGTGAAAGGTTCATGTTCTTATATTAAAGAGGTAAAAGGAATTTTTTCTTCTCAGATCTCTTTTTTCTTTTTGGATCTCTCATTGTACAAACAGTAATTCCCAGGTCCAAGTCACTGTTAGCTTTCTAGACTATGGAATATTTCAAGGAATAGGATTGAGGAATCACGCTAAATCAAGAAAACTGAGTCTTTTAGATGGGGACAAAAAGAAAGGCCTGAATAATGAGTGAAAGGTTTACAGAGTGTGGAATTAAGAACCTGAGGGATTTGAGTTTTCCTTCAGGTTCTCAGTCATTTTCTTTCTGATCAGCTTTATTTTCTGATACCACGTTTTGATAGCATGCTTATTTTCTCATTGAAACTTCATTTCATTCATTGCATTTTTTGTTTTGCCCTTTCTATGTCAATCTGTGCTACATTTACAACATTAGTTGTTTTGAGGTGAGTCCTTCCTTCAGTAGTACATGATAATTCTCTGTCTACTCTGACAAGTTTCTGAAAAGAATTGACTATGCTTCTTTTTGCTTTCTTACCTAACATTTCCCAACACTGTGGATGAATCTTAAAAAGACAAGTAAACTTTACAAAGGCCAAGTTCAAAGGATATTTCTCTTCCCTTTTCTTACTAAGCATTTCTGTCTATCTCATACTGATAACCACAGCTTTTATTCTAAAATCTCTCTTTGCATTTGCCAAATGCTTCTCTTGTAGTTTTTCATATTTATTTCATATCTTTTCTTCAAGGTTATTTCTTTACTCTTCTTCAACATCCAGTTAAGTAATGGTGTTTTCCTCAAGATTCATTTCCTTGACTTTGTCTCTTCTTTTTACACCTAACCTGGGGAAATTTTTATATCTACATGATTATTCATATCTTCAAATATATTTTAGCTCAAATCTTCCTTCTATATTCTAGACTGGATTTTCCCAATTTCTACCTGGCAATCCCCTCAAGACTTGAAAAACATGATGAAAGTGAAACATATTAAACTTCTAAAAATGTTCTTCTATTAGAAAACATTAGTAAACATGACATGTGAATAGATATTATCCAAATTTGAATACACAGGATAAACAAAAAGTAAATGAATAAAATGTAAAAAGCCTCAGTGAGCTGTGAAATTATGCAGGTTGAGTATCACTTATCCAAATTTCTTGGGACCAGAGGTGTTTGAGATTTTGGATATTTTTCAGATTTTGGAATACATTTTGCATATACATAATGAGATGTGTTAGGGTTGAGACCCAAGTATAACCACAGATTTCATTTACATTTCATATATGCCTTCTACACAAAGCCTGGAGTTAATTTTATATAATATTTTAAATAATTCTGTGCATGAAACAAAGTATTGGCTGTATTTTGACTGTGCCCTGTCACATGAGATCAACTGCTAACTTGTGGCCAGAATTACAGTAAGAATGCCTGCTGTTTTCTTACAAGAAGAAAAGGGAATAATGTACTTTGAACCTATATTATTAATCCAGCAAGTCTAGTTCAAAAATGATGGTTAAATAAAGATACTTCAGCTAGACAATTTGAGAAAATTAATCAATGGCAGATTAAGTCTCCTGGAATTTTCTTAACATTTCTGGGAGAGTAAATCTGGAGGGAAATGAAGAATATAGGTGGGCACTTGGATCAACATAAGGAATAGGAAACACTAGACGTAAGAAATTTGTAAGTAGGCCGGGCGCGGTGGCTCAAGCCTGTAATCCCAGCACTTTGGGAGGCCGAGACGGGCAGAGCACGAGGTCAGAAGATCGAGACCATCCTGGCTAACACAGTGAAACCCCGTCTCTACTAAAAAAAAATGCAAAAAACTAGCCGGGCGAGGTGGCGGGCGCCTGTAGTCCCAGCTACTTCAGAGGCTGAGGCAGGAGAATGGCGTGAACCCGGGAGGCGGAGCTTGCAGTGAGCTGAGATCTGGCCACTGCACTCCAGCCTGGGCGACAGAGAGAGACTCTGTCTCAACAACAACAACAACAACAACAAAAAAAAAAAAAAAAAAAAAAAAAAAAGAAAAATAAAAGAAATTTGTAAGTAAATATGGAAAGTTTCCTTTTATTTTTAAAATGCCTTTAAAAGGCATGACTGGTATAAAAATGACACTGCATTGTCTGATTATAAAAATAAAGCAGGTAAAGTGAATGACAATAAGGAAGAAAGAATAAGAGCAGCATAAATGAAAGATTATTATTGAAAATTAATATAGATGAAGTAATTAATATTAAGTCAAGGTAGACAAATTAAGATGACGTATTCTAACCAATGATGTGAGCACTAGACAGATTAATTTTAAAAAATGTAAACATGTATATAAAACTAAAACCTTAACAAATACTTATAATTTAAATAAGAAAAAAATGAAAGATGATACCTGATTGATTCAAAAAAAGTAGAAAGAAAGAAAAAACAAAAAATAAAAGTGGGACAAATAGAACATACAGCAAAATGACAGACTTAAATATAATCACAGAAAATACTATAACAAATTCAAACAGAAAAAAAAACTTCAATTAAAATCAGATATTGTTTAATATTATTCATACAAGGATGGACCGTTAGTTTAATTCTGAAGAAAAAAGCAGTTTATTAATCTGATGTTATTTCTATGATAAGGGACATACAGAATTCCACATTGAAATGCTAAAACCTCAAGTCATTTTCAGGAAGAGGAATATTCTGGCCTCTTCTCCCTGACAGAGTAGCAGTAGAAAATTCCCCAAATCTAAGTTTCACATTTTTTCATCTTTCTAATTTTGCATAGGTGTTGTTTCAACAAGTAAAACCCTGCTCCAGGGCTAACACCAACATCTTTTCTGATAGTTTGGTGTCCTGAGTCATATTAAGGATCCAATTCCAATCTAAATATACAAATAAGTTTGATTTCTGCCTTAATTTTACTGTTTTCCCAAATGTTATTCAAAAACAAGTAGCTTAGTTTCTATAGAGTTGTATGGTTTTGAGAGTTCCTCTTGGTATTGATTTGTATTTCTAGGCTACTGTGCTCCAAAAACAACCTTGGCAAAATTTCTGTTTTTTAAAATTTATTGACTGTTTCTTTATGACCAAGCATGTAGTGGATCTTAGAGCATATACCATGTGCAGATGATGAGAAGAATGTATATGCTGTGGTTGTTGGTTGGAGTATTCTACAGATGTCTGTTAGGTTCAATTTGTCAAGTGTTGAATTTAAGTTCATAATTTCTTTGTTGGTTTTCTGCCTTGATGCAGTTTTCGGCCTTGATGCAGTTTAAGTTCAACACTGTCAGTGGGGTGTTGAAGTCCCACACTATTATTGTGTGGCTAAGTCTTTTTGTAGATCTAGAAGTACTTGTTTTACAAATCTGGTGCTCCAGTGTTGGATGCATATATATTTAGGATAGTCTTCTTGTTGAACTGAACTCTTTATCATTATGTAATGCCTTTCTTTGTCCTTTTTTTACTGTTGGGGGTTTAAAGTTGGTTTTATTTGATACAAGAATAGCAATCTATTCTTTTTTTGTTTGTTTTCCACTTTCATGAGTGTTGCTCTTTTTCCATCCCTTTACTTTGAGCCTATGGGTGTCATTACCTATGAGATAGATCTCATGAAGACGGGAAAAGAATGGGTCATAGTTGTTTTTTTTTCTTTTTTTTTTTTTTTTTTTTTTTTTTTTTTTAGTTTTTTTAATCCAACTTGGCA
Source organism: Rhinopithecus roxellana (assembly GCF_007565055.1). NCBI lineage: Eukaryota > Metazoa > Chordata > Mammalia > Primates > Cercopithecidae > Rhinopithecus > Rhinopithecus roxellana. The sequence continues at coordinate 43,619,966 of NC_044550.1, read as the reverse complement.
CTCTATGCCTTTTAAATGGGCATTTAACCATTTACATTTAAGATTAATATCGATATGAGAGGTTTTGTTATTGTTGTGGTGGTGTTGTTAGCTGGTTTCTTTGTAGTCTTGATTGTGTAGTTGCTTTATAGGGTCTGTGAGCTCTATATTTATGGGGTAACAGATATTTTTCCTTTGTTTACATTTTTAGAACTTCCTTAAGCACCTCTTGTAAGGCCAGTGTAGTGGTAACAAATTCCCTTAGTAATTGCTTGCTTGGGAAAGGTTTGATATAGCCTTCACTTCTTAATTTTTCCTACAGAGATTAGTTTAGCAGAATATGATATTCTTGGTTGGAATTTTATTTCTTTAAGAATGCTGAAAATAGGTAGCCAATCTCTTCTGGCTTGTAAGGTTTTTCCTGAGAAGCCCATTCTTAGCCTGATGGGGCTCCCTTTATAGGTGACATGAACCTTTCCTCTAGCTTCTTTTAAGATTTTTTTTGGAGGGCGGAGCAAGATGGCCGAATAGGAACAGCTCCAGTCTCCAACTCCCAGCGCGAGCGACACAGAAGACCGGTGATTTCTGCATTTTCAACTGAGGTACTGGGGTCATCTCACTAGGGAGTGCCGGACAATCGGTGCTGGTCAGCTGCTGCAGCCTGACCAGCGAGAGCTGAAGCAGGGCGAGGCATCGCCTCACCTGGAAGCGCAAGGGGGAAGGGGATCCGTTTTCCTAGCCAGGGAACTGAGACACACAACACCTGGAAAATCGGGTAACTCCCACCCCAATACTGCGCTGTAAGCATACAGGCACACCAGAATATATCCCACACCTGGCCGGGACGGTCCCACGCCCACGAAGCCTCCCTCACTGCTAACACAGCAGTCTGCCGCGATCTATCGGCAAGGCAGCAGCGAGGCTGGGGGAGGGGCGCCCGCCATTCCTGAGGCTTAAGTAGGTAAACAAAGCCGCTGGGAAGCTCGAACTGGGTGGAGCTCACAGCAGCTCAAGGAAGCCTGCCTGTCTCTGTAGTCTCCACCTCTGGGGACAGCGCACAGCTGAAGACCAACAGGGGAAGTACCGGGAGCCGGTGCAGACGCGAACGACTCTGTCTGACAGCTTTGGGGAGAGCCGTGGATCTCCCAACACAGAGGTTGAGATCTGAGAATGGACAGACTGCCTGCTCAGGTGTGTCCCAGACCCCTGAGTAGCCTAGCTGGGAGAAATCCCCCACTAGGGGCAGTCTGACACCCCACACCTCACAGGGTGGAGTACAGCCCTGAGAGGAAACTTCCAAAGGAAGAATCAGACAGGTACACTCGCTGTTCAGCAATATTCTATCTTCGGCAACCTCTGCTGCTGATACCCAGGCAAACAGGGTCTGGAGTGGACCTCAAGCAATCTCCAACAGACCAACAGACAGTCCTTCTGACTGTCAGAAGGAAAACTATCAAACAGGAAGGACACCTATACCAAAACCCCATCAGTACGTCACCACCATCAAAGACCAGAGACAGATAAAACCACAAAGATGGGGAAGAAGCAGGGCAGAAAAGCTGGAAATTCAAAAAATAAGAGCGCATCTCCCCCTGCAAAGGAGCGCAGCCCATCGCCAGCAACGGATCAAAGCTGGTCAGAGAATGACTTGGACGAGAGGAGAGAAGAAGGCTTCAGTCCATCAAACTTATCAGAGCTAAAGGAGGAATTACGTACCCAGCGCAAAGAAACTAAAAATCTTGAAAAAAGAGTGGAAGAATTGACAGCTAGACTAATTAATGCAGAGAAGATCATAAACGAAATGACAGAGATGAAAACCATGACACGAGAAATACGTGACAAATGCACAAGCTTCAGTAACCGACTCGATCAACTGGAAGAAAGAGTATCAGCGATTGAAGATCAAATGAATGAAATGAAGCGAGAAGAGAAACCAAAAGAAAAAAGAAGAAAAAGAAATGAGCAAAGCCTGCAAGAAGTATGGGATTACGTAAAAAGACCAAATCTACGCCTGATTGGGGTGCCTGAAAGTGAGGGGGAAAATGGAACCAAGTTGGAAAACACTCTTCAGGAAATCATCCAGGAGAACTTCCCCAACCTAGTAGGGCAGGCCAACATTCAAATTCAGGAAATACAGAGAACGCCACAAAGATACTCCTCCAGAAGAGCAACTCCAAGACACATAATTGCCAGATTCACCAAGGTTGAAATGAAGGAAAAAATCTTAAGGGCAGCCAGAGAGAAAGGTCGGGTTACCCACAAAGGGAAGCCCATCAGACTAACAGCAGATCTCTCGGCAGAAACTCTACAAGCCAGAAGAGAGTGGGGGCCAATATTCAACGTTCTTAAAGAAAAGAATTTTAAACCCAGAATTTCATATCCAGCCAAACTAAGTTTCATAAGTGAAGGAGAAATAAAATCCTTTACAGATAAGCAAATGCTTAGAGATTTTGTCACCACCAGGCCTGCCTTACAAGAGACCCTGAAGGAAGCCCTAAACATGGAAAGGAACAACCGGTACCAGCCATTGCAAAAACATGCCAAAATGTAAAGACCATCGAGGCTAGGAAGAAACTGCATCAACTAACGAGCAAAATAACCAGTTAATATCATAATGGCAGGATCAAGTTCACACATAACAATATTAACCTTAAATGTTAATGGACTAAATGCTCCAATTAAAAGACACAGACTGGCAAACTGGATAAAGAGTCAAGACCCATCAGTCTGCTGTATTCAGGAGACCCATCTCACATGCAGAGACATACATAGGCTCAAAATAAAGGGATGGAAGAAGATCTACCAAGCAAATGGAGAACAAAAAAAAGCAGGGGTTGCAATCCTTGTCTCTGATAAAACAGACTTTAAACCATCAAAGATCAAAAGAGACAAAGAAGGCCATTACATAATGGTAAAGGGATCAATTCAACAGGAAGAGCTAACTCTCCTAAATATATATGCACCCAATACAGGAGCACCCAGATTCATAAAGCAAGTCCTTAGGGACTTACAAAGAGACTTAGACTCCCATACAATAATAATGGGAGACTTCAACACTCCGCTGTCAACATTAGACAGATCAACGAGACAGAAAGTTAACAAGGATGTCCAGGAATTGAACTCATCTCTGCACCAAGCGGACCTAATAGACATCTATAGAACTCTCCACCCCAAATCAACAGAATATACATTCTTCTCAGCACCACATCGCACTTATTCCAAAATTGACCACATAATTGGAAGTAAAGCACTCCTCAGCAAATGTAAAAGAACAGAAATTATAACAAACTGTCTCTCAGACCACAGTGCAATCAAACTAGAACTCAGGACTAAGAAACTCAATCAAAACTGCTCCACTACATGGAAACTGAACAACCTGCTCCTGAATGACTACTGGGTACATAACGAAATGAAAGCGGAAATAAAGATGTTCTTTGAAAACAATGAGAACAAAGATACAACATACCAGGATCTCTGGGACACATTTAAAGCAGTGTGTAGAGGGAAATTTATAGCACTAAATGCCCACAAAAGAAAGCAGGAAAGATCTAAAATTGACACTCTAACATCACAATTAAAAGAACTAGAGAGGCAAGAGCAAACACATTCAAAAGCTAGCAGAAGGCAAGAAATAACTAAGATCAGAGCCGAACTGAAGGAGATAGAGACACAAAAAACCCTCCAAAAAATCAATGAATCCAGGAGTTGGTTTTTTGAAAAGATCAACAAAATTGACAGACCGCTAGCAAGGCTAATAAAGAAGAAAAGAGAGAGGAATCAAATAGATGCAATAAAAAATGATAAAGGGGATATCACCACTGACCCCACAGAAATACAAACTACCATCAGAGAATACTATAAACGCCTCTACGCAAATCAACTAGAAAATCTAGAAGAAATGGATAATTTCCTGGACACTTACATTCTCCCAAGGCTAAACCAGGAAGAAGTTGAATCCCTGAATAGACCAATAGCAGGCTCTGAAATTGAGGCAACAATTAATAGCCTACCCACCAAAAAAAGTCCAGGACCAGATGGATTCACAGCTGAATTCTACCAGAGGTACAAGGAGGAGCTGGTACCATTCCTTCTGAAACTATTCCAATCAATAGAAAAAGAGGGAATCCTCCCGAACTCATTTTATGAGGCCAACATCATCCTGATACCAAAGCCTGGCAGAGACACAACAAAAAAAGAGAATTTTAGACCAATATCCCTGATGAACATTGATGCAAAAATTCTCAATAAAATACTGGCAAACCGGATTCAGCAGCACATCAAAAAGCTTATCCACCATGATCAAGTGGGCTTCATCCCTGGGATGCAAGGCTGGTCCAACATTCGCAAATCAATAAACGTAATCCAGCATATAAACAGAACCAAAGACAAGAACCACATCATTGTCTCAATAGATGCAGAAAAGGCTTTTGACAAAATTCAACAGCCCTTCATGCTAAAAACGCTCAATAAATTCGGTATTGATGGAACGTATCTCAAAATAATAAGAGCCATTTATGACAAACCCACAGCTAATATCATACTGAATGGGCAAAAACTGGAAAAATTCCCTTTGAAAACTGGCACAAGACAGGGATGCCCTCTCTCACCACTCCTATTCAACATAGTGTTGGAAGTTCTGGCTAGGGCAATCAGGCAAGAGAAAGAAATCAAGGGTATTTAGTTAGGAAAAGAAGAAGTCAAATTGTCCCTGTTTGCAGATGACATGATTGTATATTTAGAAAACCCCATCGTCTCAGCCCAAAATCTCCTTAAGCTGATAAGCAACTTCAGCAAAGTCTCAGGATACAAAATTAATGTGCAAAAATCACAAGCATTCTTATACACCAGTAACAGACAAACAGAGAGCCAAATCAGGAATGAACTTCCATTCACAATTGCTTCAAAGAGAATAAAATACCTAGGAATCCAGCTTACAAGGGATGTCAAGGACCTCTTCAAGGAGAACTACAAACCACTGCTCAGTGAAATAAAAGAGGACACAAACAAATGGAAGAACATACCATGCTCATGGATAGGAAGAATCAATATCGTGAAAATGGCCATACTGCCCAAGGTTATTTATAGATTCAATGCCATCCCCATCAAGCTACCAATGAGTTTCTTCACAGAATTGGAAAAAACTGCTTTAAAGTTCATATGGAACCAAAAAAGAGCCCGCATTGCCAAGACAATCCTAAGTCAAAAGGACAAAGCTGGAGGCATCACGCTACCTGACTTCAAACTATACTACAAGGCTACAGTAACCAAAACAGCATGGTACTGGTACCAAAACAGAGCTATAGACCAATGGAACAGAACAGAGTCCTCAGAAATAATACCGCACATCTACAGCCATCTGATCTTTGACAAACCTGAGAGAAACAAGAAATGGGGAAAGGATTCCCTATTTAATAAATGGTGCTGGGAAAATTGGCTAGCCATAAGTAGAAAGCTGAAACTGGATCCTTTCCTTACCCCTTATACGAAGATTAATTCAAGATGGATTAGAGACTTAAATGTTAGACCTAATACCATAAAAACCCTAGAAGAAAATCTAGGTAGTACCATTCAGGACATAGGCATGGGCAAGGACTTCATGTCTAAAACACCAAAAGCAACGGCAGCAAAAGCCAAAATTGACAAATGGGATCTAATTAAACTAAAGAGCTTTTGCACAGCAAAAGAAACTACCATCAGAGTGAATAGGCAACCTACAGAATGGGAGAAAATTTTTGCAACCTACTCATCTGACAAAGGGCTAATATCCAGAATCTACAAAGAACTCAAACAAATATACGAGAAAAAAACAAACAACCCCATCAAAAAGTGGGGAAAGGATATGAACAGACATTTCTCAAAAGAAGATATTCATACAGCCAACAGACACATGAAAAAATGCTCATCGTCACTCGCCATCAGAGAAATGCAAATCAAAACCACAATGAGATACCATCTCACACCAGTTAGAATGGCAATCATTAAGAAGTCAGGAAACAACAGGTGTTGGAGAGGATGTGGAGAAATAGGAACACTTTTACACTGTTGGTGGGATTGTAAACTAGTTCAACCATTATGGAAAACAGTATGGCAATTCCTCAAGGATCTAGAACTAGATGTACCATATGACTCAGCCATCCCACTACTGGGTATATACCCAAAGGATTATAAATTATTCTACTACAAAGACACATGTACACGTATGTTTATTGCGGCACTATTCACAATAGCAAAGACTTGGAATCAACCCAAATGTCCATCTGTGACAGACTGGATTAAGAAAATGTGGCACATATACACCATGGAATACTATGCAGCCATAAAAAAGGATGAGTTTGCGTCCTTTGTAGGGACATGGATGCAGCTGGAAACCATCATTCTTAGCAAACTATCACAAGAAGAGAAAACCAAACACCGCATGTTCTCACTCATAGGTGGGAACTGAACAATGACATCACTTGGACTCGGGAAGGGGAACATCACGCACTGGGGCCTGTCATGGGGAGGGGGGAGTGGGGAGGAGGGAGGGATTGCACTGGGGAGTTATACATGATATAAATGATGAATTGATGGGTGCTGACGAGTTGATGGGTGCAGCACACCAACATGGCATAAGTATACATATGTAACAAACCTGCACGTTATGCACATGTACCCTAGAACTTAAAGTATAATAAAAAAAAATAAAAAATAAAAAAAAAAAAAAAGATTTTTTTTTCTTTCTTTTTTTTTTTTTTTTTCACATTGACCTTGGAAAATGTGACAACAATGTGCCTTGGGATGGTCATCTTATAAATATCAGTAAAATGTCTGTACTACCCAAAGCAAACAACATATTTGTTGCTTTTCCTATCAAATTGCCAACATCATATTTCAAATTAGAAAAAAATTCTAAAATTTCTGTGGAATAAAAAAGATCCCAAATAACTAAAACAATCCTAAACAAAAAGAGAAAAGCCAGAGTCACCACATGATTCAACTTCAAAATGTACTATAAGGCTATAATAACTAGAACAGCATAGTATTGGTACAAATATAGACACATAGATCCATTCAATAGATGACAGAACTCTAAAATAAAGTAGTATATCTAAAACCAAGTTAACTTTGACAAAGTTAACAAAAATAAACAATGAGGAACATAAGTCTTATTGAATAAATAATGCTAAGAAACCTGGTTAAGCATATGCAAAAAAATAAAGCTGGATTCCCCTACCTCTCACCATCTACAAAAACTAACTCAAGATGGATCAAAGACTTAAATATAAGACCTCAAACTATAAAAACTCTAGGAGAAAACTTAGAAAATACTTTTCTGGACATCAGTCTTGGGAATAATGTATGACTGAGTCCACAAAAATAATTTCAACAAAAACAAAAACTGACAAGTGGGACCTAATTATACTGAAGAGCTTCTGCACAGCCAGAAGAAAGAAAAAATTAACAGAGTAAGTGGAATACATAAGGAATTTAATTCAGCAAGAAAAAAACAGATAAAGTGTCTACCCAAAAGAAAATAATTCATTATATGAAAGAGACACATGCATACAAGTTTATGTTTATATTATAGCAGCACAATTTGTAAATATAAAAATATGAAACTAAATGCTCATCAACCAGCACCTGGATAAAGAAAATATGGTATATGTATATATACCGTGAAACACTACTCAGCCATAAAATAGAAGAAAACAATGGCCTTTGCAGCAGCTTGGATGGAGCTGGAGGCCATTATTCTAAGTGAAGAAATTCAGGAATGGAAAAGCAAATATCCTATGTTTTCACTTATAAGTGGGAGCTAAGCTAGGAGGATGCAAAGGCATAAGAATGTAGTAGATTTTGGGGACTCAAGGGAAATGCTGGGAGGAGTATCAGGGATAAACAACTACATACTGGGCAGAGAGTACACTGCTTGGGTGACAGGCACACCAAAATCTCATAAATCACTGTTAAAGAACTTATCCATGTAACCAAAAGCAACCTGCACCACAGAAATTTTGAAGTAAAATAAAATAGAATAAATGAAAATAAAGTGAACAAAAGACACGAACAGACACTTCTCAAAGGACGACAAACAAGTGGCCAAGAAACACATGGAAAAAAATGCCATCATTACTGACTATCAGATAAATGAAAATAAAAAGCACAATGATAACATCACACTAGTCAGAATGGCTTTTCTTTTTTATTTTTATTTTTTTAATTTTTTTTATTACTATACTTTAAGTTCAGGGTACATGTGCACAACGTGCAGGTTAGTTACATATATATACATGTGTGCTTTACCCATTAACTCATCATTTACATTAGGTGTATCTCCTAATGCTGTCCCTCCCCCCATCCCCACCCCACAATAGGCCCTGGTGTGTGATGTTCCCCTTCCTGTGTCCAAGTGATCTCACTGTTCAATTCTCAGCTATGAGTGGGAACATATGGTGTTTGGTTTTCTGTTCTTGTGATAATTTCCTGAGAATGATGGTTTCCAGCTGCATCTATGTCCCTACAAAGCACACAAACTCAACCTTTTTTATGGCTGCATGGTATTCCATGTTGTATATGTGCCACATTTTCTTAATCCAGTCTGTCACAGATGGACATTTGGGTTGATTCCAAGTCTTTGCTATTGTGAATAGTGCTGCAATAAACATACGTGTGCATATGTCTTTATAGCAGCATGATTTATAATCCTTTGGGTATATCCCCAGTAATGGGATGCCTGGATCAAAAGATATTTCTAGTTTTAGATCCTTGAGGAATCGCTACACTGTTTTCCACAATGGTTGAACTAATTTACAGTCCCACCAACAGTGTAAAAGTGTTCCTCTTTCTCCACATCTTCTCCAGCATCTGTCGTTTCCTGATTTTTTAATGATTGCCATTCTAACTGGTATGACATGGTATCTCATTGTGGTTTTGATTTGCATTTCTCTGATGGCGAGTGATGATGAGCATTTTTTCATGTGTCTGCTGGCTGTATGAATATCTTCTTTTGAGAAATGTCTGTTCATATCCTTTGCCCACTTTTTGATGGGGCTGTTTGTTTTTTTCTTGTACATTTGTTTGAGTTCTTTGTAAGTTCTGGATATTAGCCCTTTGTCAGACGAGTAGATTGCAAAAGTTTTCTTCCATTCTGTAGGTTGCCTGTTCACTCTGATGGTAGTTTCTTTTGCTGTGCAGAAGCTCTTTAGTTTAATTAGATCCCATTTGTCCATGTTGGCTTTTGTTGCCATGGTTTTTGGTGTTTTAGATATGAAGTCCTTGCCCATGCCTATGTCCTGAATGGTATTACTTAGGTTTTCTTCTAGGGTTTTTATGGTTTTAGGTCTAACATTTAAGTCTGTAATCCATATTGAATTAATTTTTGGGTAAGGAGTAAGGAAAGGATCCAGTTTCAGCTTTCTACTTATGGCTAGCCAATTTTCCCAGCACCATTTATTAAATAGGGAATCCTTCCCCATTGCTTGTTTTTGTCAGGTTTGTCAAAGGTCAGATGGCTGTAGATGTGTGATATTATTTCTGAAGGTTCTGTTCTGTTCCATTAGTCTATATCTCTGTTTTGGTACCACTACCATGCTGTTTTGGTTACTGTAGCCTTGTAGTATAGTTTGAAGTCAGGTAGCCTGTAGCCTCCAGCTTTGTTCTTTTGGCTTAGGATTGTCTTGGCAATATGGGGTCTTTTATGACTCCATGTGAACTTTAAAGCAGTTTTTTCCAATTCTGTGAAGAAAATCATTGATAGCATAATGGTGATGGCATTGAATCTGTAAATTACCTTGGGCAGTATGGCCATTTTCACAATATTGATTCTTCCTATCCATGAGCATGGTATGTTCTTCCATTTGTTTGTGTCCTCTTTGATTTCACTGAGCAGTGGTTTGTAGTTCTCCTTGAAGAGGTTCTTTACATCCCTTGTAAATTGGATTCCTAGGTATTTTATTCTCTTTCAAGCAACTGTGAATGGAAGCTCATTCATAATTTGGCTCTCTGTTTGTCTGTTACTTGTGTTTAAGAATGCTTGTGATTTTTGCACATTGATTTTGTATACTGAGACTTTGCTGAAGTTGCTTATCAGCTTAAGGAGATTTGGGGCTGAGACAATGGGATTTTCTAAATATACTATCATGTCATCTGCAAATAGGGACAATTCAACTTCTTCTTTTCCTAATTGAATATCCCTTATTTCTTTCTCTTGCCTGATTGCCCTAGCCAGAACTTCCAATAATATGTTGAATAGAAGTGGCGAGAGAGGGCATCCCTGTTTTGTGCCAGTTTTCAAAGGGAATGCTTCCAGGTTTTGTCCATTCAGTATGATACTGGCTGTGGGTTTGTCATAAATAGCTCTTATTATTTTGAGAAATGTTCCATCAATATCGAATTTATTGAGAATTTTTAGCATGAAAGGCTGTTGAATTTTGTCAAAGGCCTTTTCTCCATATATTGAGATAATCATGTGGGTTTTGTCTTTGGTTCTGTTTATATGCTGGATTATGTTTATTGATTAGTGTATGTTGAACCAACCTTGCATCCCAGGGATGAAGTGCACTTGATCATGGTGGACAAGCTTTTTGATGTGCTGCTGTATTCGGTTTGCCAGTATTTTATTGAGGATTTTTGCATCGATGTTCATTAGGGATATTGGTCTAAAATTCTCTTTTTTTTGTTGTATTTCTGCCAGGCTTTGGTATCAGGATGATGTTGGCCTCATCAAATGAGTTAGGGAGGATTCCCTCTTTTACTATTGATTGGAATAGTTTCAGAAGGAATGGTACCAGCTCCTCCTTGTACATCTGGTAGAATTTCGCTGTGAATCCATCTGGTACTGGACTTTTTTTGATTGGTAGACTATTAATTATTGCCTCAATTTCAGAGCCTGCTATTGGTCTATTCAGGGATTCAACTTCTTCCTGGTTTAATCTTGGGAGGGTGTAAGTGTCCAGGAAATTATCCATTTCTTCTAGGTTTTCTAGTTTATTTGTGTAGAGGTGTTTATAGCATTCTGTGATGGTACTTTGCTTTCCTGTGGGATCGGTGGTGATATCTCCTTTATCATTTTTTATTGCATCAATTTGATTCTTCTCTCTTTTCTTCTTTATTAGGCTTGCTAGCAGTCTATCAATTTTGTTGATCTTTTCAAACAACCAGCTCCTGAATTCATGGATTTTTTGGAGGGTTTTTTGCATCTCTATCTCCTTCAGTTCTGCTCTGATTTTAGTTATTTCTTGCCTTCTGCTAGCTTTTGAATGTGTTTGCTCTTGCTTCTCTAAGTCTTTAAATTGTGATGTTAGGGTGTCAATTTTAGATCTTTCCTGCTTTCTTTTGTGGGCATTTAGTACTATAAATTTCCCTCTACACACTGCTTTAAATGTGTCTCAGAGATTCTGGTATGTTGTATCTTTGTTCTCATTGGTTTCAAAGAACATCTTTATTTCTGCCTTCATTTCATCATGTACCCAGTAGTCATTCAGGAGCAGGTTGCTCAGTTTCCATGTAGTTGAGCGGTTTTGACTTTCTTAGTCCTGAGTTCTTGTTTGATTGCACTGTGGTCTGAGAGACAGTTTGTTATAATTTCTGTTCTTTTACATTTGTTGAGGGGTGCTTTACTTCCAATTATGCAGTAAATTTTGGAATAAGTGTGATGTGGTGCTGACAAGAATGTATATTCTGTTCATTTGGGATGGAGAGTTCTGTAGATGTCTATGAGGTCCGCTTGGTGCAGAGTTGAGTTCAATTCCTGGATATCTTTGTTAACTTTCTGTCTCGTTGATCTGTCTAATGTTTACAGTGGGGTGTTAAAGTCTCCCGTTGTTATTGTATGGGAGTCTAAGTCTCTTCGTAAGTCTCTAAGGACTTGCTTTATGAATCTGGGTGCTCCTGTATTGGGTGCATATATATTTATGATAGTTAGCTCTACCTGATGAATTAATCTCTTTACAATTATGTAATGGCCTTCTTTGTCTCTTTTGATCTTTGATGATTTAAAGTCTGTTTTATCAGAGACTAGGATTGCAACCCCTGTTTTTTGTTTTTTTGTTTTGTTTTGTTTTGTTTTGTTTTCCATTTGCTTGGTAAATCTTCCTGAATCCTGTTATTTTGAGCCTATGTGTGACTCTGCATGTGAGATATGTCTCCTGAATACAGCAAACTGTGTCTTTTAATTGGACCTTTTAGTCCACTTACATTTAAGGTTAATATTGTTATGTGTGAACTTGATCCTGTCATTATATTAGCTGGTTATTTTGCTCATTAGTTGATGCAGTTTCTTCCTAGCATCGATGGACTTTTCATTTTGGCATGTTTTTGCAATGGCTGGTACTGGTTGTTCCTTTCCATGTTTAGGGCTTCCTTCAGGATCTCTTGTAGGGCAGGCCTGGTGGTGACAAAATCTCTAAGCATTTGCTTGTCTGTAAAGGATTTTATTTCTCCTTCACTTATGAAACTTAGCTTGGCTGGATATGAAATTCTGGGTTGAAGATTCTTTTCTTTAAGAATGTTGAATATTGGCCCCCACTCTCTTCTGGCTTGTAGAGTTTCTGCCAAGAGATCTGCTGTTAGTCTGATGGACTTCCTTTTGTGGGTAACCCGACCTTTCTCTCTGGCTGCCCTTAATATTTTTTTCCTTCATTTCAACTTTCGTGAATCTGACAATTATGTGTCTTGGAGTTGCTCTTCTCAAGGAGTATCTTTGTGACATTCCCTGTATTTCCTGAATTTGAATGTTGGCCTGCCTTACTAGGTTGGGGAAGTTCTCCTGGATGATATCCTGAAGAGTGTTTTCCAACTTGGTTCCATTTTCCCCGTCACTTTCAGGCACACTAATCAGATGAATCAGATGTTGGTTTGGTCTTTTCAAGTCATCCCATATTTCTTGGAGGCTTTGTTCATTTATTTTTACTCTTTTTTCTCTACATTTCTCTTCTCACTTCATTTCATTCATTTGATCTTCAATCACTGATGATCTTCTTCCAGTTGATTGAGTCGGTTACTGAAGCTTGTGCATTTGTCACGTAGTTGTCGTGTCATGGTTTTCATCTCTATCAGTTCTTTTAAGGTCTTTTTGGCATTGATTATTCTAGTTATCCGTTCATCCATTCTTTTTTCAAAGTTTTTAGTTTCTTTGTGCTGGTTACATAGTTCCTCCTTTAGCTCTGAGAAGTTTAATCAACTGAAGTCTTCTTCTCTCAACTCATCAAAGTCATTCTCTCTCCAGCTTTTTTCCATTGCTGACAATGAGCTGTGTTCCTTTGGAGGGGTAGATACACTCTGATTTTTTGAATTTCCAGCTTTTCTGCACTGCTTTTTCCCCATCTTTGTGGTTTTATCTGCCTTTGGTCTTTGATGATGGGGTTTTGATGTGGGTGTCCTTTCTGTTTGTTAGTTTTCCTTCTAACAGTCAGGACCCTCAGCTGCAGGTCTGTTGGAGTTTGCTTGAGGTCCACTCCAGACCCTGGTTGCCTGGGTATCAGCAGCGGAGGCTGCAGAAGATAGAATATTGCTGAACAGTGAGTGTTGCTGTCTGATTCTTGCTCTGGAAGCTTTGTCTCAGGGTGTACCCAGCTGTGTGAGGTGTTACGTGTCGGTCTGCACCGACTGGGGGATGTCTCCCAGTTAGGCTACTCAGGGGTCAGGGATCCACTTGAGCAGACAGTCTGTCCATTCTCAGATCTCAACCTCCATGCTGAGAGAACCACTGCTATCTTCAAAGCTGTCAGACAGGGACATTTATATCTGCAGAGGTTTCTGCTGCTTTTTGTTTAGCTATGCCCTGTCCCCAGAGGTGGAGTCTACAGAGGCAGGCAGGCCTCCTTGAGCGGCCGGGGGCTCCACCCAATTGGAGCTTCTTGGCAGCTTTGCTTACCTACTTAAGCATCAGCAATGGCAGGCGCCGTTCCCCCAGCCTCGCTGCTGCCTTGCAGTTAGGTCTCTGACTGCTGTGCTAGCAATGAGGGAGGCTCCATGGGAGTGGGATCCTCCAGGCCAGGTGTGGGATATAATCCCCTGATGTGCCATTTGCTAAGACCCTTGGTAAAGTGCAGTGTTAGGGTGAGAGTTACCCAATGTTCCAGGTGGTGTGAGTCTCAATTTCCCTTGGCTAGGAAAAGGAGTTCCCTTCCCCCTTGTGCTTTCCAGGTGAAGCGATGCCTCACCCTGCTTCAGCTCTCACTGGTCGGGCTGCACCCGCGGACCAGCATCAACTGTCCAACATACCCCAGTGAGATGAACCGGTACCTCAGTTGAAAATGCAGAAATCAGGAGGCTGAGGCAGGAGAATGGCGTAAACCCGGGAAGCGGAGCTTGCAGTGAGCTGAGATCCCGCCACTGCGCCCCAGCCTGGGTGACAGAGAGAGACTCCGCCTCAAAAAAAAAAAAAAAAAATACAGAAATCACCCATCTTCTGTGTCACTCACACTGGGAGTTGGAGGCTGGAGCTGTTCCTATTCGGCCATCTTAGGCGCTACCCAAGAAAGTCAGAATGGCTTTCATTAATAAGACAAAAATAATCCTGTTTGTGAGGCTATGGAGAAAGGGAACATTTACACACCATTCGTGGGAATATAAATTAGTTTAGCCAGTATGGAAAGCAGTTTGGAGATTTCTCAGAAAACTAAAAATGGAATGACCATTTTACCCAGTAATCTCATTACTGAATATATACCTCAAGGAAAATAAATCGTTCTACCAAAAAGACACAAGAAGTCGCATGTTCATCACAGCACTATTAACAATAATGAAGACATAAAGTCAACCTATGTGTCCATCAGAGGTGGACTAAATAAAGAAAATGGAGTACATATACACCATGGAATATCACACAGCCATAAACAGAATGAATGTCCTTTGCAGCAGAATAGGTGCAGTAGGAAGCCATTATCCTAAGAGAATTAACAAGGGAACAAAAATCAAACACCACATGTTCTCACTTATAAGTGGAGCTAAATCTTGGGTACAAAAGAATATGAAGATGGGAACAGTAGACACTGTGTACCTGAAAATTGGAAGGGAAGAAAGAAGGGGCTGGAAACCTTCCTTTTGGATATATGTTCACTGCCTGCATTATGAAATGAATAAAAATCCAAATCTCAGCATTACACGATACACCCTTTAACAAACGCTCATGTACCCCCCTGAATCTAAAACAAAAATAGAATAAAAAAAATGATACAGTTAGGCTAAAAGAAAATAATGAAATTTTGGATAAGGCAAAGATTAATCATGAGAAATGCTGTGTGGCTGTTTTAACATTAAACAAAAAGAAACATCAAGACAAAGAATAAATCTAGAAAAAGTTTTCCAAATTCCTCTGTGAGCACTGGAGTTTCCTTTCCTCTGTTGAGAGTAAAAAAGAGCATATGATGATGGTAGATGCTTCAATTTAGCAAAGAATTCATTAAAACCATAGTATGCAGGCTCGTAATAACAGCTCCAATTTACAAGGAAATGGTACATTCAAGGAGTGCAGCGTGAGGTAGGAATGTTCAATACCTAAACAGAAATGGAATTTGAAGCTTCTGGTAACACCTATCCTGGTTGTAATATTGTTTTTTATTCTCTGCTGGATTATAAACACCAATGTGAATCCAGAAGTACATGGCTTGCCATACTTGTGACAGCTAGTGTTAAAGTCCATTTTGACTTTCTAGGGCTGAGTGGCAAGGGTTCTGGTAACATTTGATGCAGGATTGTTTACAGTAAATTATAACTTGGTTGAACATAGAGTATGTCAATGTTGCATATAATGCTTTACAGTATTCTTGCTGCTAGATGCTTAATCTATTTTTTGGTGAGGCTCTTACTTATTCTACAATATATACATTTAAATGATGTATGGTAAAAAAAAAAAATGTTACTAATATGATCCAAGTGGTTCAACAATTCCTTCTTTGTTTTCTATTCCTCTGGTGAGACGTGAAAAGCAATGCTGTATTGATGCTCCAATTAAGGCTTATGTTTAATCACTTAATTTGCCTATATTGGAAACATAATTTTGCTTTTCTCCCAGCTTTTATCACTGAAGCCCTAATTGTGTCCAAAAAATGCAAGCCTAACGTCAGTATTGATCTATGTAATTAGTGCTAAAATCACATTATAGAAAATCTTTTAAAAGTCAGAGTGCATCATGCATTAACAACTATTTTTACTTATTGCCATTTTAGGCAATTAGCTTTGTGATCACTATGATATTTCCCCATAGTATACCAGGTATAAAAATCACACAGAATTTATTACCTGTTTAAGAACAAGCATTTTAAATGAAATGATTAAAAATGATTGAAGTAGTTCCAGTGGCTATATAAGATTATAAAGAAGTTTTACAGTAATGGAGGTAGTAAATTATATTACGGATCCATGCCTACAATGTTTGAGTAGCGATGATAATAGCTATTCAGTGTTTTTCTTTTAGTTTTTTTATAAAGAGCATGTCCAACATATATGCCCTCAAGTAATTAAAAAAGGCAATAAGATACAGCAATAATTAAAATACCATAAAGTGCTGCCTTCCAAATAAACAAATGCCAGTGTTTTATTAGGGAATTTTGTAAAGGTATAAAGGTCTTTGAATCATTATCATAAATGCCAGTCCAGGTTGAGTCAATGTGTAAATGAGATTGTGAGTCTCCGCAGAATGCGCCGTGTACTGATGCTCATCACAGGCTTAAGCTTTAAAGAAGTATAAATAGAAACTGATGAGCCTCACATATTGCCGGAAGTAATTTTAAACCCTTTGCAAAAATAAGATAAAATTTCATTCAAGTAAGTTATCAGGCAGTAGAGCATAGTTAAAACTCATCAGCCTGTTCAATCATAGACACGGTAATAGGTTCTATAATTTACTCTAAGAAGGATCTTTGCTTAACTCAGATATTTTTTGATAGTTTCAAAGGCTCTAATAAAAGTAAAAGTCCATCTTGTATAAATTATCCCATCCGCATATTTTCCTAGTCTCTCACTGTAATTTTAGAGGTCAAATTACCAAGTTGGGGTTTTCATATTGTGAGAAATACATTCAATAGCTGGAGCAAGTGGCTATTTACATAAAGTTATTTCCATAGGTAAATGGGATACCTTGAAAAATGTTTACATCAGTGGAAACAAAACAGTAGAAAATTGGAGAACAGTGATTAGATTACCCTGAATCTATGGAAACAGGTACTTGTTTAAATGACTTATTTGCATATACTCTCTTAATTATAGTGCTACAATAAAACTAAATAAAACTCAAGAATATTTATTTTATATCTAAACGTATGTCATAGTCAGAAATCCTTCAGTTGCTTCAGTTGAAAATGACAACACTATTTCAGTAGATCTGAGCTGAAAGGGAATTTATTTGAAGTATAACGGGAAATATTTGATATGACATACAGAATCAAAATTATCCATTTAATTGTCAAGTATAAATGAAAACAAGCTTAAAAAGTCAAGTCTTTTCCTTGATTAACAAATAAAATGCGTTTAACAGTAGTTAAAGGTGGTGATGCTTCAAATGTTGTTTGTTTCGTTGTTGATTTAAGGTGAAATCCCACTTTTTAATGTTATGATATTACCAGTTATAAGTTAACCAATTTTGCACTTTCAGTATGAATGTTGAAAGAAAGAAAGGAAGAAAGAAAGAAAGAAAGAAAGAAAGAAAGAAAGAAAGAAAGAAAGAAAGAAAGAAAGAAAGAAAGAAAGAAAGAAAGAAAGAAAGAAAGAAAGAAAGAAAGAAAGAAAGAAAAGATTTGTAACTGTCTTCAAAACTATATTAACCTCTTTACAGGAGCCCTGCACTATAAGACAGTTCAGTAAGAGAGCCAAAAGTCTACCCTTATAATTTTCCATAGCCTAATGATAAAGAAAATTGAAATAAGGCCAGGCACGGTGGCTCAAGCCTGTAATCCTAGCACTTTGGAACGCCCAGGTGGGCAGATCACCAGCTCAGGAGATCAAAACCATCCTGGCTAACACGGTGAAACCCCGTGTAACCCCGTGTCTACTAAAAATACAAAAAATTAGCTGGGTATGGTGGCGGGCACCTCTAGTCCCAGCTACTAGGGAGGCTGAGGCAGGAGAATGGTGTGAACCTGGGAGGCGGAGCTTGCAGTGAGCCCAGATCGCGCCACTGCACTCAAACCTGGGCGACAGAGTGAGACTCCGTCTCAAAAAAATAAATAAATAAATAAATAAAAATAAAAATAAAAAAAATTGCAATAATTGAGCAGAACAAGAAGAAACCTACATAGACAAAAGAAATACGAATTTCGATAATCTTACGTTTATCACTGATAATCAATTTTGTTGGATTCTCTTATAGAGGAAATTGTGTAGCATTTAGTTTTCTCAATTTTTCCAAGAGTAGTAACAGTTTAAATCTTATGTTCACTCTTGTTCTAAATAATGTATTTGAAATAGTTGGCCATTGACTTGGCTTTGCTTTTATCTCTAAAGTCCTTTGGCTCAACGCTGATTTTCAGTAATCGTCCCCAGAAAGGCATTTTCACTTTGATTCTAGTCTTCTAGCTGTTGTTCTGAAAATAAAAGCAAACAAACAGCAACAAAAAACACTGGTTTTATGAAACAAAAATGTGTTTTAGATGTACTGTTTATTTCATAATAAATTTGAAAATGAATGAGACTATTACGTGTAAATACAAGCTAACTGCAAGTGGCAAAAAGCAAATGAGGGTCTCTTAAAATTTTTAAAGGTTTCTTATATTTTCTGTGTTTTCCTTTCTTTCTTTCTCCATTCTTGCCTCCTTCCTCATTTCTTTGTCACTTCTTTTTAAAGTTGAATAAATAGATGTACTTGATTATTGAGTAATTTCTTTGTTCTAAAGAACAACGTTTTTTGTTTTGTTTTGTTTTTGTTTTTGTTTTTGTTTTTAGATGGAGTCTCGCTCTGTCACTCAGGCTGGAGTGTAGTGGCACAATCTTGGCTCATTGCAACCTCTGCCTGTCAGGTTCAAGTAGTTCTCCTGCCTCAGCCTCCCAGGTAGTTGGAATAACAGACGCGTGCCACCATGCCTGGCTAATTTTTGTGTTTTAGTAGAGATAGGATTTCACCATGTTGACCAGACGGCTCTGGAACTCCTGAGCTCAGGTGATCTGCTCACCTCTGCTTCCCAAAGTGATAAGATTAAAGGCATGAGCCAAAACTCCGTTCAATTTATATCCGAAAGACCTTAATTTTCTTTTTATGGGTCAAAATCACCTTTTAAACCGAGACTTGTGGTAGTTGAGACACATAAAATTTATATGTAAATTTTAAGATAGTAAATCAGTAAAAATTGATGTGCAAGGGTATCATTGCTTTTCACTACATAAAAAATAATTGTAATGTTATTTGAAAACTAGTGATTTGTTAGTGTAAGTTGCTATCATGATCTTAATGTTAAGCAAGTATCCAATGATTCTAACCAATCATTTTTTATGAAATTCCTTCATGAAATGTACTTTAAAAAATCAAACTATAACTTGTATACAATAAATTCATCCTTTGAATGAATACCATTTAATCAATTGGACAAATGTCTAAACCCAAGTAACCATTACTAAAATTAAGAGATAACACATTTCTGTCATCTTAAAAAGTCACTCTCTTGCATTCAATTGGCTAAATCTAACCAATCATTTTGAACTTTTAATCCAATATTGACAGTTAAAATACAGATCTCTGTGTTACATTGCCTTATCAAATAATGCAAATACATAACATAATTTTTATACCTTTGATTAATTATTATCTCTACCAAGAAAAGATTATTCTATATGAACACTTTAAAACAACAACAACAGCAACAACAACAAAAACTGTTTCCTTATGAAACATCAAAGTTTAGAATATAGGTCTATTTAAAGTGGGAATATAATAAATAAGTGCTATTAAATAATTCTGAGACCTGAAAGAATAATTATTATTAGTTAAATGGAGTTCAAATATTTTAAGATAGTAAATAGCTATGAGAAAGGGAAGGGTATTATTGTTTCTTAATAGTCATAACTTGAAAATATTTTTATACTTACCTCTAACCTCATAAAGAATACATATACCTGGCTTGCAAAGAACCACATTGTTTAGATTACCTGAGCTACAATATTCAAGAATAAATAATTTCATATCATCATTGATTCAAATTTCTTCCTTGTAGGCATTTAGCTATTTGTAAGGCCACTAGAAAAAAAATTAGACAGTTATTATTTAACTCCTTTTTGTAAGGCCTATTCTTCAAATTTTTGACTACACATATAAAAGTCCTATGTAATGTATATTAATTTAGGCTAATTTATATTTTAATATATACATATACAAATAAGTAAAATTATGTTGCTATGATAAATAGTTGAGTCATTCCATGTGAAAGTCATATTGAAATTATTTAAAGCCCTTTCTCACTAAGCATGACTTTTTATTGCAAAGCACTATTGAATATTACACTCTGTATTATGTCATCAGGGGTAATTTACTACTCCCTACAGTATACCAGTTTATGCAATTTGGCAAAGATCCTTTCAAAAAAAGAGTCCCGAACACTCACAAGATGGCAGTAGTGTAACACTAATGTTAATAATGCCTGTCTTTCAAAAAACAAAACAAATATCTTGAGCTAATCTTGAAAATATCTTCAAATACTGAACATGAGACCTAAGTCTATAGAAAATAATTGTAAAAGTAGATGAATTTGATATAAATTTAATACATTATGCCTATGGGAGGCAGCTTAAGTGCAATCATTTTTTTGTGTGTCAATTTCTTTTCTACTGATTTTCTTTTCATGGGAGGGTAATGCAAAAGAGTACTTTGGATCCTTTATAGTCCAAAGCAAGCATGTTAAAAGAAAGTAAAATCCTGAATACATTTTCACAAATTTATTTTCATAATTCCAACAGTAGAATAAATTCTATATGAAACACAAACAAACAAAAATAGTTACTCTTTGTTTTCAAATGTTAATAGAAGTTGGACATGAGTAAAATTACTCACCAAGGTCACTAAAATCAGAAAGACCCATATAAAAATTGTGGCTTCTTCACTTTAGGTGTTACTTAAATTCTCTAAGTCTTCGTTTTCATATCTATAATGCGGAGGTAATAGAATCTACTTTTCAAAACAACCTTGGGAAACTATTATTATTGCCATTGCTATTAATGTTTGATGCATGTTTACAGCATATACTCAGATTGATGCATTTTCTATCAGTGTGAGATCTTTCCAGCAAAAAAAAAAAAAAAAAAAAAAAAAAAAATGTATTCTTAAATGCTTTTGTGGCAAAATTTACTGCATTGTTCTGGGACAACTGCACTATTTTTGTGTTTAACACCACTTCTCCAATTCCTTTCTATAGCCCATCTGAGTTACTCAGTCAATATTGGTTCCAATACCTGTGCTATTTTCACAAAAGTATCTCTCAGATGAGTTTTTAGTCAATTCTTCCATGATACATATTTGGACTTATTCGTGTCATTCCTGTTGACAATTTGTTATTCTGAGAATCACTGGGGACTTCCTTTCTCTTTTTCCTTCATCTTCAGTCAATTTGAAAAACAGTTTCTGAGAAAAAAAATAAGCCTCAATTTTGTCGTCTGTTTTTTGACCAATTTATCCAAATTCACATTTATGTGCAGACTGATGACAAATATTAAGAATTTTGTGTACTTGAATTTTTATTAGACATAAACATAAAATATCCAAGGTATCATGTATTGCTGTGCTTGGAGGTACTCTTTTCCATCTAGCTGTTGGAAAAAAAGTCAATTGTGTAATATTGATTACTAAAGTAGAGCCCATATACAAAAAAGTCATATATAAAAATAATTCAGCTCAAAGAATTACCATAAAATAAACATATCTGTATAACCACCAACAATGTCAAGAAAAAAAGCATCTCAGAAGCATGCTTTATGCTTTATCTAATCACTTCATCCAGGTTGTTTCAAGTTTGTTACTATTATGAATAATGCTGCTATAAAATGCTTTACAATTACTTTTGTGAACTTTTCTGGTGTATATACCTAAGGATGAAACTGCTATATCATAACATACTACATGTGTTCAATTTTGTTAAAAATGAAAGAATATTCCAATATCATAATATCAGCTTCTCAATAAGCAGTTCATAAGACTTCAGATTGCCTCACGGGTTAATTTTATATATTCTTGTGAGTGTGTAGTTTCATTTCAGTATAAAGTTTATTTTTATTATAAAACACATAAACATTCAAAAAACTGGAAAGTAATATATAGTTAACTTCCACATAGTCACTACATAAATTGTACAGTTAATATTTGGCTTAAATAATATTTGCTTTAAAACATCTATTCACCAAGCGTTCTCTGTGGCTATCCGTTGTCCCATGGTACATTTTTCATGCAATTCAAAGTAAGTTACAGGTATCAACATAACAACAACTTCTAAACACTTTGACATGCCTGTGACTAACTAGAGTTTGCTGCTTACGTTGTTTTTGATAGAAAAGTATAAATAAATAAAAATCCAAAATTCTTAAGTTTATCAATCCATGAATTTCAACCAGTGTAGGAACTGTGTAAGTGAAAAACCTGTAAAGGTATAGAATAAGACAAACACTCTAGAAATTTTTCTCATACCCCTTCGCATTGATTCTTGGCCTTTCACCTTCCTGGGAGAGACAACCATTGTTTTGCCTGCTTTTGAATTTCAGGTAAATAGAATCATACTTAATATTAAGCCTTCTTTTCCTCATCAAATGATCTGTAACAGCTTTACTCAGGTATAATTGACATTAAAAATTGCACATATAAGTTACACAACTTGCTAAGTTGTGACATATCTTGGTCCCCTCTTGCAATCCCTCCTTTTTGTTTCTCCAAAATTCCTATTTTCAGAGAACCACCAATCTGCTTTTTATTACCCTATGTTTACAAAGTCTGGAATTGTAAGGGTTGTTAACAGCATGAATTTTTTTTGGTTTGTTTTTGCTCATCTTAATTATTTTGAGATTCATTCATGTTACTATCTGTGCCAATTTGATTAATTATAAATAAATATGTAAATAATAAATATTCCAACATACACACCTATACATATTATACACACTACAATATGTATTTTTTTTACACATTGATGGACATCTATGTTGTTTCCATCTCTTGTCTATTACGAATAAAGCTACTGGAGACGTTTGCATACATCTTACTACATAAAAATATACTTTTATGTTTCTTGGATAAATATTCAGATGTGGAATTTTGGAGTCATATGGTAGATGTAGGTTTGAAAGAGAACCTTCCAAGCTGTTTTCCAAATAAATTGTAGCATTTTAATTCTAACCAGCATTGTATGAGATTTCAATTGTTGCACAACTTACCAACATTTGATGTAGTCACCCTCTAATTTTAGTCATTCCATTATATGCATAGTAATAATTAATTTATTTATTTTTCTTTTTTTTCTTTTTTTTCTTTTTTTTTTTTTTTTTGAAGAGTTTCTCTCTGTTGCCTAGGCTGGAGCGCAATGGCACGTTTTCTGCTCACCGCTAACTCCACGTCCTGGGTTTACGCCATTCTGCCGTCTCAGCCTCCCAAGTAGCTAGTATTGCAGACACCTGCCATCATGTCCAGCTAATTTTTGTATTTTTGTAGAGATGGGGTTTCACCATGTTGGCCAGGCTCGTCTCGAACTCTTGACCTGAGGTGATCCAGCTGCCTCACCTCGTCCTCCCAAAGTGCTGGGATTACAGACATGAGCCACTATGCCCAGCCTGTGGTCTTATTTCATTTTCTTAATGACTAAAGTGTCAAGCATGATTCTATGTGCTTTTCTGCCATCTGTATGTGTTCTTTTAAGAAGTGCCTGCTTAAATCGTTTGCCCATTTCTTGTACCTTTTGTTTGGTTTTCTATCACTAAGCTAAGACTTTTTTTTTTTTTTTTTTGCAAAGTTTTGAAATTGTCCTTCTATATTCTGTATACAAATTTGTTATCACATGTGAGAGTTGTAAATATTTGATCTTAGTCTGTAAATGGACTTTTGCCCACAGTTTTGCTCTGATTTTGTATAAATTTTATGGTTTTAGGTCTTAAGAGTAAGAATTACAGATCGATTTTGCACTAAGTTTTGTACACACTGTGAGATGTGGATTGAATTTTATTTTTGCATATAAATATCCAATTGTTTCAGCACCATTTGTCAAAAGACATTCTTTTCTAAAGGACTAAATTGTCATTAAACTTTTGTCAAAACTCAATTGACCATTAAGTGTATTATTGGATTGTCTATTGTGTACCCTTGATTTATATGTTCATGTTGATGCCAATATCAATACCTTTATTAGTGTAGCTATATATAGTAATAAATATAAAGTCAAGTAGTACAAATCATCAGCATTTATTTCTCCTTTTAAAAACTATGTTGACTGTTCTAAAGTTTTGAATATTTATGTAAATTTTAAAATTAGTTTATCAGTTTCTAGTAAAAAAAAACAGTTTAAACTTTAATTGGGATTGCACTAAATTTATACAACAAATTTTGGAGAATTCACATATGAGTAATATGGAGCTTTCTGATCTATTAATATGGTATGATGCACCTTTTTATTAAATAGGTCCTCTTTAATTTTCCTTATGACTATCATGTAGATTTCACTACACAGATATTGTACACTTTTTTGAATATATCCCTAAATATTAGATATTTGTAAAGCTATTGTAATTGCTGTCTTCAAATTTCAGCCTACAACTGTTCATTGCTAGTATATAAGCAATATATTTCCATTTATTGATGTTATAGTTTACAACATTTCTAAATTCATTAAATATTTTTGGCCAATTCCAGTGGATTTTTTATATAGGTGATTTTGCAATCTGTAAATATAGTTTTACTTCTTTCTCTCTAAATCTGTAGATTTTACATTTTTTCTTTGGTTTATTGCAATGGCTAGAATCTCTAATACAATATAAAAATATTTACAGTAAATTTTCATGTTTCGTATCTGTTAGTTGAAAAGTATTTAGCTTTTATCAAGTATGTTGTTAATCTTTTTTTATAGCTTGAAAAAATTCTACTTAAGTCTGCTGAAAACTTTTGTGTGTTTTTTTGTGCTCTTTTTAAAAAAAAATCAGAAATGGATATTAGATCAACTGCATTGCAAAGATGATCACACATTTTTTTTTTTTTTTTTTTCCAGTCTGGCAATGTGGTATATTGCAGAGGGTTATTATTAAATGGTAAGCCAACCTTGCATTCTGCTGTGTCCGTCCCACAGACCCTGGTTGAGCAATGGATAAAAGGAGTACTCAGACATGTATGCAGTGAAAGAGCAGCTAGGGGACTTCAGACACTAATGTCTGAAGAATGAGCAGTCTTGAACAGTTGAAGTTGCTTGCTTTTATTCAGTACAGACATAATGCTGAAAGCCTGGAGCCAATACAATCTGTGGGTAATTAACATTACTGTTCCCTCATTCAGGGAGCAGTCTCATGCATGGATGATCAAAGGTTGGTTTCCAGACAACTTAAGTAAACAAGACTGTTTACTACGATAAATTCCCCAACACTTCCTTGTACCTATCCCTCACCTTCTGTCTCAGGGTAAGAGAACAGCTGCCTTCAGCTTATTCTCCACTAAGTTATGCAGAGCCTTCAAACCTTTCAAAAGTCCTGCTCCTTTCTCTGTAGTTTCTCTCACCACTCTGACAGATATCCTACGTTTCCCCCTTTTCTGTTTTTTGCATCAGGTTTTGTTGATTCAAGAGTACAGATGTGTGCAGCAACATGTTTGACAGACTTAGCAGTTAAAGCTCATGTTCCAGCTTTGCATCCTAGAATTAGTAAATAACATAAGACAAACATTAGCGTAATCAGTAATATTGTTCTCCAATCACAGAGTGGTATGTAGTGTTACTTGGCACCTCAGTCCAATGTGTGCTGTTAAGGAACCCATTAGGGGTATGTCAACCCCTCCCAAATACTCAAAAGTATTTGCTCTGTTGGAGTTGCCAGTAAGATGTCATCCAGATAATGGATGATCTTGCAATTAGGAAATTCTTTTCTACTGGGGAGCAAAGCCTGATTTACATGATACTGACACATGGTAGGACTCTCCGGCATTCCTTGAGGAAGTACTTTCTAATGAAATTGGCAAAACTGGCCTTTCATTATTGATAGCTGATATGGTAAACACAAATTTTTCTCTGTCTTGTTTTGCAAGAGGAATAGTATAAAGGTAGTCTTTTAAGCCA
Source organism: Rhinopithecus roxellana (assembly GCF_007565055.1). Taxonomy (NCBI): domain Eukaryota; kingdom Metazoa; phylum Chordata; class Mammalia; order Primates; family Cercopithecidae; genus Rhinopithecus; species Rhinopithecus roxellana. The sequence continues at coordinate 43,593,801 of NC_044550.1, read as the reverse complement.
ATAATGACTATAGGCCAATCTCGAGGAATCACTGTGAGGGAAGGGAGCTCCCGTTGAAGGGGCCCCATAGGTTGCAAGTAAGTCATGCAAAAGCCTGAGTCAATCTTTGATAACTCAATAGTCACACTGACTTTATAGCACATAACCACCCAAATAAACTCTGTATTTTTACCAACTGGATATTAGCTCATGAGTGCTGTAGGAAATCTGTCAGAGTGGTGGGAGAAGCCACAGGGAAAGGAGCAAGCTTTTTGGGAATGGTGAAAATGGGCGAATTCCAAGGGCTGTTTGATGGTTCTATATGGCTGGCTTTTAATTGCTCCTCTGTAATTTATGGGCTTACTGTAATTTGTCTCCCTTTAAAGGCCACTGTTCTACCCAAATAGGATTTTGAAAGTGCCATGTTAGGGGTAGGGGAGGAATTGTGTCCAGCAATAGAAAGGAGTCATATAGAAGCTTTCCCCTATGGCCTCAATTAATCCTTTTGTAAATGGGATAGTGGCTCCATTTTCTCTAATGCTTTCTCTTATGTCTTTATAAGTGTTGAAAGTAATGGGTTCATATAGTAGATTGTTTTGTTGATCTTGCATCACTGGGCAGGCCAAGAGCTCCCCTTGTAATGTCGCTTGCCTAATACAGGGTCCCATGACTGCAATGTATCCCTTGTGTTTTTTCCACTTTATTGGAGGAGGAGGCTCTAGTAAAACCTCTATTTCCTCTTTTGTATCTTTACCTGGTAACAGCAGGGCTGAGAGAGGAGGAGGAGGCAGTAAGTTAGGTGATGCCTTCTCCTCCCTTCCCTTTTAGGCTCTTCTGTGTAGACTGGGGCCAAAGCAGCCCTGACTAAGGACCACAACATTAAAGATGTTGCTGACCAGTATGGTCCCGTTGCCCTTGTGCATGATGTTGTTTAAGATTTATCCCCACTTAGTCCTAAAGCTCTAGGTCTAGCATGCCTTCTTCTGGGAACTATGAGTTATGAAAAACACCAGTTTGCATTAGGTCCCTTAGTTGAACCTGTGAAATCAAGGCTTCACTAGCTTTAAGCAGCTGTTTTCAATACTTTTATATTGCTGTTGAGCTGATAACTCTTGTACCATGATGAAACCCTATCTTGAATATTCCCTTGAACTTGAAAATCCCGAGCAGGCACCAATTACTTACTGATGATGCAGTCGCTTCACCTTCATTTGTGAGGGTCTAGTTGCAATCTGTTGCAGTGTTCCTCACATGGGGCACCATCTGCTGGGTCCGTCCTGCAGACCCCAGCTGAGAGATAGATGAAAGGAGCACTAAGACACAGGTATGTAGTGTAAGAACAACTAGGGGACTGCCTGGAGTTAATGGCCAAATAGTGAGCAGTCTCAAACAGCTGACGTTGCTTACTTTTATTCAGTACAGACATAATGCCAAAAGCCTAGAGCCAACACAATCTGTGGGTTGTTATTGTTCCTCCATTTGAGGAGCAGTCTTGCACGTGGATGATTCAGACAATATAAGTATACAAGTCTGTTTATAAAAATTCCCCTACACTTCCTGGTACCTATTCCTCACTCTCTGCCTCAGGGTAAGAGAACAGCTGCCTTCAGTTTATCCTCCCCCAAAGCTATGCAGAGCCTTCCAACCTTTCAGAAGGTCTGCTCCTTTCCCTGTAGCTTCTCCCACCACTCTGACAGAACTCCTACAGCACTCATGAGCTAATACCCAGTTGGTAAAAATATAGAGTTTATTTTGGTTGTTATGTGCTATAAAGTCAGTGTGAATATTGAGTTATCAAAGATTGACTCATTGGTTTTAAAGGAAATACAGATTTAGTTTCTTGTGTGCCACTTGGAGCAACATTTTTATTGACCATTCAGTACATAACCTTGTTTTTCATGTGTTTCTCTTTAAGGCCACTTTACTTAATCTATATTGTGGATGCATTAAAATTAAAATTAAAATTATGACCATCAACACGATAACTTTAATGAAGTTTATCTAACACACACACACACACACACACACACACACACACACACACACACACACACACATATATATATATATATATATATAATTTTTTTTTCATTAGCCTTTTTGCAATTAAGAAATAAGGCAGTGGGGTGTTGAAGTTCCCCACTACTATTGTGTGGCTAAGTCTTTTTGTAGGTCTAGAAGTACTTGTTTCATAGACCTGGGTGCTCCAATATTGAGTGCATATATAATTAGGACAGCTAAGTCTTCTTGTTGAATTGAACCCTTTATCATTACGTAATGACCTTAATTGTGCTTTTTTGCTGTTGTTGGTTTAAAGTCTTTTTTTATCTGATATAAGAATAACACATAAATTTGTTTTCCATTTGTGTGACAGATATTTCTCTACTCCTTTACTTTAAGGCATAAGTGTCATTACATGTGAGATGGGTCTTTTCAAGACAGAGGATGGAGGGGTCTTGTTTTCTTATTCAACTTTCAACTCTGTATCTTTTAAGAGATAACCTAGGAAACACAATTCTGGACATTGGACTTGAGGAAGAGTTTATGACTAAGTATTTAAAAGCAAATTAGTTTCTACAGAGCAAAATAAATTATCAACAATATAAACAGACAACCTACAGAATGAAGGAAATACTCATAAACTATGCATCCAACAAAGGACTAATATCCACAATCCATAAAGAGCTTAAACAATTCAACAAACAAAGCCAAATAACTCCATTAAAAAATGGGCAAAAGACATGAATAGACGCTTCCCAAAAGAAGACCTGCAAGTGGCCAAGAAATATATGAAGAGGTTCTCAATATCATTAATCATCAGTGAAATGCAAATTAAAACCACAATGAGAAATGATCTTACACCAATCAGAATGGTAGTTATTAAAAAATCAGAAACAACAGACGAACAAAACATTTGCTAGGAAAGTTATAGACAGAGAAAAGGGAATGCTTATGAACTGTTGGTGGGAATTTAGATTAGTTCAGCCACTGTGGAAAGTAGTTTGGGGATTTCTTAAAGAACTTAGAACTACCGTTTGACCCAGCAATCCCATTACAAGCTATATCTCCAAAGTAAAACAAATCATTTTACCAAAAAGGCACATTAACTCATATGTTCATTGCAGTGCTATTCACAGTAATATAGATGTGGAATCAGCCTAGGTGCCCATCGATGTTGGATTGGACAAAGAAAACATGAAGCACGTACACCATGGAACCCTGCACAGGCATAACGATTAACAAAATCATGTCCTTTGCAGCAATATGAATGTAGCTAGAGGCCATTATCCTAAGCAAATTAATGCAGAAACGAAAAACCAAATACTGCATGTTCTCACTTATAAGTTGGAATTTACTCATGGACATAAAGATGTCAATAGTAGTCACTGGGCAGCATTTGGGGGGAGGTAGGCAAAGGTACAAGGGTTGAAAAATAAACCTTTGGGTACTATGCTCACTACCTGTGTGATGAGATGATAATAGAAGTTGAACGTTTTTGAAAAGTTTTTAAAAAATTTTAAAAACACAAAGAAACAAGACAATACTTCAGCACCTTACTCAGGACCATTTTAAACAACAGTTACCAACACCGTGAACAAAAATTGGGTAAGAAAAGCAAACATTCTGCACTACTAAGTAGAAAGGTAATAGGACATTTATGTACACTAAGAGAGCAGAAACAAGAAGGCAGAGCATCACTTTGTTTTATCTTAAGTGAGAATATGAGTGTCAGATAACTCATATTTTTGGTCACTTTGTGCCTGTCTATAAATGACTGTAATAGCAAAGTATTAAGTATGAGGTTGATAATAAATTTTAGCCAGTAAGCAAACTAGTAAATATAAAATCCATGAATAATGAGGATCAACTGTATATACTTCTGTATATCGGTGGGGTTTGTTAGCTATATTGAAAAGAATAATTGCATCTGTGGTGATGAAACATATTGGAATGTGATTACTTTTTATTTATCTTCTTGATGTCTTTATTAGGTAACAGAGTAATGCAGACATAAAATAAAGAAGTCTGCTCTCCCCCTCAATCTTTTCAAGAAACGTGTGTAATTAGAATGATTTCACTCTTAGTTATTTGGCAAATGTTGTTTTCAATATCAACCAGCTGAGTCTTGAGGGAGTTTTGTTTCTTTATTTGTGGAAGGGTTTTTAACTGTAAATTTATTTTCTTGAATAATTTAAAGCCTTATTCAAACTGTTTATTGCTTCTTGAGTGAGATTTTTTAGTTCATAGGTTTCAATTAATATGGCCATTTTATATCAGTTATTGAATTTATTGACTTAAATTTGTTCATACTATTTTCTTCTTATCCTTTTAATATATTTAGAATCTACGATAATGGCATCTCCTCATTTCTGATACTGGTAAATTATGTCATTTTCATTTTTTTAAACTTAGTTGGGTGGGAGGTTTATAACATTTATTAATCTTCCTAAATAACAGACCTTAATTTCTAAACTGATTTTCTTCATTATTTATGTTTTCAATCTAATTGATGGCCACAAGCTTTTTAATATTTTTTTTTATTACTTTGGGCTTCGTCTATTCTCTCTCTGTTTTCTTAAAGTGGAAGTTGAGATAGTAGACCTTTCTTTTTAGATATAAGAGTTCAGTGAGATAAATTCCCTCTTATGTATTTCTCAGTTCAAAGTACTTTTTAATTTTATTCTGGACTTCTTAGATACATAGTAGTATAGAATGAATTGTGTTCTTCTGAAATTCTCATGATGAGCTATTAATCCCTAGTGTCTCAAAAAGTGACTATATTTGGAAATAGAGTCTTTATAGCCATAATTAAGGTTAATGAGGTCATATGGCTCTATTCCAATCTGACTGGTGTCCTTACAAGAAAAGGAGATTGTGATGTATAAACACCAGGGATGCATTTGCACAGAGAAAAGACCCTGTGAGGACACAGCAAGAAGGTGGCCATCTGCAAGTCAAAGAAGTAGATCTCAGAAGAAACCTACTGCAAAGACGTTGATCTTAGACTTCTAGCCTCCAGAACCATGAAAAAATTAATTCCTTTTGTTTAAGATAACCTTTGTGTCATGTTTTGTATGGCAGTCCTAGCAAAATAAGATATGTAGGTAACTTATATGTGTTATCCAGTTCTAAAATATTTGAAAATGTTGTAGATATCTTTCTGTTAGTGATTTCTTAATTCTACCATGGTTAGAAAACATAGTGCTTTAACTTGATTGACAGACTCTTATTCCCCACCACATGGGCTCTCTTAGAAGTCATCCAGTGTGGACTAGGATAAAATACATTTTTATGCTTTTTATGTGGAGTAAAAGCAAAAATTTCAATTAAGTCAAGTCGATTGTAGGTATTGTCCATGATTCAGCTCTCTGTTTGTCTATTATTGGTGTATAGGAATGCCTGTGATTTTTGCACATTGATTTTGTATTCTGAGACTTTGCTGAAGTTGTTTATTAGCTTAAGGAGATTTGGGGTTGAGTCATTGTGGTTTTCTAAATACACAATCAAGCCATCTGCAAACAGAGACATTTTGACTTCCTCTCTTCCTATTTGAATATTCTTTATTGCTTTCTCTTGCCTGATTGCCCTGGCCAGGCAATCAATTTGCCAAATCTCTGTCTACTTGGTCTCTCAATTTTTGAGACAGAGATGTTGAAATCTGCAACAATTATTGTGGATTTTTCTGTTTCTTCCTTCCTACATCACTTCATGCCTCACATATTTCAAATTTCTGTTATAGGTACACAGTCCTTTAGGATAATTAATTCCTCTGTATAAATTGCCTGATTTATCATTATAAACCAAGCTTTTTATCCACAGTAGTGTTCTTTGCTAAAATCTGTCTTGTCTGGTGTTAATATTTCTAGCGTCCTTCAGTTTGATGTAATTGTGGTATGCCTTTTTGCATCTCTTCACCATTAAATGTGTGTGGTTTTATTATGTAAGTTCGGTTTGTATAGGCATCAAATAGTTGGATCTTGCTTTTTTATAATTTAATTTGAAAATCTCTACTTCTTGATTGTGTTTATATTACCTACATTAAATGAGATGAGATTGGTGATAACTGCAGTGCTCAGGGGTTTTGCTTGGTGGTTAATCAATCTTCCCAGAGATGACTTCTCCACTTTTGTCTGATTAATATCATAGATGTGTCCTAGGAGTTTTAGGCAACATCTAATGACAAAGCAGTTTATTATGGGAGCACTTTTACAAGATGGCTAGCAGGAGCACGTGGGTGGCAAGGGCCAGATGCAGTTGGGATTCAGCTGTTCACCTGACTAGGAGAGTCTTTGTCTGGAGACCTTTATCAGAGTATGGAGGGTTTTTCCCTCTTTCTTATACCTGAATTTATTCTGAGTCAGTAATCAGGTGTTTGTTGTTGTTGTTTTGTTTTTGTAAAGGGAACTTTAGCTATTTTTTTATTCTCTCTTGTTCAGTGTTTGTAAAACTTACATATTTTATTTCAGTTATTTAAAATTTATTTCAGTATGCAGCATATATCCAGTCACTATTACTCTTTCTTGTTTGGAGGTGGAGGCCTATTTAAATAATGATTTGAAGCAGCTATTATAAGTAAAGAATTCAACTTGTTTAGTGAATATCATCAAAGAACAGATAGGAATCCTAAGCTGATATATGAAAACTATATACAATAACCAAATGAAAACTTTAAAACTAAAAAATTCAATATCTAAACATTCAAAAATTAATTTGATGGGATTAACAGCAGAGTGGAGATTACTGGAAAAAAAAAGGATGGGTAAACATGATCATATTATCCAATCTGAAGGACAGAGAGAAAAATATTTGAAAACAAAATGCAGATAGTCAGGGACCTGAAGTACTATATCAATAGGTTTAAAATATACGTACTATTTGCTCGTATATAACTTAAAAACATGAAGCTATACATTGAAAATTTGCAAAGAGGTAAAAGAATGCTAGGGTATACATATATATGTATATATGTATATATGTGTGTATATATGTGTGTGTGTGTGTGTGTGTATTTTTAAGTTCTGGGTTACATGAGCAGAGTGTGCAGTTTTTTTACATAGGTATACATGTGCCATGGTGGTTTGCTGCACCCATCAACCCAAAACTTACATTAGGTATTTCTCCTAATGATATCCCTCCCCTAGTACCCCATACCCCCCGGGCCTCAGTGTGTGATATTCCCCTACCTGTGTCCATGTTTTCTCATTGTTCAACTCCTGCTTATGAGTGAGAACATACAGTGTTTGGTTTTCTGATCTTGTCATAGTTTACTGAGAATGATGGTTTCCAGCTTCATCTATGTCCCTGCAATGGATGTGAACTCATCCTTTTTTATGGCTGTATAGTATTCCACAGTGTGTATGTGCCACATTTTCTTAATCCAGTCTGTCATTGATGGACATTTGGGTTGGCTCCAAGTCTTTGCTATTGTGAATAGTGCCGCAATAAACATGCTTGTGCATGTGTCTTTATCCTAGAATGATTTATAATCTTTGGGTATATGTCCAGTAATGGGATGGCTGGGTCAAATGGTATTTCTAGTTTAAAATCCTTGAGGAATTGCCACACTGTCTTCCATAGTGGTTGAACTAATTTACACTCCCACCAACAGTGTAAAATCATTCCTATTTTTCCATATCTCTCCACCGCCTGTTTGACTTTTTAATGATAGCCATTCTAACTGGCGTGAGATGGTATCTCATTGTGGTTTTGATTTGCATTTCTCTGATGACCAGTAATGATGGACATTTTTTTCATATGTCTGTTGACTGCATAAATGTCTTCTTTTGAGAACTGCCTGTTCATATCCTTTGCCCATTTTATGATGGGATTCTTTGCTTTTTTCTTGTAAATTTGTTTAAGTTCTTTGTAGATTCTGGGTATTAGTCCTTTGTCAGATGGATAGATTGAAAAAATTCTCTCCCAATCTGTAGGGTACCTGTTCACTCTGATGCTAGTTTCTTTTGCTGTGCAGAAGCTCTTTAGTTTAATTAGACCCCATTTGTCTATTTTGGCTTTTGTTGCCATTGCTTTTGCTGTTTTAGATTTGAAATCTTTGCCCATGTCTATGTCCTGAATGGTATTGTCCAGGTTTTCTTCTAGGATTTTTATGGTCCTAGGTCTTACATTGAAGTCTCTTTGATCCATCTTGAGTTGATTTTTCTATAAGGTGTAAGGAAGGGGTCCAGTTTTATTTTTCTGCATATGGCTAGCCAGTTTTCTCAACACCATTTATTAAATAGGAAATATTTTCTCCATTGCTTATGTGTGTCAGGTTTGTTAAAGATCAGATGGTGATAGATGTGTGGTGTTATTTCTGAGGTCTCCATTCTGCTCCATTTGTCTATATATCTGTTTTGGTACCCATACCATGCTGTTTTGGTTACTGTAGCCTTGTAGTATAGTTTGAAGTAAGGTAACGTGATGACTCCAACTTTGTTCTTCTTGCCCAGGATTCTCTTGGCTATGTGGGCTGTTTTTTGGTTACATATGAAATATAAAGAATTTTGTTTTCCCCCAATTCTGTGAAGAAAGTCAGTGGTAGCTTGATGGGAATAGCATTGAGTCTATAAATTACTTTCGTTAGTAAGGTCATTTTCATGGTATTGATTCATCCTATCAATGAGCATGGAATGTTTTTCCATTTGTTTGTGTCCTGTCTCATTTTCTTGTAGTTGTAGTTCTTGTAGTTCTCCTTGAGGCTTGTAGTTCTCCTTGAGGAGGTCCTTCACAACCCTTGTAAGTTGTATTTCTAGGTATGTTATTATCTTTGTAGCAATTGTGAATGGGAGTTCACTCATGATTCAGCTCTCTGTCTGTTATTGGTGTATAGGAATGCCTGTGATTTTTGCACATTGATTTTGTATCCTGAGATTTTGCTGAAGTTGCCTATTAGCTTGAGGAGATTTGGGGTTGAGATGATGGAGTTTTCTGAATATACACTCATGTTATCTGCAAACAGAGACATTTTGACTTCCTCTCTTTCTATTTGAATACTCTTTATTGCTTTCTCTTGCCTGATTGCCCTGGCCAGAACTTCCAATACTATGTTGAATAGGAGTGATGAGAGAGGGCATCCTTGGCTTGTGATGGTTTTTAAAGGGAATGTTTTCAGTTTTTGCCCATTCCGTATTATACTGGCTGTGGGTTTTTCATAAATACCTCTTATTATTTAAATAAATGTTCCATCAATGCTTAGTTTATTGAGTGTTTTTAGCATGAAAGACTGTTGACTTTTGTTGAAGGCCTTTTCTGCATCTATTGAGATAATCATGTGCTTTTTGTCATTGGATCTGTTTATGTGATGGATTACATTTATTGATTTACCTATGTTGAACCAGCCTTGCATCCCAAGGATGAAGTTAACTTGATCGTGATGCATAAAGTTTTTTACATGCTGCTGGATTCAGTTTGCCAGTATTTTATTAATGATTTTCACATCGATTTTCATCAGAGATATTGGCCTAAAATTCTCTTTTTGTTGTTGTGTCTCTGCCAGGCTTTAGTATCAGGATGATGCTGGCCTCTTAAAATGAGTTAGGGGGGATTCCCTCTTTTTCTTTTGATCAGAATAGTTTCAGAAGAAATGGCACCAGTTCCTCTTTAGAATAGAATTCGGCTGTTAATTCTTCCCATCCTGGACTTTTTTTGGTTGGTAGACTATTAATTATTGCCTCAGTTTCAGAACCTGCTATTGGTCTATTCAGAGATTTAATTTCTTCCTGGTTTAGTCTTGGGAGGGTGTACGTGTCCAGGAATGTATCCATTTCTGTTAGATTTTCTAGTTTATTTGTGTAGAAGTGTTTATATTATTCTCTGTTGGTAGTTTGTATTTTTGTGAGATCAATGGTGGTATCCTCTTTATCTTTTTTTTAATGCATCTATTAGATTCTTCTCTCTTTTCTTATGTATTAGTCTTGCTAGAGGTCTATCAGTTTTGTTGATCCTTTCAAAAAACAAGATCCTGGATTAACTGATCTCTTGAAGGGGTTTTTGTGTCTCTATCACCTTCAGTTCTGCTCTGATCTTAGCTATTTCCTGTCTTCTGCTAGCTTTTGAATTTGTTTGCTCTCTCTTCTCTAGTTCTTTTAATTGTGATATTAGGATGTTGATTTTAGATTTCTCCTGCTGTCTCTTGTGGGCATTTAGTGCTATAAATTTCCCTGTACACACTGCTTTAAATGTGTCCCAGAGATTCTGGTATGTTGTGTCTTTGTTCTCATTGTTTTCAAAGAACACCTTTATTTCTGCTTTCATTTTGTTATTTACCCAGTAGTCATTCAGGAGCAGGTTGTTCAGTTTCCATGTAGTTGTGCAGTTTTGAGTGAGTTTCTTAATTCTAAGCTCTAATTTGATTTCATTTTGGCCTGACAGATAGTTTGTTGTGGTTTCTGTTCTTTTCCCTTTGCTGAGGAGTTTTTTTACTTCCAATTATGTGTTCAATTTTAGAATAAGTGTGATGTGGTGTTGAAAAGAATGTATATTCTGTTGATTCCAGGTGGAGAGTCCTGTGATGTCTATTACGTTCATTTGGTCCAGAGCTGAGTTCAAGACCTGGTAATCTTTGTTCATTTTCTGTCTTGTTGATCTGTCTAATATTGACAGTGGGGCTTTAAAGTCTCCCATTATTATTGTTTAGGAGTCTAAGTCTCTTTGTAGGTCTCTAAAAACTTTATGAATCTGGGTGTTCCTGTATTGGTTGCATATATATTTAGGATAGTTAGCTCTTCTTGTTGAATTGATCCCTTTACCATTGTGTAATGGCCTCCTTTGTCTCTTTTGATCTTTGTTGGCTTGAAGTCTGTTTTATTAGAGACTAGGATTGCCACCCCTGATTTTTATGGCTTTCCATTTGCTTGTTAGATCTTCCTCTGTGCTTTTATTTTGAGTCTATGTGTGCCTTTGCATGTGAGATGGGTCTCCCGAATACAGCTCACTGATGGGTGTTGACTCTTTACCCAATTTGCCAGTCTGTGTCTTTTAATTGGGGCATTTAACTGATTTACATTTAAGGTTAATATTGTTATGTGTGAATGTGATTCTGTCATTATGAGGCTTGTTGGTTATTTTGCCCATTAATTGATGCAGTTTCTTCATAACATCGATGGTCTTTATAATTTGGCATGTTTTTGCAGTTGCTGGTACCGGTTGCTCCTTTCCATGTTTAGTGCTTCCTTCAGGAACTCTTATAAGGCATACCTGGTGGTGACAAACTCTCAGAATTTGCTTGTCTGTAAAGGATTTTATTTCTCCTTCATTTATGAAGCTTATTTTGGTTGGATATGAAATTCTGGGTTGAAAATTCTTTTCTTTAAGAATGTTGAATAGTGGCCCCCACTCTCTTCTGGATTGTAGGGTTTCTGCAGAGAGATCTGCTGTCAGTCTGATGGGCTTCCCTTTGTGGGTAACCCAACCTTTCTCTCTGGCTGCCCTTAACATTTTTTTCCTTCATTTCGACCTTGGTTGACTGTGCATCTTGAAATTGTATTTCTTGAGGAGTGTCTTCATGGTGTCCTCTGTATTTCTTGAATTTGAATGTTGGCCTGCCTTGTTAGGTTGGGTAAGTTCTCCTGAATAATGTCCTGAAGAGTGTTTTCTAACTTGGTTCCATTCTCCCCATCACTTTCAGGTACACCAATCAGATGTAGATTTGGTCTTTTCCCATAGTACTCTGTAGAGGACTACGTGCTCACAAATGAGATGTTCCCGATAAGTCCTGCTCTTGCAAATGAAGCAGGGTGTTCCTTCCCTGTTTGCAGGGAGGACAAAGGAGCCAGCTGCAAATGGCAGACCCTGGGGGCTTGTTTATGTGTAAACATCTTTAAAATCCAGAAAGTCAGGGAAAGGTCAGAAAAACAACAATGTGTCTTGTGACTTGGCAACATTTCACAAATGACTGTATAGAATAAAGCAGAGCGCACCATTCGTGGCGGCTACCATGTTTGTCTTGTCTTGTGTTGTCTTGTGTGTTCATTCCTTTGTTTAGGAAACACGCGGACCCCAACATCTGGCACAGTGAGCAGGGTCCGTGGCTCCACAAGAGCAAGGAACCGGAGGGGGAACACCCCGGGCAGGTGCGGGGAGACCGCGGACAGGTGCATAAATAAGAAGGGGGACCCATGGGAAAATTATGGGGAATTCCACTTCTCTGGCCTCTGAATATTTGCGGTTACTCCAGGGACTGTTGATGTCTATAGGAGTAGAAGTTAGTTAAGGAACATAAGACTTTGAATGGATTGTTTGCCCATGTTGCACAACATTGTTATTGGTTTCAATATCAAACTAAAGTGCAATTAAATCAAAAGGAATGGTTACAAGTTGTTAAAGTCTTGCGTTGAGCTCATCAGCAAGGGCAAACGATGCCTCTGACTTTGTGAACTTTGTGTAGTTCCATTACTCAGGCATTAGAGTTACTTGAAACTGATTCAGAGTGTGGCGATACTGTCACAGGAGGTGAGACTGAAGCTTTAGAGAGGAATGATCCTAGAGAGAAACATATTTACACCCCGGTTGCTGAGGACAAGGAATTGGAAGAAGAGATAATGCCTCCTTCATCTGAAGGAAATTCTGATTTGCAGCATATTTTAGAGATGTTACAACAGTTGTTAAAATTGCTAGGTGCCACTGCTCCTGCTTCTCCTATCTCTCCGCCACGAGCCTTCCCTGTTCAAAGATTTCCCTTTGCCTCCACCTCCAACCTCTTTGCCTATGTCAGGTCAGGTTTTTTCTGTGCCTTTTCCTCCTGTAGGAGAAAAGAAGGAATCAAAGGAAAAGGATGATTTCGAGGAATTAAATTTATTCCCAATAACATGGGCTGCTTTCGGCCCCAATGCTCAGTTCCCAAACGGTGGCCAGAATGTGACTTTTACAGCCCTACAATTTAAATTTTTGAAAGAAATGAAAGCTGCAATTTCTAATTATGGACCTCAGTCACCGTTTGTTCTTGGCCTTCTCGATTCCTTCTCTTCAGAACATATGATGATTCCTATTGACTGGGAAACATTGGGACAGGCTGTCCTTGATCGTTCGCAATGACTTCAATTAAAAAGTTGGTGGTGGGAGGAAGCAAGAGTACAAGCTAGAAAAAATGCTACTCGAAATCCCCCAGGACCTACTGAAGAGCAGCTTATGGGTTCACGACAATATGCCACTCTTAATGCTCAGGCAGGCCTAGATGATATTGCTCTCACTCAGATTAAAGCCTTGTTTATAAAAGCATGGACTAAGGTTGAAATAGTGGGTAAAACTTCTTTATCTTTTGTAAAGATCCTACAAGGGGCCACTGAGCCGTATCCAGATTTTGTAGCCCATCTTCAAGATGCTGTATTAAAGACTGTAGGTTCAGGCCCTGCTGCTAAAATTATTTTGGATACTCTGGCTTTTGAGAGTGCTAATCCCGAGTGCAAAAAATTGCTGTGTCCTCTAAAAGCTAGTGGAGCTGATTTAGATGAATACATTCAGGCTTGTGCAGGTGTTGGAGAAGCTATTTACAATGCTCAGTTGTTTGCTGGGGCACTTTCTAAGGCTTTAAAAGGCAATTCTAAACAAGGTATATGCTATCAATGTGGGAAACCCGGTCATTTTAAAAAGGAATGCTGAAAAAAATAGGCTCTTCTGCTCTAAAAGAAAAAAGGTTACCATCTGATATTTGTAAACAGTGTGACAAGGGTCGACATTGGACCAATGAATGCCGTTCAAAAATTGATAAAAGTGGGAATGTGTTGTCACCCCTCTCGGGAAATGGGAGCCGAGGCCCGCAGGTTTGAGGCCCCAACAACTACAATGCAGGCCTACCCCAGTACCCAGTGAGCAGTGGCTTACAACATCAAGGAATGACCGCGAGTCTTCCTTAAAGACATCTTACCCTACCCCAGTTTCTCAGCTTTATGTTGCCACTAAGCAGAGTGCCGCTGCTGACCTAGCTATTATCCAGCCTTATAATTTATCTCCTAATGGATGAATATATAAGTTGGCTACTGGAGTGTGTGGTCCTTTGCCAAAGGGACATGTAAGACTTTTGTTAGGTCAAAGCAGCAGCGGTATGCAGGGGTTAATGGTGGTCCCAGGAATTATTGATCCTGATTTTAGTGATGAAATCCTTATTATGGTACAAGTCTCACAATTTATGCGCCTAGAAGCAGGGGAAAGTATTGCACAATTGCTTTTATTGCCTTTTTTTCCTTTCTTATCAAGAGATGTGTCTCGTCAAGGAGGTTTCGGTAGTACTGGGAAACCTGTTTTCTGGGAAACTTTAGTTTCTGATCAAAAACCTTTATGTTCATTGCAAATTAATGGGATACTTTTTGAGGGATTAGTCAACACAGGAGCGGATGTATCTATTATATGCTTGGCTCAATGGCCTGATCATTGGAAAAAGAAACTAGTATCGGTTACTCTATCTGGCCTAGGTACTGCTTCTATAGTCTACCAAAGTGTCGAGCCCCTGAGGTGTGTAGGACCAGAAGAACAACAAGGAAAAGCGTGCTTTTATATCATTCTTATTAATATTAACTTTTGGGGCCGTGATCTTTTACAACAATTTGGTGCCTTTTTAAGCATTCCTCATATTTCCTCAGCTGCCAAAAATATGATGTTCAAAATGGGCTACAAGCCTTTAAACTCTTAGCCACTGTCCACAAGCCTCAAACTTTACAATTGAAGTGGAAAACTACAACTCCTGTTTGGGTGGAACAGTGGCCATTATCTAAAAAAAAAACTTAAGGCTTTAAAGAATTTAGTTAAGGAACAATTGGCCGAGGGGCATATTAAACCAAGTACTTCTGCATGGAATTCCCCTGTGTTTGTCTTGTCAAAAAAAAAAAAAAAAAAAAAAAAAAAAAAAAAAAAAAAAAAAAAAAAAAAAAAAAAAGGAAAATGACACTTATTAACTGATCTTAGAGCTGTAAATGCTTGTATTCAACCTATGAGGACTTTACAACCTGGGCTTCCTAATCCAACTGTTATCCCACAAAATTGGAAATTAATGGTTATAGATCTTAAAGATTGTTTTTGTACTATCCCATTACAACCCCAAGATTGTGAATGCTTAATAGTCCTACCTTATGTCAAAAGTTTGTTCATAGAGCCTTAAATCCTGTTAGATGTCAATTCCCTACTGTGTTAATATACCATTAGATGGATGATATTCTATTAGCAACTCCTGATGAAGTCCTACAAGGTCAAGCTTTTCAGGTCTTACAACAACAATTAACTCAATATAATTTACTTATTTCTTCTGAGAAAATACAGACTCAATTTCCTATTCAATATTTGGGATACCTTTTAGCAGAAAAGCAGATTCGGCCACAAAAAGTTCAAATTCGAAGAGATCAAGTTTTGCCTCTTAATGATTTTCAAAAATTGCTAGGAGACATAAATTGGCTTTGCCCCACCTTAGGCATACCTACTTACAAATTGTGACATCTATTTGCTACCTTGGAAGGAGATTCAGGTTTAAATAGTTCTCATAAATTATCCCCTGTAGCAGAAGAAGAATTGTCATTTGTAGAAAACAGAATTAATGAAACTCACCTTGATTATATTGCACCCAATCTTCCACTTTCGTTGTGTCTTTTTCATACTCCCCATTCACCAACAGCTGTTTTACACCAAGATAATAGTATTATAGAGTGGCTGTTTTTGGCTAATAAAGCCATTAAGAAAATTCACCCATATATTGATAAATTAGCTGAATTAATTATTAAAGGACGATATCGAGCTCATCAGTTGCTTGGTGCTGACCCTATAAAAATTATTACCCAATTATCTAATCAATACATTGAATCTCTGTTGGAAACTCATGAGGGTTGGCAAGTGGCTTGCACTGAGTATACTGGTTCTTTTTCTCAGCATTATCCTAGTCATGAGGCTTGGGCTGTTCACTATAACCATAGTCATATCTCTGCCTTTACTATGATTATTTTGGAACTTTTTGCTACAAGACTGGCCTCAAACCCCTTGTAATATTTGTAACTCTTACTTCCAACGGGCTCAGAATGAGCACCAACCACATCATACTAATAGTTTAGGATTACAACAGCGATTTTCTATAACACACCATCAAGCCCGAGCTATTGTCAGAGCCTGCCCATCTTGTGCTCCTATTATTGCACCTTTTTTAAGTCCAGGTATTTATCCTCGAGGCATTCAAAAAAATCACATTTGGCAAATGGATGTAACTTATGTTCCTTCCTTTGGTCGTTTAAAATATGTTCATTATACTATTGATACATGGTCACATTTCCAGTGGGCTACGCCATTACCCTCTGAAAAGGCTAACTCTGTTATTACTCATTTACTTACTTGCTTTGCAGTTATGGGAGTCCCTGCTAAATTAAAAACTGATAATGCCCCTACTTATTGCTCTCACAAATTGGCTGCCTTCCTCTCTTTATACCATATTCATCATTCCACTGGTATTCCATTTAACAGTCAAGGTCAAGCAATTATTAAAAGAGCCAATGCTACCCTAAAATTACAACTTTTAAAACAAAAAGGGGGAGACGGGTGAGATTCCCCAAAACATCAAATTCTGAAAGCCCTTTTTACTTTAAATTTTCTCAACCATTGGCGCCAATTACAGCAGTCTGCAGTGGTGAAATATTTTCAACAGCCTTTAGAAAAGCCGCAAAACAGTAATCTGTGGGTGTACTCTCCTTCATTACAAGGGAAATATTTAAAAGGAAAAGTTTTACAATGGGGCCGAGGCTATGCTCTTGTCCGCACAGGTGCTGGAGATGAGTGATTTCCATCTTGATGGTTGAAACAGTGCCATGGCAAAGAGGAACCGATCCGAAGAGTTCCTCAAGAAATTTCAGGGGCTGAATCTGAATGCTCAGAGAACATTCACCTTTGGAACTCGACGTGCGGAGCCCCCGACATGGGGTCAACTGATAAAGCTTACCCAGAAAGCTGAAGGGGTTGTTCAACAAGCTGGGCAGCCCAAAACCCCACTGACTTTATTCCTGGCTATCCTGGCCATAGTAAATTGTCAGGTAATGGCTGGAGAATTTACATACTGGGCTTACATTCCTTTTCCACCCTTATATCAAGGTGTGGCCTGGGGAGACAGAGAAGTCTCAGTATTTATTAATGATACTGCTTGGATGCCATCGCCTTTTTTAAACCAGGATCCTGAATTAGACATTGGCACAGTAAATAGTTCATATCAATTTGGGGATGAAGGAGAATAGTCCACATTGTCTGCATCTTTCTATAATCATACTGCAGTACTTAATGAAACTCTGCCAAGTACATTATCTTTATGCTGCATCCCTGATGTGTCCAGAGGTGTTTCCCAACTAGAGTGGACTAGATGTAGAGGTAGTGGGCCACGATTGTTGTTAGAAGTAAAAGGGAAAGGTCGTAAATACCTTGTTTCTGATTGGAGTGTACATGGAGATTTTCAAACTAAATTTAGTCATGTCAACCTGCGCTGTCATAGGAGTAATCACAGCATTTCTGCGGATGGCAATGAAACTATTATTTGGCGTGATGGTGGTCTATCACCCCCTATGCCGCATTTGGCTAATACCTTACAAATACAAAGTTATATTTGGAAGTTGCTAGCTGCTGATAAACCAATGTTCACTTTCACGGGAAACATGTCCTTAAATCTTACTACTAATGTTGCTAACCCTTTCCATATATCTTTGCATCAAAATAGTTCTAGATATGTTATTGCATGTGTAAGAAAACTTTATTTGTTGTTAACAGGAATTTTTAAATGGGATAATTATACAGGGGTAGTTAACTGTATGGACAATTGTACATTCTTAAGTTGTATAAATATTACTTGGTGGAATAATAATTGGAATGAGTCTCATTCTGATTTATATATACTAAGAGCCAGAAAAGAAATCTGGCTACCTGTAAACTTAACACGTACTTGGAGTGAATCTGCTGGGGTTACTCAAATTTACAAGGTTATGTAAGATCTTGTCCACTGCAGTCAGAGGATGGTTGGAATCGTCGTGACTGCGGTGATAGGACTTGTAGCAATTGCTTTCACCACCGCTGTTGCTGGACTAGCTCTACCCCAGAGTATACAAAATGCAGAATTTGTGCAACAATGGCATAAACAATCACATTTGTTGTGGCAGCAGCAACAAGACATAGATGCTCATTTGACTAAATGAGTGGATAATCTGGAGCAAGTGGTTTCTTGGTTGGAAGATCAGCTAACAGTGTTAAATACCCGAGCTTTGTTAAAATGTGATTGGAACACTATCCAATTTTGTATTACTCCTGTTCCTTTTAACAGCACTGTACACAATTGGACTGAAATAAAGAGACTTTTAATTGGTCATAATAATCTTTCCCTAGAAATACAAGAATTAACACAGAACATTTCTGAAACATTTCACAATCAGTTACCATTGCTGACTGGTGCAGATTTGATGACTGATATCGCACAAAGTTTGAGGTCTTTGAACCCTATGAGCCCTGTAAAAACTTTGCTGACCTCTGTTTCTAGCAATGTATTGATTGTTGTTCTTGTTTTTGTCATTTTCACAGTCTGCTGGAGACAGTGCCAAAGGGCAAACACCGAATCCCAGTGAGCCCAACATGTAATGATGGTTCTGAAAGAAATTCAAACTTGTAAATAAAGAAAGGGGAAATGTAGAGGACTATGTGCTCCCAAACGAGACATTCCCGATAAGTCCTGCTCTTGCAAACGAAGCAGGGTATTCCTCATAAGTCCTGCTCTTGTAAATGAAGCAGGGTGTTCCTTCCCTGTTTACAGGGAGGACAAAGGAGCCAGCTGCAAATGGCAGACCCTGGGGGCTTGTTTATGTGTAAACATCTTTAAAATCCAGAAAGTCAGGGAAAGGTCAGAAAAACAACAATGTGTCTTGTGACTTGGCAACATTCCACAAATGACTGTATAAAATAAAGCAGAGCATGCCATTCAGGGTGGCCGCCATGTTTGTCTTGTCTTGTGTTGTCTTGTGTGTTCATTCCTTTGTTTAGGAAACACGCAGACTCCAACAGTACTCTATTTCTTGGAGGCTTTATTCGTTTCTTTTCACTCTTTTTTTCTCTAATCTTGCTTTCTCACTTTATTTCATTAATTTGGTCTTCAACCACTAATATCCTTTCTCCCACTTGATTGAATCTTCTGTTTGTTGATTTTCCTTGTAACAGACAGTTCCCTCAGCTGTAAGTCTGTTGGAGTTTGCTGGAAGTCCACTCCAGAACTTGTTGGCCTGGGTATCACCAGCGGAGACTGCAGAACAGCAAATATTGCTGCCTGATCATTCCTCTGGAAGCTTCTTCCCAGAGGGACACCTGCCTATATGAGATGTCTGTTGCCCCTACTGGAGGTGTTTCCCAGTCAGACTACATGGGGGTCAGGGACTCACTTGAGGAGGCAGTCTGTCTGTTATCAGAGCTCAAACGCCATGCTGGGAGAACCACCACTCTCTTCAGAATTCTCAAGGAGGGACGTTTAAATCTGGAGAAGCTATCTGATATCCTTTGTTCAGATATTCCCTGCCCCCAGAGGTCTAATCTAGAGAGGCAGTAGGCCTTGCTGAACTATGGTAGGCTCCACCCAGTTGGAGCTTCCCTGCTGCTTTGTTTACACTGTGAGCATAGAAGCACCTCCTCAAGCCTCAGCAATGGCAGATGCCCCTTCCCCTGCCAGGCTCCAGCATCCCAAGTTGATCTCAGGCTGCTGTTCTAGTGGTGAGCAAGGCTCCCTGGGTGTGGCACTCCCTGAGCCAGGCACAGGAGGCAATCTCCTGGTCTGCCCATTGCGAAGACCATCAGAAAAGCACAATATTTGTGCAAGAGTTTACTGCTTCTCCAGGTATTGTCATTTACAGCTTCCCTTGGCTAGGAAAGGGACATTCCCCAACCCTTTGCACTTCCAGGGTGAGGCAATGCCCCACCCTGCTTCAGCTTGCCCTCTGTGTGCTGCACCCACTGTCCAACCAGTCCCAATGAGATGAACCAGATATCTCAGTTGGAAATGCAGAAATCCCCCATCTTCTGTGCGGATCTCCCTGGGAACTGTAGACCAGAGCTGGTTCTATTTGGCCATCTTGGAAGCGACCGTAGGATTTTCTATACTATTACTTTATTTGGGTGACATTGAGAAGTTACTGTCTTCTGTTCTTATAAGTAAAACGTATTAACATAAAAACTTGTAACTCTTTATAACATGCATAATTTGAGCATATATATCTCTAAAATTCCCACCACTCACAAATGCAACATTTAAATTATCTATATCTATAAAGACTCAGAACATGGAGCCCTAATGAAGCATTATTAAAATAAATTGCCTCTTTTTAAATATTTTTGAACATAATGTTAAGATTAAATTATTTTAGATTTGCTGAAAGAAATAATTCCCCTTCAGGATATATTATTAATACACACTTAAAAATTAAGAGAAAAACTCTAGTGTTCTTAAAATTAAGAGAAAAACTCTAGTGTTCTTGGAATAAAATAATCGTTTCTATTACTTCTTTTATTCTAAAAGCAATAGACTTTCTATAGAAAGTGAATTTTATAAAGTATGTAGGTTATTAAATACCTACTGAATTTATCATTCTGAAAGTGACTATGAAGAAATTATCTTAAATTTAAATCCAACTGGGTTGAAACAATTTCTGAGCATGGCATCTTGATAAATATTGGATACAATGTGCATTATAAACTAATGTAAATGTTATAGATTTGAATGTTTACTATTTTACTGCTGCACATATTCTACATACCTACATTCCTTTAGCATACATTTGAACATTGTTATAAATGTTTTTTGCTTAATTTACCCAAGATTTTAAGATATTTAAAGAAAAATTAAGGAAGGGGCAATGAAAATGTTATGTTATGGGTTTTATGAAAAGAATTAAGATTACAAAGGTAGTATTGAGTTGGCAGCTTTTACAGGGTTGTTTGGAAAATGAATGGAGTCAGGAGTATTGCAACATAATACAGTATTTGAAGCTGTATTATGAATAAATATGTATATTGAAGTGGGAGTTGGTAGAAAGAACTGGCAATGAAAGAATACTGCTATGGCTTGAATAATGCTGTTTCCTGAAAAATTCTTGTGAAAAATTAATCCTTAAGGCAACAGAGTTGAGAGGTGTGGTCATTAGTAGACAATTGTATCATAAGGCCTCGATCCTCACGAATGGGATTGGCAGGCTTACTAAAGAGTTCAAGGTTAAAGTAAGTACCCTCTTGCCTTTCTAATATATAAAGATACAGTGTTATTTCCCTCTGGGAGAAGCAACAACAAAGTGCTGTTTTGAGAGGAGGGATGTCATTATGGAAGGTCCCTCACCAGGTACAGAAGCTACCAATGCCTTGACCTTGTACTTTCCAGCATCTATAACTAAATGGGAAATAAATTTCTGTTTGCTGTAAATTACCCAAGCAAGGTATTATGTTAATAACATCACAAGGAGACCAACAGATCCCTAAGAAACATATTTCAAATGAAAAATTTATAGGACTTGGTCATTCAAAAGTAAATTTGAGATGACTTGTCAGGTTTTATATTGAGGAGACTATGATAATGGAGAAGCAAATTACAAAGACAGGGACATTGATAGTGGAGTTACAGTTAAATGGGAAGATGTTGGTTTTGTTTTAGATATTAAGTGAATATTTACTTTGCACTTAAATATTTCACATGTACATAAAGAGAACGTGGCTGCTTTTGCTATTTTAGTACAGGGAATATGAAAATATACTTTTTAGTTCTAAAAACCAGCTGTAAGACTAAAAACCACGTAAAAATATAGAAACTCAAATTATAATGGCTTAGATTTTTGCATGGGTATAGAGAATATTTAGTTGGGGTCTTTTATTGAACAGGAAGATAGATTGTCAACAACTTTAAGTGGTGCTTCTCATATCTACACAAAGAGTCATTTACAGAACTGGGACTGTTATCAACCTCTCATGGTACTCTGAGTTCAGAGCTATTTCTTCACTACTGTGCTGCTTTCCAATCTGATGAGAAATAAATATCAATTTAGTATCTCTGGCTTTGAGTTGTATTTGATTCAGTCTTCTGCAAATTGGATTTCAGAAAAAATGTAGCAATGATTGTGGATAACATTTTATATTTTTAGGTGTTTTGTAATTTATCATAAAGTAAGACTTAGCACTGAATTAGATAAATTGGAATAACATAAAAAACAGAGACGTTAAGCTCAGGTATCAAGTTGGAATGAAATGGACAAATAAAGTTATATATCTAAATATTTTAAGAACAAAAATTTAATTAGATAAAATAGATGTTTTTAATAACAAATATTAATATCAAATAGCTCAGGGTTTACTATTTACCTAGTTGTCTTTGTAACCTGAAGGCAAAAGTATAGCTATTTGTTTTTAGTAAAATTATAAAGTATTTAGTTTTACAGCATCTTATTCTTCAAAAATTGGTACGGCATAATGTACAGTAAGATGGATCAATAAAAACATAATTCAAGTAGCTAGTTATTTTCTTCTTTACCAGGATTACTAGTGTACATCAATTAAAGTCAATTTCTAATGAAAATATTCTTTCTGAAACTGTGGGCATAGAGTAAAAATCTACAACAGAAATCTTTTTATCCAAAAGTAATTAAGATTTAGCTGCCACATGTTAAATGCTCCAATATGTTATAAAAAGTGAAGGCAATATCACTGCCAATTTAAACACTCCATGTTATCATTTTAATTGCAATATAGCAACAGGACATTGTGATTCTATTAATATATGTTAAAAACTTTAGAAAGCTAGTGAAAATTAGAGAATAAAAGTACTATATCTGGAGCCAGACCATCTGGGTTTGAGTTGTGCCTCTGTCCTTTTCAAATTGTTTGACCTTGAGGAAATTACTTTAGTTCTGACTATTTCTATTTTGTCTACTGTTAGGTAAGATTGATAATGTAATAATACTAGTACCACCCAAATAAGATGTCTGTGGTAATTAAGTAAATTAATATGTGCTATGAACTTAAAGCTGTACTAAGAACAGAAAGTATTATCTATTATTAGCAACTAATACAATTTCTTTTTTTCTGTGTATATTGATGCCAAGTTTCCGTCATGTCAGTGATGTGAAGAGAAAGATTTGGAAGGGCAGTATGACGTGTTTTAACATAAGCAACTGAAAATACATACAATACCATCTTTAGAGCTACTCAACATTTTTTTCAAAGAAAGATTCAACATTGCCTTTACCAAAATAATAGTTAAAACTAAATTTCAAAACTTATATTAATGATGTAATCTGAATGAGAACACATGTAAAATAATTTGATATTGTACTTACGTTCAAAAATATTTAAAAAGTGGAATTTATTTTCTTAAAGATGCATGAAGGCTCTATGTTCTGAATTTGTATTGGTATAAATAATTTAAATATTGCATTCGTAGGCCATGGGGATTTCAGTGATAAATACATGTGCCCAAATTATACATCTAAGGAAGAGTAACATGAGTTTTTATTTCAATGTCTTTTACTTGTAAGAGTAGAAATATACAATGGTAACTTCTCAATGTCACCAAAACAAAGTAATAGTGTAGGAAACCCTAGCATTTCCTACCTATTTTTCAAAATTTAAGTTTATTGCTTCTTATTTTTAAATTACCTTTAAACAAATGTGTACTATTCATACTATGTGCAAGATAATATACTGGAAATCAATTGAGTATTGACAATGTGTTATCATGGACTAGTACAGAAATATAGTATCTATTTTAAAAATTAGTTAAAATTGAACATTTATGCCTACCTCCTCATTTCTAAATTTTTTATAAACTTGAGAAAATAATGATTTCTATTGATTTTTACAAAGATGCATATTTTCCAAAATATTTATTCTAACTAGCTACTCTTTGTTTTGTAACTTTATGAAAGCATTATATTTATTTTAAGTTTATATCCTACATTGTTTAGCTATTTTAACAGAACAAATATTCAGTAACTATTTTAGAATTTAGGTTATGTTTATTTAATTATATCTGAAACCAAAAAAAGATAGTTGTAATGCATTTGCCTATTTAATTATGTTAAATTTCCAAAGTTTCTAGTAGTGTTTGGCCTGTAAAAGACTTCCAAATAAAATACAAGCATCAGTAGTATATAGTTAGAACCATTGAATCAACAATTTTAACAGAAATTTATTTTATTTCTTTGTCTTTTCAGTACATTGTAAAGGAGGTAAAAATTTCAGGGCAGAGATATATTAGTGAATAAACAAAATCGCATCACATGCAGAGTATTTTATATAATAAATCTCTTTAGAATTACAGAGTATCAAATGTTGAAGAGTAAAATGGGCCAGGACAAAATTATACCTTTCTATTTAACTGCAGATTGTGTAAAATCGATTTGAGTTAATGAGAATATTCCTTGTCTCTAGCCCTAGTAAATTTGGAAGATTGTTTTCCTTGTCTTTAATATTATAGGAGCATGTTTCAGGGTTCAAAAAACACAGTGAAGTTTTTCAGAACTGTAAGTATCACCAGGGCATAGTAGTTTGAATTTATGTGCCAAAGAACTATTTTTACATAGAAGTAGTAAATTGTCAATGTGTAGTCTTTCATTTTTTGCTGCTTATGAATTACTCACACTTAATAGGTCCAAGATTCTGATTTAATTTTCTCAGTCATTTTTGTATTACATTGATGATGTGTGTCTTGTGTTCTAAGAATACAAGGTTTAGGTAAACAATTAAATTATTTAGAACTAAAACAGTTTTTTCATTTCAGTACTTCACGATAAATGAATTTATCATGAAGAGAAAACATTATGGGTGACATTTTCTGAAAACTTTGTCATTCTGTAAATATGATATTTTCTTAAATTTAGCCAGATAGAAAATTCTGGTGTCACAGTTTGTTTTTCTCTGACTTCTTTAAATATATTTTTTTTCTGCCTTCTAATGCTGTAGATAAGAAGTCTGTTAACAGCTATTACTCCACCTTTTGTATGTAAAAACAACTTCTCTTTCTCTAAAAGTTTTGTCTAACTCACAAGAACTCTGACTAACATATGTACAATTTTAAATATTGTTTTCCATTAAGAAACAGGGCTTTGACATAATTCTGTGAAAGCTATGTTTGAATTTGATTTTTTTCACATTTTTTAATTTGGTTACTATATTATGTGCTTTTTGTTAGTAATTTTGTAGCAAATAAAAATACGACTTAACTAATGATATTGCTCTTATTAATATATTTTGATTAATGTTATACAATTATGATAAAAATTAAACTAAAATGCAATTGGGAAAGAAATATAAATTAATTACTTGCCTTTAACAAGTTAGAATAATTTTAAATGATAATGAGAACACTTTATTATTTTTTCATAAACTAATATTTACTGAATATCAGGTATTGCATTCTAGGCATGTTAAAGTACTGGATAATGCAGCAGGACATAAAAGAAAACTGTTTGGGCCAGGCACCATGGGTCATACCTGTAATCCCAGGACTCTGAGGGGCCGAGCAGGGCAGATACCTGAGGTCAAGAGTTCGAGACCAGTCTGACCAAAACAGATGGGGTTTTAGTAGAGAAACCCCGTCTCTACTAAAAATAAAAAATTAACCGGGCAAGCTGGTGCACACCAGTAGTCCCAGCTGTTCAGGAGGCGGAGGCAAGAGAATTGCTTGAATTGAACCCAGAAGGCAGAGCTTGCAATGAGCTGAGATCACACCACTGTACTCCAACCTGGGGGACAGAGTGAGACTCCCTCTCAAAAAAAAAAATAAAATGTTGGATCCCATTGTTTAATATTCAGCTGAAAGGAGATAGGCAATAAACACATTAACAACAATGATAACACAAAAATAATTTAATTAGAATTTGAAAAGACTAGGAATGGTGGAATATTCTCCTGGGTGAGCAGCTTTATTGTATTCAGGCATAGATAATATTTGGAGGTTATATGAACAACTGAAATTTAACAGTGGTTTTCTGAATGGAGAGTCAGTGAAATTCTTTTAAAATGAAAAAAAAAAAGCAAAAAAAAAAAACACATTATTTTTGTGGATGAACAGCAACATATTGATTTGCTCTTACATTTTATTTTTCATATCTGTTTCATGTATTATGAACAATATAATTCAATTATTTTGGTTAAAAAAAGCTGAATGACAATCATTCCATCTATGATGACCATACCACTTTTTGTTCGGTTTCTTACAAACAACCCCTTTAGGAATACACTGTGGTTAGATTTGTGTATATGATTGCAATGTGCAGCAGAGCTTTCAGAAAACAGCTCAAAGCTCAGGCAAAATCAATTCTTTCAAACTTAGTCTTTGTTATGTGTTTTCTGTAACATTTGGGGGGAAGGGAGATGAATGGCTGAAATTCATCTGACTATAACAATTTCTTTGGCCTACACTTTTGATAATTTAACAAATGGATAAATATTTAAGAAAAATTATTCTGCATAAAAAACACAAATGTAGTAAAATTTTTAATCCTTTTTTTATGACATCTGTATAAATACATTTTTTATTATGGATTCCCTAAAAAATAAATCTAAAGGCCATAATTGAAAGGTAATAATTCTGCAGTAAGGTAATAGTCTTAGGAATCACTAGACAGCTGGGCGCTGTGGCTCACGCCTGTAATCCCAGCACTTTGGGAGGCCGCGGCAGGCTGATCACGAGGTCAGCAGATCGAGACTATCCTGGCTAACACGGTGAAACCCCCTCTCTAGTAAAAAATACAATACAGGTGGGCACTTGCAGTCCCACCTACTCGGGAAGCTGAGGCAGGAGAATGGCGTGAACTCGAGAGGCGGAGTTTTTAGTAAGCCTAGATCGCGCCACTGCACTCCAGCCTGGATGACAGAGCAAGACTCCGTCTCCAAAAAAAAAAAAAAAAAATTTTTTTTACTTGAAACTAAATTTAGCTTAATGTTAATATCTTTTGCTGTCTAACTAGATCCTGAATGTCATTTCCGTTGGACCTACTGGAAATTTACTAACTTACTAACTTCAAGAGTTTGGATCTGGGACTAGATTGAAAGGACAATGTCGCTTCCCACTGCAACACTGTTAGGAGTGACAAGAGCATGGCATCAGCCACCTGCCTAAAGGCAAAATGGGGCCAATTGGCACATGTACAAAATAGACATTTTAAAGCTCATTAGGAAAAGAGCTGGCAAGCAGCAGTGATTTTCTCTGATAAAAATCCCTTGATCTTTTTAGAAGAAATGTCTTTTAATTGTATGTAGGAGTTCAAATGGACCACAAACTATCACAGTGTATCAAATCTCTATGCACTCTTACTACTGCTTAAGTGTAACATTTCCATTACTTCTAATTTAGTTAATTACACTGTACCTACCTAAATTCCCATGGCAATTTTCGTTGGATGTAGCAGTTAATTGCCTTGTTCCAAAGAGACATTATTGGGAGCTATTAAACTACTACTGTTCTTAACTTCAGAATGGTTGCTTTCAATTTTGCTTGAAATGGGTTCCTGGGTCTGTGTCTTAGAAGCCATTTAAAAGCTTATAATCCATATGTTTTAATTCAGTTCTAACAGCTTTAACATGTCAATTTAGGTGTATATTAGTTCTTGAAATGTTTTATCCTTTATCACTTTTTTTTTTTTTTGCAATAAGATAGTGTAAATTAAGTTCCAGTGTTTTCTTTTAATTTGGGAGATATATTTATGGTATATATGTGTATGGGCAAAGAGCTAAAAAATACAGTAGGAATTATATATGAGATGAACGTGTTTCTCAATTAGGTTAAAGTATAGAATTTAAACAGAATGTATAGTAATGGTAACCTGACACAGGTTATATTTTTTACATGTTAATTAAGCATAAATGTGGTACACATCATGTAAATGATGACATTTCACTTTTACATAAAAATCAGACACAATGTATTCTAGGAGTCAGGTATAGAGAAGAAAAAATGAACTATAAAAAAGAAAAAGTCAGCTCCATAACCACACTTGAGACTCCTTAACCTATGCTGACAGAAAAAAAGTGGACTTTTCCAGACATTTAGCAAGAAGTGGCTACGAATATAGAAATAAATGGTACCTAAATTTTGCAGGTCTTGCCCACAAACTGGTGGTCTCTCTGTCTCTTTCTCCAAAGCTTCCAGCCATAGCAGAGAATAAAACCAGAAACTATTTCCATTGTTACTGCTGACTGGGCATTATTTTGTTGGTACCCAAGGCACAGTCTTCTGTAAACTATTTTATCATATTTTATCAATTTGTTAGATTTTTATTTTAGGTTCATAGTAAATGTGCAGGTTTGTTGTATAGATAAACTGCATGTTGTGCAGATTTGGTGTCAGATTATTTTGTCAGCCAAGTGATAAGCACAATACCTGATAGTTTTTTATCCTTACTCTCCTTTCACCCTCTACCCTTAAGTAGGCCTTAGTATTTATTTCTCCCTTCTTTGTGTCCACGAGTACTTAATGTTTAGTTTCCACATACAAATGAGAACATGTGGTATTTGGTTATCTGTTCCTACATACAAACATATTTTAAAGAAGGAGAAGACAACTTTTAAATTAAGAAGTAGGGGGTATTTCATTTGAGTTTCTGACAATTGTCCTATGTGTCTCCCAACAGGAGGGTAAGAAGTGCAGTTTCAGCTTTCCCAACTCTAGATAACATATTGTTAAATACTGAACTTTAAAGTCAGCTCCCACAACAAATGAAATAACCAATGATTTTCCTTCCACAGCATCTCTTCTCATCTCGTATTCTAGCCAATCAATTCCAAGTTAATACAGAAATTTTTATGCAGCATTCAGACAAATAGATATCTTCCTCTCCCTCAAACCTTATCTACTATCACTTTCACACAGAGCCCTTGAAACTGCAGACAACCTCTGATCTTCTAGGCAAGAAACCTCTTACTTCAAATATTTATCATATCTTTATGTTAGGAAATGAGACAGAAAGTTAACAAGGATATCCAGGAATTGAACTCAACTCTGCAACAAGCGGACCTAATAGACATCTATAGAACTCTCCACCCCAAATCAGCAGAATATGCATTCTTCTCAGCACCACATCGCACCTATTCCAAAATTGATCACATAGTTGGAAGTAAAGCACCCCTCAGCAAATGTAAAAGACAGAAATTATAACAAACTGTCTCTCAGACCACAGTGCAATCAAACTAGAACTCAGGACTAAGAAACTCAATCAAAACCGCTCAACTACATGGAAACTGAATAACCTGCTCCTGAATGACTACCGGGTACATAATGAAATGAAGGCAGAAATAAAGATGTTCTTTGAAACCAATGAGAACAAAGATACAACATACCAGAATCTCTGGGACACATATAAAGCAGTGTGTAGAGGGAAATTTATAGCACTAAATGCCCACAAGAGAAAGCTGGAAAGATCTAAAATTGACACCCTAGTATCACAATTAAAAGAACTAGAGAAACAAGAGCAAACACATTCAAAAGCTAGTAGAAGGCAGGAAATAACTAAGATCAGAGCAGAACTGAAGGAGATAGAGACACAAAAAACCCTCCAAAAAATCAATGAATCCAGGAGTTGGTTTTTTGAAAAGATCAACAAAATTGATAGACCACTAGCAAGACTAATAAAGAAGAAAAGAGAGAAGAATCAAATAGACGCAATAAAAAAATGATAAAGGGGATATCACCACCGACCCCACAGAAATACAAACTACCATCAGAGAATACTATAAACACCTCTATGCAAATAAACTAGAAAACTTAGAAGAAATAGATAATTTCCTGGACACTTACACCCTCCCAAGACTAAACCAGGAAGAAGTTGAATCCCTGAATAGACTAATAGCAAGTTCTGAAATTGAGGCAACAATTAATAGCCTACCAACCAAAAAAAGTCAAGGACCAAATGGATTCACAGCTGAATTCTACCAGAGGTATAAGGAGGAGCTGGTACCACTCCTTCTGAAACTATTCCAATCAATAGAAAAAGAGGGAATCCTCCCTAACTCATTTTATAAGGCCAACATCATCCTGATGCCAAAGCCTGGCTCAACAAAAAAAGAGAATTTTAGACCAATATACCTGATGAACATCGCTGAAAAAATCCTCAATAAAATACTGACAAACCGGATCCAGCAGCACATCAAAAAGCTTGTCCACCATGATCAAGTGGACTTCATCCCTGGGATGCAAGGCTGGCTCAACATATGCAAACCAATAAATGTAATCTAGCATATAAACAGAACCAAAGACAAAAACCACATGATTATCTCAATAGATGCAGAAAGGGCCTTTGACAAAATTCAACAGCCCTTCATGCTAAAAACTCTCAATAAATTCGGTATTGATGGAACGTACCTCAAAATAATAAGAGCTATTTATGACAAACCCACAGCCAATATTATATTGAATGAGTAAAAACTGGAAGCATTCCCTTTGAAAAGTGGCACAAGACAGGGATGCCCTCTCTCACCACTCCTATTCAACATAGTGTTGGAAGTTCTAGCTAGGGCAATCAGGCAAGAGAAAGAAATAAAAGGTTTTCAGTTTGGAAAAGAAGTCAAATTGTCCCTGTTTGCAGATGACATGATTGTATATTTTGAAAACCCCATCATCTCAGCCCAAAATCTCCTTAAGCTGATAAGCAACTTCAGTAAAGTCTCAGGATGCAAAATGTGCAAAAATCACAAGCATTCTTATATACCAGTAACAGACAAACAGAGAGCCAAATCATGAATGAATTTCCAGTCACAGTTGCTTGAAAGAGAATAAAATACCTAGGAATCCAACTTACAAGGGATGTAAAGGACCTCTTCAAGGAGAACTACAAACCACTGCTCAGTGAAATCAAAGAGGACACAAACAAATGGAAGAACATACCATGCTCATGGATAGGAAGAATCAATATCGTGAAAATAGTCATACTGCCCAAGGTAATTTATAGATTCAATGTTATCCCCATTAAGCTACCAATGACTTTCTTCACAGAATTGGAAAAAACTGCTTTAAAGTTCATATGGAACCAAAAAAGACCCCACATTGCCAAGACAATCCTAAGCCAAAAGAACAAAGCTGGAAGCATCATGCTACCTGACTTCAAAGTATGCTGCAAGGCTACAGTAACCAAAACAGCATGGTACTGGTATCAAAACAGAGATATAGACCAATGGAACAGAAAAGAACCCTCAAAAATAATACCACACATCTACAGCCATCTGATCTTTGACAAACCTGAGAAAAGCAGGAAATGGAGAAAGGATTCCTTATTTAATTAATGGTGCTGGGAAAATTGGCTAGCCATAAGTAGAAAGCTGAAACTGGATCCTTTCCTTGCTCCTTATACAAAAATCAATCCAAGATTAATTACAGCTTAAGTGTTAGATCTAACAGCATAAAAACCCTAGAAAAAAACTAAGGTAATACCATTCAGGACATAGGCATGGGGAAGAACTTCATGTCTGAAACACCAAAAGCCACGCAACAAAAGCCAAAATGGACAAATGGGATCTAATTAAACTAAAGAGCTTCTTCACAGTAAAAGAAACTACCATCAGAGTGAACAGGCAACCTAGAGAATGGGAGAAAATTTTTGCAATCTACTCATCTGACAAAGGGTTAATATCCAGAATCTACGAAGAACTCAAACAAATTTACAAGAAGAAAACAACCCTATCAAAAAGTGGGCAAAGGATATGAACAGACATTTCTCAAAAGAAGACATGCATACAGCCAACAGACACATGAAAAAATGGTCGTCATTACTCACCATCAGAGAAATGCAAATCAAAACCACAATGAGATACCATCTCACACCACTTAGAGTGGCAATCATTAAAAAGTCAGCAAACAACAGGTGCTGGAGAGGAAGTGGATAAATAAGAACACTTTTACACTATTGGTGGGATTGTAAACTAGTTCAACCATTGTGGAAAACAGTATGACAATTCCTCAAGGATCTAGAACTAGAAATACCATATGACCCAGCCATCCCATTACTGGGTATACACCCTAAGGATTATAAATCATGCTGCTATAAAGACACATGCACACACATGTTTATTGTGGCACTATTCACAATAGTAAAGACTTGGAATCAACTCAAATGTCCTTCAGTGACAGACTGGATTAAGAAAATGTGACACATATACACCATGGAATATTATGCAGCCATAAAAAAGGATGAGTTCGTGTCCTTTGTAGGGACATAGATGCAGCTGGAAACCATCATTCTCAGCAAAATGTCAGAAGAACAGAAAACCAAACACCGCATTTTCTCACTCATAGGTGGGAATTGAACAATGAGATCACTTGGACACGGGAAGGGGAACATCACACACCGGGTCCTATTATGGGGAGGGAGAGGGGGAAGGGATGGCATTGGGAGTTATACCTGATATAAATGAGGAGTTGATGGGTGCTGACGAGTTGATGGGTACAGCACACCTACACAGCACAAGTATACATATGTAACAAACCTGCATGTTGTGCACATGTACCCTAGAACTTAAAGTATAATTAAAAAAAAAAAAAGGAAAGTTCCATTTCAACTCTTTTAGTTGTTTTGAAATATAATATAAATTATTGTTAACTAGAAAAGCCCTCTTATGCTACTAAACACCATATTAATTTCCTTCTATTTAACCTTATTATTATTATTATTATTACTATTATACTTTAAGCTCTAGGGTACATGTGCATAACGTGCAGGTTTGTTACATATGTATTTAACCGTATTTTTTTAACCATTAACCATCTTCCCTTTATCTCCACCCTTCCCTACCCTTCTCAGCCTCTGGTAACCTGGTCATTCTCTTTTCTGTCTCTGTGTACTATTCATGGTAGTCAAGATGTGAAATCAATGTAAGTGTCTATCAATGCATGAGTAGATAAAGAAAATGTTGTACATATACACAATTGACTGTATTATTCAGTCATGTAAAAGAATGAATTCCTGTCATTTCCTACAGCATGGCTGGAACTGGAGAACGTTATGTTAAGTGATAAACTAGATACAGAGAAACAAATATCACATAATTCTTAATAATATGTGGAAAGTAAAAAAGTATTCATTTCTCTGGCCCCATTGCTATTTTTTTTTATATTTAATACCTTCTATTATTGGTGCAGAAACCTGATCTCCTAGACTGTAACTATCACAGGCCCAATAATTCCTCATTTAATTTTTCCTAATAGTCACTGCCTCAGGTTAATAAATGAAGTATCAATTACCTTTGTAAAATATATTACAGGAAAGGAAACTGGGTATTTGAAAGAGAGTCCCTGGGATAGCCATAGGACTGAGGAAGGAAGGTGTCAATGACTTACGTAAGTGACAAAGTGAAATCAATTTTAAAAAGCCTGTTTATCTGAAAATCATTTTCCTGAAACCTAACCACTATTTACACTGATGTCATAAAAATATGAAGATTAGGGACATGGATGCAGCTGGAAACCATCATTCTTAGCAAACTATCACAAGAACAGAAAACCAAACACCGCATGTTCTCACTCATAGGTGGGAACTGAACAATGAGATCACTTGGACTCGGGAAGGGGAACATCACACACTGGGGCCTATCATGGGGAGGGGGGAGGAGGGAGGGATTGCATTGGGGAGTTATACATGATATAAATGATGAATTGATGGGTGCTGACGAGTTGATGGGTGCAGCACACCAACATGGCATAAGTATACATATGTAACAAACCTGCACGTTATGCACTTGTACCCTAGAACTTAAAGTATAATAAAAAAAAAAAGAAAAATAAATTCTAAATAAGTTTTTAAAGAAAGTAAAATAGTAAGGAAAAATTATTTATTGAACGAAATAATAACTCCTAGCAACAAGCTAGTTCACACAATATGCTTATTAGGCATTTCTATGTGAAAACACTAAATTAAAGTACAAAGTGACACAAAGTGAGTTTCACAAAATATCACATAAAACTGGTCCAGAAATATTAAGACACATATTTAGGCAGTGAATTCCTACATAAGGGTCTACTAACATTACAGCTTGAACTAAATAGCATCTTTAGTGGTGAGTTGGAGCAGATTCCAATAGAATACTTTGAGATTCATATGTAGTGGAGAAAAATATTATTTGTCTCTTCAAAAAAGTAAACGAAATTATTATTTTGAGAGAAATTCAGTCTTTATTACTACACTATTTCTGTATATTTCTTGTTTAAACAACAAGTTTGTTGTTTGTCTTTTTCCAGCCAGGAGGTTAATTTAATCCTGAAGATTTTAATGTAGCACTCAGCACAAATGAGATCCCTTAAGTAAACTTACCCTACTGTTGGATGGATGTACTCAACCTTGCTTTTTCTTTGAAAGACATGGCCTTTTGCTTTCTTATTCCTTGATATCACATTGAACACCCAAGAGTAAATGTTTAATACCAACCATCTGGCTCTTATTACCTAAAAAAATAACAACCCAAACTTCCTCTTTGATTATCTTTTAAGGATAAAAATATTAAAAATTTTATTTTGTATGAAAAATATTATATATCAGCTGGCATAACATACATACAATAATGAGACACACTCTTGAGTTTGTGTGATTACTATTTATATTTATAAGCTTATATTAGCTAATCCTATAAAATGTATTAACAGCTTCAGAGACAGAGCTAAAGAGAACTATTTTGTCTTACGTGTATGTGTATTTGTGTATGTCTATGTGTGAATATCGTATCAGTTATTTATCCTATGAAATTTAAAATATATAAATGATTTTTAGGATTATTGAAGTTCAAAACCTAAATAGTATCAACATTAGTTATTTAAGAAACAATTCATTATTAGATTTATGCTATTCTGATTTACTTTTTTAACCACCCCAGTGTGATCTGGATAACTAAAGTCCTCACTAGTATTTGGGGGGAAAAGATATTATTAATATCAGTACTCTAATTTTGCTTTCATGATGGATCAAATATTGTTCTCCAAAAGTGTGTATCCATGTAGATATCCTACACCATAAATAAAAGTATTTGTTACAATTCCCAAAGGCATCTTAACTGCATCCATAAGTTCACCTGTGCTGCCATTGTTTCCTTTCAAACTCTGCCATTGCTGGGATATACACCTTTGAATGAGACTCGAGTTCACTGAACTGTCTCACAGCACTCCTACTCTTTACAGATTTTTGTTGAGTGACACAACAGCTGGTCTATCTTTCCCTGCAAGGATTTATGTCTCCTTTGAGGGGCAAATTTCTACTGATTTACTCCAATCACACTATCAAAACTCATGATATTTGAGGTTTCCCAGGCTTCATAAAATGGGAAAACTTTTTTTCAGGGTTAAGTTCATTGGTGGTTGTAAGACTAGTTGAGGATGTATTTCAATAGCAAGGCTACTTTGGTACTGAAATGTTAAGAGTTTGTTTCCATATTTATTTCAGTATACACACACATTCACATACACACACATTCGCGCACACCCACACAAACTCACAGCTCCCGGTTTTACTAGAATGCACACTCTGGTTCGTGTTGGGAGATCAGCTGCTCTGTGGTATGAAGAAATCACTGATCCACTTCAACTTCCATGGCTCACGGTGTATAGTCAGTATTCCTATATGATAAACTTTCTTTCATGGGCTCTGTGAAGACAATTTGTCGGCTTTCAGATCCATTTAGAAATGTGCCCTCAACTATTTGTAATTTGCCAACTTTCAAGGTGTAAATACTCTCATTTTGGTTAATGTTAAGTTACTAAGATGATGCCATAGAACCTGGACTTGGGAAGAGATGAGCACGGTCGGTCCTTGTGACACAGTGTGAGCCAGCTTCAATACTGTCACACTTTAATCATCGGCTAAATTTTCATTGATTATGTTCTTCTGTCTTACAGACATTTCTGAATTTTAAGAATTAAAATTATTGCTACATTGTAAAATCTCTAATAGGCTTCCTTCCTCAATGAAAATGAGATGACAAATAGAAATTTGGCTAGGAGTTAAAATTTATCTAATCGTAACCATTAATTCTGCCCAAATATCAGATAGAGGCACACTAATTCCAAGTAGAAATTTGGCTAGGAGTTAAAATTTATCTAATCCTAATTAATAATTCTGCCCAAATATCTGACAGAGCAACACTAGTTCCCTTCGTATACTCAATGCATCAGTACATTATAACTATGTCATCTTACTGCTTCACCTTAAGAACAAGCAAATCAGTGATGAGAATATATGACTGCTTTTTGCCTTCAGAATTTGATTAAGACATAAAATTAGCAGAAAAATTTATTAAAATTGATTTTAAAATTGTAACATCATTGTCAACAGTTGCACTTAGTACCTCATTTAAGGAATTTATATATAACATGTAAATTGATATTTGTAGAAATAATGTATATGGATCTTGAATCACTCCTTACATTTTTAAATTTGGGAATATAATAACTATCAACAATACTTCTCCAAAAGATAAAATTTTAGTTAAATGCTTTTCTTGCATCATGAACTGAGCTAAGACATTTGCATGCATAATCTCAACTCCCAACTGATATTTGATTCAGGAATCCTACTACTGGGTGTTTACCTCCCTCCCAAAATTATTATATCAAAAAGATACCTGTACTTGTATGTTTATTGAAGTACTATTCACAATAGCAAAATATGCAATCAGCTTACATGTCCATCAACAAGTGGTGGCATAAAGAAAATGTGATATATATACCACATATTATGAATATTATTCAGCCTTAGAAAGAATGAAATTATGACTTTGCTACAACAGGGATGGAAATGGAGGCCATCACATTAAGTGAAACAACTGAGACACAGGAAGCAAATACTGCATGTTCTCACTTTAAAATGGGAGCTAAATAATATCTACACACGGACATAGAGAATGATATGCAATGGAGACTCAGAAGGGTGGGAGGGAGTGGGAATGGAAGACAAGAAATTACTTAATGGGTACTATGTAGTTATTTTTGAAGGATGAATACCCTAAAACCTCTGAGTTCACCACTACGCAATCTATGCATTACCTATTAACAAATTTACCCATTAACAAAATTACCCTTGGTCTCTCATAAATTTATATAAACAAATAGTAACAGAATCTTACTCAGCAAATGTTTCTGTTTATGCTATTTTGCAAATAATAAAAGAGGCACAAATAAATTTAGAAAATCTGAAAAATCACATACCTAGCAGTGAACAGATATTATTTCATTATATTAATCTCATTCTATGAATCATCTTTTAGTCACTGTGTTTTACAGTCTCTGACCTGTTACAAATCATTGCTGTATTTCATATACTGCTCTGATTCTAGTGATTGACAAATCAGAACAGTGGTGAATTTATCTTCTCACACAAGAGGAAAATTTAGCCCTAAGGAAAAAGGAATTTCCAAAATGCTGCCTCAGTTGTTCAATAATTTGTCCTTTCGTTTTCATTTCTTCATTTCTAAAATTTCTGTAGAGATTATATCCTCTTGTGTACCTCAAATATCCTTGAAAATAAAATTGTTCTTAATTTATTTCCTCCATGCCTTAACTATTCTAAAGGAGTTGAATTATTTGTTGCATATATCATTAATAGTCCTAACCCCATTGCAATAAAAGGAAAAAGATGCAAAGTGAGTTTCTTTTTCAGTACTCATGACTCTCATTAAAGAACAGCCTGCTTTCAAAGAGTATAAAATGCTTAACAATTAGAGTCTAACTTTTCCACCTGGAGCTGCTGGCAAAGGTTAGCATCAAGGTGTGCTGTGACATACTTGTCTTTTTCTGTTTCGAATTGAGATAGGAAAGAGATTCCCGCTCTATGAACAAAGGTACATTTTTTGTTCCATGACTTCCAGATGGAGAGGAGTCAGCAGGTATGTTCAGATGATATGTTTGACTTGCACAGCAGGCTCCAGAGCATTCTTTTAAGCAGTGAGTCTGTGTCACTAAAATGTTCATAGGCCTTTGTCACCCTTAACAATAGACAAAGTGTCAGGAGCTTCCTATCAATTTTTGGTTTTCACCCATTTTGTAACCATGTCTAGAGAACATGAGGATAAGATTGGGAATTACAGATCATTTATTTACTTAACCACATTCAGAATAATTCATTTTAATGCTTAAATAAGTTAGCTTTTGCTGCAAAATATTTAAAGCAATGACCATTTCTTGAGGTTGCAATTTTGCAATCTGGAAATCTGGGCTAGCCTCACATAGGCACACCTTCTGCTCTGGTTCAGGTTCAGCTGATCACAACTGAGGATCATTCAAGCATCTGTAGTCAACTGCCAGTACAGGCAGGGCCAGGCTGAATGTAGTCTGGCAGACTCAAATCTGCTCCAGTTGACCTCTCATCCTCCAGCATACTATCTCATTTTATGCTCATACTTGTTCTTAGCTTTCCAATAGCATCAAGACACAGCATATAACTCTTGTCACTCTCTGCTTGTGTAATATTTGCTGATGTCCCATTGACCAAAGAAAGTCCCATGACCTGCACAGATTCAGTGTGTAGGAAACAACCAAAAGGCTTGGATAAAAAGGAATGATTTGTGGTAATTTTTGCAATTACAACATGTCCCTAAAGTTACAACTAATTGAGTTTTATAACCTTACCATTCACACAAACATATTGTTCTATTCTGTTTCTAAGAAGGAAGCTAAGGTTCTTCTTTTAGACTGGTCTATAAATGAGTGACCTATATCCTTTGTCCTTCTATCTGTTTGAAAACTGTCCTTTTTTCAAGTCTCCACTCCTTTCTTTTCGTTGTTGTTGGTTTATAAATATTGTGTTCACAATCAAATCCAAATCCTATAATAATTAATAGTAGTATTGTTTTCTAAGCAATTTCTGTATTTTATTCAATAAAATTCATTACACCTTCTTTTTTTTATTATTATACTTTAAGTTCTGGCCGGGTGCGGTGGCTCAAGCCTGTAATCCCAGCACTTTGGGAGGCCGAGACGGGCGGATCACGAGGTCAGGAGATCGAGACCATCCTGGCTAACACGGTGAAACCCCGTCTCTACTAAAAAAAACTACAAAAAACTAGCCGGGCGAGGTGGCGGCGCCTGTAGTCCCAGCTACCTGGGAGGCTGAGGCAGGAGAATGGCGTGAACCCGGGAGGCGGAGCTTGCAGTGAGCTGAGATCCGGCCACAGCACTCCAGCCTGGGTGACAGAGCGAGACTCCGTCTCAAAAAAAAAAAAAAAAAAAAAAAAAAAAAAAAAAAAAAAAAAAAAAAGTTCTAGGATACATGTGCATAACGTGTAGGTTTGTTACATATGTATACTTGTGCCATGTTGGTGTGCTGCACCTATCAACTCATCAGCACCCATCAACTCATCCTTTACATCAGGTATAACTCCCAATGCAATCCCTTCCCTCTCCCCTCTCCCCATAATAGGCCCTGGTGTGTGATGTTCCCCTTCCAGAGTCCAAATGATCTCATTTTTCAGTTCCCACCATGAGTGAGAACATGCGGTGTTTGGTTTTCTGTTCTTGCGATAGTTTGCTGAGAATGATGGTTTCCAGCTGCATCCATGTCCCTACAATGGACGCAAACTCATCCTTTTTTATGGCTGCATAGTGTTCCATGCATTACACCTTCTTTACTTCCTAATCAATGATTTTCTTAATAAGCTAAAAAATTTGCCTTTATAAAATACTGCATTGCTTTGATTGGTTTCTCCCTACATTCTACTCACATTCTATATCTTTGCTTAGTTCACATTCTTCCTAGTTTCCCCATACTTGTGCTGATATTCTGAGATTATGAGAGCTTTATTTTGCTCCTTTTCACATACTACTATTTTTAGTACAAATATTTGTGCTTTCTCAATTTATTCATCCAGTTATTGGCCTTAACCTTAGATTGTTCTCTAAACACATGGGTCTTAAGACACAATAAACTCATTTGATACCTTTTACCTTTACTCCAGTGACTTAAAAGTGATATGTTCATACCATTTTTTTTCCACTGCTCTATGTCAATATTTTTTCTGTGAAATAAGAGGCTGCTTGGCTTTTAATTATGATATTTATTTTCCAGTGCTCAACCCCATAATAATAAGGAAATATAAAACAGGTTTAACAATGTTTTTGAACTAACCAAATGTAAGCATAGAAAAACAAGATTCTATCCACGTCACAATCATATATGTAGTGACAAGGAAACATTACAAATCAGTTATATTCTAGCCAATGATGAACACATATTACAAGAAAAGACAATGAGAAAGAAAAAACAGAATAAGCCTAGCATTATTCTGTGATAAGTAGAAAATTTAGAAACATGAGACAAATTCTGTTAAGGAAAATACATTTTTTAGATTTAAAGAAAATATTTAATTTAAAGAAAATAAAAGAAGATGCCTTTGTAATTTTGTAAATATAATTGTCAATAATTTCCAATTATCTCATCATCACTGATTAACTGGAAAGCTGTATCACAAGCTTCCTGATGAGGAAGCTGCAAAGTTCACTATCTTTGATAGTTTTTGTGAACTGGATTGTGATTGTAAGATTAATGGCAGTGATAAGGTTAGGCTTTGTGTCCCCACCCAAATCTCATTTTAAATGGCAATGCCTATAATACCCACATGTCTAGGGAGACACCTGGTGGGTGGTGATTG
Source organism: Rhinopithecus roxellana (assembly GCF_007565055.1). Classification (NCBI taxonomy): domain Eukaryota; kingdom Metazoa; phylum Chordata; class Mammalia; order Primates; family Cercopithecidae; genus Rhinopithecus; species Rhinopithecus roxellana. The sequence continues at coordinate 43,553,259 of NC_044550.1, read as the reverse complement.
GATCATGAGGGCAGTTCCCTCTATGTTCTTCTTGTGACAGTGAGTGAGTTCTCATGAGATCTGATGGTTTCACTGGGGGTTCTTCCCCCTTTGCTACTCACTCTTCTCTTTCTTGCCTGCCACCATGTAAGACCTGTCTCTGCCCTTTCTGCCATGATTGTAAATTTCCTGAGGCCTCCCCAGCCATGCAGGACTGTGAATCTATTAAACCTCTTTTCTTGATAAATTACCTAGTCTCAGGTATGTCTTTATAGTAGTGTGAAAATGGACTAATACAGGCAGCTTGCTGTGTCTATTTTATGATACTAGAAGGAAAGTTGAGACCATTGTTCACAAAGTATAGTGAAGAGGCTAAAAACAGATAACCTTCATATTTCTTTTAAGACCTGGGACTGAAAAGGGCTAAAAACTTAGCTCTTATTAGTTAAAATAATTCATATTTAGATATTTTCCTTTCAGAAATTCTAACTTCTATTCTTTATTGTGTGTGGGGGGGTGGGGTTCGGTGGCTGTGCGTCACTACAAGCACACACAAAAACATTCCACTTTATGAGGTTTAAAGACTCACTTAGGTTCAAAAGTTCAAGCTTCAGTATCTAGGTACTCAACCAGTACTGTCATAATTGGGTTGTGTGTAGTAATACTAGGGAATGATAGAAAACAGGAGATAGGTTAGTTCTACTTTTTATTTTTTTTCAACTTCAAGGGACAGGAATCCAATTATAGAAAACAGGTTTTTTTTTTTTTATTTTCTATGTGTGTAAATGCAGACACAGATGCTAAATTTTCTACCACTCTTATCAAAAGACAAACCACTGTCTTCCTGCTTCTGAAAGATTGTGTTATAATATGGTTGTTACATGTTACCCTAATTACTTTATCCTGGTTATTATTAGCTTTCAGGAAACTCTCAATTTTTTTTTTTTTTCTGTTTTACTTTAATTTCTGGGATACATGTGCTGAATGTGCAGGTTTGTTACATAGGTATATATATGCCATGGTGGTTTGCTGCACCTATCAACCCTAAAAATCACCTGGGTTTTAAGCCCTGAGTGCATTAGGTATTTGTCCTAGTGCTCTCCCTCCCTTGTCCCCCAACCTACTGACAGGCCCCAGTGCGTGATATTCCCCTCCCTGTGTCCATGTGTTGTCATTTTTCAGCTCCTACTTATGAGCAAGAACATGTGGTGTTTGGTTCTCTGTTCCTGTGTTTGCTGAGGATGATGGTTTCCAGCTTAACCCATGTCCCTGCAAAAGACGTGAACTCATTCTTTTTTAACGGCTACATTGTATCCCACGGTGTATATGTGCCACATTTTCTTTATCCATTTGGGTGTGTTCCAAGTCTTGGCTATTATATATAGTGCTGCAATAAACATATGTGTTCATGTGTCTTTATAGTAGAATGATTTATAATGCTTTGGGTATACACACAGTAATGGGATTGCTAGGTCAAATGGTATTTCTGGTTCTAGATCCTTGAGGAATCACCACAGTGTCTTCTACAGTGGTTGAACTAATTTACACTCCCACGAATAGTGTAAAAGCATTCCTATTTCTCAACATTCTCACCACCATCTGTTGTTTCCAGACTTTTTAGTGATCGCCATTCTAAATGGTGTGAGATTGTATCTCATTGTGATTTTGACTTGCATTTCTCTGATGACCAGTGATGATGAGCTTTTTTTCTTATGTTTGTTGGCCACATAAATATCTTGTTTTGAGAAATGTCTGTTCTTATCCTTTGCCCACTTTTTAATTTTTTTTCTTGTAAATTTATTTAAGTTCCTTATAGATTCTGGATATTAGCCCTTTGTCGGATAGACAGTACATCAAAAAATTTATCTGTCACGATCACTTCAGCTTCATCCCTGGGATGCAAGCCTGGTTCAACATACACAAATCAATAAATGTAATCCATCACGTAAAGAGAACCAATGACAAAAGTCATGTGATTACCTTAATAGATGCTGAAAAGGCCTTTGATAAAATCCAACACTCCTTCATGCTAAAAACTCTCAATAAACTATGTATTGATGAAATATGTCTCAAAATAATAAGAGCTATTTATGACAAACCCATAGCCAATATCATATTGAATGGGCAAAAGCTGGAACCATTCCCTTTGGAAACCAGCACAAGACAATGATGCCCTCTCTCACCACTCCTATTCAACATAGTATTGGAAGCTCTGTCCAGGGCAATCAGGCAAAAGAAAGAAATAAGGCATATTCAAATAAGAAGAGAGGGAGTCAAATTGTCTCTGTTTGCAGATGACATGATTGTATATTTGGAAAACCCCATCATCTCAGCCCAAAAACTCCTTAAGCTGATAACTTCAGCAAAGTCTCAGGATACAAAATCAATGTGCAAAAATTATAAGCATTTCTATACACTAACAATAGCCAAGCAGAGAGCCAAATCCTGAGTGACCTCTCATTCACAATGTTTTTTTGAGTTAATAACTAAAGGTCTCATTTATTTAAGCACCAATTCCTTTTAATTAGGAATACTAAAAGCATCTTTTATGTATTTATGTTCTCCTTGGAGATTGAAAAGTCAAGAAATTAAGATGCTTAATTACATAAAATACTGTTTTCTCTGTTTGGGCAGCTTATATATTACCATGTAGCTATCTGTCTGATATACTCTTGATGTCTATGAGATCATTTTACCTTCTCACAATTATGTCTATTTAGTAAGGCAAAATTATAAAATTTTGAGAAATGTATTTAAAAAGATACATTCTTATCAAATCTAGTCTCTCCTAAGTTTTTAAACAAATACCGTATGATTAAAATATGTATGAAATAATCTACTTACTTTCTGTTCAAATCAGGAAAAAAATAAACTGAAACAAATATCAAATTCTTATTCCTCATAAGTGACTAAGCATAACTTCATTAAGTCAGAGAGAGTCCTGTACAGGGCATGATACACAAATAATAGACCCATGTTTCACGTAATGGAATGAGAAAGCTGTATAACCTGATTAATTAAGGAAGTTCTTGTGACTCCATGTTGGTGTAGACTTATACAAGTTAGTGTAATTAAAAACCTTTTGTAACATAAAAGTAAAATTATTTGACCAATTTTATAGAAAAATATCCACAATTACATCAAAAAACTATCTGAATAAGTATCAAAATTTTACATTTTATTTGACTGATTTTATAGAAGAAGAGTGGTTTTGAAACAAAATACGAGTTGAAAGTAGCTTATTTCTTTAAAATAGATGTTAAAGAAATTTATTAGTGGTATTTAAGTTAGGTTAAAGTTAAAATAACTGAAACCTTGAAATATTTCATTTCTACATATTTTCACTGCAGATATTCATGTTATAATGAATGTAAACCAAGTTTTTACAAGTAGAATTTCAACATGTTGAGTAGAATATTTATTTTTATTTATTATTCACCACAATTTCAGTATTATAGATATTGAATATATGCCTAAAAGATCATCAAAGCAAGGAAACCAGAATTTCCACTAGAAAAAATTCATACTAGGTACTTCAAGAAAATATTCATGTGGTCATTTCAGAAAAAAATAGAAATATTTGAATTCCTTATAGTTTTACTTCAACTTTGTGTGATTTTATTTTGAATTATGTGATTGAGGATTGCTCTATCTTTCCAATGTCAAAAGCTGCTTAAGATTTTCTGAGTACTTCACTCTTCCCTTGTAGTTTCTGAATTTACTGTACCCCTAGACAATGCCATCATGCTTTGTGTCTTATTCTTTCTGTAGAGAAGGAATCTTTATATTCTTTCTTCATCTGAGCAATTTTTATCTAACCTTAAACACTCAATTCAAGTAGTTAAGTCATCCTTGATTATCTGTGTTATGTTCTTATAACACAATTTTACAATACAAATTAGCAATTGAAAATATGGTTTCTGCTATAATTATTTGTTTTTAGATCTGTATCCCACAGAAGACTGTGAACTCAGTGGGTCAATGATAAAAATTTTATTTCTATAGAGACTATTATAAGTTACTGGTGCATAGTGACAAGCAAATATGTGCTGAAAGAATGAATTCATGAATATGAATAAGCTAACTAATTAATAACTGAATATATGAAACTTGAAATGATGAGAGCATGCACAAATAAATGAATATAGATATTGAGTTTATTAATTTGTGCTATATTAGGTTGATATTTTCTTTTATTACTTCTTATTTTTAAAAAAAGTTAGATGAAGATGAAGGAATACCAAGATTAAAGGTTTCTTCAATATTCTTTGATTCCATTGGGTTCTTGTTTGTAGTACCCATATGTTCCTTTCAAATCACAGAAAACAAAATAAATTAAAATAATTTAAATATTCTCTAACATTTTATCAACTGAAACTTTCAACAATATGTATATGCATGCTTTGGTTTGTGTGTGTGTCTGTGTGTATGTATGTGTGTGTGTATATGTATACACACACATAAAATATGCTATTATATTGAGTAACTCTGGTAAGAAAATGTATAGAAACATAAAAGAAATAATATCAATTACATAATGTCATAAGGGTTATGACTTCCACTATACACAGTGTTATAATGCCTATATTATAAACCAAGATAGCTGAATATATCTTATTAACACTGTTTTCCTGCAGACATCTTTTTGGAGAAGAAATATTTAAAATTAATATATGACCAATCTAAAAGGCATATAATGAATGAATTATTAGAAGTGATAAAATGTATTTTTAATGAAAATAAAAGTATATAAGGCAGTGCTTGTCTATTAATTTCTCCTCAGCCTAAATCTACTCACGTACAAACCTGCCTTGTTGATTGAGTTGTTTCATTAGCGATATGAAATGAGACACATGAAACACTAGGGAAAACAGCAAGATTTAGAAGCAAAGAGTGAATTCAAAGAGATGATTTGAAGGTTATGTGGTAAAAGTTCAGTTTCTTCAACTAATTAGGGCTGTTGGGACTCTTACAATATTTAGTTTCTAGGTCAAATTAAGTTTAGTGGCTTATTCTGTAGCCAAGTGAAAAATAAAGTTAATAAATATTTTACAGTACAATTATTTTCAGTTGGTAATATGTCGTCTCTTGTTATTTTCTTTTTACTTTTCCATTTTCTTTTTCTCATCAAAAGAATAGCAGATAGTTAAAAAAATAATTTGCACTACTACATTTTCATATTTTGAATTTCTATTTTAAGAAGCTTAATAAATGGTAGTGTGATATATCTCTTAAATTACCAGCTGTATTTTTATTACTAGACTCTAATTAAAGTAACTGCCATAAATTAATTGCCATTCAAAAATTCTTTATCAAAGACATATACATTGCAAGAGAACTAGACCCAAAATTGTTTTACCTAATAATTTTATATCTAGAGTTGACACTCCAGCAGAATAACATCATTGGTTATGATCAATGAAAAACATTTTGATTCTATCACATGTGTCTTATTTTTGGGGGATTGGACACTTCCAATTTTTCATTCTATTTCTTTTGTTCTTTGAAAGTTTTATTGTGCCTGAAAAAAGGCATTTAAACAAAAGTATAAAACATAAATGCACAAGTGAACAAATTATCTTAAATCAAATACCCAAGTAAAACCTGTCTGAAGATACAAAATATTGTCAGAAATCCCAATTCTGCCAAAACCTTGACAAACCTCAGTTGGCAAATGTCAATTATCCACTTGACAGGGATAATTATAGTATACCTTTGCAGTAATCACTTTCTTTAACCACCTAAATATGCAACTTTATACAAGGTAAGTTTGGTTTTGCCAATTTGATACTTTAAAAAGTGGAATCATATGGTACATTTTTTGTGTGCTCTTCTTTTCCTCTACATTGGATTTTTAAAAGATATTTATGCGTCCAAAAAACATATGAAGAAAACCACATTGTCATTGATCAATAGAAAAATGCAAATCAAAATCACAGTGAGGTAGTATTTCATGCCAGTTAGAATGGCGATTATTAAAAAGCACTGCCCTATACATTTTTATTTTCATTAAAAACTATAATTTATCACTTCTAATAATTCATCATCATTTGTCTTTTAGAGTGCACGTATGTTAATTTTACATATTTCTTCTTCAAAAAGATGTCTGCAGGAAAATAGTGTTAATAAGATATATTCACTTTTCTTATTTTATAATATAGGCATTATAACACTGTATATAGCTGAAATCATAACCCTATGAAATTATGTGATTGAGCTTATTTCTTTTGTTATGTTTCTATATGTTATCTTTCCAAGTTACTCAATATACTATGATATATAGATATATTGATATACATGGTTATAGATATGCATCATAGTACAATGTCTATCATTTTGGTTTTAGTCTTCATTCAAGATTTTCTTCATTACAAATGATATAGAACATTTTTCATATTTTTCATATTTCTCAGTGTGTTTGTTACTCATTTTGATTTTCTCTTTTATAAAGTTCTTACTCAATTATTTTGCATTTTTTTCTATTGGGTTCACTGTCTTTATATAATGATTGGTAGGTGTTTGTTGATTCTGCACATAGATTCTCTAACTATTGCATGTATTGCAAATGTATTGTCTTGCAATTTGGCTTGTGTTTTGTTTTTCCAACTTTGCTATGATATATTTTGATACACAGAAGTTTTATCTTAATTAAAAACTTATCAATCTATTTTTATATTTAGTGCATTTTTGTCTTGTTTAATAATACATCCTATTTTAATTATGCCATCCATCATCTAGATTTCAAAAAATGTTCTGAGGAATGTGTTCAAATTGTTTTTATTTTCTCCATATGGATATTCAATTTTCTCAATATTATTTACTGTGAAGAGTGACAATGTTTTACTGTTCCACAGTTCTACCTTTTTCATAAATTTTATTTCACATATATGTTGGTCTGATTAGGTGAAATTCTACTCCATTCTGCTATTCCATTTTTCTTGATACTTGGGAGAGAAAAAAAAAAATCTCACTTTGTATTTTCACAAATATTTGAAAATATTTTCACTTTTTAAAAAAGATGTTGAATATCATTGGCAACTATGTCTCTTCATCCATGTTGTGACTGATGTTCCTCCTTAATTCTGCTATACTCACCTGTAGTTCCTGAAACAAAATCAACTTGGTCAGGATATATGACCTCTGTCAACTTAGGGAATTCGTTTTGCTAATCATTTGTTAACAAATTTTGCATTTATGTCCATGAAAGTGTGGTCTTTTTTCCATTTTCCCTTAACTTTCTTGTTTGTTTTGATATAAAGCTTTTGCTAACATCATAAAATAAGTTACTTAAGTACTTTAAGATACCGATTTTTTTTCTAGTCCCTAGAAGACTTTGCATAAATTTGACATTATTATTAATTCCTGGAAATAATTTTTTAAGTCAAAAATATTTTAACTATAAATTTGATTCCTCCTTGCTGGTTTAGAGCTATTCAATTTACTGCGGGGGTGGGCGGTTGCATCATTTTAATGTGTATTCTCCTAAGCATTCAATTTTAAATATAATTACAAATATTTAGATATGTAGTGTTTAAATTTTTTGTCTATATCTACATGAAATGTACTCATCAGATTGTCATTTCTGATATTTGACCTTTTTGAGTCTTCTTTTCTGTTTTTATCAATCTTTCCAGAAGTATATCAATTCTTTTTTTTTTTTTTTTTTTTCAAGACAGAGTCTTGCCCTTTTTGCCCAGGCTGGAGTGCAATGGTGTGATCTTGGTTCATTGCAACCTCTGCCTTCCAGGTTGAAGCAATTCTCCTGCCCTGGCCTCCTGAGTAGCTGGGGTTACAGATGCCCACCACCATGCCCAGCTAACTTTTTGTATTTTTAGTAGAGATGAGGTTTCACCATGTTAGTCAGGCTGGCTTCAAACTCCTGACCTCAGGTGATCCATCTGCCTTCGCCTCCCAAAGTGTTGGGATTACAGGCATGAGCCACTGCACCCGGTCAATTCTCTTTTTTAATAACAACTTTTAACTCTATTTATCCTCTAAAATGTTTACTTCTATTTGCTTATCTTCTTCTGTTTTCCTTATAATTTAATTTTTGTCTGCTTTCTTTTGTGATATTTTGCTCTTTATCTTTTTGTAATATATGCATATGTCATATATTTTCATCACTTTTACTAGTTGCATTTTAAGCTATAAATTTTTATTTACATCCTGCACTCAAATTTTTATATACTATTTATTATAATTTAATTTCAAATATTTTCTAACACGCATTATTTTTTCATTGATTTATGAATTAATTTATTTTTTTAATTTTTATTAGTAATTTTTTTGGGGGGTTCTTTTTTTTTTATACTGTAAGTTCTAGGGTGCATGTGCATAGCGTGCAGGTTTGTTACATATGTATACTTGTGCCATGTTGGTGTGCTGCACCCATCAACTCGTCAGCACCCATCAATTCATTATTTATATCATGTATAACTCCCAATGCAATCCCTCTCCCCTCTCCCCTCCCCGTGATAGGCCCTGGTGTGTGATGTTCCCCTTCCCGAGTCCAAGTGATCTCATTGTTCAGTTCCCACCTATGAGTGAGAACATGCAGTGTTTGGTTTTCTGTTCTTGTGATAGTTTGCTAAGAATGATGGTTTCCAGCTGCATCCATGTCCCTACAAAGGACGCAAACTCATCCTTTTTTAATGGCTGCATAGTATTCCATGGTGTATATGTGCCACATTTTCTTAATCCAGTCTGTCACAGATGGACATTTGGGTTGATTCCAAGTCTTTGCTATTGTGAATAGTGCCACAATAAACATACGTGTGCATGTGTCTTTATAGCAGCATGATTTATAATCCTTTGTGTACATACCCAGTAGTGGGATGGCTGGGTCATATGGTACATCTAGTTCTAGATCCTTGAGGAATCGCCATACTGTTTTCCATAATGTTTGAACTAGTTTACAATCCCACCAACAGTGTAAAAGTGTTTCTATTTCTCCACATCCTCTCCAACACATGTTGTTTCCTGACTTTCTAATGATTGCCATTCTAACTGGTGTGAGATGGTATCTCATTGTGGTTTTGATTTGCATTTCTCTGATGGCGAGTGGAAACTGCATCAACTAACGAGGAAAATAATCAGTTAATATCATAATGGCAGGATCAAGTTCACACATAACAATATTAACCTTAAATGTAAATGGACTAAATGCTCCAATTAAAAGACACAGACTGGCAAACTGGATAACGAGTCAAGACCCATCAGTCTGCTGTATTCAGGAGACCCATCTCACATGCAGAGACATACATAGGCTCAAAATAAAGGGATGGAAGAAGATCTACCAAGCAAATGGAGAACAAAAAAAAGCAGGGGTTGCAATCCTAGTCTCTGATAAAACAGACTTTAAACCATCAAAGATCAAAAGAGACAAAGAAGGCCATTACATAATGGTAAAGGGATCAATTCAACAGGAAGAGCTAACTATCCTAAATATATATGCACCCAATACAGGAGCACCCAGATTCATAAAGCAAGTCCTTAGAGACTTACAAAGAGACTTAGACTCCCATACAATAATAATGGGAGACTTCAACACTCCACTGTCAACATTAGACAGATCAATGAGACAGAAAGTTAACAAGGATATCCAGGAATTGAACTCATCTCTGCACCAAGGGGACCTGATAGACATCTATAGAACTCTCCACCCCAAATCAACAGAATATACATTCTTTTCAGCCCCACATCGCACTTATTCCAAAATTGACCACATAATTGGAAGTAAAGCACTCCTCAGCAAATGTAAAAGTAATTTTTTGAGATGTGGTCTCACTCTGTTGCCCAGGCTGGAGTGTAGTGGCATGATCTCTGTTCACTGAAATCTGCCTGCCAGATTCAAGTAATCCTCCTGCTTCAGCCTCCCAAACAGCTGAGACCACAGGCACACACCATGAATCCCAGCTAATTTTTTTTTTGATGTTGTATTTTTGATAGAGATGTGGTTTCACCATGTTTCTAGGGTGGTCTCAAACTCCTAAGCTCAAGTGATCTGCGCACTTCAACCTCTCAAAATGTTAGGATTACAGGCACGAGCTGCCACACCTGGTTACATATAATAAATTTAGAAATTTATTTGTAAATAAATTTATTTCTAAGGGTCCATTTTTATTATTTTGTACATGAGTATGCAATTTTCTCTTCATTTAAGAGACTATTTATCCTTTCCCCATTTTGTCTTCTTGGTGGTCTTCTTGAAAGTTAGTTGATGCTATATGCTTCTGTTTATTTCCATGTGTCTGTATTTAAGCCAGTACCATACTGTTTTGGTTACTTTGGCTTTGTAATATGATTTGATATTAGAATGTGTGATGCCTCCATCTTTGATTATCTTTTTCAAGGTTGTTCTGGATATTTATGAGCTTTCATGGTTTTATATGAATTATAGCTGAGCATGTATTCAAAAAAATAAAATCAGCACCTTGTAGAGATATCTATGTCCTCATAATCATTGCAGTACCATTAATAAAGGCCAAATTATGGAAACAACATAAACATTCACTGAAAGAATAAAGAAATTTTATTTGTATACACACATATAAATTCAAACACACACAAATGTATAATGAAATATTATTCAGCTTCAAAAAAAATACTGTGATTTGTGACAAAAAAGATGAATCTAAAAAACATTATTATGCTAAGTGAAATAAGTCAGATACAGAAAAAAATATATAGTATGATCTGTTTAACTTGTATATGGAACCTAAAAATAATTGACTATCTTGAAACAGATAGTAGGACAGTAATGGCTAGAAATCTGGATGGGAAGGAAAAAGGAAGAGATCAAAGAGTACAAACTTGAAGTTATATAGGATAAGCAAATCTAGAGATCTAATGTATTACAAGAAGAGAAAGTAAATCTCATTGTATTATATTGAATCTTTGCTAAGAGAGTAGATTTTAGGTGTTCTTAACACAAATACACACACATGAAAGCAACAATAGAACATAATTGTATCAGTCAGGTTTCTCTAGAGGGAAGGAGCTAATATGTGTGTATATATATATATATGTGTGTGTGTGTGTGTGTGTGTGTGTGTGTGTGTGTGTGTGTGTGTATAACTAATACAATACTAATACTATATATAAATTACATAGTTACATATGCATGTAACTAATACTTCTCTAGCCATCTGGAAGCTGAGAAGCAAGGAGAACCAGTCAGAATCCCAAAATTGGAGAACGTGGAGTCTGATATTTGAGGGCAGGAAGCATCCAGTATGGGAGAAAGATGTAAGCTAGGAGGCTAGGCAAGTCTAGTCTTTTGACGTTTTTCTGTCTGCTTTATATTCCAGCTGTGCTGATAGTTGATTGGATGGTGCCCAACCAGATTAAGGGTGGCTCTGACTTTCCCAGCCCAAAGATTCAAATGTTAATCTCCTGTGGCAACACCCTCACAGACACTGCTAAGATCAATAATTTGCATCCTTCAATATAATCAAGTTGACACTCAGTATTAACCATAACAAGTCCATCTCTTGTTAACTTGAACCCATGCACATCTCCTGAGATCATATATAATATTTAAATAAAGACAATAATAAGGTCATAAGTACACCTAACCTAATATAATTACCCTTTGTACAACTGGAAACATATCAATCCCCAACCCAAATACTATTACATAAAGTTAACAATACTTACATGTTGATATGAAGTCAATAAATCTTATGCCACATGATAAAGGAAAAAGGAAATAAAATGAAGTTATTTTCTTAGTACAAGTGTGTACATGCACAAATATGTTTTTAACAAAATAAGGAGGAAATACTCATGACAATTACAGTCCATGTTTCTGCAGCTGGTCATGTGCTTGTAGCTGGTATTGATGACAACCTTTCACTGCTACCCATTCTGTATTCCTTTTGCCTTTAGCAAGCACTTCAGCAGGCCGTTTTTTGTTTGTTTGTTTTTGCTTTTGTTTTCACTTGGGGAGTGCCCCCAAACAATCTTGTAGAGTCTGGGCCATTTGTAATCCTGCCTAGATTGGGCTGTTTTAGTTTCTCATTGACCTTAATCACAGGGGATGGTAAAACTAAGAGATGCCCTTAATGGATTTCCTGTATTGCATACACACTCTTCCTTACCTCTTTTGCTGAGTAGTAGACTGACTTCAACTTGATAGTTTGGGTCAATCACCCCAGCCAACACTGTAATTCTTTTTCTAGCTTGTTGACTTAAAGGTAGGAGGAGCCCAAAGTGTCCAGATGACAATCTTAACTTGCAGTTTAATGGAATTGTTGTCATGTCCCCTGGTGGCAGTGTTTCTCCCTCTGGAACTAAGACCTCTAGGCCCGCAGCACACAATGTCATGGGAACAGGAAGCAAAACTTGTGCTAGTGGATCACTAAGGGTGATGGTGGATGTTGTCACTTCCACTTCCACTCCTTGATTCCTGGACCAATGAATCCTGGCTATGGGAAAAACAGTATTATATATTGGACACTGATTCAGAGCACACACGGTCTTCTGTAGAACCTTGCCCCAGTCCTGCAAAGTACTGTCACCTAGTTGGCTTTGTAATTGTGACTTCAAAAGGCATTCCACAATTCTATCAATCCAGCTGCTTCAGAATCATGAAGAACATGGTAAGATGAGTGAATTCCATGAGCATGAGCCCACTGCCACCCTTCTTTATCCATAAAGTGAGTTCCTTGGTCAGAGGCAATGCTGTATGGAATACCATAATGGTGGATAAGACATTCTGTGAGTCCATGGATGGTAGTCTTGGCAGAAGCATTGTGTGCAGGATAGGTAAACCCATATCTGGAATGTCTATTTCACTGAGGACAAAATTCTGTCTTTTCCATGTTGCAAGAGGTCCAATATAATCAACCTGCCACCAGGTAGTTGGCTGATCACCCTGAGGAATGGTGCCATATCCAGAGCTCAGTGTTTGTGGACACCCAGCAGTGGCTGTAGCCAGGTCAGCCTTGGTGAGTGGAAGTCTATGTTGCTGAGCCCATGTGCAACCTGCATCCCTGCCACCATGGCCACTTTGTTCATGGGCCCATTGGGCAAGGACACGGGTGGCTGGAGAAAGGGGATGAGGGGTGTCCACAGAACAGGTCATCCTATCCACCTGATTATTAAAATCCTCTTTTGCTGAGGGCACCTGTTGGTGAGTACTCACATGGGATACAAATACTTTTATAGTTTTTGACCACTAGAAGAAATCTATCTACATACTTCTTCCATAAATTTATTTGTCACCAATTTTCCAATCATACTTCTTCCAAGTCCGTGACCATCCAGCTAAACCATTGGCTGCTGCCCATGAATCAGTATATAATCGCATATCTGGCCATTTCTCCTTCCAAGCAAAATCCACAACCAGGTGCACTGCTCAAAGTTCTGTCCACTGGGAAGATTTTCCTTCACTGCTCTCTTCAGGGACATCCTAGAAAGGGGCTGTAGTGCTGCAGCTGACCACTTTTGAGCGATGCCTGCATGTCATGTAGAGCTATCTGTGAACCAGGCCCGACTCTACTCTTCCTCTGTCAGCTGATCATAGGAAGCCATCTGTTCAGGCTGGGAGAGAGAAATAAAGATGGCAGTAGAGAGCATGGGAAGCTGAGCCACTTCCTCATGTAACTTACTTGTGCCTTTGGGACCTTCTCAAGCCTGATCACGTATATACCACTTCCATATGATGATGGAATGCTGCTGTGCACAACACATTTTATGATTAGATGGGTCAGAAACCACCCAGTTCATGATAGGAAGTTCAGGTCACATGGTGACTTGATGATCCATAGTCAAGCATTCAGTTTCTACCAAAGCCCAGTAACAGGCCAAGAGCTGTCTCTCAAGAGAACAGTAATTATCTGCAGGAAATGTCAGGGCCTTGCTTCAAAATCCTAAAGGCCTCCCTTGTGGTTCACCTATGGGGGTCTGCCAAAGGTTCCAATCAGCATCCCTGTCTTCCACTGACACCTCAAGCACCATTGGATCTATTGGGTCATATGTCCCAAGTGGTAGAGCAGCTTGAACAACAGCGTGAATCTGCTTCAGTGCCTTCTCCTGTTCTGAACCCCACACAAAACTGGCAGCTTTTTGTGTCACTCGATAAATGGGCTGGAGTCACACAACCAAATAAGGAATGTAATGTCTACAAAATCCAAATAGGCCCACTAAACATTGTACCTTTTCTTGGTTATAGGAGGGGTCAAATGCAGCAACTTATCCTTTTTACCTTAGAAGGAATATCTCGACAGGCCCCACACCACTGAACTGTTAAAAATTTTACTGAGGTAGAAGATCCCTGAATTTTAGTTAGATGTATTTTCCCTCCTCTGGCATGCAAAATCTCACCAATAAGTCCAGTGGGTTGGTTACTTCTTGTTCACTGGACCCAATCAGCATAAGGCCATCAATGTAATGGACCAGTGTGATATCTTCTGCAAGCAAAAACGGTTCAAAGTCTCTCTGAATAAGATTATGACACAAAGCCAGAGAGTTGATATACTCCTGAGGTAGGACAGCAAAGGTATATTGCTGGCCCTGGCAGCTGAACATAAATTGCTTCTGCTGGGTGTTATGGACAGGAATTGAGAAACAGGCATTTTCTAAGTCCATGACTGCATACCAGGTACCAGGAGATGTGTTAATTTCCTCAAGCAATGAAACCACATCTGGTACAGCAGCTGCAATTATAGTAACCACTTGGTTAAGCTTAAAATAATCCACAGCCATTCTCCAAGATCCATCTGTCTTCTGCGTAGGCCAAATGGGAGGGTTGAACAGGGGTGTGGTGTGAATCACCACTCTTGCATCTTTCAAATCCTTGATGGTGGTACTAATCTCCACAATCCCTCTAGGGATGTAATATTGTTTGTGATTTACTATTTATCTAGGTAGAGGCCACTCTAATGGCTGCTGTTTGACCTTTCCCACCATAATAGCCCTCACACTACTAATCAGAGAGCCAATGTGGGGGTTCTGCCAGCTGCTAAGTATGTCTATACAAATTATGCATTCTGGCGCTGAGGAAATGACCACAGAATGAGTCCAGGAACATACTGGACCCACTGTAGAGATAGACCTGAGCTAATACTGCATTAGTTAGCTGACCTGCATAAGTCTCTACTTTAATAGGAGGACCACAATGACATTTTGGGTCCCCTGGAATTAATGTCAGCTCAGAGCCAGTGTCCAGTCAACCCCAAAATGTCTCATCATTTTCCTTTCCTCAGTGCAGTTACTTGGTAAAAGGTTGGAGGTCTCCTTGGGAAAAGATGGGAGAAAGATTAAGTGCATACATTTTTGGTAGTGTAATGGGGTCCTTCCTCAAGTGGACACTGCCTGACCTTTGTTCAAGGGGCCTGGATCCAGAAAGTGGCTCAAGACTGGAAATAGATTGAGGGACCGTGAATTTCTCTTTTTATAATTCAAATTAGTCTTTTGTTCATTCAACCTAGAAGTTATCTGCTTTTATATAAAATAAGTAGGAATGCAGTAGGCTTCCTATCAATTTCACTTCTAGGAACACCATGATTTATTTAGCCAATTCCAGAGCGCTACATGAGTTGGATTATTCTGATTGCTGCTTTGCTTCTGTCTGCTGCCATTATGGTAGCTACGCCTACCTTGCTTTTGGTGGTTGAGTGCTGCCACTTGACCCTTGCCACTTCGGGATCCAATTTTTCCCATTGTATTTAAATTTTGTAGTTGAGTGGCTGCAACTTCCACTGTTAGATCTGACATACAGAGAAGAGCAACTACAGGGTTCTTCAAAAATGCAGGTGCTGCTCTCACACATCTATTTTACAAAGCATTGGTTGAGGGTATATCTTCTGGACCCTCCCAGCTAAGATGAGTAGGTCTAAAATGACTTATCCACTCCATTATCCCAATCTCCCTAAGTCTTTGGATCTCTTTGTCTACATTAAACCAAGGGAGATCAAGCATTTCTAGGTCATTCGCAGTGGATCATCTTTTAATCCACAGTACGGCTAACTAAGCAAATAAAATATTATAAACTTTTTTACCTCCCCAAGTTGCAACATTAAATATAGGGTCCCTACTTAGTGCACCCAAATCAATAAATTCAGCCTGATCCAACTGTATGTTCCTTCCACCATTATCCCACACCTTTAATATCCATTCCTATGCCTGTTCTCTAGATTTCTGCTCATATGAATTAGAAAACTCAAGCTGTTCTTTTCAAGTGTAGTACACCTACTCATGGGTCATACTCTCCACCTCATCTCTAGGGACCTGCTGGGACTTTAGTCTAGTTGCAAGCCTAGAAGCAAAGAGGGGTGTTAGGGGTAGCTCTTGAGGAGAATCAGTACTATCTTGGCTGCTACCTGCCTCAGGGGAGGCCGTCACTGTTGCTTCATGCAGCACAGGGTTTATCTCCTCAGACAAAGGTAGAAAGGCTGATGGTAGCATGGGTCGGGGAGATGTTGTCACCACTGGGGATGGGGAATCTCTTTCTTCTGGCAAAAAAAAAAAAAAAAAAAAAGTGCTCATCAGAGTTTACAAACGTAGTATACTCAGCTTCATCAGATCCTCCCACATGTCCCCATTCCAAGTTGGAGGGTCCCATTCTTTTCCAATCAACATCTTCATTTTAAAAGGATGAGTTTGCGTCCTTTGTAGGGACATGGATGCAGCTGGAAACCATCATTCTTAGCAAACTATCACAAGAACAGAAAACCAAACACCGCATGTTCTCACTCATAGGTGGGAACTGAACAATGAGATCACTTGGACTCGGGAAGGGGAACATCACACACTGGGGCCTATCATGGGGAGGGGGGAGGAGAGAGGGAGGGATTGCATTGGGGAGTTATACATGATATAAATGATGAATTGATGGGTGCTGACGAGTTGATGGGTGCAGCACACCAACATGGCATAAGTATACATATGTAACAAACCTGCACGTTATGCACATGTACCCTAGAACTTAAAGTATAAAAAAAAAAAAAAACAAAAAAAAAAAAACACAGTAGACACCTGGCAATACTGTGCATGCAGCTTTCATTGGAGGTCTACCACTCACATAATAAGAGCTTGTGTCTATTTTTTCCCAATATCAGCTTTTTCTATACAGGAGATAAAACTCTTACTCAGGACAATCTTAGCAGATTTGAGGCTCAATATCTGCTTCTGACACCAGAAGACAGAATCCCTGAGTTGGTCATTTTCTTTCATTACTTTTTCCACTGAACTTAGGAGCAACCAAACAGCTTCATTACATTCCTTGGTTCTCCATATATGGTCAAAGTTATTATGTGTAGAGTCTCTAAACCTGTTGCTTGCCATGAGCAGTGAATTAGGAGTGTCAAAGGCATTTATTTTGCATAACTGCCTAAACAGTGCATGCCAAGGACTATCAACTTTCTCCATACTATTAAAAGTAGAGTCCTTGGCATTTTTGAGTCTAATCATATTAGACAGCCAACTCCAGAAACCTCAAAACCAACTAAAGGACTCCATCCTTGATAAGACCTCTAGAACCACTCTTGGTACCAAAATCTGTATTAGTCAGGGTTTTCTAGTGGAAAGGGACTAATAAAAGATACATATACATATATTATATATATAATTATATATGTATATATGTGCATATATTTTATATATAATTATATAGTATATATACACATATATATGTATGGGAGTTTATTAAGGATTAACTCACACAATTACAAAGTCACACAATAGGCTGTCTGCAAGCTGAGGAGCAAGGAGAGTCAGTTCGAGTCCCAAAACTGAAGAACTTGGAGTCTGATGTTCAGAAGCAAGATGCATTCAGCACAGGAGAAAGATGTAGGCTAGAAGGCTAGACCAGTTGAGTCTTTTCACGGTTTTCTGTCTGCTTTATGTTCCAGCTGCATTGGCTGCTGATTAGATGGAGCCCACCCATATTAGGGGTTAGTGTGCCTTTCCTAGTCCACTGACTCAAATATTAATCTCCTTTGGCAACAACCTCACCAACACATCCAGAATCAATACTTTGGATCCTTCAATCCAATTAAGTTGACACTGAATAGTAACCATCACAATAATGAATGTGACAATTTGCTTATTTACTTAAGTAGAAGAATTATATCTATAATTATACTGGAAGTTTTACCTATATTAATATATATTTTATTTATATTTTTATTTGTATTTATATATTTATATTTATATAAATATATTTTATTTATGTATATTTAATTTAGATTACATATATTTTATATACTTATATGTATTTTATATACTTCCAAATGATATGTGTAATTATATAATAATTATACCAATATATAATTATAATTATACATAATAATATACAAATTATATACCAAAAAATTGTATACAAATTATCTATATTTGAAAACATCATGTTGTATACCTTCAATATATACAACGTAAATTAAAATTAAAAAACATAAACCACTAAAATGAAAACAAAAATCAAAGTAAATATTCGGTTATTTCCTTGGCTATGTGAACAGTAATCTGCTAATAGAGAAAAGTTGAGGCTTCTTAAATAATCTAGAAACTTTATCTTATAAATTTATTTTTACATATTGTATTTAACTTGCGTACAAACAGTAATAAACTTGGATCCCTTTTACAAAACAAACAATCCATTTTTATTTTATAAATGTATTTCATGACACTATAATTTTATCAGTGAACCCATAGATATTTTGATGAAGTTGAAATGGTTTCATCATGAGTTGTATAAATGTTTGGTGTTTTGAATATTCCCTGTTGATATGGTTCAGAACTCTTGTTAAGTACCAAAGGCAATGCTAGTTTTAAGGGGAAAACACAACCAGCAGAAAATACAGGCCTTCAATTTGCAAGTATTTTTGAAAACTTATTTACTAACTTAACTTGAATTTTTAAAAGTTAGGTCATAATAAATTCATTCATTGAATTAAGATTATTTTATTTCACATATAATTTTATTAGAAAACTTTTTTTTGTTTTGCCTACACGTAGGGCTGAATCCAGAATTTTAAAATCTTTCCTGAAAGTGCCATTAAATCACATTAACTAAAAATGCAGAAGGCATTTTTCCAAGTTCCTAATTTGTTGAGTCATTCTAATAAAAGTAATTAATTATATTTTATATTAATTATACTACTACATATTAAATAATTATATTTACCTTTTCATGAATGTATCTATTACTCTTAATAAAATATTAATTTAATATATGAAGTGTCATTCTAACTGCATGACTTCAGAACCACAGTGTAATACTAATTTAGATATCAAATATCTATTTTAAAAATGCATAGAATTCTGTATTTAAAAATAAATATTTTATTTAATAGAAACTCAGAATGCTGCAGTATTTATGGCACCAGATGAAGCTTTAATAAATCCTTTCAATTATTTAAACTCCTCAACTTTGGAAGAGTAATATAAATTGATTAAGTGCTTTGCTGGTTATACTGGGAAAAACACATGTATATTTAGAAATGTATCTATTATATTTGTCCTAAAATGTTCATCAGAATTATTGTGCTACTAAATATATATATATATATATATATATGATATACATGTTAGAAAATGGCTCAGAAAAAAAGTTACTTTTTCATCTGGACTTGTATTAAATTGCTTGTTTTATCTTTTAAAATGACCAGACCTTGGGATTTTTAAAATCCATTGTACATATTTTGGCTTAGCCACCTACCTAACTATACTCAGATTCTTTGTACTTTCATTTTTGTGATACTACTATAATCATTCTCAAATTATTATTATTATTATTATTAATTATTATTATTTCTTGAGACAGAGTCTCATTCTATCACCCAGGCTGGAGTGCAGTGGCATTATCTTGGCTCACTGCAAACTCCACTTTCCTGGTTCAAGCGATTCTCCTGACTGAATCTCCCAAGTAGCTGGGATTATGGGCATGCGTCACTACACCCAGATAGTTTTTGCATTTTAGTAGAGACAGGGTTTCACTATGTTAGCCAGGTAAGTATCAAACTTGTGGCCTTAAGTGATTCGCCCACCTTGTCCTCCCAAAATGCTGAAATTACAGGCATTAGCCACCACACTGGGCCAATGATTATTAAATTGTTAAGTGCTCGATGTTACTCTGGAATGAGGTGGTTCTTGACAAATGTTTTACATTTTCCAGAATTAGTCAAAAAAGTTAGAGATTATTTGTGCACAGAGGTATGAGAGAAAAATGGAGCATTCAAGGAATTGAATAGTATATGTGCATAGCACTTCTGTGTGTATATGTGTGTGTGTATGTTTGTGTTATTTTATCATTATGTGGATGTTAGCACATATGACTGATGGATAATTAAATGAGTGAGGGAATCACTAGCATTGGGGTTGATAGAATGCTTGAAGTTGGGAGAGATTTGTAAAGATAGGAAAAAGCCCTGAAGTGGTGTCATCCATTGCTCACTTCAGAAAATGAGTCCTTTTTAATGGAAATAGAGAACAGATGTTGAAATTAAGATATATTTAAGAGACCAAAATAAAATAATTTTCTAATTGTTTGGATATGAGAAGACAAGGAGTAGAGTGTAGAATGAACTTCCGTTTTCTGGTTTGCATGAATGCATGACAGGGGAAACAAAACAAGTGTGATGTAGGAGAAAGATGAAGAGCTTGATGATGGACATAGGGAATTAGCAATATCTCAAATGAAAAACTAAGGATTAAAGGTAGTCCCTACATATTGACTCCACTTCCTCAATTTGATTTTTCTTTGACAGAGCACAGACTGATACCCTATACAACTATTTTAGTGAAACCATAAATGCTAAGGGCAACCAAGATATCAAACCCACAAAATAACAATAAGCACACTGATGGTTGTAGAAATAACCCAAATATACATTTTTAGACTTGATAAAATGTTACAAAATCACAATATTCATAGAAAGAACAAAATAAATAGGGTTTCAACATGATTAGTTTGTACTGACCGTGTATGAATGACAGGAAATCATTCTTTATGTTCTTTTCAGGTTTGTGAGAGCTTGATTTTAAAAGTGAAGTTAGAACAGTAAGAGTTTGTCTACTGAATTTGTAGACAAAATTGTGTAAATGGTAAAACTACATTTTATCCTTTTTCTATTGATTTTTTTCTCTTCAGTTTATATTTTAAGTATAGTTTGAGAGACATGTAGAATTACAACAGCTTTTGTGTATTTCATTTTATTGTAACCTTTCATTTTAAATCACTGCATTGAATCAAAGTAATTCATATCGAATTTTGTTCAAACCATATTTATAGTTTGAATAAAATTTTATTAGGCATCATTGTTAGAAGTAAAAGCTGTTTGTAAAAGCATAAAGACAAAGAAGGATATATTGAGGGTTTATATGGCATATTTTGAATTCTGCTAAATATTTGTTTTGAGATTGCTAATTGAAGTTTAGACAAACTGTTGAGGAAGAGAAATATGATTTTAATTTTGAGTTATGCATTGATCATATTTTTTGAACACAACAAGTTTTTAAGAGCCTGTTCATAGCCTAAGTTCAATATAAATGGGGAATTATATATGCATATAAGATGTTTTTTAAAACAGTACCATAATGTAGAATAAAATTAAAGACCACTGAGTCTCAAATATTTCAAAATTGGAAAACCTTCCTAATTTAATTAAATTTGTGAAACTAAGTATTTCTTGCATAATTACTATTAAAGGTGAGCTAATTCAAATTAATTTTGTTGTAGATTTTAGAACACTCCCATGATCCTATGAGTGTTAAAAATATTTGGCCGGGCGCGGTGGCTCAAGCCTGTAATCCTAGCACTTTGGGAGGCCGAGACGGGCGGATCGCGAGGTCAGGAGATCGAGACCATCCTGGCTAACACGGTGAAACCCCGTCTCTACTAAAAACTACAAAAAACTAGCCGGGCGAGGTGGCGGCGCCTGTAGTCCCAGCTACTCGGGAGGCTGAGGCAGGAGAATGGCGTGAACCCGGGAGGCGGAGCTTGCAGTGAGCTGAGATCCGGCCACAGCACTCCAGCCTGGGTGACAGCGCGAGACTCCGTCTCAAAAAAAAAAAAAAAAAAAAAAAAAAAAAAAAAAATATATATATATATATATATATATTTAAAAACTGACTTGACATAGGATCTTCGAACAATTCAGAAGAGATGACAGAGAACACCAACTAAAATTAACAAATAGTGAAAGAAATTTGGAAAAAATACAATTTGTAATTCCAAGTTTCCTTCTTTTTATTGGCACACCAGAACAATGCAATTTAGTGAAGCTTGAAAAGAAAAATGATGTGTCATTATGTGTCAAGACCAACAGTTTTATTGCTCTAAGTTTATGAAGCACGATCATATAAATTCTTTTTGGTGATTGGCATAACTCTGTTTCCATTTTCCTTAATCACAATCTTATTCTTATCTGACCAAATTATCGAATTTAAACAAGAAGATTTAGAGAAATGTTGTAAACTTTTCTGTTAACAATTTCAAATTGTTTACAACTGCCAAAATTAAAATAATAAACTGATTTTTAAGTCAAACAATTATATAGTCCTTACAACAACTGTTCAAGACAGGTTTCATTTTCCCTGTTTCATAACGAGGACACAGAATCACAGAGAGGTTACACTGATCACTCATGGTCTCATAGCTAAAGGATTTTAAACCACTTGTGACCCAGAACTATCTATCTCCATAGTTAGTATACTCTGCTCTGCACCACAATGCACGACATTGTGGAGAGGCTTTGGGCTCATGGTCAAAGACCTGGAGAAAAAAATCCAGCTTTCTAACTTGAATAACTTTTTATGTATTACCAGACTTCTCTGGAACTGGCTTTCTCTGTCTAGGTAGTTATAGCACTGATTCATAGGGTTCCAGTAAAAATGAAATAAAATTGCCATAGGCATTCAGTAAATGTGAGTTTCATCTCAGTTACAAGTAAGAATATTACAATAATTTTACCCCATGTTTAAAATTATTTTTAAGGGTATAATAAAGTTAATCATTTCCAGTGTCTCTGTGATCAAATTTCTCAGGTAATCTCTCTTAATATGTTATTTTATGAATAACAACTGGGTTTACAGGTTGAATCAACGAGGCAACTCAGTAGGAGGGCATGAAGATGGCAAAAATATTAACAGAGATCTATTCAGTACCTTGGGCAATGAAGTAGCTATCTCCTAAGTGCTGTGCATTTTTTAAACGGCTGAGAAATGGCCCAGAGGCTGCCGGGAGCTACTTAATCGAGTATTCTGCTTCCCCATCCGGAAGTCTCCCTCTGCAGAGCTGTTGTACTTTCTGATGCTGTGACATGTAAGATTACAGCGTAATCTTACAGAAATATAAGATACAGATATGAATATATCGTATGATGTATATTTATAATGTATATTCTTTATATATGACATGTATTTTTCGTATACAAATACATATAAATTCAAATTTATCTGGATGAATCGTTTATCTAATATCCTTAATAAATCAAATTATCAACCAACTAAGTCAAATTTAGAAAAGATAAACGAAGTTTTCTTTAACTAAAATTGTTTTTACTCAACTAACATGACTTGAGTAATTACCTTGCTGTCTACTTTTCCATTATTTTTGCTTGACTCTATGCATAAGAAAAATCTACCAGATACTTTCCAACAACCATATCCATAATACCTGCATAGAGGTATTATGGCTTCAGTATGCTTCTTTTGCCTGTTTCAGCGGTACAGTATATTGGCAAATTGCCTTTAACCCAAAGACCTCAATTTGCATAATAATGTGCATAAAGGTTTTAATCAAAAATAAAATCAATTGTGAAATTAATTTGCATCTTCATGATAAATTAGAAAAAATATATGGTAGATGTATACTCCAACAATTAGAACTGGCATTTAGTCAGCATTTTCTTTGCTCTATTTTCCCAGGGGATAATTAATATGACTAGGGAAAAGGGGACAGTAGGTTAAGTACCAACGAGAATCATTAATATCTTAAAAACCTCACAATTAACATCACTAACAAATAGAACTGAAATTTTTAAATTATGCTATTAATATCTCTGTACATATAAAAATGTATTCAGAAATAGCTATTACTCTTTTGTACTGAATAAATTTTATTCAAAAATAGAACAATATTTCCAGTGTATATACATATTTATATACTTGTATAATAAGCAAGGAAGAATGAAAGAATAGTCACTGTTTTTTAAAAGCTTTACTTAAGTTAAAAGATATCTCTAGTAATTAATTATGTCTCCAGTTTATACACTAAAATTTTAACCATATTTTAAAATTCTTCATTATTAAATATTTGTTTTCCCTATTTCTGCTTACATGTCAAACCACTGATCTTTCTATAACTTTATATCTTCAAGTGAATAGAACATACACATAAAATACATTATTAAAGATAATTTTGATTCAGCCCCTTTTATAATGGCAAATAAATATATACTGTAAAATTTCTTATCAAGTTAATGAGACTATTTAATATCCACTTCCTCATTTGCAGTGTTTAAGATTTGAAAATATTCAGAATGGATACTTCATAAATCCTTTAGGCAGTATATTTTATATAATCATTTCTATAGAGTGACTTTGGGCTTTTTATATGACATTTCTTCATTTATTTTGTGGAAAATGAATTATGCCCCTATAGTTTAAATGATGTTTTTGTTGATTGAAGCAATCTTATCGATAATTTAGTCAAAATAAGAAATAATTTTTATTATATAATTACAAAATCTCGATCTTAGGAGTAATTTTTAATTTGGTCAATTGTCTTAGCTCACAATTTTAATGACCAGAAAATGTATAAAGATTGAGAAGAGCAACATCAGATACAATGCAATCATTAAAAATTTATATTCTATCTGAATGTAAAATTAAATTAATTTAAAATTGAGCTAAAAATTAAATTATAAATATATAAATACTAACATTTTAAATTAGTGAATGTGAATACTAACATATTTTAAATAATTCTTTTGAGTATTAAAGTCTATATGAGAGTGAATTAACAGCAAGCTACTTCTGAAGAAAAATTTTAGTCAAAAGTGTGACATGGAATTTACCAAATAATGATGTTTTTTTTAAAAAAAATATCTATACCACCTCCAAAAACTACCTCATACTATGTGATATTTTGTACGAAATGAAAATAGAATTCAGATTGGAGAATGCTATAAAAAATTATTGGGACACTGGTATACAGAGGTTAAGAGAAAATACTCTGAAACCAGGTGGTCCCGATTTAAATTACATAGCTCTGCTATGAGCTAGGCACGCAACTTTGGAAAGTTTAGCTACTCTGTCTGGGCCTCATAATTCTCATCTGTAAAATGGAAAATAATAATGTCATATATACTTACTTTATATGGTTACTGTGAAGATTAAATAAATTAATACATCTAAAACACTCGGAAAGTTGCCTGGAAGAGATTAAACACTACATATGTAATTTGCCATGAAGACGGTGGCTACCAGTAGAATAGTGGAAAGAACACTGAATTAAGAACAGGAAACCTGGTTTCTGGTCTTAACTCTCTAAGTGAGACAGGATTGTAGAACCATAACAAAGTACTGTCATTACATTAATTCTCTTGTCTTTAAAGTGAATAAGTTCAAATACGTCAGGGATTCTCAATCCCGGATACAAGTAGAATTTTTACGGCATCTTAAAATTAAGCGCATATATATATTTATGTATATAATATTATATACACACAGACATGCACATGGATCATGAAATATACATAAAATCAAGAAAACAAAACTCCTGGTTTGTGCCAAGGTATCAGGTGTTTCAAGAACTCTTAGTAATTCTGCTGGGCGTGGTGGCTCATGCCTGTAATCCCAGCACTTTGGGAAGCTGAGGCGAGCGGATCACGAGGTCAGGAGATGGACACCTTCCTGGCTAACACAGTGAAACCCCGTCTCTACTAAAAATACAAAAAATTAGCCTGGCGTGGGTGTGCACGCCTGTAGTCCCAGCTACTCGGAGGCTGAGGCAGGAGAATGGCAGGAACCCAGGAGAAGGAGCTTGCAGTGAGCCGAGATCGCACCACTGCACTCCAGCCTGAGCGACAAAGCGAGACTCTGTCTCAAAAAAAAAAAAAAAAAAAAAAAAAAAAAAAAAAAAAAAAAAAAAAAAAAAAAAAAAAAAAAAACTCTTAGTAATTCTAAAGGGTACTCAGGATTTTTAACGTAACCAAGATGGTTTGCCTAAAAAAATCCTATCATTCTCAGTAATTTAATTCATTCTTACATGTAATTTTACCTTATAAAGTAATATGTAAATATATTATGTATCTCATAGAAATTTGCTTATGATAAACCAACAGTTTTAAAACAAATAACAAAGTAATGATAGGTTCATTAAGAATTGTTAAGTAGTGTTACGCACATGAAGATGTTGATAGTACTTCTATAAATTCTGTTCTCAAAGGGATTTAGTCACCTGTATAAACTGTAAATGTTAGTAAGTACTATGGTTTGAATGTGTCCCAAAGGCTATGTGTTACAAAGTTAATCCCCAATGTAATAGCAATGGGAGGTGAGGCCTAATGGGAAGCAATCAGGTGAGAAGGGCTCTGACCTCATAAATGTATTACTATTGTTAGTGAATAACTGGGTTAGTTATCAAGAAAGTAGATGTTTTATAAAAGCACATTTGGTCCTCTTTTTAAGGTCTTGCTCTTTCCCTTTCTCCTTTGTTGAGGGAAGTCAGGGACCCCAAACGGAGGTACCAGCTGGAGCCATGGCAGAGGAACATAAACTTTGAAGATTTCATTTTAATATGGACATTTATCAGTTTCCAAATAATACTTTTATAATTTCTTATGCCTGTCTTACTTTAATCTCTTAATCCTGCTATCTTTGTAAGCGGAGGATGTATGTCACCTCAGGACCACTGTGATAATTGTGTTAACTGTACAAATTGATTGTAAAACATGTGTGTTTGAACAATATGAAATCAGTGCACCTTGAAAAAGAACAGAATAACATCAATTTTTAGGGAACAAGGGAAGACAACCATAAGGTCTGACTGCCTGAGGGGTTGGGCCTCAAGAGCCATATTTTTCTTCTTGCAGAGAGCTTATAAATGGATGTGCAAGTAGGGAAGCTATTGCTAAATTCTTCTCCTAGCAAGGAATATTAATATTAATACCCTAAGGAAGGAATGCATTCCTGGGGGGAGATCTATAAAAGGTCGCTCTAGGAATGTCTGTCCTATATGGTTGAGATTGAGATAAGGACTGAGATACGCCCTGGTCTCCTGCAGTACCCTCAGGCTTACTAGGGTGGGGAAAAACCCGGCCCTGAT
Organism: Rhinopithecus roxellana; assembly: GCF_007565055.1. Taxonomy (NCBI): domain Eukaryota; kingdom Metazoa; phylum Chordata; class Mammalia; order Primates; family Cercopithecidae; genus Rhinopithecus; species Rhinopithecus roxellana. The sequence continues at coordinate 43,526,006 of NC_044550.1, read as the reverse complement.
AAATTTGTGGTCAGACCAGTTCTTTGCTCTTAAACCTTGTTTTCTGTTGTTTAAGATGTTTATTATGGGGCGGGGGGTGGGGGGAGGGATGGCATTGGGAGTTATACCTGATGTAAATGACGAGTTGATGGATACCGACGAGTTGATGGGTGCAGCACACCAACATGGCACAAGTATACATATGTAACAAACCTGCACGTTATGCACATGTACCCTAGAACTTACAGTATAATAATAAAAAAAAAAAAAAAGACAATACATGCACTGCTGAACATAGACCCTTATCAGTGGTTCTGCTTTTGCCCTTTGCCTTGTGATCATTTTGGACCCTTAGCAGTAGTTCTCCTTTTTGCCCTTTGAAGCATGTGATCTACTCCCTGTTCTTACACCCCCTCCCCTTTTGAAACCCTTAAAAAAAAACTTGCTGGTTTGAGGCTCAGGTGGGCATCACAATCCTACCGATATGTGATGTCACCCCTGGCGGCCCAGCTGTAAAACTCCTCTCTTTGTACTCTTTCTCTTTATTTCTCAACCAGCTGACACTTAATGGCATATAGAAAGAACATATGTTGAAATATTGGGGGCAGGTTCCCCTGATACTCCTTCTACCATCAGATGACATGAAACTCTCCCCAAATCCCAGCACCTTGATATGGAACTTCCTAGCCTACAGATCTGTGAGAAACAAATTTCAATCAAAGTATTTAAGTCAGAGACTCACTTATAATCTTTATTTTGATTTGTTTGTGAACAAGTAATTACAGGGCTTGTCAAGCAATTAGCAAAGCCTTCATGGCCTATTTAAAGATATAGACTTTTTTTTTTTTTTTAAGTTGTGGAAAAATGATGTTTTCCTTTTGAGAAATCTATTACATTTCAAGTTTTGAAATTGATGCTTGAAATGCACCCAGTATTTTCTCTAGGTGTGCTTAGCATGCAAATTTTTTTAAGAGTATGTAAAACATCACTGTTGTCTGAAGAACAGCCAGACTAATGACTTGAACACAGATGAAGTGGATTCTCTGACTGAACATACTGCCATGCATGATTTTGTTTTTTGTCCTTGTATAGCTTATCAAGTCAGATAATTTCTGTAATTTTACATTATGCAAGAGATGGGCCTGTTTTCTGCTAAGAATATGGTATAAAATAAAAGCCAGAAATCTTATGAAGCTCATAAAAATTTGAGATTTAAATACACTCAGGCCAAGCAGTTGAAAATGATGGCACTGCCAGAATAAGCCTTAGGGACTTCAGAAGTCCTCTTTAGTAACAGGGAATATCTCTAACAGAGAAATAAGCTAAGTAATTTGTTGTGTTAGAATGAACAGAAGATTGGAGTCAAGAAGTCCTATACTTCAATTATTATCATTAATAACTAGGATGAGTCTCCAAAAATTATCTGATTTCTCCAACATTCAGCTTTTTTATCTTCAAAAAGTGGGGTTTGGAAACTAACTGAATCTAATGTGTTGGTTCATGCCACAATATACAGTCACGTGTTGCTTAACATTATGAGAGATGAATTATTAGGCAATTTCGTCATTCAGTGCACCTCGTAGAGTGTACTTACCTACACCTAGATGGTAAAACCTACTACACATCTAGGCTATTAAATATAGCATTTCACTCCTAGATTACAAACCCACAGCATGTTACATTCCTGAATATTGTAAGCAATTGTAACATGATAATTATTTCTGTATCTAAACATATCTAATTATAGAGAAATCACAGTAAAAATACTGTATTATAATCTTTATAGAACCACAGTCATAGATACAGTTCATCACTGATTGAAACACTGTTATTCAGTGTGTGATTGTATATTCAAAGTGTCTAGCACCATTGCTATATGATATGGTCCTGGCGGTGCTCAAGAAACATCAGTCTCCTTCGCTATGGCCTTCTTAAAGGGAATCCCATTCTTTAGTGCATCAGTTTTAGTTTGGTTCTGAGACTTTTACACCAATAACTAGATATTTATCTCTGTTTTACAGGTAAACAAAGTGAATTATTGTAAGAGTTAGCAGAATTTTCCAAGGCAAACTACAAAGTTTCAACCTTAGCCAGATTTGTTCAGTAAGTCATTCACGTCAAATAAAAGGAAACTGTTGGTCAAGTTCCCAAATGATTTGAAACAAACCTACTTTATCATGTAAACACATTATATATCTAATACAAGAAATAATCCATTCTACTGAAAACAAATGAATTACACCTTTCTGTTTTGTTGTCTGTGCAGATTAAAATTTTAGTGTGCAATGCTTAGAAAAAATCTACTAGAAAGCTTTTGCTTCACCGGGAGCAACTCTTCCTCACATCACGCACCAGAAGTAAATCTGACAACTATTTTATATAATTATAATTAATTATTTTTGTTATGTATATTAAATCCACAAAAGTAAAGGCAGAGCTACTTTTGCATTAAAGTAGTTTATGATCATATGGGAAACATGTAATGACCTCAAATTCCATTCAAAGTAATCAGATTAATCGATCATAAAAGTAGCAAAATGAAAAAAATACCACAAATTCCAAAGTAATCAGATTAATCAATCATAAAAGTGTCAAAATGAGAAAGATCTATAGGTTAATTCTAAATATCTGTATTATTTGGAATTTATTCAAATAAAAAAGTTATTTCTATATTTTGTGTATGTTAAAAAAAAAAAAAAAAAGAAAAAAAACTTCCACCAGAAGAGCCGAAATAAAAGTGCAGTTTGTCTCTGGATTTCTAAAGAGTTTGGTTCTAAAATAGCCCATAAGCTCTATTTTTTTTTAATATAATGAAATATAATGAATATAATATATTATATAATGTAATGAAATCAATATAAATGTTTAACATTTTCTTTAAGTCTTGAAAAACAGTTAGAAAATTTACCTTGACACTTTTGTTGTTAATGGTATTTCAATCAAATTATCTTTACATTCCTTCTAGGTCAAAGCAAATAAGGATTTAAGATTGTGAAAAGTTTTATTAATTTTTTTTTCTTAACTTTGACCTTTGGCTTCCATTTATTTTTTGGATTATGACTTTCATCCTAAACCCTAAATTTTATTAAGTATATCATTCTATATTAGATCTTGGCATTTAAAATACTAAAGAATGCACTCTTTAAACAGCATAATGTTCAAATATTGTTAATAATAGTGAGGACTTCTTTTACACTCCTAGGTCTGAAATAAGATTTCAACTAGAAAAAAAATAGAATAGGCTTAATTATATAAGGTGAGTGTGTAGATTAAATTACCTAAGAAATATGCAAATTATTATTTAAAGATAAAATTAAATGGGAATACATTTAGACTAGTATTCATTTAATAGTATATTTCTTTCCATTTACCATCACTAGGTACTGAATAAAGTCTATTGAAATCTGAATTGCAATAGTAATATTAATTTATAAAATGAATCAAGAAGTACAAGCATTTTATTTGGCAAAAGGAGTAAAAGCAACACTTCTGTGAGTGTGTTTTATACAACAATGATCCCACTGGTTCCAAGAAATATTATGTGAAGAATATAAACAAATATGCATATTCCATACATTTGAAAGTCCTTCAACAAATAAAACATACACTTTATTTTAAACCAGATTATTCCAAAATTATTGGGAGATGGTAGGGGTCATTTCATAAAATTTATTTTCATGAGATGTTTGAGAAATTGAGAAAATTAAAATTATTCAGCATTAGCATTAATTCTCTAATGTTATATAATTATTATAAGCACATGCATGGAAATTTAGAATTAAATACACATGTTTTTCAAAGAATTGTATCACATAAAGCACAGACAGAAAAACAACAGTTCTTAGAGGACTACAAAGTCTAAAAGATTTCATGTTATTGACCACCATATGATATAGAGGTAGGAAAATACAATCAATTATAAATTAAGACTATGTATTTGGTTATTCTAGATAATAGAATAAAATTTAAAAATACAACATATATTGATGAATAAAATCTAAAATCAGAAACAAAAAAAAATTATGACCTTGCTAAATATTGTGAAAATCAAGCAGCATTCACCATTAGTTTTACTTCTTTGCCAAAGAGAACAATAACACATTACAGGGATATTTCAGGCAGCTTGGCTTTTGCATAATGTATGGCATCATGTTATTCATCAGTGTGCATTCTTTGCCAATCAATGGGACAGTTTCCCATTGTGTAGTTGTGAAAAGGAAGCCTGAATAACTGGAAATAAAAAACAAAGAAAAAAAATGGATTTGTATAGAATATTTGTCACAAAGTACCAAGAAAATAATGTTTTATTTTTTAAGATAACATCTATGGTTTAAAGTCAGTTCTCATCCAGTCTTGGGTTCTATAAGATACAGTATCCAGATCATCACCTCGAAAATTATTTTAATGTCTCTTTAATATCAGTGAAATTGAGAACAAAGCCTGTCAAAATATTTTTCATGTATGAAAAATGTATTTGAAGATTTTAATGGTAACTAACTCTGGAAACTTTGATTTTTAAAATCTATCTTTAGTGTTCAGGTATGATAAACTATACACTCCATTGTAATACATGATCAAAACAAAGCTGAACTTGGAAAAGGAAAAATTCCTTTTAGCCAAGTAGCTCTTACCTTAGGTAAGTTTCCCTTCAGATTTGCCACATTGCTAGATTTTATATTTTGCCGAAGTAACTGTGTTTCAATATTCCCATACAGGTATGTTCCCATATTCCCACCTGCATATTCCCATACATGTGGGAATAATGGAACACAGTTACTGTGATAAAATTCTAAGTTATGAATTTATATAACTATTGCATAAAATACAAAGTCTCTTAAAAATTTGCCATGTACCATGCAAGTATAACTTGTATGTGGAGTGTGCTTATTTTTTCATTAACATTAACATCTATTGTTATGCAATATAAAACAGCATTCCTTCAATTTTTTTTACTAAAATCAATTTGGCAAAATCTACGTGCATTATAGACAACTATAAAACATTTACAGATTTTTATGTTTTTTTCTTTCACTCTATTTTAAATCTGAGTCAGTTTTTTCCTGGTCCTTTTGTGATTCCCCAAAGCATTATGAAAAAAAAAAAAAGAGAGAGAGAATTCAGAATAACTCCAATGGCATTCAATGTTTTTTTTTTTTTTTTTTTTGTAATTTTTACTTTCAATTCATGCCACCTTTTAATTTTTTCTCTTAAAAGGAAGATATTTCTTTTTTTCTACCTTTTTTTTTTTTTTTTTTTTTTTTTTGCTGCTGCTGTTGTTGTTGTTGTTACAAATTTATGATATAAAGATTTCATGAAATAATCTGGACAGCAAACTGCCATGACAAAAGTTTCTCTATATAACAAACCTACATATGTACCCCGAATCTAAAATAAATTTAAAAAATAATAAATTTTAAATAGATTTCATGACTCATAAGTTCAACGACTCTTAGAAGATATATGTTTAAATTAATTTATAAAATAAATTTATTTTACTTTAATGATTCACATTTTTCATAAATTGTAAACATATCATTATTATTTGGGGAATAATGAAGTTTGAAGGCTGAATATAACTACATAAATCTTACTGCAAACTAATATTAAGATGTTTCAAATATAGAGAAGCAGAAATGTAATTCTCTGGTCTTTTTTCTTTTTTTTTCGATTGTTTTCTTCCTTCTGGAAGTTAGCAATTGATTCTTAAATAGAACTGAAAATATCCACATAAAAACATTACAGAGGATGTTAATCATACTTAATTGTTTACTCCAGCACTCTTCACCTTTAATTTTGCCAAAAGATCAATGTGTTCCAGACTGAAACAATTCTGAGTTCCTAAACTTGAACTCTAAAATGAAAACAAACATGTACAGAACCAGAGATTGAGAAATAAATAAACTGTTATTCTTATAAATGAGGCAAGTAATGCACAGAGGTCATGCAGAAACCGCAGTGGTAATCAGGGCTGTCAGAAAAGATTTAGGTGGTTTAATATACTGTATGAGATGTTCAGAGCAGTTTGAGGGTGAAAGAATATTGAGGAGAAAATGAAATATAAAAATACCTTTGAGGCCAGGCGTGGAAACTCAAGCCTGTAATCCCAGCACTTTGGGAGGTTGAGGGGGTAGGATCACAAGGTCAGTAGATTGAGACCATCTGGTTAACATGGTGACACCCTGTCTCTACTAAAAATACAATAAATTAGCCAGCTGTTGTGTGTCTGTAGTCCCAGCTACTCGGGAGGCTGAGGCAGGAGAAACGCTTGACGGGGAGGTGGACATTGCAGTGAGCTGAGATCAGGCCGCTGCACTCCAGCTTGGGCGAGAGTGAGAGAGTGAGACTCCATCTCAAAAATAAAAGAAAAAGAAACTTTGAAAAGTTTGTAGTAGATGTTATATTATAATTTATAAGGCAGATCTAAGTATTGCAATTCTTTTAAAATTTATTTTACCTGGGGCACAGTGACTCACACTTGTAACCCCAGCACTTTGAGAGGCCCAGGCAGGCAGATCACTTGAGGTCAGGAGTTGGAGATCAGCCTGGCCAACATGGTGAAACCACATCTCTACTCAAAATACCAAAATTAGCTGGGCATGGTGGTGTGCACATGTAAACCCAACTACTCAGGAGGCTGAGGCAGGAGAATTGCTTGAACCCAGGAGGCTGAGGTTGCAGTGAGCCGAGATTGCTACGTTGCCCTCCAGCCTGGGTGACAGATCAAGACTCCATCTCAAAAAAAAAAAGAAAGAAAGAAAGAAAAACAAAACGAAAACATTATTTTCATTGCTGAATGGTGCTCTTGAAATGAAAAACTATATGCAGTTAAAATAACATGTGGCCCAGGCTTATATTCAGAACATATAAAAACAGCAAACATTTACTGAGTGTTCGTCACTTTAAAATCAGGATGTAATGTAATACTCAGGGGATCTAATGTAACGTGATAATCATGAAGTTATATAACTTGTCCAAGAAGACAATCTACTAAGCAACAGCTCTTGAATTTGAACCCAGGTCTGTCATACTTTAAGCCTTTTCATTTATTACATGCCTGCTTTTCAACTGCATTTCTTATATAAGTTCACTAGGCATTCTAATTTACACAGATGCTTTTAAAGAAGTACATATAGGTCAAGTCTGCATTGAATTTAGAATCTTCATTATCTCAACTGTACCGACTCTGCTTGATTATTTTACGTTTGTTGCTTAGTTCTCTCCTCTCTGCCATTTCAAATTATTTCACCCTTGTTAAGCATCACATTCTACCTTTTTTCCTCATTATCTGAAAATGGTTTTCATGACCAAGTAATATTTCATCTTCCTTCCATCCCTCTGGGTCTTTTTCCTCTTCTGAGGATTTTTCTTTGTTTTCATAAATCATATTATACTTCTAGCATAGGTGTTTTGTTTCTCATTCTAAACATCCTACTTGTGTGACATCAGTGTCACTTACGCTCCATCTCCAGCCCAGTCCCAAACCTGTGACTTCCCCTTCCAGGATCCTCATGTTCAAATGGAAACAAAATTTAACCTAGTGTTCCAACCAAAATCTAAAAATGATATACATTATCCTGTATCTTCTTGTTTTCAGATATTTAATCCTAAGTCCAACTTTACTCATTCAATCTCTTTTATATCTCTCGAGTCCAGTTCCATGACTGTCCCAATACTTCTGTTGGTAGGCCATGCTCTTCTCTCACATAGAGTAATAACTTATTGGTGATTGGTGTTCCTGCTTCCTCATGTTTTCCTCTACAGTTAATTCTTTATCCTACAGCCAAATTTAATTTATTTTTAGACATAAATCATATCAGGTTATTGAGAAAACAAAAAACAATTGGACAGTTTTATTCTTTGGGGGGGGGGGGGAAATAAATTCTTTAATGTTGTTTATTAGATTTTTTTCAAAATTTGACCCAACCACAACTTCTGAATTTCTCTACAATGTTCTAAGAGGAGAGCCTTAAGTAATCCTGAATATCTTCTAGTTTCTTCTCTGAGCTGTTGAACATAACTTCCTTTTTCTGAAACACCATTTTCTTGCTTTTTTCTTTTAACTTGCCTAAATTTCATTCATTCTCCACATCTGTAACTCTTAGATGCCAATTCCCAAGGAGGCATTAATGACCTCTGAAAGGGTTTAGCTTTCCTATCTATATATTATGATATTATTCTGTGTTCTCTCTACTACAAATCTCATTACTTTTATTTTAATTTTTTATTTTATGTCTAACTTTCTTAATAACGAAAACTTTTGAGGAAGCAGAATATTTTCTTATTATTTTGTTTTCATATTTCTAAAGTATAAAATCATAGTCATGAAGTTGTATCTGAGGCCAAAGGCATAGAGGCTGTAATAGAAAAGCAAGACAAAATTGTAAGAGATCTTTTATGACTGTTTCTATTGAAAAGACTACAGTTCTGGTATCAGAAAACTGATGAGAATAATAATAATAACAATAATCCTTAATTTAAAGCAAACATGACATTTGAATGTTGACATTAGAAGGTGCTGATAGACAAAAATTTATAGTTAGCACATAACAATATATTTGCCTAGCATTAGCAACATATAAGTCAAATTTTAAGTGCAAATCAACAGGAGATAAACACCAAATTAACCTGTAAAGAAAATAAGGAAAATGGTCTGATGTGGTCACCAATAAAGAGGACATGTTTGCAGACCAATTGTGACACATTCACTTGTGAATTCAGAATGCTCAGATAAATCAACAATGGATAGAGAAGTTAATTTCTCATCTGTGGATTCATTGAAATACTTTGCTTTGATATTCTGGCTACACTAGTACCCCCAGATTTTTTGTGTAACATAGGGGAAACTTGAGATGAGACTACATTAAGGAACCATTCTTCTGTAAGTAATTTTCTTTTCTTTTTCTTTTTTTTTTTCTTTTTTTTTTTTTTTTGAGATGGAGTTTCACTCTGTCGACCAGGCTGGAGTGCAGTGGCATGATCTCGGCTCATTGCAACCTCTGCCTCCCAGGTTTAAGCAATTCTCTGCCTCAGCCTCCCGAGTAACTGGGATTACAGGCATGTGCCACCACACCTGGCTAATTTCTTTTGTGTGTTTTCTGTATAGAGGGGGTTTCACCACCTTGGCCAGGCTGGTCTTGAACTCCTGACCTCATGATCCACCCACCTCGGTCTCCCAAAGTGCTGGGATTACAGGCGTGAGCCACCGCAACCGGCCGGTAATTTTCTTTAATCAAGGCTTTCTGGAACTTGAATGAGAACATTAGAATTTATTACTCAATTTTATATTAAAATGGGTTGAACTATTATTAGAGCTGAAATCATGTTTGCTTTTAAGGAGCCACTAATTGAATCCTCACACTTTTAAATTTTATGTCAGTACTCATAAGCGTAAGTCCCAAATGTGGTCTAGAAGGCAATTCTTTTATTCAATTGAGCTTGCAAGTTCTACAAAGGTAGTTTTGGGGTTCGTTTCATTGGTGCTTTCAATAAGCTAGCAAAATTGGGGGAAAATACATGTGTCTACCTTTGTTAGGGTGCAGACTTTCCAATGAGAGTAATTTTGTGTTTTTTATTAATTGTTCTATAAAGTAAATTCTAACATCAAAAAATAAACACAATAATAAATTTTTGTAGGACTCTAACAATGTTACTTAAATCTTTATGTTTTAAAATAAATTTGTAAATTGAGGTCCTTAGATGTGACAGGTGGCTACCAACTTCAACCGATTTACAACACACGTCACTAAAGGCGTCATCTGTCCATCTATTATTCCCACTACTACGATATTTGAATCTAGTTTTGTGAACAGTATACTAGATTGTCTCTAAGTTTCTTTCTAGCTAGAAAGTAGTCTTCATATGATGGAAAAGATAGAAGGATGACGTCTGTGTCTTCACATGAAAGAAGATGACAAGGCCAGGCAGCTCTCTGAGGTCTCTTCTTTTCCGTAAGAGCATTTTATATCCTTCCTATAAAAAAAGGGACATGTTAAGAGAAACAAATAACACACATGATCAATTGCACACACACTCACAAAACTTCCATTTATAGTAAGAGATTTTTTAATGGCTTAAAATAAGAGTAATGTGTGACATTGCTGAAGTGGGAGTTGCTGACTCCGTAGAAAATAAGTAAAAATAATAATAATAATAAAAGAAATTAAGGGATAAAAGCCAGTAGGCAGAGTTATAAGAGGGAACAAAAATAAAGGGAAGCAGCCAGGCATGTTGGCTCATGCCTATAATCGCAGCACTTTGGGAGCCCGAGGCTGTTGGATTTCCTGAGGTCAAGAGTTCAAGATCAGCCTGGACAACAAGGTGAAATCCCATCTCTAAAAAAATACAAAAATGAGTCTGTCATGGAGGCATGCACCTGTAATCCCAGCTACTTGGGAGACTAAGGGGGAAGAACTGCTTTAACTCAAGAGAGAGAAGGAGGCAGTTGCAGCGAACAGAGATCATGTCATTGCACTCCAGCTTTGGTGACAGAGCAAGACTCCATCTCTCTCTCTCTCTCTCTCTCTCTCTATATATATATATATATATATATATAATAATACAATAAAATAAAAGGAAGTAAAAATGAAGGAAATGCATAATAAATAAGGGGTAAGATCAAAATAAATTTATTGCAAATTTATTTAGACAAGTCTATTTTCAAAATCTACAATCACTCATAGATTCCAGTTTCTTTTACTTTGTTGTTATCTTAAGTGATGAATGCATAAAAAGCTTGAATCCAGGAGGCGGAGATCACAGTGAGCCAAGATTGCACCATTGCATTCCAGCCTGGGCAACAGGAATGAAACTCCGTCTGAAAAATAAAAAAGGCATTGCTTAGAGATGACAAGGATGAGGGTGGTGATTATGACGATGAAGATACGAAGAAGAAAAAGGAAAAGAAGCAGGGGAAAAGTGAGAACCTTTTAATTTTCCATAAGACAATGCCAGCTATTTAAATCCATATTTACTATTGCATATCAGCATGCCTAAATGAGAGAAACTATGTCTTGGTCTATTCTGGGCTGCCATAACAAAAATAACTTAGAATGGGTAATTTTAAGAAATAGAAATTTATTTCTTATAGTTCTGGAGGCTGGGAAGTCCATGATCAAGGCACCAGGAAATTTAGTGTCTGGTGAGGCGTGTTCATCATAGATGGTGTTGTCTAGGTGTCTTCATGTGATGTAAAAGAGAAAAGGATGAGGTCTGTGTCTTCACATGAAGAAAGATGACAGGGTGAGACAGTTCTCTGAAGCCTTTTTTGTTTGTTTGTTTGTTTCATAAGAGCATTAATCCCACTCACAAGGGCAGAGCTCTCTTGACTTAATCCCTCTCCAAAAGGCCTTACCTCTTAATACCATCACAATGGGGATTAAGTTTCAATATGAATTTTGGAGGAACATGAACATCCAAATCACAGCAATCTACAAACTTCAATTTATGTATAAGTAAAGCAGTCCTGGCCGTCACTCCAGAGCAGAATGTGTCAGATGGAGATTGTGTGAAAAAGAAGAAAAGCTAGCAGGACATTCAAAGGGATGGAACACAGACAAAATGAATCTACATCAGATGGAAGATCTTTCTAAGTGAGGAAATACTGGAAACAGGTGTGAAACTTTTGAATCAGAGCACCCACTACTAATAAATAGAAAGGAAAGTATTTGAAAGGTCCTGGGAAAAAGGCCAGAAGAACATATTGCAGAAAATTGGGGTATTTTGAAAATAGATTGTGTATTAGTCAATAGTATATCAATGTCAAATTCCTTTGGTATGTGATGTTAGCATTGTTGTATAAGAAAATGCCCTTGTTCTAGGGTCTTCAAACTTTTCTGTAAATTATCCAAAAATAAATATTTACAGTTTTGTATGCCACTTGTGTGACTACTCAAGTCTGTTGTAGCACAAAAGTAGCCACAAACCACACAGGAATATATGTACATGGCTTTGTTCCAATAAAATTATATTTATGAAAACAGATGGTGACACAAATTCAGCCTAAGCACCACAGTTTGCTAAAAGTGAAGCATTTAGGAAGGAAATCACACTTTTCTACAAAATCTACAAAATGTTTTCCAATGCTTCACTCCACAAAAAATATATACATCTATAGATCATTATTTGTGTGCATGTGTGTGTGTATGCATACACATGTACAAGAACATTTAGCATTTGCTATGTGCTAATCACTGAGCTAGGCACTTGACATGTATCAGCTCATTTAATCTTCAAGATAATCTCAAGAAATACTCCATTATCATTCACATTTAGCATGTGAGAAAACAGCATAAATAAGCTAAATTAGTTTTTTGAAAGTCATAGAATCGGTTAGTGGTAAAGCCAGTTGAACTATGACAATTTAATTCCAGGGTCTGGGGCATTAACGACTTGCCTTCTCTAGGAACTATATCTAAAATGTGATTTTTAAGCCTATCATTTATTTCTCTTTCTCAAGCTTTGTTTTAATCTCAACTATACAATTGGGAATATACATGAAATTTCTTTTTTAGGTTTGTTATTGCCACATCATGCACATTTCCTTTTTTGTCTTTAACTCATTTTATCCTAAGCATCAATAAAATAAAATGGAAGGGGTGTGCATATAATGACTTTCTTTTTTAGCTCTTTTTGAGGTAAAATTGTATAATTTTATAAAAAGTTATTGCATCCTGAACCAATTACTGAGCTGAATGTGAATTAGGTTATTGCTGTTTAATGGACTGCATTCTCTGTAGATGCTCTTGCATTGCCCTTGTATTGAGCTCAGAGGAAAACATCAATTTCTTCCGATGTGACTGGTGCCTTATCAAGATTACTGTGCTTTCTTATGTGTTTTCTCACAAAATGCATGCTGATAGTTATGTTTAATCACTTTACTCAAGAGCACTAAAACTAATAGACCTTGCTTTAAGCACATGAAAATCCATAGCGTCTTTTTAGAAACAGTGCATTACCTGGCATTGTGCTTGTAAGATAGTATGAATTAATATTAGAAATGCTTACTCTTTGGGGCCCAAGGAGGGGAGAAATCTTTATCAATATCTAAGTGTATATTTGAGGTAAAGCTTCTGTCCAAAGAGAAATTGTCAACTGTAGTTCAATTTCTTTTAGCTGCTAAACTGATTTAATATATCAGTCGCATGAACTCATAAACTACAATGTTATCTAACACTCTAAACTAAAAAATATTAAGGTATAATTAGGCAAATCAGTACTGTGTAGTATAAACATCTTAAATCCAGAGTTCTAGCCATGTAATAACTGAACAACTTTAAGTCTCTTATTCCCATTAGTTTTACTTTACTTTGATAATTTTCTTCAGAACATGCCTATGATACAAATAGAAACTTTATTGTGGTAGGGCACAGTGGCTCATGCCTGTAATCCCAGCACTTTGGGAGGCCGAGGCCGGCGGATCACCTGAGGTCAGGAGTTTGAGACCAACCTGGCCAACATGGTGAAACCTTGTCTCTACCCAAAATACAAAAATTAGCCGGGCGTGGTGGCGCATGCCTGTAATGCCAGCTACTTGGGAGGCTGAGGCAAGAGAATCGCTTGAACCTGGGAGGCGGAGTTTGCAGTGAACTGAGATCATGCCACTGCACTCCAGCCTGGGCAGCAGAGCAAGACTCAGTGGAAAAAACAAATAAATACATACATGCATACATAAACTTATTTATCTGTGAAATATTCTTTAAGAAAAATTCTTCTTGTACATAACCTAAGAATAAACAAAATAAATATGAAGATTTTCTTTTCTCTTGTTTAGAAACATAAGCCGGCCCCAATCCAGCTTTGTATTTCATATTTCCAGCATTTTTAAAGGCTAATGAATACGCCATTATGTTTTTTTTAATATAATTAGCATGAGTATAAAACATGACAAATTTTATGAGTATCAACTGTCACTTCAATGGCATAGAACTTCAAACTTTCAAACTCTCACAGTTCACTCTTTCAAGCTTTAGAGTTTGTCGTCCGTGGGTGGGAACTCAAGCTCAAACTGTGAAACTGCACTCAAAGAACATTCCACAGGCTGAGAGTCCCAAATACTAGCTCAAGGGATAATTTTCTTGTCTGGAACTGAGCCCCCAACACCACAGTTAAGAGGGGAGGGATCTTTGTGGAGCAGGAGCCCTCAGTAGAAAATGTTTCCAGTTATTACCCTTCACATCGTATAAGTATGACAAGGCCATTTAGCATTTGGAGATGATTAAGTTTTCACACAGTTTTCTTCCATGCTACCTTCTGTTTTCCTTCATTTTAAACAAAACAGCTGCTCCTCCATTTGCCTCTTAAGGCATTTGGATCATCAAACAGGCATTTGATCTCACATGCTGGTACTCATGGGTTTTGCCGTAATTAAAGATGATAAGGTGAAAGTGAGATAGAGAAGGTCCAAACTGTTCATCGAATAGTAAGACTGTGTATTCCTCAAAATAACCACATGTTACAGTAACTTTAAAGTACCCCCCTGACACTTTGAAGTTTGTCTCTTGTACTGGCAGGTCTAAAATGAGACCCAGCCAAGACAGGCATTAGCATGTCAAAGAATAAGCTTCGTTTACACTGTGAGGACTGTATTTGAAGGCAATGGTGTGGTACTCTGGAGGCAGCTGAAATACGTGCTGTTATTCCAGATGTGCATTGTCTCTACTGAAATACAATTTTACAGTCATTAAACATGTTAAGTTCATCAAGAGATAATTGTAGCTGAAAGCTTGTCAGATGTGCTTCAAAATCTTGACAAAATATTTGCCTATTGATCAGCTTATTGATTTTTATTACCTAGGAATTGGACTGCTATTTAGATGTTTGTCATAATCAAAGGAATTGATTAGCCTTGACCAATCTTATTATTGAATATTATAGAGAAATATTTTAGTGTCAAATGTCCGTAGCATTATATCTTAGCATAGTAATTGCAAGTATTAGCTCTTTCTTTTCTTCCTAGAAATGTATGTCTAAGTGGTTTCTTTTCACATCTAGAATGTATGTGTAGGTAGTTTTTAATCAAGAAAAGCTGTTAGGATGGCCAGAAAAAGCAAACACATTCTGCCATAAATATCATGGCATTTGCTAGATATTTTTATTTAAGATAACATTTGCCTCTTTGGCTTAAACCTGATTTGTAGCTGAATTGGGTAATAGTCCTAAGAACTTAGCGAGTGAACTGCTAAAACAAAAATGAAAAAATAATGGGAAATTATCCTTTAACCCAGAAACCACATTTTTTTTTAATTGTAAAAGGAAAAGGTGATCTTAGGAATTCAGAAAATTCCCAATTATTAAAAATAAATGAACTATCCCTCTGTTGACCACATCTTAAAATCCTGCTATTTCCAGAATCTAAGCTAATGTAATCATCTACCGTGCCTGTACTCCTCAGTCAATTAACCCTCCTGAGTAAATAAAAGGAATCGTCAATACTGTCTTGATGTATTCCTGACAATTGTATCACTTGCTCCTCTATGGCTGTAGTTAGGAAAACAAATAGTCAATTTCTACTTGGAACTAAATGCTATGACATGTTTTGAGGAGACAACACTTTATATTAGAAAATAAAAAGGCAATTAACTATAATTTTCTTAGAATCTTGACATTTTATTGTTTAAGTATTTTTTGCTTTGTTTGGTTGTTTTTCTTAACAAGAAATATTCTTGCACCTAACAGCAAAGAAATAACTGTCAAACTCATTGAATAACAAAGGGCATAGGGAAAATGTAGTTTTTTTCACAGTACTTCCGTTTGAAGTTAATGTACTATAATTTTCCTGATATCATGCAATCTACCTCAAATTTTATTAACGATATACTATCTTATCTACCAAATATCATGTTTTTAAGCTTTTAACGTCCTCTTTAAGACTAAATTATTATGTATTTTCTGTTTGTTTTATTCTAGATATTTCAATGTGAGTTCAGAAAACAGCAACTCTGATGAAGAGAAAAATTAGAGGGAGGTAGAAGAAAATTTACATGACTTGATTAAGATTTATTTTCTAAGTAATGTAAGTAATAGAAAAGAAAGCACGGTTAAGGAATGTAAGTAATAGGAACCAAATACAGCTAAATTGGCCAAAAAGGAGAAATAATGGAAAGAGGATAGCATTCTATATACGACAAAGATAAAAGAAAAAGAAAACTTGGGGAATGAAAATACCTGGAAGCTCTTTGGATATCAAAAGTAGATAGACATGACTTTCCATACTTTGGTATTAGGATAACTCTACTCCAAGGCTCCCAAGTGTCTATGTTTTATTGCACATCTTTTCAGAGAGTGTTTGGTCTAACTTTGTTTATATACGAAACTCTGGATAAATCACATATGTCCAGAAGCACAGGGTTAAAAACCACAGTCATGGTTATGTCAACCCACTTTTGTATAATAAGTACATCCTCAGAAAAGAGAAAATTAGTATAAACCTTAGGGCCATAACAAGCAATTGTTTTCTACATTTTTTCATATTTTAAATGTAATATAAAATAATGTATAGACTGTATGGTTGAATTCCATCTTGCCTTTTCCATCATAAAAGCCTTACGTAACTGGGACTACAATATAATATGAAGATTAATTTTAGGTAGTTACAGAAAAAAATAATTTTATTAGTAAATGTATATAGAAATTTTTCTTTTGGCATTTCCTTTGAGTGAGAAATAAATGCATTTCTGTTCAAATCCATTGTATTCACAAATAACGTGTTTTTATGGCAAAGAAAAAATGAGAATACATTCAGCACAACCAACATTTATTTCACTTTGCAATCTAATTGTATTTTGACAGAATCACCTATTACTCATACACATTGTTCTATCAGAATTTTCGGAAAAGTTTTAATCATGTGTTTTGTCTGAATGTAAAAAAAAAAAAAAAATACTATGTCCACACTGTTAAAATTTAGTAAGTACAATGAAGCGCAAACAATCTCATTTAGAGAACAGTGTTATTATTTTGTCTCTCTTTTGTAGTTATTTTTTTCTTTGTGTGTGTGTGTATATATATATATATATAAAACATATACGACTTATAATAAAATTATAGTACAGTTTGCTCATGTTTAATCTTTCTTTTTGTCATTTTTCTATAATTATAAGGACAGTTTTCTCATGTCGGTAAAGATTCACCAAATAAGTGATTTTTATCACTACTGAATATTACATCATGCCAATTTACAGATATTGTTGATAGTTTCTCCATCATCAAATTTTTCTTTTCTACATTTTCAGTGTAACACACATAAAGTGACACTAACTATCTGTGAATTGTTGATCATACCTCTGTTCATAGCTCCCTAATATGGATAAAAAAGAGTAATGAAATAAATTTTGCCTATGATAAATACGTCTATTTAACCCAGTTCCTATCGCATCTCTTCAGTCTTCAAGAAGCCATCAGTTTATTTAATACAATTTGAAAACCATTTCCATCAGCTTTATGCATCTTAATAATCTTAAAAGAATTTTCTCAAGAGTTTACTCTGTCATGGCAACGCAGACTTTATGTGTCAATTAAGTCATCTAAACAACATAATAAGTACAATGTCCATGCATCTCTAAGTTTTTTAAACTCAAACTACAGCCGTAAACAACACTGAGAATCACTCAATCAGGAATTGAGGAGACTCCCTGCTGCTTATCTTTTTCCTCAAAAGCATAATTCCACAAGACATAGTGTTAGTGGTTGTCAGAAAAAGCCAGTTTATGACTTCATGTAAGATTTTGTAGTATATACAATGGTACAACACTAAGTAGTATATTTTCATACATTACTACAACAAAAGACTTAAAAACCAGTTTATCTAATATTACTATAAAATGCAAGAAAAATGCATTGAACCTAGTTAGAAGAGAGGTATTCATGATATATAATATTTTTTAAAGATTTCTTTAGTTCTTAGGAATTTTTCTTTCTTTTTCACTTATTTTTTAATGTTTCCTCTATCTTCTCTTGATTTTAACAGTGGAAGATGAGTTTAGTTTAACTGTTTGCATACTTCAATGTGGTGATGAGTAATTTCAAACATAGAAAATGCCAATGTAACAGGGCAAATGCCCTATGAAAGTCACTCTGTTTTTCTCTACTTGATAAATAACACTACCAAATTCTATTTTATTATAGAAAAGAAATTGCTTAAGTAACTTAAATATAATATTCTGCCTCCCAGAATTGGTTGAAAATAAACTTTAGTTCAAGGTCCAATGTGCCAGCTATCAGAATATGATAATAACTATTTACAATAAAACTTTTAGTTTTTAATACATTATTTTAATTGAGCACTATCTGAATTGATCTTATATGCTTTTTACATTTATCTCATTGGCTTTAAAATTGTATTTCTTAGTTGTGTCCTAGGTGGAACTTCAAGAAGTTCAAATACTAATGTCTATATATTAAAGATCTTCCTATATAAAAATCATTGCTCATTCTAAGCAATTCTCTTCTCTAAAGTAAATATCCACTGATAAGTTCTTAGCATTATTTTTGAATTCCTTAGCAACTTGAATCATACCTAACTGTGAAGCTGTAATTGGACCTGATAACCACCTGGAATGGTTGTTTTTATGGGGACTGCTGCTGGGTTTTCTTCTTCAAGCCACAGAAGAGAAATCTAAATTGAATGATAAAAAAAAAACCTCTGATGCTGTGTAGTAGCATTCAAGCAGAGAACTATCTTGCTGTGTTCACCTCTCTTTCTCATTTTAAAAGAAAATTAGTGAACTATATCAACCAGAACCCCATGAAACAAGTAAGCATGCTACTGGCCTATGGGGTTTTAGCAGCTTTTAAGATAGCTCTTCCAAGAAGAATTAATAGACAGAACGGAGAATATATAGCTAAGTTGGAGATTAGTTCAAAGTTTTTTTATATCAGGGACATTGATTAGGATCTATGAAATTCAATAGTATCCTAAGTAAAAGATAGTGTTATACATACAATCCCTTGAATAACCTAATAAAAATGAATGTGATGATTTCTTCATTAATGTTAATAATTGAATAATTTATTTTTCCTTCCATATGGGTGGAACAAAATGAAGCCTTAAGTCCTAGAAAATAACTGATTTCCATTAGAGAACTTAAAAGGATAATGTGTATTAACTGAAAATATAAATTTTAGTAAACACTAAACTTTATCTTCAGAAACTTTGTTACTAATATATAAAGAAATTCAGAGGGCCAGGTGTGGTGGCTCATGCCTGTAATCCCAGCACTTTGGGAGGCTGAGGCAGGTGGATCATTTAAGGTTAGGAGTTTGAGAGAAGCCTGGTCAACATGGTGAAACCCCATCTCCACCAAAAATACAGAATTAGTCAGGCGTGGTGGTGGATGCCTGTAATCCCAGCTACTTGGGAGGCTGAGACAGGAGAATGGTTTGAACCCAGGAGGCAGAGGTTACAATGAGCCGAGATCTTGCCATCGCACTCCAGCCTGAGTGACAAGCGTGAAACTCCATCTCAAAAAAAAAAAAAAAAAAAAAAAGAAAAAGAAAAAGAAAAAGAAATGCAGATACTCCTATATACTATCTTTCCTTCTGAAAGAGATAAAGTTCATCACATTTAGGGACCATCCATTTAATCTGGGAAAATCTTGTTATTTCAGTCCTCCTCAGGCTAGCTCAACTAAAGACCCTTCAAAAACAGATTCACCATTCTACCTTCTTCAATTAGCTAAGCACTTTGAAAGAAAGTCTGTGTTGAGTCTCATCTTTTCTCTTCTTCCTGACCACTTACTTACCAGCCCATCCATACCCAACCCTGATTACTCACTCCTCTGTTACATATACTAAAAGCTCCTGGGTACTCTGCTCCAATCATTATGGACAGTAGAATTGATCTGAAAATGGTTCCGTTGAAGATCTGACATACATCTTTCTAGCAGGGATTTGAGCACTAGAAATGGGGAGAGTTGATAAGACTGCAGTAAACTTCAATTAATTCTTCTCTCTTACTTTGTTTACTAACCCATAGGTCTGAAGTTTGCTTACCATTCTGGTTCCATAGGCCATCCAGTCTTTTTCTGTCCCCTTCTTTGAAGCACTGAATCTGATTCTATTAGCCCAAATATACTGTGCAGTTCAGATAATATCCTACAGCTACTGGGGAGCATATGAATAGTTTTAACAGGAAAATCAGGTAATTATTGCTACATTTTATGCAATCTGTTAGACTTGCTAGAAACAGAGAGATTGTAAGCACCATATTATAATGGCAGAAGGAATTAATAAACTATTGCAGTGTGATAGAGAGATAGATCATATGATTATTTGGAAAGAGATCACCTTTAGAAGTTAGCTAGAATCTTGAGGAATTGCAATACTGTTTTCCATAATGGTTGGACTAGTTTACAATCCCACCAACAGTGTAAAAGTGTTCCTATTTCTCCACATCCTCTCCAGCACCTGTTGTTTCCTGACTTTTTAATGATTGCCATTCTAACTGGTGTGAGATGGTATCTCATTGTGGTTTTGATTTGCATTTCTCTGATGGCGAGTGATGATGAGCATTTTTTCATGTGTCTGTTGGCTGTATGAATGTCTTCTTTTGAGAAATGTCTGTGCATATCCTTTGCCCACTTAATTCCTCAAGGATCTAGAACGAGATGTACCATATGACCCAGCCATCCCACTACTTGGTATATACCCAAAGGATTATAAATCATGTTACTATAAAGACACATGCACACGTATGTTTATTGCGGCACTATTCACAATAGCAAAGACTTGGAATCAACCCAAATGTCCATCTGTGACAGACCGGATTAAGAAAATGTGGCACATATACACCATGGAATACTATGCAGCCATAAAAAAGGATGAATTTGCGTCCTTTGTGGGGACATGGATGCAGCTGGAAACCATCATTCTTAGCAAACTATCACAAGAACAGAAAACCAAACACCGCATGTTCTCACTCATAGGTGGGAACTGAACAATGAGATCACTTGGACTCGGGAAGGGGAACATCACACACCAGGGCCTATCATGGGGAGGGGGGAGGGGAGAGGGATTGCATTGGGAGTTATACATGATATAAATGATGAATTGATGGGTGCTGACGAGTTGATGGGTGCAGCACACCAACATGGCACAAGTATACATATGTAACAAACCTGCACGTTATGCACATGTACCCTAGAACTCAAAGTACAATAAAAAAAAAAAAAGAACAAACATTAGCACAATCAATATTTGGTAAATAGATCAATTTTATATATGTAAAATATTTTGCTGTGTTGTACTCATCAATCATTGTTGAAAGATTAAAAATGAACCTGGAAAAAAAAAAAGAAATTAGACAGAATGTGATCATTTCCAAACCACTTATTATAAAGTAATACAACAACAGCAAATTAAAAAATACAAAATGACTCTCATCTGTACTCCATGCCTTCAGAAGGGAAAAGAGGTTTGTTCCTGGATAATCTACGTTAAGAATGAAATTCAGAAAAGTCTATCACAGAGAACTAGTCTCCACTTATACTTTCACAACTATCTGTAGTTATTTTGATTGTGGGCAGGAAAAGAAGAAAAAAAAAAAAAGCCTAGAACCCTCTGGGAATGGTGGTTCATGCCTGTAACCCCAGCACTTTGGGAGGCCAAGGCAGAAGAACTGCTTGAGCCCAGACATTCAAGACCAGCTTGGACAATACAGCAAGACTGTGTGTCTACAAAAAAATAGAAAAATTAGTCAGGCATGGTGGTGTGGGCTTATGGTCCCAGCTACTCGGATGGCTTTTGTGGTAGGATAGCTTGATCCTGGGAAGTCAAGGCTACATTGAGCTGTAATCAGGTCACTGCCCTCCAGCCTGGGCAACAGAAAAAAGAACCTGTTTCAAAATAAATTCTCCAAAAACCTAGAAACATAGACATTATTCATAGCAAAACATTATTGGGATACATGGTATGACCTTAGGACTGAAAGCAAAAAGCATGAGGTTGGGTTATCAAGTTGAAATGAAAGACAGTTGTGGAAAAATATTGATTAAGAGGGAATTCATCTCAAGCATATTATGAATTGATGTTGAGGTGTGGTGGCTAAAGGCTTGCAAATAACAGGAAAATAAATGTTGCAGACAGTGAAGTGTCTGTTAGTTAACTCAACAGCATAATATATGTTGGAGGCAAGAGCAGAGTGGTGAAAGAATGGATATTTTTTCCTAAAATCAGGAGTAAGGCAAATATTTCTACTCTCACCAATTCTATTCAACATTATACTAGAGGTTCTAGCAAGGGCAATTAGTCAAGAAAAAAAATTAAAGGCATCCTTATTGAAAAGAAAGAAGTTAAGCTAGCAAATATTAGATGACTTGATCTTATATAAATAAAATCTTAAGGAATCAATTAAAAACTGATGACTAATAAACCAGTTTAGCAAGATGATAAGACATAAGATCAATACATAAAGATAAGTTATATTTTTATATACTTGAATGATTATCCCAAATATGAAATTTAAAACAATACATTCCTAATGGTAACAAAGAGCAAAATACATAAAAATAAATTTAAATTAAAAAGTTCAAAATTATGCTTTAAAAACAAAATATTGTTAAAAGAAATTAATGATCTAAATAAGTGGAAAAATATCCCATATTCATTAATGAAAACATTTAATATCATTTAGATGCAATAATCTCGCAAACTGAGCTATAGATTCAATGTAATACTAATAAGAAGAATCCTAGCTGACCCCTTAGAAAAGAACTAAAAAATGACAAGCTTATTCTAAAATTCATACGGAAATTCAAGGGACCCTGACTAACCAAAACAATCCTGAAATAGAAAAGCACAGTAGGAGAACATACATATTTCCCAATTTCAAAGCTTACTACAAAGCAGCAGTAATCAAAACAATGTGATATTGGCACAAGGATAGACATACAGATCAATAGAATAGAATTAACAGTCCAGGAGAAAACCCACACACCTAAGGTCAACCAATTTTTGACTTGTTCAGACCATTCAATAGTAAAAAGAAATAGTCTTCTTAATAAATGGTGATCTGACAACTTGATAGCCTCATGCAAAAGATTTAAGTTGGACACTTACCTCATACAATATGCAAAAACTAAATCAAAGACCTACATTTCTCTTAAGACAAATTTATAATTTTTTTTGTTTGTTTGTTTTTTGTTTTTTGAGATAGATTCTCCACTCTGTTGCCCAGGCTGGAGAGCAGTGGCACGATCTCGGCTCACTGCAAACTTCACTTCCTGGGTTCAAGTGATTCTCTTGCCTCAGCCTCCCAAGTGGCTGGAACTACAGGCATGTGCCACCACTCCCAGCTGATTTTTTGTATTTTTAGTAGAGACAGGGTTTCACCACGTTGGCCAAGCTAGTCTCGAACTCCTGACCTCTGATTATCTGCCCGCCTTGGCCCCCCAAAGTGTTCGGATTACAGGCGTGAGCCAGCACACCTGGCCAAATTTATATTTTTTTTAAAAAAAGACATAGGTGTAAATCTTCATGTGCTCACACTTTGCAAATAATTATTACATATGACATCAAAACACATAAAACAACAACATCAAAAAAAAAAAGATAAATTAGACCTCATGAAAATTAACATCTTTTGTGCTTCAAAAGACATCATCAACAAAGTATAAGACAACTTCAGAATGGGAGAAAATATTTTCAAATCATATGCCTTGTAAAGGAGTTATATCTAAAATATATAAAAATTGATACAACTCAATAATCAAAGGACAAATACCCAATTTTTGAAAATAGGCAAACAGTCTGAATATACATCCTTAGCCAAGAAAGACATATAAGTGATCCTTAAGCACACAAAATATACTCAATATCATTAGTCACCAGAGAAATGCAAATCAAAACCCCAATAAAATACCACTTCACCCCAACTAGAATGTCAAGTATAAAAATTATCTCATATGTATTGGAGAAGATTCAGAGAAATGGAAACCCTCATATACTGCTGTTGGTAATGTAAGATAATATGACCGCTTTGCTTTATAGTTTGACACTTCTTCAAATAGAGTAACCATAAGTCCCAAAAATTTGAGTCCTAGGTATGTATGCAAGAGAAGTATCTCTACCTATCTACAAGCACTCTCTTAGCCCCTTAACCTGTTTGGATTTTTTTTTTTTTAATCTTACAACCATTTATCATCAGACATAGATAAATACATATACATATTTTTATCATCTGTTCCCATATATTAAAACCTAAGCACTGGCTGAGTGAGAAGACTTCTTTGGTTCAGTAATATATTCCCAATGCTTAGAAGAGTGGCACAGAGTAGATGCTCAATAATATTTATTCAATGAATAGGGATGTTATATTTTGTAATCCTGGAAAAATGCAAGTTAGAAACAATTTCACAGCTTGTGTCATAGCACAGATTGGCTATGGGGTTTGTATTATTCTGTTCTTTGCATTTCTACTTTTTATCTGTGTATATAAAACTTAAGATTTTTATTTTGTTTTCTTTCATTTCAAATTATATTATGTTATATTATTTGTGGTATTATTAAATGTTAACACTAAATTTTATGTCTATAAATTACTAATTTTTAGTTTTTATTTCCATATATACATATTGAAATTTTAAATGTGAATATCAAATTTAAATAATTATTTGCATCAGCTTCCTGAGGTCACAGTTTAAAGCAAACTATTTTTTCTTACTTTTTTGAAATTCTAATCAAGAGGAAGACAATTGACTTAGAGTACTCATTTATTTATTCAATAAACATTTGTTGGGTGTCTAGCATGTTTAGATACTATGTTAAATTCTGAGTTAAAAGTCAGGTGTATGTAAAAGCATCTAAGTTCTTCTGGGTATCACATAGAGCCACCTAGGACTTTGAAAACCCTGTTGCAAGTTCTTAATTTGTTTGTGGTGTTGTTTTAAAAAATTATCCTTTTTTTAGTTTTTGTTTATGGTTTATTGGGGATACCAAGTGTTGATATTTTTTTCACTTAATTTAATGAGTTCTCCTTTTTTGTTGCATATAATTTAATTCAAAATAGTTATCTTGCTAATCAGCTTCAAATTTCCACCATTCCTACCCTTCCAAAATAGTGAATATGAACTTGTAATATAATAGGTTAAAACAAGCATCTCATTATTATATAATTCATATTTCTATGATTGGAAAGATGACTACACTACTGTGAGTTAATCAATACTTTCTATTCCTTTTTGTGGATGTTTTTAGTTTAGATGTTCATTTGTATGGATTAACTTATTTATAATTGCTCTTTAGTCTAGGATATTTACTAGGATATTTACAATGATTGACTTGGGATTCTAGACAATAGTTGAGAATGTAGTCCAGGTGCCGTGGCTTATGATTATAATCCCAGAACTTTGGGAGGCCCAAGGCAGGCTGATTGCTTGAGCTCAGGAGTTGGAGACAAGCCTGGGCAACAGGGTGAAACCCCATAGCTACCAAAAATACAGAAAGAAAGAAAGAGAGAAAGAGAGAAAGAGAGAAGAGAGAGAGAGAGAGAGAGAGAGAGAGAGAGAGAGAGAGAGAGAGAGAGAGAAGAAGAAGAAGAAGAAGAAGAAGAAGAAGAAGAAGAAGAAGAAGAAGAAGAAGAAGAAGAAGAAGAAAGAAAGAAAGAAAGAAAGAAAGAAAGAAAGAAAGAAAGAAAGAAAGAAAGAAAGAAAGAAAGAAAGAAAAGAAAAGAAAAGAAAAGAAAAGAAAAGAAAAGAAAAGAAAAGAAAAGAAAAGAAAAGAAAAGAAAAGAAAAGAAAGAGAGAGAAAAGAAGGAAAAGAAAGAAAGAAACAAAAGACCAGCATGGTGGCTCACATCTGTGGTCTCAGATACTCTAGAGGCTGAGATAAGAGGATTGCTTGAGCTTAGGAGGCAGAGGTTGCAGTGAGCTGACGTCGCCTCAATGCACTCCAGCCTGGTCAAGAGAGTGAGACTCCATCTCAAAACAAAACAAAACAAAACAAAACAAATACAATACTTGGAACTCTAGACGATCCAACATAAAACCATAGCCAATTAGACAATAAATACAGTTAAACAATAGTGTAATCCTCTAATGCTAGTATTTGTGCCTAGCCTTTCATTTTTTTTTTTTTTTTTTTCTTTTGTGACGAAGTCTTGCTCTTGTTCCCCAGGCTAAAGTGCGTTGGCACAATCTTGGCTCACAGCAACTTCTGCCTCTCAGCTTCAAGCTATTCTCCAGCCTCAGCCTCCCAAGTAGCTGGGATTACAGGCATAAGCCACCACACCCGGTTAATTTTTGTATTTTTATTAGAGATGGGGTTTCACCATGTTGGCCAGGCTGGTCTCGAGCTCCTGACCTCAGGAGTTTGACCCGCCTCAGCCTCCCAAAGTGCTGGGATTACAGGCATAAGCCATCATGCCTGGTTGCCTCTCATTTCTAATTAGCCTGCTAGAACTGTTTCTTTGACAGCCTGAAGATTAAAAACAACAACAACAACAACAACAATAACAACAAACTATTCTTCTTTCAGTGAACACCATGTCATTTATATGGATCTCTGTAACCAGCTCACTTATGACTTTATACTTCTGGCTTAAAGTGGCCAGCCCATAAGATTTACATTATTTTGGGTGACATTGTTGCTTTGAATCACCAGGCATTTTAGCATGGGCAGACTGGCCAGATATTCCTAGAACATTCTCTGTGACCTGTAAGCCACTGTTTTTACTTCTTATCTGGCTTCAAATAATTATGCTTTTCCTTGCTATTATTTACCCAATACAGTGTGTCTTTGCCCAAACCCTCATATATATATATACATTTTTGTTATCCCAAATAGCACTGCAGTGCACCATTCAACATTTTAAAAACTATAGTTTAATTAACTTTTTACACAATGTATCTCTTACCTCAAAATATAAAACTGACAACACAGCCTATATATTATAATTTCATCATCATATACCCACATTTTATTTTGGCATCTGACTTTCTTTTTCTATAATCATATAACCCTTCCATGTTATTATATGCTTTAATATCAAACAAACTTGAATTAGCCATTTACATTACATTAATTTTCTGTAGGGGCTAAAACTTTCACAAAACATGAATAAAAATGTGGATAATTTTTACATGTCAGATATTCTCTTCAAACATTGTTTTTATGTATTAATGTTCACAACCTTCCATATATGTTTATATGTAGATATATGTGTACATAGAAATGCACACATACTATTATTACCTCCATTTTGAAGATGCAGTAAGTACACAGATTGGTTTAAATAAATGCTCAGCATTATACATGATTATTAAGTTTGAGAGTCAAGATTATCTCCAGGAGATCTTCTTCAAGAGGCCATGAATTACCTCCCATTTAAACTCTAATATTTTTTGAGGCTTGATAGCTATAAATGGGAAAAGGATGGCATTTTTATTTACTGCCACAAAAAGTAACATTATAAAATGAGGTAATTATCTAGATGATTGGTTGACAATTTTGTAATTAATTTGGATTTCTAAGCAAGGAGTTTTTACAGAGAGAATTGAAGGAGTCACTCTCTGACATTATTTTAAGTCAGTGGGATTACTATGTTTTTTTAGTACACCTGCAGTTAAAATACTGATTATTTCTTAGCCAAGGTCTATCAACTTAATAGTTAAGTATTTCAATAAACCAATCATTCTATCAGGCATATTTTTTGCTTTTAGAGCCCATTTTCATCTGTGTATTTGAATATTCACAAGATATTGGGAGCCTGAAAGATTATTTACCATTAAATTGTGGCCAATGGTTAGTTTTGACAAGAAGAGAGGAACGTATGGATGGAGGCTTATTTTGGCTCGCATGAAGGCAAGCATGGGATATCTAAAGAATGATCTTTAGTAGAAATTAGAAGTTAATAACTTACATTCATAAGGCAACTGATCTTTAAAAATGTATTCATCTGTTATTTTATTTTTGTTATTCTATTGTAGATAAACTATGATTCAGAAGAAATTGATTGGAAATTAAGGACTTACTCCAGAACTTACGTTGTTTCTACTTTAACACAACAGCTTCTATAAACAAAATCTGTTCCACTACGTTATCTTTTGAGGATACCTGATGGATACATACAACTAGGGCTTTTTAATGAACATATTTTTGAGTGGTCACTTGCATTTTTATCAGCTCAGCATCCAACCACCTTTCTCCTTTAATGGGCGATGAAATTGTGTGAGTCTTTCTTCAGAAACGAAACACTGCTTTCTCTGTAAAACCCAATGTGTTTAACATTTTCTCCACTACACACTGGCAGCTAGACATGCAAACTGTACATGGTCATTTGGATATGTTGCCAAGATTTTGAATCTGGTGGAAAAAGAAAAAAGAGTTAGAATGTATTCACAGCATGAATCAGTATGATCATGGTAGAAAAAATATAAAGTGTTGGTATCCATTGTTAGTGTTGTAATGATACTCAAGGCCAGTTGTGTCCTATAGTAGTAAAGTAATGATGGTGGAGTGAACAATAGTTACTGCTCAAACCGGTAAGGACTTAACTTGGCAGTTTAGGGCCTCTTAACTACTGTTCTTTTCTGCCTTGCTTCAATACTTTTTCCTTCATTTCTGTGAGTCACTCAAATAAATTCTGATTATAATGACTATTTTCTGATTACATTAGCCAGAATTGGTCTCAGTTTATTACAACCAGTGTCCTTGACTAATAAAGCTTTGTTCCAAAGATAGAAATGTAGGCAACACATCCTCAGAAAAAATTTGAGTTAACTGGAATTAGTTATATGACCTGGTTGGGACAAAAAGTAGTTGAAATTGTATAATTATTATCCCTCGATGTTAACGTTGATAACTGGGATGCACACTAGATAGAGAACTAGCAGATGTATATACTGCCTATGGTCCCTTGGAATGCAATATTCATTCAGGGCAAGTTTGACCAGATGTGTCATTCACATTGCCTTTGAAAACACTGGCCCTCCCACTCTAGCCTTTTAACATGCAAATGTGAGTGGCCATGGTGTCCTGCACACATGGCCTTATCTGAAGGCTGCCATGATACATGGCACACGTGGTGACAAGAAGAGGGCAAAAACTGCCATATTGGGTGGACCTGGCTTCTAGCCTCTGGCATTGGCATATCAATGCCCTGCTAGTCTGGTTTTTCAAGCCGTTTTCTGTTAGAAAAGAAATGGTTTGGGATCATTTTTTGTAAAGGAAAATTCCACCAAGAACTTTTACCCTTTTTAGCTGACTAAAAATTGTTTCTTTATGACTTCTGTATTACTTCCCCCACTCAGGAGAAGTAATAAAAAGTAAATAAAACCTAAATAAAACTAAAAAGTAACAAAAATCTAACTGCTGTTAGGAAGTGTTGGATGATGACTGTTTCTGGCTACTTCCTACTGAAAAGGGGCACCATGTGGGGGGACAGCAGTTGGGCCTCCTCCTGAGGTTGATCTAAGATTTCTCGGAAGAATGGCATGTCCACGTGTGGCTCTGTCTGCAGCAGCATTTGGAGTTTGATTGCTTCTAGGTGAAAATAGATACATTTCACAGGAAGGTTTAAAATATAGTATTAGAATATGACCATTAAGATTATCACTGTTAGTGGAAGTCCTATAGACCATAACTATGACAGTAGAGTTCCATACCTGTAAGTTACACTAATGGATTGTAATACTGGGTCATGGCCACTAGATGTCACTGTAAATTACCAGAAACATTAAGTAATTTTTTTTTTTCCTTGAGAAAAGCATACATTTCCCCCTTGACTTGCCATTAGAGAATAATTTCAGGCTTAGGCCATTTTTATAACTTGCAATATAATTCAAAGAAATACATTATTGGGTGTCTAAAATAACTTTAGTGTTAATCTTGACAATTCCTTTCCTTTAATCATCAAATTATTTCATAGCTTTCACAGACTCTCTTACCACATACGCAAACTTTCTGAATTGTCCCAAACATCCTTCCATTAAGCAACCAGTCACTTCCTTTTAGGACAATAATGTACCATACAAGATCCTTTCTTATATAAAATGTCTTCCTTTATAACCTTCTTTCGTAGCTTAGAGAACACCATATTAAAATCTTCAATAAAAAGTCCAATCAAACTTAGTGATAGTAAAACTTTCAAGCTCACTTCTTATCCTATTACTCCTGCTATAAGCAAAACAACTTTGATGAAATCTTTTTTGTTATTATTAATCTTGTTATAAGGATAATAATTAGGCAAAATATCCCAGCAATTAGAGTTTTACAACCAGAATTCCATGTTGTGGATGCCACAGTGTATATTCTATTGCAAATAGTAGCAGGTCTCTAAAAATTCCCACAAGGGTGGTGTAGCAAATAATTTCCATTTAAAATTTTACTTGCCAAGATATAATATTTCCATTTGAGAATTAACAGAGATACAAATGCAATTCCATAAATAATTAAAATCTTTCTGCAAGTGTGCATTAAGAAGTTCTAATATTTGGTGGCAAATTTTGAGAGGAAAGGTAGAAATAATAAAAAGTATCTGGTAAGGTAGTAGTGAGACTGAGAAAGATGAGTAGCCCTCACTTATTTACTTGTCTTTTATGATTTTCAACTTAAGATCTCCTATTTCTTCACACTGATATTCATGACTTTTCTCTGGCTGTCAGGGGTTGCTCCCTCGGCTTTTCAGGCTTTGACTTCAGTGTGATGTGTTCAGAAGTTGATGCCTGTTACTTTTGCTGCCAAGGGGGTTGAAAGAGAACAGTGTAGGGCCCTTCCCAGCTTGGCTTAGGGAAAGAGAAAGAGATGAGGGTTTTCACTAATACAAAATTTCCTGGGTTAAATAAAGGTGGTCCTATTTCCTGGGGTTGGGCTTCCGCTAGTTGTATCAATTCTCGTTGGAAGTGAGCCAGAGAGGTTACATGTTTAACCAGCTCAGAGATTTCCCAATCTAATAGAAAATCATTGGAAAGGAAAGGCCATTTATTCAGCATCTCAAAAGGGCTAAGACCTAATTTTTAAGGGGTATTTCTTATCTGTAGTAAGGCCATGGGAAAAAGAGTGACCCAAGGAAGGTGAATTTCTTGGGATAATTTTCTAAGGTGCCTCTTGATAATATCATTGGTTTTCTCTACCTTTCCTAGGGACTAGGGTCTACAAGCACAGTGGAGATGATATTCTATGCCTAGTGGTTTTAAGACCCCTTATGTGACAGTTGCCTTAAACAAGGGGCCATGTCACTTTGAAGGTACTTAGGTAGACCAAACCTGGAAGTTATTTCATTAATTAACATTTTTGTTACCTCACAGGCTTTTTCTGTGTGACATGGAAATGCTTCTACCCAGTTAGTGAAAGTATATCTAACCATACCAGCAGGTATCGAATGCCCTTTGTCTTCGGCATGTGGGTAGTCTATCTGCCAGTTTCCTGTGGATAACTTCCTATTCTTTGGGCTTGAGGAGGAAGGAATTGCCTGTTCAGGGGACTACTTTTAAGTCAGATTTCACAAACATTAACAAATTGCTTGATTGTTTTTAGTAAGTTCTCTCCTGAAAACAATCTCTGGGCACATTGATAAGTTTTATCCTTTCCCAAATGAAAAGACTGCTGAAGAATTGTAAAGATTTTCCATTGGCTGGAGGCTGGCAAATGGAGCTTGTCGTCTGACTGTAGACATCCTGAGGGCTGAAAAGTATACCCTAGAGAATTACCCCATTCTATTTCTGTAGGGGTGAACTGAGGTTTAATTTCTCTTATGGAACCTTCCCATATAAGAAGGGTTTGAAGTGTGTTAATTTCTTGAGGCTTCCTTGCCACTGACTTAGCTGCCTGATCAGCTAATGTATTTCCTACCTCATCTGTTCCCTTTTGATGTCCCCTACAATGCGTCACTGCTATTTCTCACGAAAGGAAAACAGGATAATAACCTGTTAATTTGCTGGTGATATTTTATAGGAGATTCATTAGTGGTAAGAAAATGTCTTTCCTTCCAAATGGCAACATAAGCATGGAGAACCAGGAAAGCATACTTGAAGTCACGGTAAATGTTAGCTACATTTCCTTCGCTTCATTCAATCGCTCTAGTAAGAGCTATTAGCTTAGCTAATTGAGGGCTTATACCTGGAGAGAGAAAGACTTTATTTAGAGTGATTACTGTTTACCCTACCTTAGGTATTTCTTGATTTACTGGCAGTTTGTTAGCTAAGAGTTCCCCCTGGAGGACAGTAATTCTGCCACATCACGTGGGGTGTAAAATGGTTAAATTATTTTTCAGGGTTAATATGGAGGCTTTCTGGCTATCAGAGCTATCATGACAATGGCTTGAAAGCATATGTAAACAGGTCCTCCTGACTGCAACTAAGAAGTTGGGTAAAAATATTGGACTAGAACTTTTCCTGAGAAGCCCCTTATGGTCCTGCTATGGGAAGAGGGGAGGCCTGAATTAGAGAGGAGAAAAGAGAGAGACTGATTTTAATGTTTGGAAGGAGGTTTACTTTCCTTCTTTTAATGTCCAGAATCACTCGGGGCTCCTGTGCTGCCATGGCAGTTTGAGCCACTAGAGCCAGGGTTTGAGCTTTGAGACCCATCAGTCACTGGACCATCTGTGAGACTGGTTCTGAACCCAGTGACTTCCACTTCTGGGGACAGTTTGATCTCCAGTGGTCTCCACCACAGGCTAGACAAGGTCAAGGTGGCTATTTGGGCATTCCTTCTTAAAATGTCCTGGCTTGCCACGTCAATAACAACTAGCAGAGGCACCTCAGGCATCCTGGATCTTGTAAACTTGCAAAGCTGCTACCAGAGCCTCTTTCCTTCTCCTGAGCTTTCGCTCTTTCTTTTGGGTCTCCTCCTGGTCCCTGTTATAAAAGACCAAAGTGGCTATCTCCAGTAGGTTCTCTAAGGTGCTATCTGGTCCTATAGCTTGCTTCTGTGGTTTCCTTCTAATATAGGGAGCTGCCGGTGTCATAAACTTATTCTGTAGACTGAGCTGTCCCTCAACTGAATCAAGGGATAAGGAGGTGTACTCTATTAGTGCCTCAATTAGCCTTTCCATAAAGACTATATGATTCTCATCTGGCATTTGGTCTATCATGGACAGTTTAGAATAATTAAGAGGTTTAGTCCTGTTTTTTTTAATAAGCACTCTAATAGGCACATTAAGAAGTGCTTCTTTTTCCATCCATCTCCTAAGTTATTGGGGTTCTAATCAGGGTTGTCTACTGGAACTGCTTCTCTTCCTAGGGGGAATGGAGTTTCCACTACTTCTTCACCTTTTCTATCTCCTCTTTTCTCCTTGATCTGCTATAGGAGACATGTTGCTCTTCTCCATATTTTTCTGCTGCCTGCAAAACTGCCTGCTTCTCAGCTGCAGTGAGGGTCTGATTTAGGAGCAACATAACATCTCTCCATGTGAAGTCAAACACCTGAGTTAAATATTGGAAGGCTTCTACATACCTATAAGGGTTGTCAGAAAATTGACTTAGGTCTCGGTTTTACTTGCCTAAAATCTTATAATGGGAAGAGCGCTTGAAGGGGCCCCAAATAATGGGGATAATTAGATGGTTCTCTTGAAAGTTGCTTCTCTAATTTTAGGAAATCATTCTCTTTGGACATTCCCGATATGATTGCAAAAAGAGCTGGGTTGGTGTTACAATGCTTGCAAAGGTTCAGTAAAAATGCCATGCTCTTGTGTAAAATAAAATGAATTGCTTTTCTTTTCAAAGTCCTAAGGTTAAAGAAGTTCCAGTGTTTCAGAATGCACTCCAGAGGCGTGCAAGCTGAAGATAATCTGTTACCCATCTAGAAAAAGACATGGCAATAAAAGTTTCCTTTTCATCTCCTTCCTTTCTGTGTGACCTAGGGTGGAGAAGAAGATAGTGGGAGTGTACCTCCAACTGTTTTCCCTCCTTAGTTCCTGGGTTCTGGCACTCAGTTAAATCTGCCGCCCTTGGTTGGAGGCATGAACCTCCAAAGCATGGCACCAAAGGAACTAAGCCATGCTCACCCAAGTAGGTCTAGTCCTCTGCCTTTGATTTCCCTTGATTTCCTAGACTTGTGTGACCTGTGTGTCTCCCCCAAAAAATGAAGCTTGGGGAAGACTATATAAAAAGCAAGGCTCCTTCAATGGAGGCAGTGTGCTAGATTGCCTGATATTATGGCCCATGCTACAGTGTTTACCTTTAGAAAAATGATTCTGGTTAACTTCCAGACTTAAAATCTCCTTACTCATTAAGTACTGTCTTAAGAGGAGACAGACTAGGTTCTTCAAAGGGACACAGGAACCTAATGGTGATTTTACTGCTGATGGGATAGTACTGGGACTAACATTTGGGTGTGGAGGACATTTACTCCTAATAGTTGAAAGCAGAATTTTCCCATTCACAGAAGAAACATAAAGCCTGGTTTCCAATAGAAAGGCACAAAAAGGAAAAATTGGGAAGCTGCCGTATACTACAGATGACAGCAATATGTCTTATGGAGAGGATTTCTATTTCCACTATGTAGCAATGTTGGTTTAGAAATACCATGTGCTCACAAGGGGAATATTAGCAAGTAACCTCACTGTCGGGGAAAGGGAGACCTCTTCTTAGAAGAATGCAATGGCATTTTCCTGAGCTATATCCCCGGTAACCACAGTACATTCTGGTCTTGCCTAATAGGATTATTACCCTATACTGTAAAAATTCCCAAGCATTCAGCAAACAGAGAGGGTAAAAGACACAACAACCATGGACAGAAAAAGAAGAAAAGTTTTATGACGGGATAGCTGGGGATCTTTTACCAATACCCAGAGCAAGCTAATGGATGCTGAGTTCAGTCCAGAAGTCTTTGAATAGCACCAACGAGTGTCCTGGCCAGAAATTCTCAGTTGTTTCAGAAATTTTCCTAGACTTGTATGATGACTAAGTTTCCCCATGAAAAGAAATTTATTTGAAGCATGGCCAACATTCCCAATGACCTGTGGGTACTGAGGTGTTTTCCTTGTTCTCGCCAGCATACATGACATCTGAGTCTTTAGAACAGCAGCCATGAAAAGCTTATCAAGATGGTTGACAGATGCCCATTAATTGATTTGCTTTTGATTTTAAAATACAGGCCAAGAGCCTCAGAATTATAAGGCAGATTTTGAGTTCACTCCTTTATTTACAACTCCAAGGAATGTTGTTGGTTTCCCAGCCAATACACCAAAAATGATATGGCTCCAATGACTGGAGAAAAAACAGGGTCCTTTGTCTCGTGCAGAGAAATTTATCAGCATGGACACATGTGGAGTGGTTTTAAGGAGGGAAAGTTGAATAAAGAAAAAAAGACAGCTGTCCCGTAAAGAGGGAGGAAAGCTCCAACTGGAAAATCTCACTTGCGGTGGAAAACAGTAAGTTATATTGGGGGGCTGGAGGAGGTGGTGTCTGATTTGCATAAGGCCCAGGGGATTGGTTTAACCATGTTTCATTCACATAGCCCATGAAAAAACTGGTCATCCCACCCTAGCATTTTAATATGCAAATGTGGGTCACCATGATGTCCTGCACACATGGCCTTATCTGGAGGCCTTCATGACACCTGGTACACGTGGTGACAGGGAGAGGGTGGGAACCACTATATTGGGTGGACCTGACTTCTAGCCTCTAGTATTTGCATATCAATGCCTGCTGGTCTAGTTTTTCAAACTGCTTTCTGTTAGAAAAGAAATTGTTGGGGGTAGCTTTTTATTAATGGAAGATTCCACCAAGAACTTTCACCCTTTCTAGCTGCCTAAAAAACATTTCTTAATAACTCCTGTATTAATTGTGTGTTATGTGAGACTAGAATCTGTGGTTTTCACTACTACACTATATTACATTATATAATACCACCCCAGAGTGGCAGGAACCAAGCATCATGAGATATCTGGAATTAAGGTTATTATTTTCCTACGACTGAAAAAAACTGGCAGCCACTTGAGTAGCCTTATATAAACTGTATAACATGAGCAAGTTCACATATGATAAATAGAAGTTACATGTTTGTCTATATTACAAAAACCTGCAGTCCTCCCACACTTAGACATCAAAAAGAAAGACCATACTGTGATAATACTAGACCATAAGATGAAGCTTTCCACACTTCACCAAACAGATTGTGATCTAAGGAATTAAAGTTAGCATGGACTATCTCATAGTTCCACCTAATGATTCACTCTTCATATTGTTTCTTCCACTTCCTTTAAGTCTAGACTGATTCAGAGATTTTCAGACCTAAGAAAACAATGTTTCCTCTAAGTTTCCATTCAATGGAAAAGAGCCCAATCTAAAAAGGTGTAAAATTATTACCTAATAATTTTTGGCCTGGCATTTTATGAGCCAAACTGGAAAAAGGAGACTTTATAGTGTGAGGTGATTTATCCTAAATATTTAGGGGAAATATTGTTAGTTCTATAAAAATAGGGAAAAGAAAGCATATGAATCAAACCAAGGACAACTAATGATGTGTGGTTTTTTAATACCACCATATCTGGCAATAAAATTAATAGATTGCTACTTTAACCATGTATAGGAAGTACAGTATCCTACTAAGAACTCAAAGTTCCTTAGAAGGAAAAACTGAATTACAGACAGGATTCAGAGTAGCTGAAACATGGACTACAAACTCTACCCATAGAAATTACTTCTTAATAACTTCTTTATTAAAAATATGTTGTCTGAATCTAGAATCTGTGTTGTCACCACACTATATTACGTTATATGATATCATCCCAGAGTGGTAGCAACCAAGCATCATGAGATCTCTGGGTCTCATTATGCAAAGGAGGGTAGCCATGATACCTTGCACATGTGGCCTTATCTGGTGGCTGCCGTGCCACCTGGCACATGTGGTGACAAGGAGAAGACAGCTGGAACCGTCATAGTGGGTGGACCTGGCTTCTAGCAACCTGGCATTTGCATATCAATGACTGCCTATCTGGTTTTTCAACCTCCTTTCTGTTAGAAGAGAAATAACTTTAATTTCTTAAAGAAATTAAATCTAATTTAAATAAATCTAAAACTAGGACACAAGATATGGATAGTAAAAATTAAAAATTATAAGTACCAGTCATGGATGCAAGCTAGTTCTAAAAATAAGAATGCTAATATCTACTAATGTTTTCACTTTTTTTGTGTGTAATATATATATTTGCATATTTTAACAGTTATTTTTATGATCGCTCCCTTTTCATGTGTGTACACATACACACATACACACCTACTATATATAGATATAGATATTATTGAGGACCTGTGAATTTAGCTCAATAAATTACAAAATAACCCTAAGTTGTAGAGGTTATCAGGCATGTTCAGTTGGAGCTGATGATATACATGATTTAGGGGAGGAATTTGGTGTACATTTGGTTTAAAAATTATAGCTGCATTTTCTCTGTCAAAATTATTTTTTAAGTGTAAGAAAATAAGTAGGGTATAAAAAATTTTTAACAATGAAAGAAAACAATTTAATTAGAAGCCCGTACTTTTTATGTTATTTCATTTGGAGACAAAGTTTCTCTCACTGTAAACCTGAGGGGGGCACACAGACAGGTAGGACATAACTACCTGATATAGACTTAGCCGATTAGAATGTCCACTCAGAATTTCTAATGTAAAACAAGTGATGCAAAAGGAAGAACACAAAACATTACAGTGTTAAGTGATGGCAGCAGAATATCAGAGTATACAGTGCCGAGTATCAACAGCAGTATCAAATAGCAGTTGTAACCATTGATATCCATAGATAATGCCAATAGCAATATCTTAACCATCTCAGTGAGGAATTTAGATTTCACTCTAAATCTCTGGGAAGATATTTGGGCAGTTCAAGTCAGGTGATAATGCAATATAACATTTTGAAACCTCATTTTAGTCACCAAGTAGTGAACAGACTGTTGAGCATCAAGAATGAAGACAAGGACAGACATCAGTCAGTTCTAATCCAGGTGGATTAAAGTTGGTAGCAATTTATTAAGACATGCATAGTAATTACCCCAGGTAATTCTGGAGGAGTTAATAGAAAAAGAAACTTTATAAACTTTGTAAACTTTAAAAAAATTGTTTATTGTTAGTAGTGATGGGATGTAAAGTATGAATATAAATGCTTCCTATTTCATAGTATAAAATAAAAGGTGTGCTTAGGTCCACATATGATGTGAACTAATTCACTAGCACATATTAATTATATGCTAAATATGTGCCAGTGACTAATAAAATTTGAATATTTGAGATAAGCAATATATGCTTAACAAACCACAAATTATTAGCACAAAGTGACTCACAATGTCAGCACTATTTATCACACTACATTCCTTTTGATAGCATCGTATCTATGCAAAGCTGGAATTTTTGCAATTGAGAAGAAAAAATAATTGTAGAAAAGAAGGGAAATTGAAGTACACCCAATTTCTTTGATTAATTCTTTTCTCAACTTTTACTCTCATATTTTGAAAGTCTTTTTTATTTAGGTTAATTCTTAACTATTTTAATAAAATCTTACAATCTGTCTTAAAAGAGGTGAGTTTGATCTTATAATAAGTAAGTTTGATATTTATCATAAGTATGAAAATAATAAACTTTTTCTCTCAACTATTTTTTGTTTTCACTGAATTTTTATTTTTGTTGCCCTTTTGCAAAGTTGCTGATATTTTTTCATTGCACTCTTTTAGAAATTATGAGCTCTATTTCTATTTTTTATGTTTTTCTTAAAGATGATCATGCATATAACTTTATAACACCTATATTTATTTAAATTTTGTCAAATAAAACTACCCCCCCAATCTGATCCTGATGGTTTAAAACATTGATTGTATTTTCTCTCTATCATAAAGGTCAGCAATTTGAGCAGCTGTCCTCTATAGAGTATTACATGTAAATTTAGTCATCCAGCCAATCAGCTGAGGGCTAGTTTAGTGGTTGCCTCACCTAAGAGGGTTTGTTTCTCCTCCAGATCATCTTCTCTTTTAATAGTCTAGTCCAGTGTTCATTACTTGATTGAAAAACAGTTCCTAGAAGTCAGAGAAGGACACCTTAATTAACATTAAAAAAAATTCTGTTTCAACAATGAATAAACAAATAAAATGCTCACGTCCAGGGCCAATGTAAGAGAAAGCCAGACATAACTGTGGATACAAGGAGGTATAATTCTTTGGAAGATGGGAAGATTTCACTTGTAACTATGATGACATATTCATTGTAAACACTCTTAGGAATACTTTAACTACATTTCTCCTTCTTCTACATTACTATCTTCTGAGATTGTAATGGTTAATTTTATATGTCAACTTGACTGGGCAACAGGAGACTCAGATATCTCATTAAATATTATTTCTGCATGTGTCTGTGAAGATGTTTCCAGAAAATATTAGCATTTGAATTAGCAAGTGGAGTAAAGAAAATCACCCTCACTATGCCAATGAGTATTGTCCAACCCATTAAGGGCCTGCATAGAAGAAAAAGACTGAGAAAGGTTGGATTCACCTCTCCTCTGCATGACAGAGGTGGAACATTGATCTCTTCCCCTTGCTTTTCCTGGTTCTCAGACTCTCAAACTCAGACTGGAATCTACACCATGGGCTCTCTAGCTCTCTGGGCTTTAAACCACACCACCAGCTTTCCTGGTTCTTTGGCTCAAATGTAGCAGATCGTGAGACTTTTCAGCATTCAAATTCATATGAACCAATACCTTATTTTATATATATATATTTTTTTCTATTGTTTTGTTTATCTGAAGAACCTTCATAAGACTAGAGGTCCACTATTTTATTTTTGAATTTTCACCCCCAAACTCGGCATTATTATTATGTCATTGTTATTCTTGTTGTTACTTTATGTAGCCCATAAATGCTTTGATTGACTTACACCTCAATAATTCCTTTACTCATATTTTTATTGGCACCTCAATACTTCTTGCAGGAGTGCATTTTCATAAGATTCTGCAATAGTGCCTCTTTTAGAAAGGTATTTTAGATTTTGTTTGTTTCCCTGTTTTAATCTGAAAATGTTTGTTTTCATTTTTGAAAGATAATTTTTGGTTACAAAATATAAAGGTAGCATTCATTTACTTCCAATGTTTTGAGAATATTATTCCATTACCATCTAATTTTAAACTAATTGTTCTTTCATAAATGATCTGCATTTTGTCTCATAATGCTTTTAAGATCATCTCTTTGACTTTGGTACTCCAAAGTCAAAGAAATGAAAGTAAAATATTCACTCGTAGGCTTTTAAAGAGAACATTTGGTTATTTGATTAATGATCATTTTGCTAATTGATCATTTTGTAATATAAAGCAATTTTTTTTTTTTTTTTTTTTTTTTTAGTAAAAACCTATATTTAGTTTTTTTATAATATTCACTCAGAGTCAAATATCTTGACTTACCCTCAGGACTTTGTTTAAATTTTAACAATGAAAGCTGACCCTGAGTATGATCATGTCATTCACTTCAAAGAAACTTGCAGTGAAAACCAACCAAGAAAACTAATGAGAAACAGAAAGAAAACAATATTATATTACATACACATGCCAAATGCTAAATCCACTGTCACTTTGTCCATTTTCATGAAGAATGTATTCTTATATGACAGATATGGCTAAGGTATGCTTTTTCTCAAACTGAGTTTAAATACTCTTTTAAAAAATGCAATAAAATACATGTGACTATTTGTTGATTTATTAGCATATATTTTTCTCTGCATTTGTTGTGCTTCCTGTATTTACGATATTTTATGAGTCTGGCATAATTTACAGAACTATTTCTTTGAATATTCTTGCTCCTTCATCTCTATGTTCTCTTGTCCAGAGTATTTAGTTGGAAATATGTGATAGATGTAGTACTTCATCCTATTTTCCATATTGTTACCAGCAAGTCTTTGCTCTTAGAGCTCCCAAGATGGTGGCCGGCTGCTCCCAAGATGGTGGCAAGCCTTTTGTTTGCTGACATGGGGCTCTTGGCCTCATGGATTCCAAGGAATGGAACCTTGGGCCATGCGGTGAGTGTTACAGTTCTATTCGAAGCTGTGGGTCATGGGAGAGAACCATGGAACCCAACAAATAGTGTTCAGCTTGATTAGGACGAACCAGGGCACTTAGCTGCACAGGAACAATGACAAACCTCTAGACTGATCAGGGGTGGCAATGGGTGCCTGGCTGAATCAGAAGTGCAGTGGACACCCTGCCGGATCCGGAGGAGTGGAAGTCAGTGGTGGTCTGCCAGGGCGGCGATCAGCAGTCGTGGACAATGAGTGAAAGCTCAGCTCTAGCCAGAAAAAACATGGTCCAGAAGAGTGTGCAGTTGCAAGACTTAATAGAGTGAAAACAGGGCTCCCATACAATGGTAGGGAACCCAAAAGGGGTCACCACCACCAGCTCCAATGCCTGGGTTTATATATCCGGATCGTTGTCCCTCCCCCTGTGCTCTCAGGCGATAGGTGATTGACTATTTCTTTACCGCCTGCTTTTAGCCTAATTGGTATTTCAGTGAGCTCTTTTTAGTAGCTGATTGGTCGGGTGTGAGCTGAGTTACAAGCCCCGTGTTTAAAGGTGGGTGAGGTCACCTTCCCCAACTAGGCTTAGGAATTCTTAGCAGGTCTGGTAAATCCAGCTAATCCTATCTCTCAACATTGTGTTACATCTATTTTTTATTCTGTATATCCTTGATGCATCTTTGTGATGTATAATGTCTTTAGATTATTTTAATTTGTGAATTTTTTTCAATAACCATTTATAATATTCTAACAATGTCACTAAATTAATGTTAGAACTTTATTTCTAAAAATTATTTTAAATCTGATAGGTAATTGTAGTAATTTATTACTCAGTATATAATTTTTATAATAACATATTACAAATCTGATAAATAATATGTATAAAGCCTCTAGGAGTCAATATTCACTGTTGGTTGTTTCTAATTATTTGTACTCATAGTTACATTTTTGTTCAGGTGGACCTGGAAATTTTATATTTAAACTCATATGCTTTATAACTAATCTAAGTAAATATAATATGATTCTTTAAGTATTGAATAAGGAGTCCATTTCTCTATGAGGCAGGAAAATAGAGTGTGGAGGCAGAGAGCATAAAACTGATTAACACTTCAGTTCTAACAGGAAATATCCTCTCCACAGGGCATATAACGTAAATGACTTTGTAACTTGACTTCATCCTCTTTATTTACGTAGGATGTACCTGAATTAACCCATGGAATCTTCTAGGGGGTAAACTCCCAAAAATTTTGTAATAGGGCCTTTGAGCCCCTATGCTCAGTTCCACACCCACACTGTTTAGTGTACTTTCATTTCATAGTCAATAAATCACTTCACCCCTTCCTTGTTTTGTTTGTGTGTTTTGTGAAATTCTTTGTTCAGGACAACAAGAACTTGGACACCCTCCACCATTAACATATTTTGGTGAACCAGCCAGGAGGAAGAAGTAAGCCCAAAGTTTGGAATTTATTATTCTCCTTTCCCCTTTTCCTTTCTGCTTCGTAGAGGGGAACCTCTTTCTCTCTCTTTCTCTTTTCAGTCCAGGACTGTTGGTGGGCAGTGCCTAAACATGGAAGCACCTGCAGGTTTCTGACTATGGCCAATGAAACTAAGGAGTTTCAATGTGGAGAAGCCTGACGCCACTGCCCAGTTCACTTAAGGAGCCTGGGTCTTTTTCTTAGTTTTTTTTTTTTTTTTTTTCTCCTTTTTTTTTTTTTTTTTTTTTTTTTCAGCGTTTCAGCAGTTGTTTCCTAGTAGCTTCTTGGAAATTGAGGGCAATTGGCTTAGGCCTAGGAATAAATGGGAATAATTGCCCTGCCCCAAAGTACTATTCTTTTTTAATCTTTTCCACGCATGGTCCCTGATTCTTATGTGTGGGACATCTCAGAGGAAACTGGCACATGTTTCAAGTAACTTAAACCTTCTTTTCATGTGCTAAACTCTTCCCTCATGATACTCAACTTGCTAGGGAACAAAAAGGCCCACCTGGCATCCAGTTCACATTACAATTCATGGCTATTCATATAAAACTCATAGAATGCTCTGGAGGAGAAAACCTGCATGTGACACCCCCTAAGGCCAGAGACATCTGGAACTCTAAGATTGGACCCCACCGGAGGATGTTCCGTGGATTCTATTAAGGGAAGAGACCACCCCTCATATCATCTTGTGCCCAATTTCTGCCTCCAAAGAAAGAAGAAGTAGAAACTAAAAGACAGAAATGAAATCCACAGCTAGACAGCCTGGTGCCTGAACCTGGTCCTGGTAGTGAAAGATTGATGCCTGACCTAATCCATTATGTTATTTATAGATTACAGACGTTGTATAGAAATGCACTGTGAAAATCCCTATCTTGTTTTGTTCTGATCTAATTACCAGTGCATGCAGCCCCCAGTCACATACCCCCTGCTTGCTCAGTGGATCACA
The DNA here is from genome assembly GCF_007565055.1 of Rhinopithecus roxellana. Classification (NCBI taxonomy): domain Eukaryota; kingdom Metazoa; phylum Chordata; class Mammalia; order Primates; family Cercopithecidae; genus Rhinopithecus; species Rhinopithecus roxellana. Next base: position 43,482,693 of record NC_044550.1, on the reverse strand, counting down.
ACCCTCTCACACTCACCCCCTTAGAGTTGTGAGCCCTTAAAAGGGACAGGAATTGCTCACTCGGGCAGCTTGACACTTGAGACAGGAGTCTTGCTGATGCCCCCAGCCGAATAAACCCCTTCCTTCTTCAACTCGGTGTCTGAGGAGTTTTGTCTGCAGCTTGTCCTGCTACATTGTGAACTCCAACCACTCCAAGGAGAATGTTCTTGGCAGGAGTTCTGAGGTCTAATATGAAGGTCTCCTTAGAATTTTCTCTCGTAGTTGCAATTTCTTGGCCCCCACATTATTTGGAATCTGGAGTTTACTGTCCAGTGGAAAAGTAAAATGAAGTTGCATATATACAGGCTTTTGTGCTGTGGTTGTAAGCAGGGGACCTGGTTAATGTGTGATGCTCTCATTTGGTAGTTTGGTACCAGTGCTTTTCGGAGTCTGGGGAGGTTTGTCTTTTAAAAATCAAACCTCCTTGGATACTGCTTTACCCAAAATTTTGGTTCAGAGCTTTTATTGGGTTATCTATTGGGCAAAGTAACACCAGCAAGCTTGCAGTGCTCTCATGGCTAAGGTTCCAAGCTATTGGATCTTTGTTTATTTGTGTGTACACATGTTTAGATGTGTTTATTTGTATGTACACTTACTGCTATATGTTGTGTCTACCAAATTGGCTTATAAGTAAAAGAGTGCTCATAAATTAATTAAATCTAAGCAATTTTCAAGTTCATGTGACTTAAAGCGTAACATTACTAAACAAGCTAGCTTTAAAATTCTTTGAGGAATAAAAATAGAAATGCCTTTGTAATTGTCACCATATATTTTGTCTGAATTTTATGTTTGTCTTTGCTAGATATTTTAAACTGTCAGTGTTAATTCATGCTGGGAGCTGCTTGAGGCTAGCCTGCCTCCCATTCTATTCAAATTCTCACTGAGATAAATGCATATCTGATTGCTTCCTTTGAAAAGGCTAATCAGAAACTCAAAAGACTGCAACCACTTGTTTCCCACCTGTGATCTGAAAACCCCCAAACTTCCTTGCCTCAAGTTGTCCTGCCTTTCTAGGCCAAACCAATGTTTATTTTACAAATGTTGATATCTCATGTCTCCCTTGCTAAAAGCAAAAGATGAAGTACAGTGAATGGGATGAGTGTTTTAGGTAAAATTTTTGTGTAAATTAAAATGTTAAAGTTATTTTTAAAGCTCATTTGATATCTGGGTCATTTCCAATTAAGAAAGGGTTGTAATATGGAGAAATATGTTTATAAAAATTTGGAATTATTCTCATCTATAAATGCTCATTTCTAATAGTTTAGGATTTCTTTTATTTTAGGGTTTCAGTGAAGTTTTAGGTTTCTAAGAATAAAATTTTAGTTAACAAATAATTCTGTATACAAAATCTGTCAGAAAGAATTATGTTATTAGTGGAAAGAAATAGAATCATTTTTTCTGATTCAGAGGTTATCTAAAAGTTAGTTCAAATAACAAATTTGAAAAGGATATTTATGAAACAATGTAGTAAGGAATCATTAAGTAGGCCAGAAAGATATGGAAAAAGTTTAGATTAAAAAATTCTCTAAAGCCTGACAAAGAATTGGAGACATTTGACTAATTAGCATTTTCATAGTTAAAGCTCTTAGTCTTGAGTAAATTAAGAAGTATTGTAAAAATGCACTGGCAGTTTGGCAATTCTTTTTTTTTCATATAGTTAAGCATGAAGCTAGATTTAGAGCGGGGCCAAATTTCACATACATGCTTGGACTACTTCACACTGTGTTTATCGTTTGGTTTAGATAGTGCTGGAGTACTTATTGGTCATGTTCATGAAGTGAATTTCTTAATTGCACAGGACAAATAATAATAATAGTTAATTTAAAGATATTGAATTGTGTATCATGAATAAAATATTTATTATGTGGGTTTTCTGGGGCCCTAGGTAACAATGCAGTCTTCAGGGTAAATTGAGTAGCAAAATTTAGGGTTGGCTTTTTGTCTGTTTGTGTTGCTTCTAGTTTTCATTTGTTTGCTGTTTGTTCTCCTCTGGTTTTGGTTGTGTGTCTCTCTATATAAAACCATGATGTTTTTTAGTTTCTAGTGGAAGGCTTGTGTTTGATTTTGTGAATGGCTATTTTGCTTCCTATGCATTTCTAGCAAGTCATCATTTGCTCAATTTCTCTGGAATTCCTAAGTTACCCTTGTCAGGCAACAGGAATCAATGGAGCACACCAGCTTTTTATTCTTATAAACTAACTTTCTGGATTTTAGGCTTTCTAATACTTTAAGGGTGTAAAGTATAATTTCATTAACATAATTTGAGCCACATTTCCCTCTCTGCCTAATTTCTCCAAAATTTTTAAAGTATTTGTGAATATTCTTAATTCATTACCATGTGTTTGTTTGCATAGAGTCAAGCAGGGTTGCTAGGGCTGCTCAGGGAGAGAGAACCCAGAAACCTGGCATGCTGTCAAAAGGGTAAGAATTTCTTACCAGTCAGTCTCTGGCCTCTTTCTCTGTGTACAAACTGGTTAAAAATAAAGTGAAAGTCAGTGTTTATCTGCTTTGTAAAGTTTTAGTCAATTATTTTAATAATAATAAGTCCTTAAATCAAATATTTTGTCAGAAAATTAGAAATTGTATTGCCTTTTAATTCTTGTGACTTTAGTAATCTTTGAGAAATAAAGACGGTTTTAAAGATTATTGGTAAAATACAATTGTCTTCAAAATGTAAACATGTGTTCTAAATTTTGTTCAAATATTAGGTTTGCTAAATGCTTTCAGGTCATGAACTGCTTTGGCTTTTAAAAACTGTTTAACTTGCCTGCATTCTACCTAGGTAAGGCCTGGGGACATGTGGAGTTGGCCATGAACTTGCTATGCTGGCAACCTTATCAGAACATAACTTAACCAAGATTTACACTGAAGTTAAAATTGCCAAGAGTCACCACTGGAACTTGCAATAAAGACTACTAGAAAGAGTGTTACATGCAAGATGTGTAGAAACAGTAGGGTTTTTTTTTTTTTTTTTTTTTTTCTATAAAATGTTATAACTGGTTTTTACTTCTTTCCAATTTCTGGGTCATCATTTTGGTCAAATAAATAATTATGGTAATCTGGAATTCCAAAACCAAACTTCAGTTTCAAAATTGTCTTTCCTAATGTTTAGCTTTCTTTTTTTTTTTTTTTTTTGGGGGGGGGATGGAGTCTCGCTCTGTTACCCAGGCTGGAGTGCAGTGGCCGGATCTCAGCTCACTGCAAGCTCCGCCTCCCGGGTTCACGCCATTCTCCTGCCTCAGCCTCCGGAGTAGCTGGGACTATAGGCGCCTGCCACCACGCCCGGCTAATTTTTTTGTATTTTTTGGTAGAGATGGGGTTTCACCGTGTTAACCAGGATGGTCTTGATCTCCTGACCTCGTGATCCTCCCATCTCGGCCTCCCAAAGTGCTGGGATTACAGGCTTGAGCCACCGCGCCCGGCCATGTTTAGCTTTCTTGATGGATTAGAGGGCCCCTGAAAACATCCAGAAAAGAGGTAAGCAGAATTTTTTGAGATGTTTATATACATGGAATTGCCAAGATGATGTTCAGTCTTCTTTAGGTTATATTTTTGTGAATAAAACTAATATATATTCCAAAATTGTATGAGATTTCTAACATTCTAATGTCTAAAGTATATGCTGCAAATCACAATTATAGTTACTATGTTGTTATTGTAAATCACAGAAATAACCAAATTTTCATGTATAAAACTACTAACCAAAGTAAAACAAAAAATTAATGAAATACTAAGGAAATACTTTTATGTTAAATCAGCTTTTACTGAAATTGTTTAAAATAGTTTATAACCAATGCTTGATGCATATTCCTGGGAAAACAATTATGACTTCAGGTACATTGAGTCACCTGGTCAGCCATTTAATCATTTTATAAAGGGATTTCATTCCATTCTTGTTTTCAATTCATGCTTTCTTGTTGTACAAAAGCTTTCCCTTGCAGGAGGGCTGATGTTGTAACAGTAGGTTATTATGCTCAGTGTATTTTCACCAGGTAAAGAAAGCTTTTTATGGTTTGCATATTAACATCAGAGAAAGACTGTCTTTGCCATCTACACTACAACAAAACTTTGAAAACTGGAACTCTGGGTTCATAATATCACAACTGAGAAGGGTCCCTCCATGCTCTTGGAGCTGTGCAGCTACTGGAACGCTTAAGGTAAAACTAACCAGGAAAATTTCTCTCAAAAAGTGAACAACTTTTCCTAAGTTCACAGATTAAGACTTCTACTGTCATGAAACACTTATCTTTGAATATAGATAGATAGATAGATAGATAGATAGATAGATAGATAGATAGAGATATATTTTTTGCTTAGGACTCTATGAAAAATAAAAGTGGAAAGGGGGTCTGTTGTGTGCACTAATGGGGTGCACTTTTATTTGTGAAGGAGTTTGCAGAGAGCCTTATACATGGATAACCTTATACTTTGATAGATAAAAGATGAAGGCCCAATGTAGGTAATGAACTTTAAGGGTACATATGTTGTCTCATAATTAGTAAAAAACAAAACATTTGTTCACTCCTCTTAATCCACATGATAGGTTAAAGAGAACATTGCCAGAAGGCCTTTATTATTCCAAAAGGGCATCAGTTGTTAGGTTCTTTTTCCATGGTTTAAAGTAAAAGAAACAATGATTAGAAATGTGTCCCTCATGGTAGTCTCTACAGCAAATTCTACTGCAAAGGCTACAGTTACACACCAAACTTTAAATTCTCTTGTGAAACTTATGCTAAATAATAGAATTGGCTGAACAGAGAACTTGTGTGGCTGCTGGCACTTGTGGCCTATGGGGAAATACATTAAATGAAGATTATAGAAATTCAGTGGTAGGGGATTGATGAAGAAGTTGCTTAGCCAAGTGAGTAAACTCTTTCTCTAGCTCATTCTTTGATCTATTTGATTTTAGGAAGTTCGGTTTATTGGGACCTTGGGCAAGGAGAATACTCTAAACTCTTGGTATTATCCTCCCAATAATTATAATAATAGTCTCCCTGGTGTGCTGTATTGTCTCAGAGGTTTTAAATGCTTGCATGCAGTCATATCTATAATATCATATGGTCTTTCTTCAACTGGAATAACAGGAGCTGAAATAAATATGCAACCATGAGGACACACAAAACCTATAAATGATGTGCTAAGACAGGAAACCTAAAATAATGGTAACTGAGAGTGGCACTGAGGCCCTACGTTTTGGTTACACTCTCACCTAAGTGAAAGCCTAACCAAAAAGGGGGATTTTTTCAAACAAAATTATGGGAGGCCATTGTTTTGGACTAAGCTCATGCACTAGGTCCCCAGAAACCAAACCAAACAAAACCAAACCAAAATTGAGTCACTTGTGCTAAAACTTTAAGAAAACACATAGACTTTAGAACAAACCAGGTTTTGTTTTTTCTCTTGCAAATCTCTATAACAAACGTTTCTGACAGCATAGGTATGCACCCCCTGAGGTCCCATTAAATCTTTTAGCCAAATTCACTTTCTCTCAGCTAGAGACCCTCAGGTTTCATATGATCATGCAACAAAGATTCCAGTCAGTTCTAGGTGAAGACATCAACTCTGGTCATCAAGAAGCTACCCTGCCCCTACTAGATAAAGCAGGGTGAGTTCTGTGACCCTCAATATGTGGGAACCGCACCCCAAACCAACATGAAGCAGTTACAGAAAAATGACTGTCGGTTCCTCTGCCTCCCATGAAGATTTACGGTGATCACATTTCTCAGGGGAGAGATGAGGCACAAAAATAAGGTCTGGAGGCAGGGAACATAACGCTGATTTACACTTTAGCTATAACAGGAAATGTTCTGTCTGTAGGGTGTTCACCATAAATGACTTTGTAGCTTTACTTCATCCTCTCCATTAACGTAGAGCATACACAAGTAACGAATGGAATCTTCTAGAGGGTATTTAAACTCCCCAAAAGTCTGTAACTGGGACTTTAAGCCCCTATGCTCAGGCCTGCTCCCACACTGTGGAGTGTATTATTATTTTTAATACATCTCTTCATTCCTTCCTTGCTTTGTGAATTTGTCCAATTCTTTGTCCAAGACATTAAGAACCTGGACACCCTCCACAATTAACATCTAGGTATGATTTGCTTGGATAAGAGTCATTGAACACTACTAACCATGAATTTTGTAACCTCTTTTGTTAAGTTTGTAGCTCATTTTGAAGCTTCTAGTTTACTAGGAAGCTTATATTTAATCACACTGCATGGCACATAACTTGGTGTAAGGCTCTTATCCAGAAGTTCTGGTTTTGACATGCGACATAAGACAAAAGAACAACCTTAACTTTGCTTTTTTCTCTGCAAGCAGCTCAAATTTCAGCTTACTATTTCACTATTCCCTTTTTTGAAAAATAAATCTTTAAAAAAAAAAAATATGTCTTTATAGAAGCACTTTAAGCTTAAGGACACTTCTGTTCAAGGCTTTGTGGATGCTGAATTTGAAAAATTTTGTTGAAAATTTACCCAGAACATTGTAATTACAGTCTCATTTGACCATCAAACAAATACATGAAAGAAAAATTAGGAACACTATGTCATCTAGATGTTACTTCTTGTCATCATTATTAATTAAAATGCCTGACTTCTCTTTTTATTTTCCAAATCTTTTACCCTTTCTCATTGTTCCCAAGTAAGATGTTTTATTGTTATGAGAGTATAATAATTAAAATAATAAAAAAATTTACTTGTATGGTTAAAAAAATTGGTAATTTCATTAATGGTCATTTGGTTAATAGTCATTTTCCAATATAAAGCAAGTTTTTTAAAAAAACTTGAAAACCTATTTTTAGTTTTATATAATATTCAGTCACAGTCAAGTATCTTGACCTACCCTTAAGACTTTGTCTAAATTGTAATTGTCAAAGCTTACCCTAAGTATGATCCTGTCATTCACTTCAAAGAAACATTGTAATGAAAACCAACCAAGAAAACAAATGAGAAAGAGAAAGAAAACAAAATTATATTATATATACATGCCAGATGCAAAATCCATTGTCAATTTTTCCATCTTCCTGAAGAATGTGTTCTTATATGACAGATATGGCTGAGATATGCTTTCTCTCAAATTGAGTTTAAATACTCATTAAAGGGAAAAATGCAATAAAAATACTAACAGCAAAACAAAAGAATTAAGTTGCATTTTTGGTAAAAGAATTCAAAGCAGGTGTTAAGCACAGAGAAAATTTTTACTCCATATGTGCTGCCCAATAAAAAACTATGAGAATAAAAAATATAACAATGAATTAATAAAGATAACTATAATCCACTTCTAACGACATCTATTAAGGTAAAACAACCACAACATCAACACTGAGATTAAAATTGACTTTGTAATGCCATTTTTTTGTTTCTATGAAATAAATTCAAAATTAAAGCCAAGAATAATTTGAACATTTATAGAATACATCAATAATACATCATTACCTAGACCTTCAATTCAGTAATTTTAATTTTCTGTTGAACAAGTAGGGTTTATCAGAGAACTTAGCATCTGAATGTAACAGGGGAAATTGTAAAATGATTTCTTTAAATTTGCATGTCTTTGGCTTCTGAATAGCCATCAAAGTAATTGTTTGTTAAATGTTATGCAAATCTTTTCTCCTGTGTTGACCCTAATCAAAGCAATTAATTCTATAATGATGTCTTTCTTCACAGACACCATCTTATTATTATCTTGGTCTAAATTAATAACATCATGATAATAATTAGTAGATCTGAAATCATCTATTTCTTTCTTACAGCATGTGGACTCCTTATAAAAGAGCAACAGGGATGGAAATTAGAGTAAAACATGGCAGCTGTGTTGATTGGTGTGCCCTCCTAACCTTAGCACCTGCAACATCGGCCTTATTTAAATGTGAATGTGATGTGTTTGTAATGTTCTTTCTCTCACCAGACTCTACAAAGTACACATACATACAGTTAATTGTGTGTGTGCGTGTATGTGTGTATGTGTGTGTGTGTGTGTGTGTGTGTGTGTGTGTGTGTGTATGCATATATATCTTATGTTGACCTAAAAGAAAGATGCTGAGGCAAAATTAATATAAGTAGAGAGTTTATTGGAAGCAAGCTTCAGGGATGCAACTTCAGAGCATAGATTCAAGTTGCCCTGAATATACACTCCAATTAACAAGTACAAGTAGGTTTTTAAGAGGAAAGAAGAGGTAGTTTCTAAGCTGTTTACCAAAAATTTTTGGTAAAATAATATGTTATTGATTGATTATACATAGTTATTTGTATCATAAATTCCAGAAAGATGAAGGTAATTGGTGAAGCAGCTAGTCAGCAAAGCAATGATTTTAAATAATTGCCCCCAGGCATGTGTATGGCATGGGTATGGAGAGGAATGACTGAAGTGCCATACTCATGTCTCTCTGGGCCTGCATACCTCACAGAGTTCAGACTAATCTGAGCCAGTTTTATTTTCTCACTTATATATACTATACTACACAAAAATTTGTATACAAATATATGTAATACATAAGCTATATGTAATATATTATAATTATTACATGTAACTATTTATATGTAACTATATGGAAAAATACATGACATACACACATATACATACAGGTATCTATCTATATATACACACTTCCCCATATATACTTATATGTATCTGTTCTCTGATTATTGGAAACATTCATATATGTTTTTATTTTACATGTTTATGCTTCACAAAGATTCATACCTAATTGTGGCATTTATTCATTCATTATAAAGTTAATATGCTCTTAGCTGGTCAAATCTATAGACAGTAGACAGGTCATAAAATAAGTCAAGCAATTTCATTTACATGAATCTTTAGTATCAATACAATAATGCCTATGAAATAGACTTCTGCATTTTTTCTTGATATCCTTGAAGTAAGGTTTTCTAAATAACTTGTTTTAATTTGATGAAGTATCCTGATATCTTTATAGTTAGTACACTGAGGTCCAGGAGTTTTGTGCAAACTTTCTGGCTAATTTAGTTGGTCTGTCATCCTGGCAGTTCTCTTCATGAATAGATTTCTCTTTGTGAGTATTCTTATTGAATATCTATCTTAGACACAGTTTTCCATTTGTCCACCTGCATTTGATATTTCATCAATTAACTTATTTGTTCCAAATTCTCTTTGATTTTATGTGTGTGTGTATATATATATATGTATGTATATATGTGTGTATATATGTATATGTATATATATACACACAAAAAATGTATATGTAAAATAATCTAACTCATTCAACCTAATAGCAATTATTACTGCAAATATTTATACCTATTCTCATAATGTTTTACTTATATTTTAATATTGTACCACTGTAAGTAAAATGTAGAAACATTGCAGCATGTGAGCATATTTTTCAGTTCCAATGATATAATGACAATATGCATTATATTTTAAACCCTACAAGGCAATTGTATATTATTGCTTTAAAACATGATATATATTTTAGAGACAATAAGAAAATTCAATGTTTTACATGTATCCAAGTCTTAGTGCTCTTTATTTCTTCTCCAAAATTCCTTGGTATCATTTTCCTTCAGTCTAAGTCACTTTTAATATACTTATTCTGCTGTAGTATTCTCTATATTATATTCTGCTGGCAATAAATTTCTCAGTACTTTTATCTAAAAATGTGTTTAGTTCACTTACAAGATATTTGCACAATTGACACAATTTCTGAATTGACAATTTTTTTATTTCTCTCAGCATTTTAAAGATATTTATTCCACTCTCTTTCAGTTTCCATAGGTTTTTTTGAGAAGTCACATATTTTCCTGTCATGTTACTTTGGCTTCATTCAGGATTTTTCATGCTATTTTTGGTTTGTAGCAACTTGTCTATAGTATTATTAATTGTTTAAACATTTATCTTATTTGGAATCCATTAAGTATTTTACTTACTAAATTTATATATTTCACCAAATTGGAAATTTTTTTATCTATTTCATCAAATAACTATCTTTCCTACTCCATTTTTCTACTCTTTTTTTTTTTCTGCTACTACAATAACAGATATTTAAGATGTTTTAATATTTTATCTAAGGTACCAAATCTTGAGCTAATATTTTTCAGTGTTTTTTCTCTATTGTTTATATTGAATTAGTTGTATTAATTTATTTCATTTTTGTTGATTCTTTTGTACGCAACAATCAGTGACTTTTTTTTTTTTTTTTTTTTTGAGGCGGAGTCTCGCTGTGTTGCCCATGCTGGAGTGCAGTGGCCGGATCTCAGCTCACTGCAAGCTCCGCCTCCCGGGTTTAAGCCATTCTCCTGCCTCAGCCTCCCAAGTAGCTGGGACTACAGGCGCCCGCCACCTCGCCCGGCTAGTTTTTTGTATTTTTAGTAGAGACGGGGTTTCACCCTGTTAGCCAGGATGGTCTCGATCTCCTGACCTTGTGATCCGCCCGTCTCGGCCTCCCAAAGTGCTGGGATTACAGGCTTGAGCCACCGTGCCCGGCCGACATTTAATTTTTGAAATTGTATTTATTGAGTTGGGGAATTGTCATTCGCTTATTTCTTAAGGTTTCAAAATCTCTTTTAATGTTACCTATCACTCAATTTGTTACAAAAATTTTTCTTTCATATTAATGAGCATAATTATTGTAGTCTTTTAAAACCTTTCACTGGTGATATCAAAATCTGGGCCAGTCTTTGTTAATTGTCATTTATTTTTGAGAATGAGTCTCGTTTCTCTGGTTCTTTATATGTTGAGGTATTCTGATTTATATTTGAACGTAGTAATAGTGTGGATACTAAGGATTCTGTTATATTTCTTTTAAGGATGTTGGAATATTTGACAGGAAATTGGTTAGATTTGAAATTTCAACTCCGTCTTATGGAAAACTGCTGACATCTGGTTTCATTCTCTTCATTTACAGTTTGGTTGCTTGCATTTTAATGCATGTTTCAGGTATTCTCCAGATATTTGGATATTTTATATATAGGATATGAGCATTTTCTCTCCTGTTTTCTTTCTTCTAAAATTCACTTCACACCTTTCCTTGGCTGCAATGTACTGTACTCTGCTTTCTTTTTTTTTTTTTTTTTTTTTTTTTTTTTTTTTTTTTTGAGACGGAGTCTCGCTCTGTCGCTCAGGCTGGAGTGCAGTGGCCGGATCTAAGCTCCGCCTCCCGGGTTTACACCATTCTCCTGCCTCAGCCTCCCGAGTAGCTGGGACTACAAGCGCCCGCCACCTCGCCCGGCTAGTTTTTTGTATTTTTTAGTAGAGACGGGGTTTCACCGGGTTAGCCAGGATGGTCTCGATCTCCTGAGCTTGTGATCCGCCCGTCTCGGCCTCCCAATGTGCTGGGATTACAGGCTTGAGCCACCGCGCCCGGCCTTGTACTCTGCTTTCTAGGTCGTCACACCAGAAAAACTGTGAGTTCTCTTTCTTTCAAACTTGCCAATATCCTACACAGAGTGAGGTGTGAGTTTCCTTCTGGCCAAAAGCCATGGCAACAAAAAGACACTCACGTTGTTACTCTTCTCTTACAAATGGCAGCTGACATGCAAAAATATACCTGCATTGGTTTATACTCCAGAATATAGGAGCAGAAGAGGTGTGATATCTTTCCTCCCTATCATAAGGGTCATGGCCACCACTACTGTATCAAAAGACAAATTAAAGAGAGAAAAGTAAGACAAACTGATTTTACGAAAGTGTCACATGACATAGAAGACTTGAGAAATGAAAACCTAAAGACTCAAAAAATTAATTTCTGTTTTTATGTTACATAAAGAATAGACAGTAAGGTAGAAATGTAATTGTACAAAATGGGTGTGATCTAATAGTAATAAACGAAGAGGGAAACCCAATAAGACATGTCTTTTTTGATTTTTTTAGCTGTTTTGTGTGGCAATTCTTCTCAAGTCTTGAGTGGGACCCCTTCTAGAATAAGGGTTTTATGATCTACAATTTGACAAGGTAGGTTAGAGAATTTATTTACACTCAGCACTTACATAGAAAGATGGGAGAAGGTTAGAATAATATTTCTAGGTTTTTATGGATAGCTTTGAAGGAGAAATTTTCTAATTTCTATGGCCTGCCCAGGGGGAAAAGAATTCTATTTTCTATAGCTTACCTTTGTTGGGGGGCAAGAAAAGGAAAGAGGAAGACAGAAGTACAGAGAGAAAGTTTGCTTCTGACACTGCTTCCAAGGTCTTTTTTTAAAAAAATAAAATACAATCTTTTATTTTAGGTACAAGGGACATGTGCAGGTATGTTATACAGGTAAACTCGTGTCACAGGGATTGTTGTATGGATTATTTCATCACTCAGGTACTAAGTCTAAAGTCCAATTGTTATGTGTCCTGCTTCTCTTCCGCCTCACACTCTTCACTCTCAGGTGTCTGTGGTTCCCCTCCATTGTCCATGTTGTCTTATCATTTGGCTCCTTTAGGATACAACAATTTATATTCCTTTGAGTATGTACTCATTCATGGGATTGCTAGGTCAAATGGCAGTTCTGTTTTGAGCTCTTTCAGGAATCACCACACTACTTTCCACAGTAGCTGAACTAATTTACACTCCCACCCACACTATATAGGTCTTTCCTTTTCTTTGCAACCTCAGAGCATCCGTTATTTTTTGACCTTTTAATAGCAGTCATTTTAACTGGTGTGAGATGGTATCTTATTGTGGTTTTGATTTTCATTTCTGTAATGATTAGTGATATTGAGCTTTTTTGCATATGCTTGCTGACCATATGTATGTACTCTTGAAAAGTATATGTTCATGTCCTTTGCCCACTTTTAATGGAGTTGTTTGCTTTTTTCTTGTAAATTTAAGTTCCTTATAGCTGCTGGATATTAGACTTTGTCAAATCAATAATTGACAAATGTTTTCTTCCATTCTGTAGTTGTCCATTCAATCTGTAGAGAGTTATTTTGCTGTGCAGAAGCTCTTTAATTAGATCCCATTTGCCAATTTTTACTTTTGTCGTGATTACTTTTGCAATGAAATCTTTGCCAGTTCCTGTGTCCAGAAGTGTAGCCTATCTTGTCTTCCAGGGATTTTATAGTTTTAGATTTTACAATGAAGTCTTAATCTACCTTGAGTTAATTTTTGTAAACGTTTTAAGAAAGGAGTCTAGTTTTAATGTTCTTCTTATGGCTAGCCAGTTATCCCAGCACTATTTATTAAATAGGGAGTCATTTTCCCATTGCTTTTTTGTCAGCTTTGTCAAAGATCAGATGGTTGTAGGTGTGTGGCCTTATTTCTGGGCTCTCTGTTCTATTTTATTTGTCTATATGTCTGTTTTTGAACCAGTATCATGCTGTTTTGGATATGGTAGCCCTCTAGTACAGTTTGAAGGTGGGTAGTGTAATGCTTCCAGTTTTGTTTTCGTTGTTTAGGATTGCCTTACTATTCCAGCTCTTTGGTTGGTTCAATATGAATTTTAAAATAGTTTTTAACATTGTGAAGAATGCCATTGGTAATTTAATGGAACTAACATTGAATCTCTAATTGCTTTGAGATATATGGGCATTTTAGTGATATTGATTTTTCCTATTCATGAGTATGAAATGATTTTTCTTATTTTTTATTATGATTTTTCATTTCTTTGTATCATTTTTTATTTCTTTCAGCAGTATTTTGCAATTCACTTTGTAGAGCTCTTTCACCTCCCTGGTTACTGTATTCCTAGGTACTTTATTATTTTTGTGGCAATTGTGAATGGGATTGCATTCCTGATTTGGCTCTTGACTTAATTTTTGTTGATGCAAAGTAATGCCAATAATTTTTGTACCTTGATTTTATATCCTAAAACTTTTCTGATGCTGTTTATCAGGTAAAGGAGCGTTTGGACCAAGACTCTGGGGTTTTCTAGATATATAATTATGCCATCTGCAAAGAGGGAGTGATTGAATTATTATCTTCCTGTTTGGATGCCTTTTATTTTTTTTCTCTTACTTGATTGCTCTGGCCAAGGTTTCCAATATTGTGTTGAACAGGAGTGGTGAGAGAGGGTTTCCTTGTGTTACACCAGTTTTCAAGAGGAATGCTTTTAGCTTTCTCACATTCAGTATGATGTTGGCTATGGGTTTGTCATATATGGCTCTTATTATACTGAGGTATGTTCCTTCCATACCTAGTTTATTGAGAGTTTTTAATACAAATGGATGTTGAAATTTATTGAATCTATTGAGATAAACAGGTGGTTTTTGTCTTCAGTTTTGTTTATGTGATGAATCATATTTGTTGATTTGGTATGTTGAACCAGGCTTGTATCCCAGGGATATGCCTACTTGATAATGGTGGATTCGCTTTTTGATGTACTGTTGGATTTGATTTGCCAATAGTTTGTTGAGGATTTTTGCTTCAATGTTTATCAAGGATATTGGCCTGAAGTTTCCTTTTTAGGTTGTGAATCAGTCAAGTTTTTGTAGCTGGATGATGCTGGACTCATAGATTGAGTTAGGGAAAATTCTCTGCTCTGGAATTTTTAAAACAGTTTCAGTAGAAATGGTACCAGCTCTTTTTTTGTACAACTGGTAGAATTCAACTGAGAGTCCGTCTGGATCTGTGCTTTTCTTTGGTTGGTAGGCTATTCATTACTATTTTAATTTCCAAGATCATTATTGCTCTGTTCAGGAATTCAATTTCTTACTGGTTAAGACTTGGGAGGGTGTATGCATCCAGCAATTCATCAGTTTCTTCTAGATTTTCTAGTTTGTGATCATAGAAGTGTCCATAGTAGTCTCTGTTATTTTATTTTGTTATTTTATTTATTTTGTTTTTGTGTGGTCAGTGGTAATATTCCCTTTGTCATTTCTAGTTGTATTTCTTTGGATCTTTTCTCTTTTCCTCTTCATTAGTCTAGCAATTAATCAATCTGTCTTGCTTTTTTTTTTTTTTTTCTCAAAAGAAAAAGAATCCCTGTATTTGCCGATCTTTTGAATGGCTTTTCATGTCTCAGTCTCCTTCAATTCTATTCTTATTTTGGTTATTTCTTCTCTTCTAGTAGCTTTGGGGTTGGTTTACACTTGATTATCTAGATCTTTTAGTTGTAATGTTAGGTTATTAATTTGAAATCTTTCTTTTTGATTTGGCCATTTATTGCACATACATTTTCTTCTTAACATTGCCTTAGCTGTTTCACAGAGATTCTGGTATGCTGTATTTTGGTTTTCATTAGCTTCAAATAACTTATTTATTTCTGCCTTAATTTCATTATTTCCCCAAAAGTAAATAAGGAGCTGGTTGTTTAATTTCTATGAAATTGTATGGTTTCTAGCAATTTTCTTCATTTTGAGCTCTATTTTTGTTGCACTGTGGTCTGAGAGAATGGTTGGCATGATTTTCTTTTTCTTTTTATTTTATTTTATTTTATTTTATTTTATTTTTTTTGCATTTGCTTAGGATCATTTTATGTTGATTGTGTGCTTGATTTCAGAGTGTGTGCCACATGGCAATGAGAAGTATGTATATTCTGGGTTTTTTTGGTGGAGAGTTCTGTAGATGACTATCAGGTCCATTTGGTTCAAGCTTGAGTTCAGGTCCTGAATATCTTTGTTAATTTTCTGCCTCAATGATCTGTCTATTACTGTCAGTAAGTTGTTGACATCTCCCACTAATATTGCATGGAGGTCTAAGTCTCTTTGAAAGTGTGTGAGAACTCACTTTATGAATCTGGTGCTCCTTTATTGGGTGCATATATATTTAGGATAGTTAGGCCTCCTTGTTGAACTGAACCTTCTACAATATGTAATGTTCTCCTTGTCTTTTTTGATTTTTGTTGGCTTAAAGTTTGTTTGTTTTTTTTCCTGAAGTTAGAATTTCTCCTGTATCATTTTATTGTGTTTCTTATCTCTCTTAGATTGGGTTTCAACGTTCTACTGAATCTTGATAATCTTCATTCCTATCCGCATTCTGAATTCAATTTCTGTCGTTTCAGCCATTTCAGCTAGCTTAAGGACCCTTGCTGGATAACTAGTGAAGATGTTTGGAGGAAAAAAAGGCACTCTGGCTTTTTGAGCTCTCAGAGTTCTTGCGCTGATTTCTTCTCAACTTTGTGGGCTGAGTTCTTTCAGTCTTTGAAATTGCTGTCCTTTCGGTGGATTTTGTTGTTGTTGTTGTTCTTTTATCCTGTTTGATGACCTTGGGTTAGTTTTATTGTGGTTTAAGATGGGTTCAGTCAATTGGCTTTGTTTCTGGAAGATTTAGGGGGCCGAGACTGAGCTCAGGACCCCTGCACTAACTTTGGGGAACTACTCTGCAGACTTGGCTTTGTTCTCCCGCTCCTTGAGGTTAAGAACCTGCTGTGAGGTTAAGAACCTGCTGTGCTAGAGGGTCTTAGGCGCTCCCAGACCACTGGTCACAATAATTTGATGGGTCGTGCCAGCCAAAGTACTTCATAGGACGGTGGCAGCGGGATCTAGCCTCATTCACACTTGCCAGCAGCAGTGGTGGTGGCCGTGTGGCGGGATGCATGCTTATTCGTTGTGTCAGAGTGCTAGTAGTTGCCAAGGTGCCGGCCTCTATGCATGCATCTGCAGTAGAGGCAGTGGCACCACGGCTGGCAGAGCAGGGGACCTCGGCAGTGACTGCGTATGTATGTTTGCACTACTGGTGGCCTTAGCACAGGAGTGGTGTGCTGGTGCAAGCAGGAGTGCCCGGGAACTTTGTGCATGTTCACGTGGGCGGCAATGGCTACTCAGGGCAAGGGCATGTCCACTATTCTCCATGCCTAGTTTCACACTGGTGGCAGTGTTGGCCTAGGGTTAGGGTGCTGGGGGCGGGGGGGGTGTGAGGCAGGTGGGCTCTGTGCCCACCAACATTTCTATGAGAATGGCAGTGTGGAGAGGGTGCACGATGCACTCACACAGGCAGCAGTGGCACTGCAGAGTGCACATGCACACGTGCGCTACTGGGTAAGGGAAGGTAAGGTTCCCATGCACACATGCGCCAGCAAAGCGATTTTGTGGGTAGCCGTGAGCGGGTACATGCAGGCAATATTGGATGGGGGAGGCTGCAGTGTGGTGAGGTGCATGTTTGCAGGGCTACTCTGCTGGAGCATTCTGCCGGTCAGTCATAGTAGTCCACCGGCACAGGAGCTATAATATGGGCCCACAAGGAGGTACCTGGGGGTTTTATTGCAAGCAGGTATGGTCAAGTTGGGCCCCTGGGAGAGACCAGCAGACCTCGGGGTGCTCATATCGGACAGACCCCATCTCATGGGCAAGACTACCCTGCTTAGATTAGGTCGGACAGTTACCCCAGAGCTAAAGTCTTCTATGCCAGCAAGGTAAGCCTAGGGGGATGAGGTCCCTGGCCATGTTCCACTACAGACGCGCCCACACCAAAACCTTTGGGTTCCCCATTGGCTGGAGTTTTTGCCCCTACCACTTCTCTAAGCAGCCCACTGTGGCAACTCAACTGTCCATGAGGGACAAGTGGGCTCCTCACACTGGGATTCCAGAGGTATGTGGCAAGAGCGGATTGCTCCTCGCCTGTTTAACTTAGCCTTTTGCAGGTGTGGTTGGGGGTCCAGAATGAGTCCTAGTTGGTGGTAGTCCCATTCTGGGTTCCCCATCTCCAGCCCCTTCAGCCCAGTCTCTGTATCTTCCTTCTATCTATTCTCAATGCCTTGGCACTGAAAGTCTGCTAGGAGTGTGGCAAACTTCCCAATGTCCCAGTCCCTTGGTGGTAGATGTTCCTCCTGGCTGCATCTAGTCAGCAATCCTGGAGAGCTCAGTTTATCAAAGAATAAGATGAAGACAACCAGACAAAGGTACATAGGACAAGGTCTGGAAGGACCTAAGCACATGAACTCTGTCCCCATAGATGTAGGGTATGTCTCCTTCCTGGCTTGTGGTTATGTTTGTTTTCATCAACTCACAAACTCTTGAATCCCTTCATTTAGGGTTTTATGAACATTCTACTACAATGGCATGATTGATTAAGTCATTGGCCATTGGTTTCCTTCCCAAGGCCTTCTATTCTCTTTTAGTTCAAAGCATTTAACTTGCCAAAGCACTATATTTTGGGGTATTGTTTTCTTAGTGCCAACAAAAGCATTTGGGTAGATTTTGGTTTTTATTTGTGTTATATGCCAGGTTTAAAATTCATTTCTGCAGGAGAGTCAGTTTGCTAGGAGCTTACTTGTATAGGTTGGATGCTAAACTCCTAATTTGTTTTAAAAATAATGTTGCAGCTATTTCTCTATTTAGTGCCTAGCTATGGTTTTGTTTTTATCCTACTTGAGATGTTTTGAACTTTTGAATCTTGTAATTTATGTTATTATCATCAGGTATATTTTGTGTCCACAAAATTATATTTGATTGTCCAGAGAGATTGCATGTGCATCATATTCTTCTTTCTAAATATTATCTGAGCTACTGGCAGGGCAGGGGACCTAAGTCAGTCAACATAGACCAACATAGACTCAGAAATTTAGGATTTTAAAAGGAAA
The DNA here is from genome assembly GCF_007565055.1 of Rhinopithecus roxellana. NCBI lineage: Eukaryota > Metazoa > Chordata > Mammalia > Primates > Cercopithecidae > Rhinopithecus > Rhinopithecus roxellana. The sequence continues at coordinate 43,464,237 of NC_044550.1, read as the reverse complement.
CATTATAATGATTAGTGTCAATGAATAATGTTTTACATAATGTTTACAATTTATAGATAAAATAACATAATGAGGTTATATGGAAAATCTCACCATTTTTTTGGAGATGAAGAAATAGAATAGGTAAAGTAATTTTTTCAGGGTCACAGAATAGGAAAAATCAAGGCAGTATTTTAACTCAAACTAGGTTTACTTATTCTGTTCCTTTATTCTGTAACATTTCCAGATTCAAAACTATCTCTAAATCTCTTTTAATTACTTCCAGTTTTCAGAGAAAGTTTAAAGCTAGTAAAAATATATACATTAAGTAGGTGTAATGCCAAAATCTATATCTGCTTTTTATTTTACCAGTAGTGTTCAATCACGTTACAGTTTAAATTCAACAGATATGAGTTTTAAATATTATACAACAGCTATCTAAAATTTATTATGAATTTAGAAACAAACTCTGATGAGGACAGAGGTCAATGTGACCAAATGTTTATTTGGACTTATAATTTTATCTATCACAAAAAAAAAAAAATATATATATATATACTTCTGCTTCTAGGAAGGTGGATTACATGCACTATTGTAACCATAATAGGCTCATTGGTCAATATACATAGCAAGTCAATATTCAGAAACACCAGGTTTTAATAGACAAAGAAGTTTAATTGTTGGATCCCCTAAAAAGGAGATTAGAGAAAAACTCAAATGCATCTCCCTGAAGGATTTGGGTCTTGAGTTTTTGAGGGTTTTAGAGTGCGCCAAAGTGTGGAGATCTTCAGTTGGTCTAAGAGTGTATGGGGAAATCATGGGACAGGGAAATAAAGAAGCTGTATTCTGATACTGACCCTGTTCCTCTGTAATTGTCTTCAAAGTGGTTGCTGGAATTTGGGATCTGAAATATATTTTAAGCAATTATTAAATAACACCCTTATGATTTTAATGTCAGAGATCTTGTGTATTTGGACAATGGGGATGGAAATAAATTCTTAAAAAGACTTATCACCCTAATGCCAGAAATCCTATCTATAGGAAAAATGGGGATGCAAATGGTCAGTATTTAGTGCTCTGTGACTTTTAGCAACAGAGAAGTAGGTCAAAGAGCAACCTGATCATTGCTTAATTATAATTATATTTCTGTTCAGAACCCATCATTCATTTCTTGCCAACTCTGTAGAATGGATTCACTTTTTCTTCTGCTTCCACAATAAGCACACCTAAAAACCCTAGACACTAAATATGAAACAAACCAAACAAGATTATAGCAGAAGGAGAGAAGACAGACTGGTTAATGACCTTAGGTCCTTAGAAAGAACATGGAGATGAGATCTTTGGGTTTTCTTTTTGCCTCATATGTTCTGAATTTGAAGCTGAAGAAGCTGGCTACTCAGAAATGCAAACAGGCACAAGCAAAAATGAATGCCTAACAAAAGCCAATACACTCTACTGAAAAAAAAAAAATTAGAATCGGCCCATACACAGATAATTTTTAGAGTATAATTACTCAATTTCAGAAAACATCATAGAAAAACTGTGGCCGTAGCCACATTTACTCTAGACTTATGAGACTGTAATGAATCCCCTCTTGCAGTGGTGTCATAAAAGGGAAAGTAAAAAGATTTGGGACTTTCATCCTCGTAGGCCAGTTATAAGACACTCTCTCTACTCAGTGTCAGTACAGAATATGTAACAAGCCCAGAATTTCACCCACACTCAGCAATAACAAAGTGCTTCCAAACTCCCAATGGACAGATGTCAGTGGAGGCTTAATAGAGAAGTGGGACTTCCTTTATTACCTGTGCAGTGTCAGTGAAGACTGCATGGGTAGTATATACTCTCTTCTTGCCCAGGAGAAAGGAGAAGCACTCCTACAGTGTCAGGAGTCAGTGGAAGCTAAGTGGGAAATTTGAACTCATTCCATCTAACAGTAATAAGGTGGCATTACCCTTCCGTTGCCAAAGTGGTATCAGAAAAACCTAGCTAAAATATAACATTTAAATAAGATCCACAATATTATAATACAAAAATCCAGTCTTCAATAAAATGTTACTCATTATAAAAAGAACCAGAAAGATCTCAAACTGAATGAAAAACAGCCATAAATAAATGCTAATATCAAGGAAATAGACATGATAGAATTATTAGACAAATATTTTAAAGCAGTCATGGTAGTATTGCTTCAACAAGCAATTGAAAACACTGTTGAAGTGAATCAAAAAGTAGAAAGACTTCGCAAATAAATTAAGGATACAAATAAAAGCAAACGGAAAGTTTTGAACTGACAAATACAGTAACTAGAATAAAAAGCTCATTTGACAAGCTCAACAGCAGAATGAAAGGGACAAAGGAAATAATCACTACACCAGAGTATATTAGGGACAAAGGAAATAATCACTAAACCAGAGCATATTACAATAAATGTTACAAACAGGAAACAGCAGAGATAAAGGCTCAGGGACCTGGGAAGCTATAACAAAAGACCTAATGTTGTGTTACTGGAATTTAATGAGGAGAAGAGAAAAGATGGTATTGAAAATGTACTGGAAGAAATAATGACTGAAAATTTCTGATATTTCACAAGAAGACATAAGATTCAGGAACATGAATGAATCTTTACTAGGATAAACCTAAATACACTTATATCAAGAGACAGCATTCCTTTTATTTTACCATTTGAATGGTATTGTACCACTTTCGTCTGCCCTCCATGGTTTCTAATGAGAAATCCGTTGTCACTTCCATCTTGTTCCCATGTCCTCCTTAACCCCCAAAATCCAATAATCTGTTAAGCATTTTGATAATTTTGTCATCTCAAGAATTATATATAAATAATATATAACATTTTGTGATTAACATTTTTATAAAATAAGATTTATCTGGATTATTATGTGTATCAGTAGTTTATTCATTTTAGTAACAGTCCTTGGTACGTTTTGTAATTTTTAAAAGAATTCACTTAATAACACCTAGATTATTTCAAGTTTGCCTGTTGTAACTATAATTGCTATAAATATTTCTGTTTAGGTTTTTGTGTGACTGTCAGTCTTCAGTATTATGGGATGAATGTCCAAGAGTGCAATTATTTGATCATATATTAGGCACACGTTTCGTTTTATAAGAAGCTAGCCAACTACGTTCCACAGTGGCAATACGTTTTCCGCAGCAGTGTATGAGTGATCTTGTTTCTCCAAATTCTCACCAGTATTTGATGTTATTGCTATTCTTTTCTAATTTCAACTATGCTGATAGATATGTAGTGATATCTTACTGTATGTAGCTTTAAGTTGTATTTTCCTAATGGTTAATAATAGTGAACATCTTTTTCATATACTTATTTATCATTTGTTTTCCTCTTTGGTAAATTTTTTCTCCTGCCTTTGACTTTTTACTAACTGACTGTTGTTTATAGAGTTGAGTTTTATCATATATGAACTTTGCAAATATCTCCTCACATGAACAATATTTGTAGCACTAAAAATGCTTTGCATCTTGTCTGTATCTATGTCAGTACCATAGTTGTAATAGCACACTACAATTTTTGCAAGATATTACCATTAGGGGATACTGGGTGAAGAGTACACAGGATCTCTCTGTATTATCTTTTATATTTGCATGTCAATCTATCATAATATTAAAATAAAAGTTTTAAATAAAATAAAATTTAGGATTTCTAAGGGTAGTATGTTGGTATTATTTTATAAACAACTTTATATCTGGCTTCCTAAGTCCTTACTACATCCTTTTATGCTCAGGCAAATAAACGTAATGATATCTATGGACATACTTATGAAGCAATTTCCTATATTGAAAAATAGTCACTTCCAAGAAGAGAGACATCATATATTTTTTCTGAAATGTCAACTGTCTACTCTTAATATCTTTGGACTATGACTGTTAAATATAGAAAATAATTAGGATGATCAGAAGAGCATAAACAATTTCCAGTTTTATGTCAAGGAGTTTTCCAGGAAAAACCTTGATGAAAAATTTTGTTATTGGAAGCTGATATAGTTTGAGTGTTTGTTCTCTCCAAATCTAATTAGTGAAATGTAATTCCCAATGTTGAACATGGGGCATGATGGGAGACGTTTGGTTCAGGGAAATGGTTCCCTCATGAATGGCTTGGTTCTGCTCTTAAAAGATAGTGAGTAAGTTATTGTGAGATCTGGGTGTTTAAAAGTGTGTGGCACCTCCCTTCCTGTCTCTCTTGCTCCTGTTCTTGCCATGTGACAGGATGATTTTCATCACCTTCTGCCATGATTTTAAGCTTCGTGATTGTAAGAATGCTAGCTCCCATAACATCTTGCTGTAATTGCAAGGCCTCCCCAGAAGTTGAGCAGATTTGGCACCATGCTTCTCATGTGGCCTTCAGAACGATTAGTCAATTAAATATCTTATCTTTATAATATACCCAGACTCAGGTATTCCTTTATAGTAACATAAATGGCCTAATGCAGAAAATTGGTATCAAGGAGTGGGACATTGCTGTAAAGATACCTGAAAACGTGAAAGAAACTTTGAAACTGGGTAATAGACACATGTTAGAAGGGTTTGGAGGGCTCAGAAGAAGGCAGGAACAGAGGGAAAGTTTGGAACTTCTTAGTGACTAGTTGAATTGTGACCAAAATACTGACAGAAATATGGACAGTGAAGGCCAGGCTGATGAGACCTCAGATGGAAATGAGGAATTTACTGGGAACTAGCATAAAGGTCACCTGCATTACACACTAGCTGAGATCTTGACTGGATTATGTTTATGTAATAGGGATCCAAGGAAGTTTGAACTTAAGGATGATTACTTAGGGTATCTGACAGAAGAAATTTCTAAGCAGTAAAGTGTTTAAGAAGTAATCTGTCTGCTTCTAACAATCTATGATCAGATATGGGAGCAAAGAAATGACTTAAATTTGGAACTTATTTTTTTTTTTTTTTTTTTGAGATGGAGTCTTGCTCTGTCGCCCAGGCTGGAGTGCGGTGGCGCGATCTCCACTCACTGCAAGCTCCGCCTCCCAGGTTCACGCCGTTCTCCTGCCTCAGCCTCCCGAGTAGCTGGGACTACAGGCGCCCACCACCTCGCCCGGCTAGTTTTTTGTATTTTTTAGTAGAGACGGGGTTTCACCGTGTTAGCCAGGATGGTCTCCATCTCCTGACCTTGTGATCCGCCCGCCTCGGCCTCCCAAAGTGCTGGGATGGAACTTATTTTTAAAAGGGAAGCAAAGGGTAAAAGTTTGGAAAATTCACAGCCTGGCCATGTGGCAGAGAAAGAATCCAAGCAGGCTGTGGAGCAACCATTTGTGAGAAAATTTGCGTGACTAAAATGGAGCCAAGGGCTGTTATCCAAGACAATGGGCAAAAGACCACAAAGTCATTTCAGAGATCTTAGAGACAGCTCCTCCCATCACAGGCCCAAAGGCCTACTAGGAAAGAATGGTTTCATAGGCCAGGCCCAGGACATTACTGCCCTGCTGCACTGTCCCAGGACTGCTAGGCCTAGGACACTGCTTACTGCATCCTGGGTGCTTCAGCTAGAGCCACATCTCAAAGGGCCCTAGGTACAGTGTGGGCCACTGCTCCACAGGGCATAAGGTATAAGCCTCAGCAGCTTCCACATGGTGTCAGATCTGCAGATGCACAGAATGCAAGTATAAAGGAGGCTTGGCCACTTTCCCCTAGATTTCAGAGGATATATGGAAAAGCCTCGATGTCCAGGCAGAAGCCTGCCACAGGGGCAGAATCTTCACAGATAACCTCTACTAGGGCACTGCAGAGGAAAATTGTGGAGCTGGAGCCCCCACACAGAGTTCCACCATGGCATTGCCTACTGTTGCTAATGTTGCTGTGGAAATGGGGCCACTGCCCTCCAGACCCCAGAATGGTAGATATATTGACAGCTTGTACTGTGCACCTGCAAAAGCCACAGGCACTCAATTCCACCCTGTGACAGAGTCACAAGGGCTGCACCATAGGTGCAGAGCTATGCCAGGTCTTGGGATCCCACCCCTTTTACCAGAGTTCCTTAGATGTGGGACATTGAATCTGGGGAGACTATTTTGCAGTTTTAAGGTTTAATGATTGCTCTATTGGGTTTCAGACTTGCATGGGGCCCATTGTCCCTTTTATTGGCCAATTTCTCTCTTTTGGAATGCTGATTTTTACCCAATGTCTGTACTAGCATTGTATGTAAGGAGTAAATAGTTTGTTTTATAGTTTCAGTTTCATAGGTAGAAGGAGATGAGTCTCAGATGAGACTTAGGACTTTGGACTCAATGCTGGAATGAGTTAAGACTGTTGGGGATTATTGTCACAGATGACTATATTTTGCAATGTCAGAAGGATATAAGATTTGAGAGAGTGTGAACAGAATGATATGGTTTGTATGTTTGTCCCCTCCAATTCCCATGTTGAAATATGATTTCCAATGTTGGAGGTGAGGCCTGGTGGGAGGTGTTTGAGTCGTGGAGGAAGATTCCTCATGAATAGCTTGGTATTGTCCTTAAGACAGTGAGTGAGTTTTCATGGGATCTGGATGTTTAAAAATGGATGACACATTTCCTTCTCTCCCTTGCTCCTGCTCTTGCCACATGACATGCTGGCTCTCTACTGTCTTCCACCATGATTGTAAGATTCCTCAGGCCCTCACCAGAAGCTGAGCAGATGTTGGCACCATGCTTCTTGTACATTCTGCAGAACGATAAGCCAATTAAACCTCTTTTTTAATAAATTACCCAGCCTCAGGTATTGCTTTGTAGTGATACAAAGGGTCTAATAAAGAGACTTAATCAGATCTAAAGAAGGAAATGTACCATTACAAAATTTTAAATGTCTGATCACATGTAGGACTTTCTTGTCAATTATTATTCCGTTCAGTGAGATGAGTTTTTTTTCAAATTTTTGGGTTACGTGTCTCTGTGCTGATGTTTAGAGGGAACCAAGGGAAAGATCTGAATTTGTCATCTGAACTAATCTTTATTAAGGTACTACTTATTTTGTGGTAGAAATTGTCAGACATTAGGACTTACCAAAAAGGTATACTTAAGTGGAAACATTCCCCACCAGAAAAGGTCTTAATCATCACAGGGTGCACCTCTCCAATTAGGGTGACATAGCAAGTGTCAGCCACATATGCTTGAGACAATAAAGATTATGCTGCATGCTTTCCAAGTAACAGTGAATTTATTTTCATATTTGTCCTGCAGGGAAATGACAAACACTACCTTACTAATTCTAAATTAGCATCTAAAATGAAAACACAAATCACTAAACATATAGTCATAAATATGACGTACAGGACCACTTGTAACAGGGTGCTTACTTTCTAATTAAGGCACAATAGCCATTGGTTAATTTCCAAAATCCATTAGACTTTTGTACATATCAGATTGGGCTATTGTACTCTGACCAAAATTGTTAAGGAATGCATGCATCCATAAACAGGAGAGTCACCACTTAATTTTTATCTTCAGATAAACTATATCTTTATGGCAGTACCAGTTAAATAAATCTTGATAATTGAAGTGACTCCTGATTGCGGATGTACTCAAATGTAACACTGTCTCCATTTTGAAGGTACATGAAACACCCACCACTATGATAAATTTTGCAATTAGTACTGATGGAAGTTAACATAACACACACTGGAAACAGTGACTGGATCTCATTTACTTATGTGGTCTTTGTTTCAAGTTGTGGGTAAAGAACATGGTAGCCGCCCTACACATACTTTATTATCCAAAGACTGCTATCACTTGAGCATTAGTGTTCAAATGCTTTAAAAAGGTGTATGATATCTTCCTTCAATGTATGGTTATATAAAAAATTTATGTAGAATTTACTTGTGTGTGTGTTTGTTTTTAATTTAGTAAAATACTTTGGAGACATACCAGTGTTTTGCATATATCTGAAGTTTGTTATTTTTTTTTCTGAGTGGAATTATTATATCATGCACTGTATGGATATACTACCATTTGTTCATCTAATCACATATTGATCAAAATTGTTCCAAATTTTATACAATTTTTAATAAAACTGCCACAAAGATTTGCATACAAATGTTTGCATGGACATTTCTTTTCATAATTTTTGGTGAATAAGCTAGTTGTATAATTGATTTTTCATATGGCAAGTTCATGTTTAAATTTATGAGAAACTCAGAATCTTCACAAAAATAATTGTTTCATTTTATATTGTCATTCGTAGCTTATGAAAGTTTCCATTGTTTCCCATGTATCTAAAATTTGATATTTTTAGTTTTTTTTAATTTTAGCCATGTTAACTATACATAGAATTATGCATGTAATTTTATAGTGATGTTTATTTATATTTATTTGATGATTAATAATGTTGATTTTTTTCTGTGCTTATTGGCCATTTATAAAAAATTTTGTAAATATCTGCTCATCTCTTTTGTCCAATCTTGAATTATGTGTCTTAGTTTTAAGTTGAACTTATGTTTGTGTGTGTGTGTGTGTGTGTGTGTGTGGATAGAATACCTATTTCTTGTCAGAAGCATTTATTGTGCAAATTTTTCCAGACTGTGAATTTTATTAAAGTATATTTCAAAGATCAATTAAATTTTAATTTCACTGAAGTCTAATTTATCATTATTTTAATTATATGGTTTATGTTTTCAGTGTCCTAAAATTCTACCCTAAGGCCAAGGGATTTCTTCATACATTTTCTACTACAAGTTTTAAGAATTAACTTCAACATATTTCATGTCTATCATCTAAACCTGAGGTCAGAGTTGAGGTACATTAAAAATATGTAGATAAAAAGATATCAAGTGATTCTGGATGCTTTGTTGAAGCATGTAACACTTTCTATAGTTTATCTACTGTTTTAATAGCGAATTACCCTCAAAATTAGTAGCTTAAAATAACACACTTTGATTATCTAACAGTTTCTGTGGATAAGGGATCAGGGCGTAACTTAGCTAGATTCTCTGCTCCAGGCTCTCTACAAAATGTCAGTTAAGATGTTGGCCCAAACCAGGTGCCTCACACCTAAAATCGCAGCAACTAGGAAGGTGGGAGGATGACTTGAGACTAGGAGTTCCAGACCTACCTGAGCAACATAGCAAGAATGTCTCTACCAAAAAACAAAATTAGCCAGTAGTGGTGTCTTCCACTCCTAGTCCCAGGTAATCTGAAGGCTGAGGAAGGATGATTGCTTGAGCCCAGGAGTTTGAGGTTGCAGTGGGCTATGATCAAGTTACCACACTTCAACTTGGGCAACATAGTGACATCCTGTCTCAAACAAGAAAAAAAAAATAAGTGGATCTCATATGTACACTTCAAGCCACTCCTAAGCTCTCTTATGTGGCTGTTGCCAGAATTCCATGGCTTAAGGTTCTCTGTAATGATGATGGTTGATGACGGCAGTGACTGGGTGTCTCTGCAGCCTGCACCATCGGATGCCCCAGGAAAGATGATTATCCCTGCAGGCTCAGGGGTGTTTGCCTGGCCTCTCTCCATTCCCAGTGCCTACTCCGATCTCTGAATGGGAGATGGCGCCAAGCCTGAGGGTCATAAATGGCAGCCGGAGGCAGACTGATTCCTGAGTGGAGAGGAAGGTCCCCAGTAAGACCCCACCTTTGAGCCAGGGAGAACCTGAAGGACTTGGGGCGAGCTGCCCGTTCGGCAGACCAGAGTGGGAACTCGCATTGATTCTTCCATCCCTCCCATGGCAGCTCATGGACCAATCGGCAAGCACTTCCTCCCGTTTGGGGTACATCAAAGCCCTGGGCCTGGGCTCAGCCAGAGCAAGATGGAGGATGGCCTGAAGAGGAAGAGAGCAGGGAGCTGATGGGACAGGATGACTTGCTGCAGAGAGGAGTATCCTCTCTGCTGATAGCTGGAGACAATGGGGCAACCCACTGCAGAGAGGAGTACTGCAGAGAGGTAGATGGAACCACCTGCCTGCAGGAGAGCTACCCACTCCTCTGGGCTTTTCTAACAGTAAATAAAACGTCTTCACCCTTCACTCTTCACTTGTCTGCTACCTCATTCTTCCTGGATGCAGGACATCCTTCTTCTTGGATGGAGGACAAGAACCTGGACAAGAACCTGGGCAAAGGTGTGGTAGACACAGAGGTTTCAGGCCAGAAAAATCAACGCCCTAGAGATCTTGTAACTATGGCTCTGTTTGTTACTAACTTTAGCTAAGAATAAAGTTAGAGTTCATTCTCAATAACTTGTCATGTGGGGGTCTCCATGGGGCAGCCAAAAACTGGCAGCTTTCCTCATCAAAGCCAGTAAAGGAGTCAAGACAAATTGAAAGCTTTTTGTTTTCTCGCCCTAGAGAGGGCAAGAGTTTTGAGTGAAAACTGGAAAACCTAGGTAAATTCTAACAGAACTGTAACACCCATAATCTAATCTTGGAAATGACACCCATTGACTTTGTCATAGTCTGTTGGTTACAAGCAGCTCACTCAGTTCCTCCCCTGTTTAAGATAAGTGAATTACACAGGGTTGGGAATATAAAATAGTTTATTGGGCTCCATTTTAGAAGTTTTCTTATATCACACCCTCGTTAAATTATCTTAAAATTTTTAATGAAAATCAATTGATAATATATATGTCTGTTTCTCAATATTTCATTTTGTTCCATTGATCTGTAAGCCAATGTTTTTGTCAGGACCACAGTAGCTTTATTATAGAAGATCTGTAGTATATCGTGCAATCTGGTAGTATCAGTTCTCAATTTTATTATTTAATACAACTTAGCTCTCCTTCAGTGCATTTTATTGCCATATGTATTTTATAATTAGCTTAATGAAATCTTCAAAAATAGCCTGTTAGGATGCTAATTGATTTTCTGGGACCAAACATTTGTGGCAGACCTGTCAGATCATAGGACACAACAAAATGATTTTATATGTGGATAGGAACACTCAACCCTAGAAGGAAGTTTTAATCATCCCAGAGTACATTCCAAAAACTAGTAGAAGATGACATATATTAGTCAGATTTTGTGAGGCAAAATGATGAAGAACTTATCTTAAATATATATATTAACTTCAGGACAATTTTGAGTCTTCAAATCCATAAATTTGGCACGTTACTCCATTTATTTAATTCATTTTTATTTGTTCTCTACAATGTGTTGTAGTGTTCAGTGTAAAGATCTTGAAAACATTTAACATCAGACCTAAGCATGCCATGTTTATGCTATTGTGAGTGGCACTAATATTAATTTAAATTTAATTCAGTTTTCAATTTTTTAAGTTATATAAAAATATGGTTGACTTTTGTATATTGACTGCAAATCTTGAGATGAGACCTTTCAAAATTAATGTATTTCTCATAAATGTCATAGAATTTTTTGTACAAATATGTCATCTAAGAATAAAGTCAGTTTAACATCTTACCTTCCAATTTGAATGCATTTTATTTTATTTTTGCTGTGTTATTGTACTGACTAGAACCTAAAGTACAACGTTCAATAAAAGCGGTGAGAAAAGATATACTTGCCTTATTCCCAATCATAGGAGGAAATTATTGAATGTTCCCCAATTGAATAGAAGCTACAGGTTTTATTATGTGTGTGGGGATACCCTGTACTAGATAGAGAAATTTGACTTGTTATTTTACTGTTTGTATGTTGAATAGGCATTTATTTTAGTCAAATGCATTTTCTTGAATTTGTTTGATGTAAACATGGTTTTCCATCGTTTGATTTACCTTGATTTCTTAAAAATATAAACCAATCATAAATTGCTGTGATTAATTTGAATTTATTTATAATACCCTCAACCTTTGATAAGTAGGTGGATTTTTTGTAATAATTGTATTTAGAATGTTGGTATCTATCTACATTCATGAGAAAAATGTTGGTCTTTAATTTTATTTACTTGTAAGACTTTTGTTTGACTTTGATGTCATGTTAATGCTATTCTTACAAAAATTAGTTGAAGGTTTTTTTTTTTTATATTTTATGTTCCAGAATGTATAATTGGTACTATTTTTTTCTTAAATACATGATAGAATTTACCTGTGAAATTATCTGGGCCAGAAGTATTCATCACAGCAATTTCTTTTTACTAAGAATTAAATTTCTTAACATAAAATGTTAATTTTTTCTACATGAGATTTGGCAGCTTGTGCCTTTCAACAGTTTTATTCATTTTATCAAAGATGTATACTTTATTGCCGTACGATCATTTACCTTATTCTTTATTATGTATTTAATAACTGTATGATATATGGCAAAATCTATTCTTTCATTCTTTTTTAAAAGATTTTTTTCAGTTTATGTGAAATTAATATAACAGAAAGTTAACTATCTTAAAATATTAAAGTCAGTGGCATTTAATGCATTCTCAATGTTATTCAACAACATCTTCTCTCTAGTTTAAAAAAAAAATTACTCCAGAAAAAATCTTGTATTCATTAAGTAATCACTCCCAACTACCACATCCCTAGCACCTAGCCACCACTCATTAGCTTTCTATCTCTCTGGATTGGCCTACTCTAGATATTGCACATAAAAGGAATCATAAATTTGACATTTTCTATCTGCCTTCTTGCCCTTAGTATAATATTTTTAACATTCACTCAAGTTGTAGCATGTATTAGTATGTCATTCATTTTTGTAACTGAATAATATTTCATTGTATGTATATACCACAATGTGTTAATCCATTTATCCATTGATGGATATTTGGGTATTTTCCACCTTTTAACTATTATAAGTAGTGCTGCTGTGAACATTGGTGTACAGGTTACTGTGTGAACATATGTTTTCACCTTTCTTGCACATACCTGGAAGTGGAATTGCCAAATTCCATGGTCATTCACTGTTTAACTTTTTACAAAACTGCCAACACATTTTCTACCATGCCTACATCACATAACATTCCCATTAGCAATGTAGGAGGGTTTCCATTTTTCCACATCCTCACCAACACTTTTTTATTTTTTTTTCTGATTTTATTTTTATTATAGTCATCATAGGGATGTGTGAAAGAAAATAAAACCTTAGGACTGCAAACTCACTTTGGCAAAGCAAAAGTTAAGCTTGGAAACTGTGTCATGCAGTACTGCCTTCTCCAAACAGATAGCTGTAATTTCACAGTGACATAGCCTTATGCCTAAGCCAGGTACCCAAAGGGATAGAAAATCATATGCTTCCCCCAGATGGCCTCTCTCACACATTATTCACAAATAAATTCCTTGTGAGCCCCTATGTCTTCCAGGATAAATATTCCCCCTATAAACCAGCTCTGAATCAGAGTTCTTTTAAATCTCAAACTGATTATATGTTGATTATGAGCTTATCTTCACAGATACAGTACAAGGACAGAGTCAGAAATCATCCTTCTGTGTACATCGAGATGGAAGCACAATTGACTTTTTCTTCTACTTTCTCTGTTCATTTTCCCTTATCTTAAACAAAATGTAGATTCAATGAGCACTTATTAGATCCTTACTACAAAGTAACCATTTGCCTCACTGTCTTCTCTCTCCCTTTTCTCTATACTGCTCGTTCTTTCCCCTTTGTATACTGAGTTCCCCAAATCATATATGGAAAAGCACAGGTAACAAATGTGACATGTGTTTTTCCCAGGTGCAGACTGAAACTTTAGTTCAATAAACATCTATTGATTGATACTCCTGCCTTAGTCACTTTTTTACTAACAGGTGTAAAGTAGTAACTTACTGTGGTTTTGATTTGTGTTCTTTTAATGACCAATGATGATAAACATCTTTTCATGTGTTCATTGTTTATTTGTATATTTCCTTTGGAGTGAGGTCTATTTGATTTCTTTGTATATTTTTATTTGAAATACTTGCCTTTTTGTTGCTGAGTTGTAAGAGTTATTCATATATTCTGAATACTAAACCCTTATCAAATATATATATATTACACATATTTTATCTCACGTTTACTTTCTTTATTGTGTCTTTTGATGCACAGTGGTTTTAAAATTTGATGAAGCTTAATTTATCATTTTTTGTTTTGTTACCTATGCTTTTGTTGTTGAATTGGCAAGTCATTCTCAAATATGAGGGGTAACCATTTATTCTAATGTTTTCTTCTATTAGTTTTATAGTTTTAGCTCATATAATTAGATAATTAATCCATTTTGAGTCAATTTTTTTGTGTACAAGTGAAGTAGTAGTCCAACCACATTTTTTTTTGTTGTTGTTTTTTTTGAAATGGAGTCTCACTCTGTCACCCAGGCTGGGGTGCAGTGGCATGATCTTGGCTCACTGCAAGCTCCACCTCCCGGATTCAGGCCATTCTCCTGCCTTAGCCTCCTGAGTAGCTGGGACTACAGGCACCTGCCACCACGCCTGGCTAATATTTTTGTATTTTTTTAGTAGAGACAGGGTTTTACCGTGTTAGCCAGGATGGTCTCGATCTCCTGACCTTGTGATCCTCCCGCCTTGGCCTCCTCAAGTGCTGGGATTATAGGCGTGAGCCACTGCGTCTGGCCCCAATCACGTTTTTTTTTAAACGTGATTATCCAATTATCTTAGCATCATTTGTTGAAAAGATTTCTCTCCCTACTGAATGGCCTTGGTTTTCTTATCAAAAATTAATTTGTCTAGGTTTATTTCTAGGCTGTCAAGTCAGTTCTGCTTGTTGATATGTTTATCCTTATGGCATTACCACAGTGTTTTTGTTACTCTAGCTTTATAGTAAGTTTTGAAATTGGGAAGTATAGATTGACTAACTTTGTTTTTCTTTTCCAAGATTATTTTGGCTACTTGGAGTCTCTTGAAATTTCATGTGTATTTTAGTATATTTTTTCCTACTTCTGCTGAAAGTGCCATTTGGATTTTGGTAGGAATTGCATTGAATCTGTCCAATACCACTTTTTTAAATGTTTGATTGAATTTTTCCACTGTACCATTTGACTCCTCTTTTATTATTTTTTCTGTTTTTTAAATTTTTATTTTAGTGGTTACCATGGAGATTGCAGTTATCATACCAAATTTATACCAGTCTAGTTTTAATTGAAACCAATTTAGCTTAAACAGAATACATTCACTCTGTTTCTATCTAGCTCCATGCCCCTTTATGTGGTTATTGTCATAAATTACATTTTATCCAATGTTTGTCCATTAGCATTGACTTATAATTAGTGTTTAACACTTTTATCTTTCTAATGAAATAGTAAAAAAGGAGGAATTACAAACTCAAAATATAATATTACCTTTTATATTTATCATTGTGGTTAGCATTACATGAAATCTTATTTGTATTGATTTATTTTCATTTATTTAATTATTTTCTTCTTGGGATGGAGTCTCACTCTGTGCCCAGGCTGGAGTTCAGCGGGGTGATCTTGGCTCACTCCACCTCTGCCTCCCAGGCTCAAGCAATTCTCCTGCCTCAGACTCCTGAGTAACTAGGATTACAAGCGCATGCCAGCATGCTCGACTAATTTTTGTAATTTTAGTAGAAACAGGATTTTACCATGTTGACCAGGCTAGTCTCAAACTCCTGACCTCAGGTGATCCACCCGCCTCAGCCTCCCAAAGTGCTGGGATTACAGCCATGAGCCACCACACCAACCTGTATTATTTTAAACAACAAATCCTTGTTTCGATGCATATAAGGTGCTTTTTATTTTTTTCTTTGCTTGCATTTAAGATTTTCTGTTTATTAAGCTGGAGCAACTTGTTTATGCTTTGGTGTAGATTGCTATATGTTTTTGTTCTTCTTTTGGGTTTATTGAGTTTCTTGGGCAAGTGATTTTTAGAGATTAAATTTTTGTATATCACAAAAATTTACATTTTGAAATTTAATCCCCATTGTGATGGTGTTTAGAGGTGAGACTTTTGGGAGGTAATGAAATCACGATGGTGAAGCCCTCATGAATAACATGAGTGAATATCTCATAAGAAGAAGCTAGAGAGCTAGCCTGCTGTCTTTCTACTACATGAGGATGCAATGCAAAGTCAGCAGTCTACAACTGGAAGGGTGCCCTCACTAGAAACCAACCATGTTGGTATCCTGATCTCAGACTTGCAGCCTCCAGAATTGTGAGAAATAAATGTCTATGATTTATAAGCCACTCAGCCTATGGTGCTTTACTAGAGCAGCCTAAAATGACGGACAGTGGTTTTAAAGATTCACTGACATCTAAAAATTTTTGGCTACTATTTTCTAGAATATTTTCATAATTATGCCCATTTCATCTGTATAAATTGGTGACTCCAAAAACATGTATGTTTTTCTATTTGAAGTTGTTTCCAAACTGATGATATATTATTTTAATTTTAGACACTTTCTACGTTTCATTTTAGATAATTTCTTTGGTCATCAAGTTCACTCTTTTTTTTGCAACAGGTAATTTACCATAAAGTGAATTCACTGTATTTTTTTCTCTCACATTAGAGTTTTTACATCTCATTGTTCACTTGTGATCCTTTAAACATATCCTCTTCATCTTGACTAACATGTTTAGTCTTTCCCATACATTTAAAAATATATATGATATAGTAATAATTAATGTTTAAAGTGTGACTCTACTAAATCTTTAACTGTACAATTTCTGAGTTAGTTTATAGAATGGTTATATGAATTGAATCGTGCCACTCCCCCGCCAAAAAAAAAAAAAAAAAAAGTATGTTGAAGTCCTAGCCTTCAGAACCTCCTAATGTGATCATGTTTGGTAATATGATTATTGTATTAATAAATGTAATTATTTAAGATGGGATTATACTGGAGTAGATTGGGCCTCAAGTTCAAAATTAATTCTGTCTGTAAGAGAAAATGACCATGTGAATACACAGAGAGGACACTATATAAAGTTAAAGTCAGAGATTGCAGTGATGAATCTACAAGCCAATGAATGCCAAAAATTACATACCATCATGAAAAGGTGGAAGAGTGACATGGAACATTACCAATATCCTGATTTTATATTTCTGACATCCAGAACTCAGAGGCAATATATTTCTATTACTTTAATTCACTAAATTGGTAGTACTTTTTTACAGCAGACCTAGAAAATTAATAAAATTGGCTTTACCCCTTATTATGTATTTTTTTTTTTTTTGCTGATTCCTCATTTTGTTAAAGATATGATGTCTGATCTTATTTATTTCTGTATTATTATTATTGAGAGAGAATCTTGCTCTGGCACCCGGGCTAGAGTTCAGTGACACGATCTTGGCTCACTGCAACCTCTGCCTCCCGGGTTCAAGTGATTCTCCTGCCTCAACCACGCAAGTAGCTAGGACTACAGGCATGCAGCACCATGCCTGGCTAATTTTTGTATTTTTAGTAGAGACAAGATTTCACTATGTTGGCCAAGTTGGTCTTGAACTCCTGGCCTCAAGTGATTTGTATGTCTCAGCTTCTCAAAGTGTAGGGTTACAGGTGTGAACCACCATGCTTGACCTTTAATTATTATTCTTAAAATATCTTATTTTTGCATTGGACTGTCCGGAGCCATGAGGCCCGGAATTAGCCGACCTCTGTTGCTTGATCTCCGCAAAGCAGAGACAAGAGGGCACATTCCCGGGTTCTTTATTTACAAAGCCTTCCTGCGCGCGCCCAAAGCTTTTCCCGTGCGCGCCAACCTTTCCCCTGCGCGCCAACCTTTCCCGCGCGCGCGCAAACATTTTCCCGCCCAGGAAGATATGCAGCCCAGGGCGCAGGCGCGATCCCGCGCCCGGGAAAAGTACAAACCCACGGCGCATGCGCGATTGTAATTTGAGAAGACCCGGCCCCCTATCACCGCCCTGGCCCAACCTCTTCCCCTGCCAGCCTATATAAGGCATGACCCTACATTCAATAAACGAGACTTGATCAGGCTATTTGTCTTGTCTCCATTTCTTGTGTTTTCTTGTCTCCTCCATTCCCACTCCCCCTTCCAGGGTCTGTTCGACTGTCCTGCAGGTCGGGACACCGGACTCAGACTTACAAGTAGAAGCTGTTATAGAGGTCAGCTTGTGTCTTTTGGCAATTGGTCATGGCATTTTTCTTTGGCCTCCTTCATTCTCTTCAGCTGCCTTCATTCTCTTTGGCCTCCTTCATTCTCTTTCCCAAAAGTTAAAACAACAGTCATTTTATTTGGCTCACAATCCTGTGGGCAAGTAATTTTAGCTGGGCTCAGTTTTGTACTTTTCTCTGTCCTACTTGAAGTCTTTATGTGGCTCCAGCAATTTGCCAGTTTGATCAGGATTAAATGATCAAAGAAGGCATCACTCAAATGTCTGAAAATTGATTCTAGCTTTTGTCTGGCCACCTGTCTCCAACAGACTAGCCAATGCTTCTTTGCATTGTTACTAATTTCCAAAAGCAACAAGCAAAAGAGGACAGCCCTATTGTACGAGCACTCTTTGAGCCTCTTGGGTCACTTTTGCTACAATCCCATTGCCGGAAGTAAGTCACATGGCTAAGCCCAGAGTTAATGAATGAAGAGATTAGATTAGTGAATAGATAGAGAGAGAGGTGATTTATTAGAGACCATTACAATAATGGTCTATCACACAATAGTCGTAATAGCTGAATAACAATTTCCAGAGACTATATTTATTTAGTCCAATAAAAAGACTACATCTGGAACCGCAGCTGCAATGGAAGATAACATCTGGTATGATATACATTGTTTTTCTCTTCTCCCAAGACTCATCTGTCTTTTGCAGATATCAAAAAAGAAATTTTCAATGAGAATATAGTGTAATGGGAATCACCACCTCTGCTTTTTCATAGTTTCTCGGGTAGTAATAGTCTGTATAATACAAAAAGTGATATAGTCTTGCATTTGGATTACTATTCTTATAAAAGATGGTGCTCCAAATATATCTGATAAAATGCATTAAAATTTAGATTGTTAGAGAATTTATAATTTTACTCATAAAAATTTTACTCATTGTAGTTTCCAAACATAGATTTTAGGAACTAACTTTCACCAGGTGTAGAAAATTTAAGTTCTTCTTTCAATAACATATGTCAGGTATCTCAAACTCTTTAAATCTATGCCCACTTTCAATAATCCATACAACAAAAATCTTCTGAGTCATTTTATTAGCACCTTAAATTTCACAATATATTAGTATGATGAAAAATTATAAATTCGATATAGTTCTTATTCTCGTTCCAGTTTTAAAAGCACTTTTAAGAGGAATACATGCTTTGTTCTCCTCCTCTTAAAACCATTTACTTAAATGTTTGAATATTGCTGTTATATCTTTAGAACTCTTTTCCTCTTGAGGATAATATCCACTATTTCTCAACCATTCTCAAATGTCAGGGGTATCATTCTTGTCCTAATACTTAAATGCACTGTACAAAAATGTTCTTTTCCCTGTTTCGTGACAAAGAAATCTGAAGTTTGTACTCAAATTTACCCTGAAATCAGCCATAAAGACTTAAGGCAGATATAAAGTAACTACAAGAGGTAAAACTTTACCGCTACCCTCTTAGGGTCTCTGACTTGCCCCCCAAATTAAATTGGCATGAGATAGATTAAAAGGACAAAAGAATACCAATTTAATATTAAGTTTTATGTGACATAGAAGCCCTCATAAGGAAATGAAGACCCAAAGAAGTGGGAAAATCCATATGATTTTCTATTAGATTGATCAAAGAGAGGGAATTACAGAAAAGTAACTAAATTATTTGGAGAGGCTAAAGGAAGATAAAAATTATTTTAGCATGGTCTTTTTGTATAGAATTTTCTCAGCTATGAGTCCCCATAGAAGAATGTTTCTTTTCTCCTGGCACAGGGAAGGTGACTTTAAAATGGGAGTTTTATGGGTGCTGACGAGTTGACGGGTGCAGCACACCAACATGGCACAAATATACATATGTAACAAACCTGCACGTTATGCACATGTACCCTAGAACTTAAAGTATAATAAAAAAAAAAAAAAAAAGAAAAGAAAAGAAAAAGAAAATGGGAGTTTTTATCTCCTTTAGGCAAGAAAAAATAGTAGATTAGAATGCTCTGTTTAAATCTTCTGTTTTTCAAGTGTTTTTGGCTTAAAATAATCCTTATGCCAAAGTGGTATATTCTGGATGGCTTCAGAAGCTTGAATAGAATGCAAAATTCAGGCTATTTTGTAAGTAGTAACAATTAAAGTTATTTGAATGAATGAAATGCAATATCTTTTACAGAATAAGAAGAATGAGAAACGAAAGCTGAAAACTGAAGTCTAAAGAATCGGTAAAGAAGTCTGAGGGACAACTCTGAAGGACAGGGGGAAGTAGTAGCATATCGTGTAAACAAAGACGTAGGGAACCTTTGAACAGGCTTGTATAGCCAAGGTAAAGGTGGTCATATAGACCCCAACAGACTTCCAATTTGAAGATTTCTTAGGTCAGAGCGTTTTTCAAAACACAGCTATGTATCTTTAGATGTACTTGTAAATTTGATATTTGTTTCCAAGTTTCTATTAAATTAAGCATCAAAAAGAAAGAAGTGTTTTATTACTTCATTTATGGAAGATGTATTGAATATATTTAAATGTTCATAATTTTTAAATCCTATTATATATACTTTTGTATTGCAATTCTGGTGAAAAACGATTCACTCAACATTTAAAAAAACAGACAAAATAGGAGCCTTGGTTTTCCCATAGTCAATAAGTTCAGCAAAATTTTATTTATTGGGATCTTTCATAAATAATAATCATAACACACCAAGTATTTGTGTAGCTCAAAAACTTTTAAATACAAGTTTCTAGCATTGATATATATTATCTTAGCTACAAAAGCAGCGTTGGAAATCGTTAAGCCTAACCACATCTTTTTTTCAGATGATTAAAAACAGAACATGATACGGTTTTCTGTAACAGTTCTGGTAATGAACCCTTAAACTGGGCATGAACACTGCTCCATGGACTACAACCTCTCTTATTTTCACTGCATCAGTGACACTATTAGGTTAAATATATTTCTGGCTATTTTTATTACTACAGAAATGTTCATCTGGTGACTCAGCAAAACACTAATTATTCCATCTTCTTTCCCCATTTTGGAGAAGGACAAATTGAGAATTGACAATTCAAGACAGATATAATAATAAAATAGAAATAAAAGTGCATAAGGATTTTCTTCATTTTCTAGAGCTCTTTTCATGACAAAATGTTTTTAATTAAAGATGAGTTAAATCAAAAGAATGGAAGAAATTAAGCGAGATTCTTATTTTTTAACACCTGCTAACAGGTGCTAAAATCTGTTTGAATTCTCCGAATGATGATTTCTGTAGCCAAAATCTCATTATCATAAAACCCAAGATCAAAAAGACCGTGAAATGTTGAGGCTGATTTAGTTTTCAAATGCAAAGCAGCAGCTGGATTAAAGCAATAGGCTACTGGAAGAACCTGGAGAGACACAACTGACATCTTTAGTCATCGGGTGCACTCTCAGACAATGAACAGACTGATTGGACATACAGAAATGGGAAAATTCATCATGTTCTTATTCTAATAAGTTTCATTTCAGGAAACTGATGAATGGCAAGCTGCAGCAGGTTATTCTTTTACTCAGCAAAGAAAATATAGAGGTGATTGATACTGGGAGGACATAGGTAGAAACAAAATGCTTTTGTTAAGATTATATTTACTCTAAAATAATGCCATATATAAAAGTTTTATCCAAGAAAAGTTCTTGTACAATACATATATATCTATGGTTATATACAAATATATACATATGTCTACATAAATGTAGATATATACATATGTACCTGTATAGCTACATGAAATACATATTCTTATATACATATATATTTTTTCATGTATATCTACATAAAATACATATACATATGTACAAGAAAGGTAATTGAAACAAAGAATGCTTTTTCAAAAGTTGAGATTGATATACTCTCAGCTTTGATAAAAGTCTAATATAAAAATAAACTATTAAGGAAAAACTTCACTGTACCTCAAAAGAGTTGCTAAATGCATTCTCCATTATGCCACATAATACTCCTTATCTGGCCGGGCGCGGTGGCTCAAGCCTGTAATCCCAGCACTTTGGGAGGCTGAGACGGGCGGATCACGAGGTCAGGAGATCGAGACCATCCTGGCTAACATGGTGAAACCCCGTCTCTACTAAAAAATACAAAAAACTAGCCGGGCGAGGTGGCGGGCGCCTGTAGTCCCAGCTACTCGGGAGGCTGAGGCAGGAGAATGGTGTGAACCTGGGAGGCGGAGCTTGCAGTGAGCTGAGATCCGGCCACTGCACTCCAGCCTGGGTAACAGAGCGAGACTCCGTCTCAAAAAAAAAAAAAAAAAATACTCCTTATCTAATGATCACCATTCAATTTACTGCTAAGAGGATTCTTTGCCTCTTTAAGCAGGAACAATTCTATCAAAGTATAGAATGTCTTAGGGAACAAAGTACACATAGTTACTTAAAAAGAAAGAAAGAAAGAAACGAAAGCTGCTGCTCCAGGTAATTGCAAGCTCAAGTATTATTGTTATTATTATAGTTGTCATTGTTTTCTGGTTCTGGATCTTGTTATGTAAAATAAGAGAATGAGTTCTTCACAGCCCAGGAAGTAATCAACAAAGTGAAAAGACATCCCATAGAATGGAAAAAAAAAAAAAAAAAAAAAAACCATATTTGTAAACTATTCATCTGACAAGGGATTAATAGCCATAATATATATGGGTCAGATAAAAGATATTTTTGGCACTGTAAGAAATGGGACACACACACATCTGTAAGTGTCAATTATTATTATTAATGTCCATTAAAAATGTAGAGACTAGACTAAAGGTGATAAATTTTTGGCCTTTACTAAATTTAATAGACATAAAATTGTTTTTTCTTCATTAGTTGTTGTTTTTATGTGCCTAATATCGCCTAGTAATTGCTATTTTGTTTTCTAAAAATATATACTGCATATATATTATAAACATATAAAATAAAGTATACATATTTAACAATAAAAGAGCATGTACTCTGCAGAAAATGTAAGAAAATGCTAGAAAGGGCAGATTTTCTAAAATCACTAACTCTCTACTCAGCTAAAGATTTTCACTGTTAAAACATGTTACACATCTCTACAGTTATTTTTTTGCATTTTTCCCCTTTTAAGCAACAATTCTAAGTTTATGTACTGAATAACCACTTTTCTTCAATATTAAAAGAGTCATTTTTCTCATAACCTAGTTAATTTTACATAGACACATTTCCATTATTTAGAGTTTTCATCCTATATTTTTTCCTATACCAAATACATGCTATGCTATTATGCTTATTGAAAATTTAGAAGTTGATTTCATATTGAGCTGTATAAGTTGTCTTTTCTTCTCTTATTTCAATGTTCCTAGACTGGTGTTATTAGTTATTCTCACATATAAACTTCTCAATCTTTTTATCAAGTTTAAAAATTCTGTCTTTTTCCTTTCTGTCTGATTAAACACATTCTCTTCTTGATTTTCTTCACCAAATAGGCATAGATTGTTATAACCATTTCTTTGTCAACTTATGAAACTTAGTTAGAGGCACCCATATAATTTAACATTTTTATAAGCTATGATAAAAAGTAAAATGAAATAGGTAAGAAGAAGCATAACATTATATTTGATTTAAACAAATATATCCACAGTATTATCACTTCAACATCTAGCTAAGAAAAAAATTATTCACATATTTTACATTCTTTTACAGCAAGTATTCAAAATTTGGCATGAATTTTATACTAACAGCATTTACCAATAGGAAATAACAACATTTTAAGTGCCCAATGATCACGTGTGGGTAATGGTTACAGTGTTGGGCAGCAAGGTTCTAGTCACTGATTATAATAAAACAAAATAAAAGAGGGTGACGTGTGTCTTAGTCTGTTTTATGCTGCTATAACAGAATACCACAGATATGGTAATTTATAATGAACAGAAATTTGGCTCTTGGTTCTGGAGGGTAGGAAGTGCAAAATAATGGCACTGACATCTAGTGAAGATCATTGCATCACATCATCACATGGTGAAAGTTGGCAGGTCAAGAGAGGACAGGAGCTAGAGCAACAGATTGAATGTGCAGCCTCAGAGCTTTTATAATCAACATTAATTCATTTATGAGGGTGCAGTGCTTGTGACCCAAACACTTACCATTAGGCCCCACCACCCAACACTGTTGCATTGGGGATTAAGTTTTTTTTTTTTTTTTTTTTGAGGCGGAGTCTGGCTCTGTCGCCCAGGCTGGAGTGCAGTGGCCGGATCTCAGCTCACTGCAAGCTCCGCCTCCCAGGTTTACGCCATTCTCCTGCCTCAGCCTCCGAAGTAGCTGGGACTACAGGCGCCCACCACCTCGCCCGGCTAGTTTTTTGTATTTTTAGTAGAGACGGGGTTTCACCATGTTAGCCAGGATGGTCTCGATCTCCTGACCTCGTGATCCTCCCATCTCGGCCTCCCAAAGTGCTGGGATTACAGGCTTGAGCCACCGCGCCCTGCCGGGGATTAAGTTTTTAACACATGTTTTTTGAGGGACACAACAAAACCATAGCAATACAGAAATTAAATACATATGACGAAACTAAAATAGGATAACAGGTGGATAGTAACCAGAAGTGTAGAGGCAGGTAGTCGCAATCAAATAAAATCTAGTGTAATATCACTGAGAAAAAAAAAAAAAAAAAAAAGGCGTTTAGTGCTTTTGAAAAAATAGGAGGTAGGGGTGTGGTGATCACTGTGGCTGCGGCTGAAATGTGCTGCTAAATGAAATGGATCAATGAAGCAGGGAAAGGTAGTAAAAGCCAGTTCAATAGGACCTCCTCGGATTTTATTCTATTTTCCACGGAGAGCCACAAAAGAAGCATAAGCAGGAAGATTACATGATGTGCTAAAAACCACGTGATGGCTGCTGAGCAATGAATGGGCTACAGTGTTGGGAGTGGAAAAGCCGAAGAGAGTTGAGGGTAGAGCCAGGGAAACCATTAATGGTCTGTTTCGGTAATCCAGGAGTTAGAGATTCAAAACTTGAAAGGACTGGAATTGGTGAGAAATGGTTGGATTCAGGATATAATTCAGCAATGGAACTTAGACGACTTATGAATAGATTGGGTTATAAATTGTGAAGAGGAAAGATGACACTATGATGACTGCTAAGGTAAGAATGTACGTTGATACCATTTACTGTGGCAAGGAAACTTGGAGAACAAATGTAGAGAGATAAATTAGTAGTTACATTTTGGACAGTTAAATCATTGAATGTCTTTTAGTTGGAGAGGCTATTAAAGGGTTATAAGTCAAGGGAGAATACTAGATTAGAATTTTTTAGTTAGAATTTATGGGTCAATAAATGGCATTTAAAAATAAGGAAACTGACATGATTATTTATGAAGAAAAAAGTTTGTTAGACAAGAAAAAGTTTCAGAACCAAGCCCATGCCGTAATCTGACATTTAGAGGCCAGACAATGGAGAAAGAAAGAATCAAGGACAGTGACAAAGAACAGCAAGTGAAGGAGAAATAAAATAAGCTTTAGGTAATATCAAAAAGTCTAGAGATTTCTGTATTTCAGGGGTAAAGAGTGGCAAACATTAAACTGCTGAGGAGTTAAGAACACTAAATGTGGCCGGGCAGGGTGGCTCACACCTGTAATCCAGGCACTTTGGGAGGCCAAGGTGGGTGGATCACGAGGTCAGGAGATCGAGACCATCCTGGCTAACATGGTGAAACTCCATCTCTACCAAAAAAAAAAAATTAGGCAGGTGTGGTGGTAGTGCCCGTAGTCCCAGCTACACGGGAGGCTGAAGCAGGAGAATGGCATGAACCCGGGAGATGGAGCTTGCAGTGAGCTAAGATCACACCATTGTACTTGAACCTGGGTGACAGAGTGAGACTCCGTCTCAAAAACTAAAACAAAACCAATAACAAACAAGCAAAAAAAAAAAAAAAAAAAAAAAAAAGAAAAAACTAAATGTAAACATGATCATTGATTTGGGCAAGACGTAGGTTATTGGTGACGTTTACTAATTTAGAAGAGTGTGCTGAAAAGTTAATGAAAAGTGAGGAAGTAAAAAGAGTGAGTGTAGACAATTTTGTTGATATGTTTCCTATAAAGGAGAGAAGATAATTCGAGCAAGAGATTAGTGGAGGATTAAAAAGAAAGCAAAATATTTGATTTAGTGTATTTAGTGTATTTAGTCCATTAGTGTATTTCTTTAAAATTAGTGATACCGAGACATGTTTACGAACTGTGATTGGGAGAAAAGACTAAATTAAGCATGTAGAAGAGAGAGGCGTAATTGAAGAAGTGAAGTCTTTTAGGGTACAACAGCATATGGGAACCAGGCCTTATACAGAAGCAGGAGCACTTCATTATCACAAAGTACAAGTAGGTAGGCGAAACTGTCATTAAGTTAATTAATTTATGTAGTGTTGTATGCACTTTTGTAGGAATTATGTAACAAATTCATCCACTGATACTAAATGGGCAAGACATTTTTTGAAGATTTAGCGGACAATAAAATGTGTAGTCATTCTTGAGAATGGGAAAGGGAATTTCCTAAAGGAGTGATATGAAGATCAAGCAGTATTGCTATGAAATTAGCAAGCACAGCTCTGTAATTTTTCTCCAGTACCGTTCAGCTGCTGTAGATCAATGTGAATCAGCAGATGGCTCAGTATAAACAGTATTTGGCTCTCATCAATTGAGTAAAAGGGAAAATGAGGGGCACGGGAGGCCGAGATATTTGCAAAAGCAGTAAAGATCCCCTTTGTTGCATTTCTTCCTTAACCTTACTGTTTTTCTCTTCTGCCCATGAGGTGTCAGCTAGAAGATTACTGACTATGTAATTCTGCAGCCAGTAGACCATAATATGATGAATCTTTACTGAACATATTGCTGTGTCATGACCTCCGTTATGGATAAATGTGCCTCCTCAAATTCATATGTCGAAGCCCTAGCACCCAGTGTAGCTGTATTTGGAGATGAGAACTCTACAGAAGTAATTAAAGTTAAATGAGGCCTAAAGGGAGGGTCCCTGATCTGATAGAATTAGTGTCTCTATGAGAAAAGACACCACGGAGCTTCCTTTCTCTCTCCCTGTGCACACACTGAGGAAATTCCATACAAAAACATAACAAGGAGGCGTATGTCCACAAGCCAAGAAAATAACCCTTGCCAGAAATGAATTGACCAGCACCCTGATAATGAATTTCCAGCTTCCAAAATTGTGAGATAATAAATTTCTGCAGTTTAAGACACTCAATCTGCTGCTGACAAACACAGTCCCCTTTTCTCTTCTCTCCCAGAAGGGTCAGAAAGGGTATTTGAGATGGTACCATAACTTGTAGGAGGAAAGCTAAGTTGGCAAAATTTTACAGCATTTCTTTTGTTATTTTTTCACCGAATCTATTAAAAAAGAGGAAATGGAGCAAAGTTTGAAAACTTTTGATAAAGCCTTTATCCCCGCCAAAGATAATTATCTCTATTTAACAGGTGAGAAAACAAGAGCCTTAGGAAAGTTATAAGATTTGATTAAAGTTATGTATTAACAACAAAAAAGGAGATGAAGTAATGTGTCAGGGATCTGGGAAATCATTAAGCACGACAGGATTAAAGCTTATGCTAACTAGCAATACTGAGATTTTATAGGTGAAATAAAAACAGTTGCAAATATCTCAATTTGAGCAAGAATCTTGGCATTTCTGTGTGTTAATGAGTTAAACAGAGGGCCAAGGTGAACACTGTATCATCAAATGGGGCATTGTGTAGTCAGGAATGTGTAATTGCCAAAAGAGCTATAATGCTCTTTTGAGGCTCCTGGAAGGTAACTTCAGAACTCATGAACTAAGGGTTTCCTGGAGTCACATCATATCAGTCCAATCTCTCCACAGGAGTTTTTGAATATTGAGTTCAAGTACATATACAATAAATCAATTGATCGTAGATAGATAATAAACTCTTAATAAAACTTGAGGCCGGGCGCGGTGGCTCAAGCCTGTAATCCCAGCACTTTGGGAGGCCGAGACGGGTGGATCACGAGGTCAGGAGATCGAGACCATCCTGGCTAACATGGTGAAACCCCGTCTCTACTAAAAATACAAAAAACTAGCCGGGCGAGGTGGTGGGCGCCTGTAGTCCCAGCTACTTCGGAGGCTGAGGCAGGAGAATGGCGTAAACCCAGGAGGCGGAGCTTGCAGTGAGCTGAGGTCCGGCCACTGCACTCCAGCCTGGGTGACGGAGCGAGACTCCGTCTCAAAATAAATAAATAAATAAATAAATAAATAAATAAATAAATAAAACTTGAGACACCGAAGTTCAGGTGAGCTTCACAGGTTCATAATGTCTTATGCATGTCATTTCAGATCAATGGCTGGAGGATAATACATCTTCAGAATGACAGAAACATTGCTTTGGGAACCCTTCCAGACTGCACCCTTTGTGTTCCTTCCCTTGACTGATTTTTTTTTTTTTTTTTTTCCTCGAGAGAGAGAGATTATTTTTTTCCTTGAGACGGAGTCTTGCTCTGTCTCTGGGCTCAAGAGACTCTCCTGCCTCAGCCTCCTGAGTAGCTTGGATTACAGGCTCACACCATCATGTCCAGGTATTTTTTGTATTTTTAGTAGAGACAGGGTTTCACTATGTTGGCCAGGTTGGTCTCGAACTTCTGACCCCGTGATCCACCTGCTTCGACCTCCCAAAGTGCTGGGATTATAGGCGTAAGCCACTGCGCCCGGCCTCTTGACTGATTTTTAATGTATCCTTTTTCTGTAATAAGTGTAGCCACTAGCCTGATAGGTTTTAGTGAGTCCTGTCTTTCCAAACTAACGAATTTTTGAAGAATTCATCAGTCTTTGTAATGAAAATTATCGAACCTGAGAATAATTTGGGGAAACTCTTGAACTTACAGTTGGTGTCATAATATAGAGTGATCTTATGTGAACTTCCCTCTGACTTTATAGTTGGAACTCAACTTCTTGAAGTTAGAGTCGGATGTCATGAACATACTTGGCCGTCTGGAGGACTGTGCCAATAACTTCACAGTTCGACTAACTCTCAGTAGACTTAAGAAAGCTTGAGTTAGATGTCAGCAAAAAATAAAATATTAGTTCAATTTAGATTACACTTTTCTTCAGCATATCCAAGTAGCAATATATAGAAAGCAATACTAAAGAATTAATATATCCAATTCTTGAGTTCAAGACAGAGATCATAGAGATGTAGATTTGGTTGTCTATAACACATAAATTATATTCGGAAACTTGTGGGAATGGCATCATTCAAGACAAAATTATGAAGGAACAGTTACCTAATTACTTTCAGTGGTTCATTCTGTCATGTGAGAGGTGAATCAGTGTTTCATTACAAATAAATAAATAAATAAATAAATGTAGCATGGCTAAATAAATTTTAGAAATTAAAAAGATAGTACTTGATCTTTTAGAGATTCATAATGAATGCTAGTGGATTATATGTTCTGAAAAGCTATTCTCTAATGTTTAACTTTGCTTCATTGTTTAAAAATATGACTTTGGAAACATAGTTATTAAATATTATGTTATTTTGCTAAGGCTACCATAGCAAATTAATTTCCTCACAGTTCTGGAGGCTAGAAACTGGAAATCAAGGTATTAGTAGGTTGGCTTTTTCTAAGGGCCTCTCTCCTCGCTTGTAGATGATCACCTTCTTCTTGTTTCTTCACAAGTAATATGTTGAGAGATATGGAGGAAAGGGTGTAGATAGCACATATTTTCAAAGCATATGCTTTTTTTCTTGTCTATTATCATTACAAATAAGGGTTAGCTATTTTATTTATCTGGAAATACTACTGAAAACAATTGCTTTGGTGGTAATAATAATAGCAATAGAAAACCCTCAATTATAATTTTTTATCCACAAGACATAGTATCACACCCTCAGATACAATGACATTCATTCAAATTCTGGTCTACAAACCAATGATTGTGTAACAGTTTCCTTCTGTTATTATTGTGTTCATTTGTTGTCTAGAGTACTACTAAAAACTAATGCTCATGTACTCTTCCAGCAATACAGTTTCCTTTAAACAATGGAATCACATAAACCTCCAGAGAAGTTTGAATCATAATTACTGCATTTATGTAATGTTCTTCATAAGACCTACCTTAATTCCCCTCCAAATTTTTTACTTCTTGAGAATAATCCATACTTATCTCCTATGCAAGACTGCAAGGCCTTGAGGATGTGATCTGAGTCTTATGTATAATTACATCCAGTACTATAATAAATATTCACTGTTAAGTCAATAAATACAAAATATTGGCAATTAACTTTTTCTGTCTTCAAGTCATTCACGCCTTGTTGTAAGGACTGATTCATAATCACCCATGTAAGGAATATCAGAAAATCATGATGAAATAATTTTAGGTTTCTGATTTTAAAAATATAAGCTTGATGTAAAGGTTAATGAGAATTCTTACCTTGTACATTTAATGTAATTAGATGGAGAAGGAATGTAAATGTGATGGAAATAGTTGAAAAAATTGAATGTATATATATATGTATGATCAGAAAAATAGATAATTTTATGTTATATTTTCAACTCACATAAAGTATATGAATAAAACTGCCTGATTTAGAGTATGGAGCTGCAAGTCAAATGAGAATAATTTGTTACTAGTTAACTAGGGAATCATTGACAGTTGATACACAGGTGAATTTAAAGAACAGTTATAGTGTTAATTAAAACTAATGAGGACTTATTTTTTTAAAAGGTGATGTTTGAAGTAGGAGTTATCCAAATCAGGTGATGGAACTGATTGATCTATTAATAGACTGAATGAATCATTCATTTGTTCATTCAAAAATATTTAATGAGAGAATTCTGGGAAGTGAAGACTGGAGATGTAGCAGGAATAAAAAAGATGGGATTCTTACCCTCATATAATTTATATTTGATTGGGCCTTATGGATAAATTAATAAGACCAATAAAATATTACCCGTTGGGAAGGCAATACATGAATGGATTATATAAATATTTATTTGGTGAAAGATATTCTATACAAGTAGTCAGAAAGAGCACTCAGAGAAAGTGACACTTATTTGATCTCAAAAAGCAAAATAGTGAGCCTCATAAAGATTTTGAAGAAGGGAAATGATTGAACTACTATGTAAACACTACCTCTATATGACTGTGAATCAGATGTTTACCACGCGGAAAAGGAAAATTGTCACTATCAAAAATGACCAACTTACACAGTTCAACAACAGAAACAAAACACACACACCCATACACACACACACATGCACATCTCATCAGTATAAAATACTAAGCATTTGTTTAGCTCAGCATTCTGTGAATTCGGGGTCAATGGATCCAGGCTGGACTTGGTTCAGAGGCAGGCTCTACTCTACCTGTCCCTCTTCTTCCTGGGACCAGCGAGGGAAGCTAAGCATGCTTTTATGATGATCATGACAGAAAAGCAAACGAGTAAACAGACATTCACAAGCACGTTGCAAATTTAACCACTGCTGTGTCTGAAGACGTCCTGTTATCTGAAGTCACTCATGTTGTGAAACCCAATATCTAGGACTGAGTAACTGTACTCCTCCCATGGGGATGCATGAATAGTTCTGAGAACAAAAATAAAAGTTTGAGATCCTTTGGCACTTAAAGGTAGTCCATATGTACCTTTTATCCTACCTTCACTACTTCTGATTTTTTTTTTTTTTTCTCATCAATGTAAATGCACATAGATTGTAGCTACAAGGGAAGCAGGGGCCACCACATGAAGCCATAGCCACCACAGGAGATTGGGCACAAATAGACCAGCCACATTCTCAGTAGTGAACAGACTGCAAGAAAACAGTATTTTTCTTTACCACTGTAATAAATGGTCCAAATTAGGTGTTATAGAGGCCTCAAATTTTTTAATTTGCAACATGGTTTAAATTGATCCTGAGGAACTCCCTGACTTATTCTGGCTTAGTTATTATTTCTTCATTTAGTAATAAGAAACTATTATTCACTAAGTATTCTAAAGTATCATTGGATTTGAACAGAAAAATAGATAATTTTGTTTTATATTTTAAACTCATATAAAATCTGTAATTTAATTCGTGACCTTCTGAGCAGTTTATAACAGCTGAAATAAGTAATAGCTAATATTGATACTTTTGTAGCTCTAAGGAGGCTAATGTGGGCATATGTTGTAAAGTTACATGCTCAATAAGTTTATGGCTTTAAAATCTAAGAGTTAATAAATGCTATAATAGGTTAGTGAAGATGATATACAACTCCAAATATTAAATGATTAATTAGTGTTCTGTTTTTTAAAGCTACAGAATCTCAATGGAGTTGTAAGCCAATGTTACTCAACACTCAGTAATCAAGTATAATATCTGAAAAATAAAACTATATTAGTAGGTTATTTCTAAGACTGTTGTTAAGGTCATTTTTAGCTCTCAAGACTGTTCCAAGTCTCATTGTAGGAATCCAGACCTGAAAAAAGGAGACAGTGGAAGTACCAATTATAGCCACAAGAGGGTAGTCTTCCCACAAAAAAGTCGTAATATATTTTTGTTTCCCTTATGTCAGCATTATGTTATTAAAATTCGAATTTTAGAGGCTGTCAATTGAAGGCAGAATTTATGACCTACAATTTTTATAGCCACAAGTATTTAAAACTGTTTAATGATGGACTAACATAAAAAACAAGTGGAGATGAACCATGATATATTAGTAAGCAAAACATGCTATTTGAGTAGTTATGATTTTGTCTGGATAAGTAATATTTTTCAGGTGTAACCAGTTTTCAAAGAATAATGTATTTGTGGAACATGTGAAGAAAAACAGGATACTCTTGAATCATATATGGATTCTTTAATTTTGGGTAACAGAATAGCCTCTCTTTAGAATAATCCTCCAAATTTTCTCTTATTTTTGTACTGACTATGAAAGGTTTTTACCTTTCATTCTGTTCAAGTGCTTGGCTAAAAATATTTCACAAGGTATGTACTAAGAAAAACTATTTTATTGTTGTTGTTTTGTTGTTTTTCTTTTTTGAGACGGAGTGTCATCCTGTCACCCAGGCTGGAATGCAGTGGCGCGATCTCATCTCACTGCAACCTCTGCCTCCTGAGTTCAAGTGATTCTCCTGCCTCTGCCTCCCCAGTAGCTGGGACTACAGGTGAGTGCCACCACGCCTGGCTAATATATTTATTTATTTATTTATTTATTTATTTATTTATTTATTTATTTATTAGAGACAGGGTTTTGCCACGTTGGCCAGGCTGGTCTCAAACTCCTGACCACAGGTGATCCACCCTCCTCGGCCTCCCAAAGTGCTGGGATTACAGGCGTGAACCACCGCGCCCAGCCAAAAAAGTTTATTCTTTTGTTGTCTTTAAAAGTGTAGCAGTCCAGTGTATGAAAGATCTTTTGCTGTATAAAAGAGGAGACAGGAATTCTCATCTCAAATTTGTTACTAATTAACCAAGAAGTTTAATTGACAGTAACCAATATATTCTCAGTTAATTTCTCAGTTGTTTGAAATGTAAAACAAAGAGTTTGAGGCGGTGTACTTGGAGATGTTTCTTTGAATTTCCCCCCATTCTTTCCCCTACATTGGTATGTCCTCTTTATGAAGAAAACCATAAAGAACAAGAGTTAATTCATGCTGCATCTGATTCAGCTCTGAGCTAGCATTGCTTTGATAAAGATACTGTTTCTTTGTGGAGCAGATTTAAATGCCAACTGATTTCAAACCAATAGTGCTTGAAAGCCCCTCTGCTTATCTTATTTTTTCACTGCTCCTTAAATTTCTCGTTCAAACACTGAAAGTACATATGAATCAGGACTTTAGATCAAAGGTAAAATGAGTGTTTCATAACTGCTTTCTTCATAGCTCAGAAACTATCCCATGGATTGTATCTAGTAAGAAGAGTGAGCAAATGTATGTTATAATCTATTTTACCAGTCCTTGCTCAAAGTCTACAGTTAGCACACTAAATAATGAATTTCTCTTTGTGAAAAGTTGAGTAAGAGACTGCCCGTGGGGGCTATCTGGTAGTGATATTGAACATCCTTATTTGCTGAGAGGGTCAAGGCAACCATTTCCATGACTGTTCTTTTTATCAGCAGGTGTGATCACAATAAAAGACAATTCAAGAATGACCTTTTCCGCTCTAAGGAACATGATTCTTCAGTCAAGGGTGTGCAAATCACTGTGCTCCTTGACTGGAGCTTCAAAACAGTATCTCAAACTCAATTCTAATTAGCTATAAAAGAGCTCTTTATCTGACAATTATGTTGTTGCACAGGTGTGTTGCTGCTGGAAGAACCATTCCACCACTCAGCTCAACAATGTGCATATGTTCATCTTGTTTGACTTGGTTTATGATTCTCTGCCATAGTGCTGCCAAATAAATTGTTTTCAAAATGTTAACTACCTTATGCGGAAGATTGGTTTGCTATCATTTTAGTATATGACTTTGCTTCGTTCATTAGATCACTTCTGTCCTTTAAATTTTCCCAAACACAAAACTGAACAGAATTCCAATCCCTCACTCCCTGTGTGGTGAATCTGAGCATAAAAGTGGATACAATGAACCATTCTTTACAAGACAAAAATTTAGCTTCTCCCCATTCCTCTTATTGCTTAAGGCTAAAGAGGCAGAGAAAATAAAGTTAACAGAAGGAATATAGGGATGTAGCATATCAAGCAGGTGGCTAAAGCAATTCTACAACACTCTATGGATTCATGGAACAAGAAATTGATGCTAATGACCAGGGATTTAGATGGCTCTGCCTCACTGACAATAGCATTGTTAGGTGATGGAACTATTGCAATCACTGTCAGCTATTTTTCTTACCAACAGGCAAAGGACTAAATAAAGCATGCAGGCAGGGAACTAATATTTACTCAATCTTAACTATATGCCAGATGCTCTCTCAGAACCTCAAAACAAGCCTGAAAGGCTGATGTCATTATTTCCATTGTTCAAATGAGGAAACAAGGACTTAGAGAAATTGAATAATTTGTCAGAGTTTACATATCTCATTAGTGCCAAGGCATGAATTTCAACCCAAGTATATATTATTCAAAGATCAAGTATTCAAAATAGTTTTTCAAGTATTCTACGTTGCTTCTCAGAAATTAAGGAAAAACAATGCCTCCCTGATGTACTTTTATCTTTTCCATACCATATTTCTTGGTCTAGAAGTCTTCAGTGACATTTTTCTCTTGTTACTGAAGAGAATAGCAAATTCTTTGTCCATGAAAACTGTTGTTAAATCGCCTACCCTGTTTCAACAAGGCCTCTTTTCCAATAGCATATTTCTCTTTTTTCTCTTGCCAGGGAAAATAGAAAATGCTTCATGAATATTCAGAAAGAGATGTTCTGATAGCTACTATCGTTACCTATAATGCAATATTGAATGAAAACAAGGACTTACAGCATTCTCAAAATAAACTGAAACTGTGAAAAAAATCAAAAGATATACAATACGTTGTATTGGTATTCAGAACGCCTATAGTCCTTTGGCTCAATTCTCACAGATGCATAAAATCATATTTGAAATCAGCGCATTAAAATTCTCTGACTTGGACAACATATCTTTATCAAAAATCTTTTAGTAACAAACTTTAAAGGACACTCTGGATATAATAGCAAATGTCTGACATTTTCCAAGTCCATTTGATAATATCTTCTTCACAAAGCAATAGAGAGTGATCATAAAAATATAAAGCCATTAATAAGATTTAATGTAATAACAAAATACACATGTGTCAGAGAAAATGAGAATGAACATCAGTAAATTCAGATCTCTTCATTTTAGCTAGTGCCTCAGAATGATGCTCCTCTCAATGACAGTTTGCATTTCACTTGCACATTTGCAAAAAAAAAAAAAAAAAAAAAAGATATTTACATTTTAGGAAAATGGGATAAATACGTTCATATTCTCTTGTACATATTTTTATACTTTTAATGAAAACCAAATGTATTATAGATAGAATAGATTTGGAAAATATTGTTTTCAATTCTGAACATAGTAATTAAGAAGTTAAAGCATCTTCAGTGCTTCTTCAAAGATTGTTTTTTCCCAAAAGTTTGCTAACAATAAGTCTTCTTTATATTCACCAATCAGCAATTACTTCTACCTCTTGAAACAGATCAGTTTTCCAAAGAACTTTGGTCTGACTGTTCAAAACATATTGAGTAAATTATATGCTGTCACTAAACATACACATATACATAAACACACACAAACGTATGTTTAGGTTTGCCACTTGATAGTATAAAGGCTTGACATTCAACCTACATTGTACCTGAGTAATTAGAAAATTTTGAACCATTTTTTTCCAATGTCCTAGGATTTTAAAACTCTCTCCTCAGGTAATTCTAATATGCCACCCATATCATGTACCACTACTTAACCCTTGTGTTCTTTGGCAGTCAATTCTCTATTGCTTCCTATGGCACCTGAGCTCATCCATTTCAGAGGCTGCAGCTGAAAACTGTCCTGGACCTTCCCTAAGGTCCAGTCAATAGCTGAGGACATGCCACATTGTCCACCTATACTATACGACAAAACTGTTCTGTCTTATGCTTAGACTGGCCAATGAATGACTGAGTAACTCTCTTAGAGTTGGAGGCTTTTATTCCTGTGGAAACAAGGAAAGGATCCAAAATACCTGTTTTACTCCATTCCACATCTGTTCCAGTATCTCTCATCCCTATAATTTTGTCTCATACTTCAATTGGATTCTGTCATAGAATTTATCAAAAATTCCAATTGTTTTACTCATCTTCCTGTCATATTGGATGTTCTCTCTTATGATAAAGTGTAATCCGTAAAAGCAACCACATTTTTTTTTTCAATTCCTGATGCCTTCACATGTTGTCAAGCACACAACAGGCCTCCAGTGAGCATATTTTGTTTCCATAAATGAATGATTACAAAAAAGAGTTATAAAGAAAGAGACATTAGGATAGGTGGCCCTCCAGAAGACCAAGATCTTCTGATTTCCTTCCCATGAATGCATTAGGTAATAGGAGTGTGCAGCAGTGACAGGAAGGAGTTTGCTCAGGAAGGCCCTGATGGTATCCACTGCTCCTACAGCTGGGACCTCAGCCCATGTTAAGGGGTCTTGAGGATCATGTTTTAAATTTTAACATATGCCCTTTTAATGTACTCTAATTTAAACAGCAGGTGGTTGAGGCTATTACTTTTGCCTTAGGAAAATTCATGAAGTGAAAGTGTCAATCATGTAGGTCAAACACTAAGATCAAAACATAATCCTTTAGCATCTCCCCAAGCAGTTGGAAAATAGTCTCAGGATCTTCAGTAGACCATCCCCACGGATCACACTCTGAAAAATATGGGTATATTTCTGGGAATTTTAAACAAGAACTATTGTTTTTAATATCCCTAAACATAATATATCGACAAATTTTTAAAGAATCATATACGCGATTAAGCAGTAGGTGGTATGGGTCAGTCATATAAGTGTGCACGTGTGTGTGGGCATGTTTGAGTGTGCATGTGTCTGTCGGTGTATGAGTTTACTAATATATATAAATAATTGCTTTATTTGCTGTATGTATAGATTAACATGTTTGTGTACAATATATATAATTGGCTCCGATATGCTATGTATTCTGACACATTATACATTTATTCATATTATACAAATGAGGAAACTAAATGTACGAATGGTTAAATATGCTATTTAATGCTACTTAGTTAACAAAGAGGAGTAAAATAATTTGT
The DNA here is from genome assembly GCF_007565055.1 of Rhinopithecus roxellana. Classification (NCBI taxonomy): domain Eukaryota; kingdom Metazoa; phylum Chordata; class Mammalia; order Primates; family Cercopithecidae; genus Rhinopithecus; species Rhinopithecus roxellana. The sequence goes on along the minus strand of NC_044550.1, from coordinate 43,426,628 downwards.
TCAAAATCACAATTACAGTCTTATTGCTGTTATCTTACAGTCCTTTTCTTTGAAATTATGCAGAAAAATTACCCAAAATATATTTTATCAAGAAAATATCGCAAATCCTGCATTGACAAACAAGAGAAGGATACATAATTTCACTACCTATCAATCAACATAGCCCAGTATCTAGAAGTACATGGAGAAAACAGAATCATTTTAGGCTTAATCTTATTTGTATAAAGAAATATTCACAAACAAAAATATTTTAAATTCTCATGAAGTATTTATTTTGTAGTATCTTATTATATTAGAAAAAAATTGTTTATTATGTTAGAATATACAAAATTAAATAAACTAGGGATTATTTTTCTCCTAAAGAAAACCTAATGACTTCTTGTGTTGTTTTTGCAACTTGGTGTTATATTTGTTACTTTTTGTTTGTTTGTTTGAGACGGTGTCTCGCTCTGTCGCCTAGACTGGAGTACAATGGCCCGATCTGGACTCACTGCAACCTCCACCTCCCGGGTTCAAGCGATTCTCTTGCTTCAACCTCCCAATTATCTGGGACCACAGGCACATGCCACCACTCCTGGCTAATTTTTTGGATTTTTGGTAGAGATGGGGTTTCACCGTGTTAGCCTGGATGGTCTCAATCCCCTGACCTCGTGATCCACCCAAAGTGCTGGGATTACAGGCGTGAGCTACCATGCCTGGCCTATTTGTTACTCTTAATGAAAAATAAAAGTAAGTGGAGGTAAACAGACATAGAAACTGATGGTGGAAGGCCCCAGAATTAGGGAGTTACTACAAAAAACAAATATTTTCTAGTAATAGTAAAACTTTTGTAGATAAAATATTATTCTATAAGTGGAAAAAACAACTATGATATTAATTCTTTGGAAATTTTGGTTTATTCTGTTATCAATAATTAAATAATGCAAATAATATATATAGTAGCAATGGATTAAAATGGCTGGTATAAGTTTATACTTCAAGTTGCTTAGAAATAGATTCCCTTGCAGAAACGCAGTGTATTTCTGTAAATAAGCAGGTCAACTTGGGGATAAAATACTAATGGCAACATGCTTAGGCAAATCTGGTTATGGCATAATATTCATAACTTTTATACTATAACTTTATTATCTGAATGTTTGATATATAATTTAACATAAAATATAGAATATTTATATTTGAAATATAGCACAGGGTAACTAAATATCTCTGGATACCTTTTCTGCTTCACAATTACCTATTCTAGTAATCTCATTTACATATTGTTTACTTAGCAATTCTAGTTGGGTGGTATTGATGGAACTTGCCAGAATAGCAGGTGTACAGGGCAAAGAGTAAATTTGTGTATCATGACAGCTGATTTCTATTAGTATGGCCAGCCAAGCTGTCTTCTCTATGTATTTGAGCCTGAGCCTCAAATACTGTACAAAGCTTATGTGTCAAAAAACACCTTTTTAAAAACACTGCCCTTTTAAAACCTCAAAAGCCTATTTTTAACTCTGTTGATCCAAATATAACAAGATATTGACCAAATTCTATACAATTTTCTGTAATGATTCTATTTTTCTTTTCTGATTAGCTACTACCTTAGGCAATCCTATGGTAACATGAACACTACAATGATTCAGTTGAACCATATCTCATTTATACATTCATATATACAGGTTGTTTGATATGAGAAATCCTATGATCAGATCTTTTTAAGTGTTGGAGTATTGGTGGGGGACTCAGATCACTATAGATTTTTAGTCATAATAAATACCAAAAAATGTAAGTTTGATGTTGCATTGCTTGTTTTTCCTTCTGACATACTCTGTTATTTCTCAAAAGGGGAAAATAGAATAATAGTAACATTCACATAAAGAAAATTAATCAATCAATCATAGGTATAAAGGTTTCATCGCATCTTCTAGGTCGTCCTGCCAACTCCTGAGGGCTGGATGAGATTGTCACTGAAATCTTCTTTCTGGTTATTTATCAAAAATAGTACCAAAAGTGTCAATAAGGAGAATATTTTTTTCTGATGTATTAATGCTCAAAGCTCAGAGTAAATGTTATTAATATTCATTGCAGCAGAACTTTCATTGTTACCATGGTCAGAGATCATTTGGAAATGATTTTGTTGTGACTGCTAATAAAGACATCAGCAGTTCCACAGTCATTTATTAGTCAGATTAAAAAGCCTCTATTTTAACACTGTAAGAGTTGTTAGAACATATTACTTCTTTGTTTGATTTTTTTGTTTGTTTGTCTTCTTATTTGCTTATTCAGTTATTTGTTTTAAAGACGTTTCAGACACAGCAGGCCTCATTCTACCAGAGCTTTGAAAAAGACATGAGCAATATACATCCATTTAAAAAATATGAAAATTAGCAATTCAAAATTTAAATTCTGTGTGTAAAACAATAAGTCTCTGAAGGCCAAACTAGATCACGAAAAGAAAGGGGGGATACAGATTTACAAAGGAGACCAAAGAAATAATGCTCTCAAGTAAAGATTTTTTGAATTAGCCTCAAATGAGAGGAACATGTAGTGATGCTAGACAGAAGCTATTTATTGGTTCAGACAGGAAATTCTAACATTGCATGGCTTTATGTTCCCCAGGATGTGTGACTTCCATTTTCCCATTTTCGCACCATTAAGTATTATATGATTCCTGACTACTGCTATGATTCACTTTTGAACCTCTCAGCTTTCCTTCTTTTAAAAATACCCATTCTGCTATATGTCATATTTTACTTGCAGTTTAAGATGGAATAATTTTATCTTAATTTCAAGTATCTGCTTCATCTTAATATAAGTACTGCAATTTTACTGATTTCTAAAAACCACATAATTTCCATATTCATCTGAATTTTCTTAACTGATGATATACTTTAATTAGTGTAAATGTTCATTCAAAGTAATATCTGAGTAAAATATGATTGTGTCGGTAGTTTATCACATTATAAAGTTTAATTAGATTGTCACAGAGTAAAAGGGACATGGATGATATTAATTGATTATCTTTAAAGTAATAATAATGAAAAATCAGTTTAAAATAGTCAATAGCCAATATTCAGTTTCATATTGTTGTGAACTTCAGCCGTGGTATGTGTGCAATGCTGTCGATGAAGTAGAGTAGCTATGTAACTGAGATATAGTTACTTTTCATATAGATGGGACAGTAATATGTAGACCATTGTGGGCTGATGCTGCTCCTGCCCAAACTAATGACTTGCCCGGCAGGTTACATAAGGCTGTGGCCTTTCCAGCCTGGTACATTTTTCGTCTACCTGGGCCATATTAACATGAAAAAGTAGGAATGTATGCTAGGGATACTAGGGTAGCATTGGGAAGTGACCACTCCATTGCATAGACATTGATGTCTGATACCAACAGCCTTAAAGTAAAATTACTTCTATAACTTTAAAAATCATTTTCTCAAATACCTCCTTGCAGTTTTACATATATATATATGCATATGTGTACATATATATATATATATGTATTTAAGTTTAAATCATTGAAAACAGAAAAGGATCCTATTTTGTGGTACATAGTCTATTAATTTTGTGAACTTTCTATTAGAAAAAGAAAATTTATAATGCACAATTATAAATAAAAAATTAAATATGAGAGAATATTTAAATAGAAAATAAATTGCAAATGTAAAAGCTGACAAGTAAAGTAAATATCCAGAAAAACAACACATTGTTATTAATTTACTGCCTGACACTCATTTGTAATACTTTTCTTAAATACCAATATTGTTGGCAGCTTACTTTTTGATCTCGACTTCATGTGACAATGATTTTGTAATATTATCTACAGAGAGAAGAAATAAATTAGTCTTTCTTTTAATATGCTGAAATTTATTTTCTTTTTTTAGTTGGAATGTATAATGTACTTGACTTTACAAAGATACATACTTGTTAATTTTTATTGTTTTACAGTTTTTGTCTACATGCTCAATAATTCTAAAATTCTTATTTTATGTAATTCCCATGGGGGAGAAAAAAAAAAAAAAAACCTTAAGTTATTTGTTGTACTCCCAATTGTCAAAACTGCATTATCAAGTATATTCCCGATAACAGAAAATTTCTGTTTAAAATGGGCATCAATAAGAATCTACTAAAAACCATATATATCTATTGACTGGAAAAATTTTCTCCAGAACAACTTCTGGCTCCACACCTCTCAAACTCTACTTCTTCTACAGTACCCAGATGCTCCAAGTTCTAGATGCCACTGGACATACTCATATCACAATACAACTTCTGGCCTTGTAATGATAATGGGTGAGTGGTCACTATGAGTGATGAGAATATACATGAAAATGATTTTTATGCTAGGATGACTAACAACAGTCAAATTCAGGAAGTGGATTTGAATTGTATGAATTTATCTCCCTAACCCCAAACCAAATGTATCACCAACTCAGTTTCCCCTTTGAATCACAAAATTCCCAAGAAACTTTAAAATCACATACAGATTTGTGAATGAGGATAAGTAGAATTGGAATGAGACAAAGGTCTTAACCAATTGTAGTTGAAGTAACTTATTTTTGAAAATATAAAAAGAACATATGACCTCATAAACACATTTTTAGGGCCTCTCTCAGGTCTTCATTGGAAAAACTACTGTGCAACTGAAGAGCTCTGAACTACATTTATGTTGTTTATTGTTCTCCTTGAAGTAATGTTTTTTCTTTGTCCTCCAAAAAATTATCTTAAATAAATATATTTAATGTTTGATATGATTTTTTCTTGTTCTCTCTAATACTTCTCCTAAGCAATAAAAATGTTGTATATAAAAATATATATTTAAATTTTTATTTTTTATTTTCTGGAATAAAAATTCTTACAATTATTATTTGTACCCAGATCATCAAAACAACATAAATATATTACATATTTTAAAAAATATTATATTTTATAATGCATCATTTAATGAGAGTTTTTTTTCAAAGACCAGTGAGAATTATTTATTATTAATAGGAGACATTTTTCAGTTTCCAATCATTTCCTACTTTTCTATAGCTATAAGTACCAAGAAGTCTTCTTAATGTAAGTAAGAAAAACATGGAATTTGGTTATAGCAACGCTAATAGTTGAAATATTTTCTTACATGCTGCATATCACACAATATATCATCTAATTATTTTATATATTACAACTCAGCTACCGTCTTCTTCATTGTACTAAATGTCTCCTAATTTGAAAGAGTCTTTCAAGTCTTATAACTTCTGTTTCTGCTTACTGTTAAGTAAATAAAAAAAAAAAATTTCCCAAGACTTTCCATGGATAATTATTTATTAATTATATGAATTACTTAAAGATGACTTTCTATGTAGTTAAAAAGTGTCAACACAAGTCTTATAAAATTGCAAATGAGAAGAATATTTTAAAAATTGTATTATACTTTCTTTTACAATAACAGAAATAAATAATAAAAAGGTTTGGCTATTAAACAAAAACTATTGTCACCCATACCACTCACTTTATAATACATCTGAATTCTAACTTCCAAAATTATCTAATTTCAAATGCCATACTTTTCTTTTTACAGAAATGCATATAACAATAGGTAAGACATTAAACTTTACTATTAGTTTAACATAACCTTACTGAAAGGACCTTCTCAGATATCAAATTTTATACTATGCCTTATTTGATGCCCTTGACCTTTTTATATCCCAACGTGTAAGATTTGGAATGGTTAATTTGTTTTTTATTCAAAGGAATTGTAAAAAGTTAGATAAAGAAGGAAAACTCGTATGAAGTCAAATTGCAAGCATACTCTGAAGCAGAAAAATTCTGGGAAAGAATACACATTATAATTTCAGATCTGGGATAAAATTTATCCAAGCTCCTCCTGAAAGTTTCTTCTATCCATTTTCAAGGTTTCTATCTTATTTCTTTTGCACTGCTTATTTGGGTGGTAAGCTTAAGAAAAACAAACCCTGAACTCTCAGCCAGCTCTCTCTCTCAAATCTTCATATTGACACAACTCATTTGGCTTCGGCCTTATTTAGTAGGTGTGTATCTTTTACTTATGTAATATACATAACTGGGAGAAAAATCCCCAAGTATAAGAGAATTAGTTTAGCATTTATTTTCAATAACTTAAAAATTGTATGTAAACACATGGCCATTTGAATAAACAAATATGCATTAGACCAGCATTTCTCAAATTTTAATATACATAAAATTTACTGGCATGTCTTGTTAAAATTTAGATTTTGATTCCATAGGTCTGTGATGGGAGCTGAGATTCTGCAATTTTAACAAGCACCCGGGTAATGCTGATTTGCAACTGGTTCACAGACTATACAATTAATAACAAGGCAGAAGATGATATTTATATATATAGGTGTATAAATGTGTGTGTGCACATGTATGTGTGTGTGGATGTAATATATATGCAATGTTGCTGGATCCATGTATATCATACACCTGTTTGTTGTGAAATAAGAATTCCATTTATTACACTCTGCTTTCTACTATGTGCAGAAGAAATAAGGCAGCTTTTAATCTAAGATCTAATGAGAGAGTTAAAATGACAATTAGATTAGTTTATTGCACTTCTCCACCCAAGAAGATATCTAATGGTGGGTTCTTTTCCATCTTCATAGCAAACCGATTTTCTTATATAATCAATTTCTTTAATGATTCTTGCAAGCTAGATTATATCATGAAGCTAATTGTATAGATGTAAAGAATAATTCTCAACTCTATCAGATTCAGCACCACCATTTTGTAACAAGTGCTTCTAATATTCTTTTTTATTCTGAACTGAAAAAACAAAACAAAACAAAACAAAACAAAAAAAAACAAAGTAAAACCTCAGGTATAATTAACATAATCAACAAAATGTCCTAATGCAAGTAAATTTTAGAATTCAATGGAAATAGTTATGCACCACACACACACACACACACACACACACACACACACACACACACAGATTGTAAATTCTTGAGAATGTCCATACTTGAAAGTGTAATGAAGTACACAGCGATTTTTGCATCTGTATGTAAGATCACCTCCAATAATGGAACTGTTAGAAGCATACTGATGAAGTTCTAGTGAATTATCAGATCCAATAACATGGAAAAGCAACTTTGTTATCAGTAATGTGATTTTCTGAAATGTGTACAATTTTTCAATTTTCCAAATAAAACAAGGTAAAATCTTTACCTTGATTTAGATTTCTAGGCATTACATTGCTTAAAAAGAAAACTAATATATCCTAAACTGTTAAAATTCAGCTTATATAGTAGTTATTTTAGTTAAATATAAAACGCTATTGAGATCTTGACTCATATAATCATAAACCTATTTCTTTACTTACTTGAATATAAGAGGGACATTTGAAGGTATCTTCAGTTCAGAGCTACACTTTTTGGTTTATTATAAAAAATCTAGCATCTTTGGCCTCTAACCAGTGAGTGTCAGCAGGGTAACTTGCCATTTTCTGTGACAACCAGGAAAAACAATTTTCTAATGGACTCTGTGATTGGGCACCACCCTACTGAAAACAACTAATTTAGAATATTTTTGAATGACTTATATGACAATTCACACACTTGACTCTGTATATTTTGTTTATTTTTATATTATTTATTTTGTTCATGACATCACTTTGATGTCATCAAAGACCTTTCTACTTCTCCATTCAAAATGTTCTTTCTTGGAAATACTATTGCTTAACAAATCTGACTTGATGATTCTTTTTTTGCTGTTTTAATTTATGCAATGGCTTTTTCGGATTCTTCTTATATTCATTTTAGCCACAGTAATTCTCTTTCATTGGATCTTTGCTTTCTACCTGTCTACTCAGTGAAGATTGGTATTTTCTAGTATGTTTAGCAACTCTTTTTTTTTTTCTGTCTCTATCGCTCTCATTCTCTCTCTTCCTTCCTCTCATTGAGCATATTCACTTCCATGCTTCTGACACCCAGATTTGAAAATTCTTAGCTGCATCCCACCAGGCCTGTTCTTTCAAGCACTAACTGAACATCTTCACATAGATGATTCACTGTTACCATACAGTTAGCATAACTAAAACAGAACTAGTTTACTCCTTGGGAATTGAACTAAGTTATTGCTTAAGATTCACTAGAATATAGGGTTTCAGAGCTAAGGCTCTAAAGCCAGATTTCCTGAGTCCAACCTTGGCTTTGTCTCTTATTTATTTATTATTATTTTTTTTGAGACGGAGTTTCGCTCTTGTTGCCCAGGCTGGAGTGTAATGGCACAGTTGTCGGTTCACCACATTCTCCGTCTTCTGGGTTCAAGCCATTCTCCTGCCTCAGTCTCCCAAGTAGCTGGGATTACAGGCATGCACGACCATGCCCGGTTAATTTTGTATTTTTAGTAGAGAAGGGGTTTCTCCGTGTCGGTCAGGCTCGTCTTGAACTCCCGGCCTTAGGTGATCCACCCGCCTCAGCCTCCCAAGAATGGTATTTCTTCATTTTGCTTAAAGCACCAGTGAAGTCATACTATTTCCCTGTGTACTATTTTCTCAATAGGTTATTATTAACCAGATAAGTTAGATACATTTTTGTAAGACATTCATAATTGTCAAATTTAAATCAAGAGATATTATTTTAATCCTGAGTTGGAAATCCAGTTTCAACTGTTGTGAGAACTTACAGTAATAATTATCCAAAGTGGAGTGATTTCAGGTCCCGTTGGTAGTGATATGTACTCGGCAGTTTGAAAAAGTCCCCGCTTAGTCTACTTTCTGCTTTGGGGTCACCTGGCTATATTTGGAGATGTTCTGGTTTTTACTTACCACTTACTCTTCACCAAAAAAAAAAAAAAAAAAAAAAAAAAAAAAAAAAAAAAAAAAAAAAAATGAAGACACTGTGTGCATGACAACGTAAATACTGTACGATTTGGCTGAATCATCCTTATAATTGTATTGCCTCTAACTTCTTACCTGCAACACCCAAATCAACCAATGAAACAGAACTTTATTTCCTGGATGATGCCACTTTAAAGCCATATAAGCCCTAGTTGAACCAGCAGTCTCTACCTAATATGTCTCTTAATCTAAATTATTCTTCTTAAGGTACTCAATTTCCTAGGTTCCACGTAAATAGAATATACTCCAAGTAGACAAAATTCCCTTCACTATGTATCTAAAAACTTTCTATAAATTTTTGATTTTCATAACATACATCATATTTAAATTTCTTTTTTATTAATATGCATCTTTCAAAATGGAATACGATTTCACTCACAGGAGTACTATGTTTTCTTTTTATAGAATCCTTCATTGGTGTTTTGAACATAGCAGACTTAAATGCCATGAATAATTTTGACATTTTTAGAATACATAAATATAATTTTGATAGTATGATGAAAATTTGCAAAGCCATGTTCTTCTAATGTGTGTGGAATAGAGAAGTGGTTAGAATGAGGTAATATTTGAAGTACACAGAAATTCTCTGATATGGTTTGGGTGTATCCCCATCCAAGTATCATTTTGAATTGTAGCTCCCATAATCCCCATGTGTTCTGAGAGGGACCTGGTAGGAGGTAATTGAATAATGGGGGAGTTTTCTGTGCTGTTCTCATGATAGTGAATAAGTCTCATGAGATCTGATGGCTTTATAAAAGGCAGTTCCCCTGTACACACTCCCTTGCCTGCTGCCATGTAAGATGTGACCTTGCAAAGACCAGAGGCAAATAAAACCACAAAGATGGGGAAAAAGCAGGGCAGAAAAGCTGGAAATTCAAAAAATAAGAGCGCATCTCCCCCTGCAAAGGAGCGTAGCTCATCACCAGCAACGGATCAAAGCTGGACGGAGAATGACTTTGACGAGATGAGAGAAGAAGGCTTCAGTCCATCAAACTTCTCAGAGCTAAAGGAGGAATTACGTACCCAGTGCAAAGAAACTAAAATTCTTGAAAAAAGAGTGGAAGAATTGATAGCTAGACTAATGAAGGCAGAGAAGGTCATAAACGAAATGACAGAGATGAAAACCATGACACGAGAAATACGTGACAAATCCACAAGCTTCAGTAACCGACTTGATCAACTGGAAGAAAGAGTATCCGCGATTGAGGATCAAATGAATGAAATGAAGCGAGAAGAGAAACCAAAAGAAAAAAGAAGAAAAAGAAATGAACAAAGCCTGCAAGAAGTATGGGATTATGTAAAAAGACCAAATCTACGTCTGATTGGGGTGCCTGAAAGTGAGGGGGAAAATGGAACCAAGTTGGAAAACACTCTTCAGGATAACATGCAGGAGAACTTCCCCAACCTAGTAGGGCAGGCCAACATTCAAATTCAGGAAATACAGAGAACGCCACAAAGATATTCCTCCAGAAGAGCAACTCCAAGACACATAATTGCCAGATTCACCAAAGTTGAAATGAAGGAAAAAATCTTAAGGGCAGCCAGAGAGAAAGGTCGGGTTACCTACAAAGGGAAGCCCATTAGACTAACAGCAGATCTCTCAGCAGAAACTCTCCAAGCCAGACAAGAGTGGGGGCCAATATTCAACATTCTTAAAGAAAAGAATTTTAAACCCAGAATTTCATATCCAGCCTAAGTTTCATCAGTGAAGGAGAAATAAAATCCTTTACAGATAAGCAAATGCTTAGAGATTTTGTCACCACCAGGCCTGCCTTACAAGAGACCCTGAAGGAAGCCCTAAACATGGAAAGGAACAACCGGTACCAGCCATTGCAAAAACATGCCAAAATGTAAAGACCATCGAGGCTAGGAAGAAACTTCATCAACTAACGAGCAAAATAACCAGTTAATATCATAATGGCAGGATCAAGTTCACACATAACAATATTAACCTTAACTGTTAATGGACTAAATGCTCCAATTAAAAGACACAGACTGGCAAACTGGATAAAGAGTCAAGACCCATCAGTCTGCTGTATTCAGGAGACCCATCTCACATGCAGAGACATACATAGGCTCAAAATAAAGGGATGGAGGAAGATCTACCAAGCAAATGGAGAACAAAAAAAAAAAGCAGGGGTTACAATCCTAGACTCTGATAAAACAGACTTTAAACCATCAAAGATCAAAAGAGACAAAGAAGGCCATTACATAATGGTAAAGGGATCAATTCAACAGGAAGAGCTAACTATCCTAAATATATATGCACCCAATACAGGAGCACCCAGATTCATAAAGCAAGTCCTTAGAGACTTACAAAGAGACTTAGACTCCCATACAATAATAATGGGAGACTTCAACACCCCACTGTCAACATTAGACAGATCAATGAGACAGAAAGTTAACAAGGATATCCAGGAATTGAACTCATCTCTGCAGCAAGCAGACATAATAGACATCTATAGAACTCTCCACCCCAAATCAACAGAATATACATTCTTCTCAGCACCACATCACACTTATTCCAAAATTGACCACATAATTGGAAGTAAAGCACTCCTCAGCAAATGTACAAGAACAGAAATTATAACAAACTGTCAGACCACAGTGCAATCAAACTAGAACTCAAGAATAAGAAACTCAATCAAAACCGCTCAACTACATGGAAACTGAACAATCTGCTGCGGAATGACTACTGGGTGTATAACAAAATGAAGGTGGAAATAAAGATGTTCCTTGAAACCAACGAGAACAAAGATACAACATGCCAGAATCTCTGGGACACATTTAAAGCAGTGTGTAGAGGGAAATTTATAGCACTAAATGCCCACAAGAGAAAGCTGGAAAGATCTAAAATGGACACTCTAACATCACAATTAAAAGAACTAGAGAAGCAAGAGCAAACACATTCAAAAGCTAGCAGAAGGCAAGAAATAACTAAGATCAGAGCAGAACTGAAGGAGATAGAGACACAAAAAACCCTCCAAAAAATCAATGAATCCAGGAGTTGGTTTTTTGAAAAGATCAACAAAATTGACAGACCGCTAGCAAGACTAATAAAGAAGAAAAGAGAGAAGAATCAAATAGACGCAATAAAAAATGATAAAGGGGATATCACCACCGACCCCACAGAAATACAAACTACCATCAGAGAATACTATAAACACCTCTACGCAAATAAACTAGAAAATCTAGAAGAAATGCATAATTTCCTGGACACTTACACTCTTCCAAGACTAAACCAGGAAGAAGTTGAATCTCTGAAGAGACCAATAGCAGGCTCTGAAATTGAGGCAATAATTAATAGCCTACCCACCAAAAAAAGTCCAGGACCAGATGGATTCACAGCTGAATTCTACCAGAGGTACAAGAAGGAGCTGGTACCATTCCTTCTGAAACTATTCCAATCAATAGAAAAAGAGGGAATCCTTCCTAACTCATTTTATGAGGCCAACATCATCCTGATACCAAAGCCTGGCACAACAAAAAAAAGAGAATTTTAGACCAATATCTATGATAAGCATCGATGCAAAAATCCTCAATAAAATACTGGCAAACAGATTCAGCAGCACATCAAAAAGCTTATCCACCATGATCAAGTGGGCTTCATCCCTGGGATGCAAGGCTGGTTCAACATTTGCAAATCAATAAACATAATCCAGCATATAAACAGAACCAAAGGCAAGAACCACATGATTATCTCAATAGATGCAGAAAAGGCTTTTGACAAAATTCAACAGCCCTTCATGCTAAAAACTCTCAATAAATTCGGTATTGATGGAACGTACCTCAAAATAATAAGAGCTATTTATGACAACCCACAGCCAATATCATAGTGAATGGGCAAAAACTGGAAAAATTCCCTTTGAAAACTGGTACAAGACAGGGATGCCCTCTCTCACCGCTCCTATTCAACATAGTGTTGGAAGTTCTGGCTAGGGCAATCAGGCAAGAGAAAGAAATCAAGGGTATCCAGTTAGGAAAAGAAGAAGTCAAATTGTCCCTGTTTGCAGATGACATGATTGTATATTTAGAAAACCCCATTGTCTCAGCCCAAAATCTCCTTAAGCTGATAAGCAACTTCAGCAAAGTCTCAGGACACAAAATTATTGTGCAAAAATCACAAGCATTCTTATACTCCAGTAACAGACAAACAGAGAGCCAAATCATGAGTGAAATTCCATTCACAATTGCCTGAAAGCGAATAAAATACCTAGGAATCCAACTTACAAGGGATGTAAAGGACCTCTTCAAGGAGAAGTACAAACCACTGCTCAGTGAAATCAAAGAGGACACAAACAAATGGAAGAACATACCATGCTCATGGATAGGAAGAATCAAGATCGTGAAAATGGCCATACTGCCCAAGGTTATTTACAGATTCAATGCCATCCCCATCGAGCTACCAATGACTTTCTTCACAGAATTGGAAAAAACTGCTTTAGAGTTCATATGGAACCAAAAAAGACCGCATTGCCAAGACAATCCTAAATCAAAAGAACAAAGCTGGAAGCATCACGCTACCTGACTTCAAACTATACTACAAGGCTACAGTCACCAAAACAGCATGGTACTGGTACCAAAGCAGAGATATAGACCAATGGAACAGAACAGAGCCCTCAGAAATAATACCACACATCTACAGCCATGTGATCTTTGACAAACCTGAGAGAAACAAGAAATGGGGAAAGGATTCCCTATTTAATAAATGCTGCTGGGAAAATTGGCTAGCCATAAGTAGAAAGCTGAAACTGGATCCTTTCCTTACTCCTTACACGAAAATTAATTCAAGATGGATTAGAGACTTAAATGTTAGACCTAACAGCATAAAAACCCTAGAAGAAAACCTAGGTAGTACCATTCAGGACATAGGCATGGGCAAGGACTTCTTGTCTAAAACACCAAAAGCAACGGCAACAAAAGCCAAAATTGACAAATGGGATCTAATTAAACTAAAGAGCTTCTGCACAGCAAAAGAAACTACCATCAGAGTAAAGAGGCAACCTACAGAATGGGAGAAAATTTTTCAATCTACTCATCTGACAAGAGGCTAATATCCAGAACCCAGAAAGAACTGAAACAAATTTACAAGAAAAAAACAAACAACCCCATCAAAAAGTGGGCAAAGGATATGAACAGACATTTCTCAAAAGAAGACATTCATACAGCCAACAGACACATGAAAAAATGCTCATCACCACTGGCCATTAGAGAAATGCAAATCAAAACCACAATGAGATATCATCTCACATCAGTTAGAATGGCAATCATTAAAAAGTCAGGAAACAACAGGTGCTGGAGAGGATGTGGAGAAATAGGAACACTTTTACACTGTTGGTGGGATTGTAAACTAGTTCAACCATTATGGAAAACAGTATGGCGATTCCTCAAGGATCTAGAACTAGATGTACCATATGACCCAGCCATCCCATTACTGGATAAATACCCAAAGGATTATAAATCATGCTGCTATAAAGACACATGCACACGTATGTTTATTGCGGCACTATTCACAATAGCAAAGACTTGGAATCAACCCAAATGTCCACCAGTGACAGACTGGATTAAGAAAATGTGGCACATATACACCATGGAATACTATGCAGCCATAAAAAAGGATGAGTTTGTGTCCTTTGTAGGGACATGGATGCAGCTGGAAACCATCATTCTTAGCAAACTATCACAAGAACAGAAAACCAAACACCGCATGTTCTCACTCATAGGTGGGAACTGAACAATGAGATCACTTGGACTCGGGAAGGGGAACATCACACACTGGGGCCTATCATGGGGAGGGGGGAGGGGGGAGGGATTATATTGGGAGTTATACCTGATGTAAAGGACAAGTTGATGGGTGCTGATGAGTTGATGGGTGCAGCACACCAACATGGCACAAGTATACATATGTAACAAACCTGCACGTTATGCACATGTACTCTAGAACTTAAAGTATAATAATAATAATAAATAAAAATAAATAAATAAATAAATAAATAAATAAATAAATAAAAGGTCTGGCTTATCAGAGAAAAAAAAAGAAAAAAAAAAAAAAGATGTGACTTTGCTTCTCATTCACCTTTTGTCGTGATTGTGAGGCCTCACCAGTCATGTGGAACTGTGTGTCAAACCTCTTTCCTTTATAAATTATCCAGTCTTGGGTTTGTCTTTATTAGCAGCATGAAAACAGACTAATACGTTCTCCATGAATACTACCTGTCCATATTGCTCACAAATTATAAAATAATATAGAGTTGCATTAACAAGTACTCTTGATACAAATAAACAAGAATCATAACTTTGCAACTGATTTTTAATTCCTGTAATTGGATTTTTATGTTATTCTGCTTTGCTCACTTGAGCAAATAAAATGAGGTGAGAATTAAATAGAATCAGAAGAAAAGAAAGTCATTCTCTACTCTTAAATTTTAGAAGAAAGTTTAGGAAAAACTGCTAAGGGTTAAAATTTGATATAGATTTATTTTGAGAAAAACTGAAATACATGTTTGTATCTCACTAGACTTTGTATCTCACACACTTTGAATACACCCCCAAAAAATTTGTTATAAATTGATTTGATGTTAAATAGAGGACTGAGAAAGGTTTAAAGTGCACACATGTAGTAACATTTTTTTTTTTTAATTCATACCTTCAGAAATCGAAACAAAAATTATCGGCACATATGCTATCGTCTAAGGCAAGTCAATTTTGTATGAAAGCATTGTGAGGTGCAATTTAAATATTACCATTTCTGTTAAAATATATGTAAATAAGGTTTTCTGAGTCTGTCATGTTAGAACGAACTTCACATTGGAAAGTAGCAATTCCAACAATTTTTTCCTAAGCCATGTTACAAAATAATGTAGAAAACTCTTAGGACTAATATAAAAATATGATCTCAAATGTAGACCAAGTCTCAAAAGATAACTTTACTCCAGGCACATTTTACTTTCTCCTTATATAATGTAGGAAAAAACTTCAAGGAACAATTTTGTTGTATGAATTGAGCATGATCCTTAGAAAGGACCAAGGCTTTAATTCTAGACACATGTCACACAGCATCAAAAGACTAAAGAATACTCATTTTTTTGTTGTTCATGGTAATAACAATTTTCAAAATTAATTTATAAAGTATCTTTTTACATTATCTTACCAATTTCAATTTAAATGAAAGGAAATATCTCATCTAGACAATATAAATATATAAATTAAAGGCATTATTATTTACTGAAAAAAGTGAAAACATGGTTGGATAGTCACTCTAACAATAAAATATTGTCAGTCATTTGTTTCATTTCTAAAGTGACCTTATTAAAGAACAAATGGGATATAAGATGGTATAAGCATATTTGCATTCTTAAATTTGAACTATGTTAGTTCAAGGTGCATGATTGTCTTATATACGACAGTAAATTTTACTAGATGATGTAACAGGGGAAATAACTCATGACGAAACTTAAAAAGGAATTCTAAATCTATATTCCTGTTTTAGCAAGTTAACTGCATAAATTATTAAAATAAATCTGTATATGTAATGCTACATTTTAGATTATTTATGACATATTAATTTATATAATTAGTTTAGCAAATAAAAATTCCCTGTTCTCCCTACTCCCTTTTCAGTCCTGTAAGGTTTACCTCCAGATTCATTCCTGATGTTGTCTGTGCCCTTGAAATCTACCTCTCAAGCTGCCTCATGCAGTTGCTACAGCTTAGATTTTCGAGACAGAACTTACATTAGCCTGCCAGGGCCTAATTCATAAAATATTTCTAACACCACAGATTAGTTCTGAGCCATTTTTACAGCTTTGGAAAGTCTATACCATAAAGGATGCTCCTTTTCATTCCAAATCTATTTGCATTTTATTTGTGCCTCAAAGGAGGAACAATCCAAACTGATTAGAATCCGCAGACACTGTGCATAATGAAAAATTAATTGCATCAATCTTTTCACTGTAGTGGTCTTAACAACTCATTTTCAACTGGTCATTTTTCCACCTGCTCACCAGAGCCCAGGCAGCTGAGGCGAGCATAACTGTGACATTTGCAGAATATCAATGAAGCTAAGGTCACCAGTACATCATGCAAGTGGGAGCTGAGAATCCTGAAAGAGATGTAAGCTGTTTGGATGAGCTAGAACTATTACTTGACAGTGGAGGGCAAATGCATGCTATGATAATCCATATATGCACGGTTTGAATTAACAAAACAGAAAGGAAAAGAGAAAGCCTAAATAACCAACAACAAAGGTTAGGGTAGTGCTACTTCATTGGAGATGGAGCATAATGTGCTGCTGACAGTGGTGGTAAATCAACAATTGCACACTAACATCATCATAGGCAATTTGATTTGGCAGGTGGCGACAGTAGTTCAATGCACATGCATGTAAATGAGGGGTTTGATTTTGAAATAGGATTGTAAATGACCATACTTTGTAAAATACACATTTCTATCTTATCCATTTAACAATATTCTTTGTGTTCTTATTGATAAAGATATACACCAAATTACTCCTCAATGTATTAAGTTTTATACTTTAAGCAAACTCTTACACCTACAGGTTTTCAATAATTTCTCAACTAGATTTCTTATAGGTTTCTGGGTCTTCATTCCAAAACAATCAGGAAGTTGTCTAAACATCTAAATAAAGAAATTCAAGGCAATCTCCAAGATGAGATTAATTTCTAATATTTACTACAATTGCATAGGATCTTATTAGTCAAAGTGAGGTTCACTAACCAATCACCCAGCAGCTAGTTAGAAAAGAAGGATCTTGGGTCTAGCCTGGGATTTACTGAATTAAAATTTGTGTTAATTTATTGTAATGTAAACTTTACCTCAATAAAACTTTATCATTAAAAAAAATTTCATTTTAACACAATTCCCAGGATCTCTAAAGTAATGCTTCTCAAACTTTAATGTGATAATACATAACTAGAGCCTGATAAAACCCAGATTCCTAGGGCCACCTCCAGACATTCTGTTCAATAAATCTATAGTGGGGCCAAGTAATTTGCATATCTAACAAGCTCCCATATAATGCTGATATATTGGTCTATGAAACACACTGTGAATTGCATTTTATTTTATTTATTTTTTTGAGACAGAGATTTCCTCTTGTTGCCCCGGCTGGAGTACAATGGCGCAATCTCGGCTCACTGCAACTTCTGCCTCCTGGGTTCAAGTGATTCTCCTGCCTCAGCCTCCCGAGTAGCTGGGATTACAGGCATGCATCATCGTGCCTAGCTAAGTTTTTGTATTTTTGGTAGAGACAGGCTTTCTCCATGTTGGTCAGGCTGGTCTCGAGCTCCCAGTCTCAGGTGATCCACCTGCCTCAGCCTCCCAAGAATTACATTTTTGTAAAGAAAAATTATGAGTAAAAATAAACATCTCATTTTGGTTATTTTTCTTCAATATTCAGAATATGTAACAACGATGACATTTTGTTGGTTAAAATGTGTCACAAAAACAAAAGAAACAGACCTGCTCTTTTTAATAATGTTTACTGTAGCAGCTGCTATCTACTTAATGTTGAAAAACTTCAGTGAAGAAATTTTATATTTTATAAAAAAGTTTCCAAATTTTAACTTTTAGGCTTTTACAGTAACAAGGGGAGATAAACATCTTTCCTATAACTTGTGGAAACCTGATGTATGGGGCAAGGGAAGGGGATTTCAGTGGGGGACCTGCCGCTGTAACTCCGAATGGTTCTTCAAGAAAAAGCTTGTGAGAAGATGGCATATGGGACTACAAAAAGGAGGAATTCAACTTTGATAGAGAAACATTTTAGTTTTAAGGTGTGAAAAACTAGATGTAAAAGGTTGACCTAAGAAACTACATTATTTTGAAAAATACTGTTCTTACACATTGTATAATTTTATTCTCATTAGTAAGATATAAATGTGTAGCTAATTTAAGAATACCTAAACCAGGCTGGGCACGGGGGCTCACACCTCTAATCCCAGCAATTTGGGAGGCTGAGGTGGGCAGATCACGAGCTCTGGAGATCGAGACCATCCTGGCTAACACAGTGAAACACTGTTTCTACTAAAAAATACAAAAAATTAGCCGAGCGTGTTGGTGGGTGCCTGTAATCCCAGCTACTCGGGAAGCTGAGGCAGCAGAATGAGTGAACCTGGGAGGCGAAACTTGCAGTGAGTCGAGATGACACCACTGCATTCCAGCCTGGGCGACATAGTGAGACTCTGTCTGAAAACAAACAAACAAACAAAAAATACCTAGACCGGTGAGAATGTAGAATTGGCTCTGAGTACTTATCCAACTGGTATGAAAAATGGAATTGGTATGAAAAATGGTTGATAATGTTTACAGAATCATTACTAAGAGAAGGAACTTAAAATTACTCAATTTGCAACTCACTTTAGGTTTCTGGGACACTTCTCTTCTGTTTCACACTTTATTTTGAGTTTTTTTTTTAGATATTTTGTCATAAATTTCATGCCAAAGACAATTCTAACATATGTAAATAGTTCATCCTATGTGTAAAAAGAATTAAATTGCACCAGTAATGCAAATCATCCCAGATATTCTTCGTTTACATAATTGCCTTTATTAGTTTATTTCTGAAATATAACTGACATTGATTACAATGACCCCAATATTTCCTACACCATTCATAGGGATGAGGAGTACAGGATTTATCATAGCATAAAAAATGCGGGGAGAGGCTTCCAAGATGGACGAATGGGAACAGCTCTGGTCTGCAGATCCCAGTGAGAGCCACACAGAGGACAGGTGATTTCTGCATATCCAACTGAGGTACCTTGTTCATCTAATTGTGACTGGTTGGACAGTGGGTGCAGCCCACAGAGGGCGAGCTGAAGCAGGGCAGGGTGTCTGCCTCATCCAGGATGCGCGAAGGGTTGGGGAATTTCCCTTTCCTAGCCAAAGGAAGCCGTGAAGTCTGTACTTGGGGGAATGGTGCACTCCTACCCAAATACTCCGCTTTTCCCACAGTCTTCGCAACCGGCAGACCAGGAAATTCCTTCCCGTGCCTGGCACAGTGGGTCACACGCACACGGAGCCTTGCTCATGCTAGCGCAGCAGTCTGAGATTGATCTGCCACACTACAGCTTGGCAGGGGCAGGGGTATCTGCCATTGCCCAGGCTTAAGTAGGCGGTTTTTGTGCTTACAGTTTAAAGAGGCCAGGAAGCTTGAACTGGGCGAAGCCCACCACAGCTCAGCAAGGCCTACTGCCTCTGTAGATTCCACCTCCGTGGGCAGGGCATATCACAACAAAAGGCAGCAGATAGCTCCCGCAGACCTAAACATCCCTGTCTGACAGCTCTGAAGAGAGCAGTGGTTCTCCCAGCATGACGTTTTACCTCTGAGAATGGACAGACTGCCTCCTCAAGTGGGTCCCTGACTCCCATGTAGCCTGACTGGGGACAACAGATACCTCATACAGGCGGATGCCCCTCTGGGATGAAGCTTCCAGAGGAAAGATAAAGCAGCAGTGTTTGCCATTCTGCAGCCTCCGCTGGTGATACCCGGGCAAACAGGGTCTGGAGGGGACCTTCAGCAAACTCCAACAGACCTGCAGCTGAGGGGCCTGACTGTCAGAAGGAAAACTAACAAACAGGAAGGAATAGCATCAACATCAACAAAAAGCACATCCACCCCAAAACCCCATCTGTAGGTCACCAACATCAAACACCAAAGGTAGATAAAGACACAAAGATGGGGAGAAACCAGAGCAGAAAAGGCGAAAATTCCAAAAACCAGAGCACCACTTCTCCTCCAAAGGATCACAGCTCCTCACCAGCAAAGGAACAAAACTGGATGGAGAATGAGTTTGATGAGTTGGCAGATGTAGGCTTCAGAAAGTCAGTAATAACAAACTTCCCTGAGCTAAAGGATCATGTTCTAACCTGTTGCAAGGAAGCTAAAATCCTTGAAAAAAAGGTTAGACAAATGGCTAACTAGAAAAGACAGTGCGGAGAACACCTTAATGACCTGAACTGATGAAGCTGAAAACCAAAGCACCAGAACTTTGTGATGCATGTGCAAGCTTTAAAAGCTGATTTGATCAAGTGGAAGAAAGGATATCAGTGACTGAAGGTCAAATTAATGAAATGAAATGAGAATACAAAATTAGAGAAAAAAAGAGTGAAAACAAACAAACCAAGCCTCAAAGAAACAAGGGACAACATGCCTCAAAGAAATATGGGACTACATGAAAAGACCAACTCTACATTTGATAGGTGTTCTTGAAAGTGGCGGGGAGAATGGATCCAAGTTAGAAAACACTCTTCAGGATATCATCCCGGAGAACTTCCCCAACCTAACAAGGCAGGCCAACATTCAAATTCAGGAAATACAGGGAACACCACAAAGATACTCCTCGAGAAGAGCAACCCCAAGACACATAATTGTCAGATTCACCAAGATTAGAATGAAAGAAAAAATGTTAAGGGCAGCCAGAGAGAAAGATTGGTTTACCCACAAAAGGAAACCCATCAGACTAACAGCTGATCTCTCAGCAAAAACCCTACAAGCCAGAGTGGGGGCCAATATTCAACATTCTTAAAGAAAATAATTTTCAACACAGAATTTCATATCCAGTCAAACTAAGCTTCACAAGTGAAGGAGAAATAAAATCCTTTACAGACAAGGAAATGCTGACAGATTTTGTCACTACCAGGCCTGCCTTACAGGAGCTCCTGAAGGAAACACTGAACATAGAAAGGAACAACCGGTACCAGCCACTGCAAAAACATGCCAAATTGTAAAGACCATCAATGCTAGGAAGAAACTGCATCAATTAACAGCTAACATCATAATGACAGGATCAAATTCATATATAACAGTGTTAATCTTAAAAGTGAATGGGCTAAATGCGCCAATGAAAAGACACAGACTGGCAAATTGGATAAAGAGTCAAGACCCATTGGTGTGCTATATTCAGGAGACCCATCTCATGTGCAAAGACACACATAGGCTCAAAATAAAGGGCTGGGGGAAGACCTACAAAGCAAATGGAAAGCAAAAACTCAGGAGTTGCAATCCTAGTCTCTGATATAACAGACTAAATCAACAAAGATCAAAAAAGACAAAGAAGGCCATTACACAATGGTAAAGGGATCAATTCAATGAGAAGAGCTAACTATCCTATATATATATATCTCCACCCAGTACAGGAGCACCTAGATTCATAAAGCAAATCCTTAGAGACCTACAAGGAGACTTAGATTCCAATACAAAAATAATGGGAGACCGTAACACCCTACTATCAAAGTTAGATCTATGAGACAGAAGGTTAACAAGGATATCCAGGACTTGAGCTCAGCTCTGGACCAAGTAGACCCGATAAACATCTACAGAACTCTCCACCCCAAATCAACAGAATATACATTCTTCTCAGCACCACATCACACTTATTCTAAAACTGACCACATAATTGCAAGTAAAACACTTCTCAGCAAATGCAAAAAGCAAACAAACAAACAAACAAACAAACAAACAAAAACCAGAAATCACAACTAACTGTCTCTCAGATTACGGTACAATCAAATTAAAACTCAGGATTAAGAACCTCACTCAAAACCGCACAACTATATGGAAACTAAAAAACCTGCTCCTGAATGACTACTGGGTAAATAACGAAATGAAGGCAGAAATAAAAATGGTATTTGAAACTAGTGAGAACAAACACAGAATGTACCAGAATCTCTGGGACACATTTAAAGCAGTGTGTAGAGAGAAATTTATAGCACTAATTGCCCACAAGAGAAAGCAGGAAAGATCTAAAATTGACACCCTAACATCACAATTAAAAGAAGTAGAGAAGCAAGAGCAAACACATTCAAAAGCTAGCTGAGTGCAAGAAATAACCAAGATCAGAGCAGAACTGAAGGATACAGAGACAAAAAAAAAAAAAGAATTCTTCGAAGAATTAATGATTCCAGGATCTGGTTTTTTGATCAGATCAACAAAATAGATAGACCACTAGCAAGACTAATAAAGAAGAAAAGAGAGAAGAATCAAATCATTGCAATAAAAATGATAAAGAGGATATAACCACCGATCCCACAGAAATACAAACTAGTATCAGAGAACACGATAAACACCTCTACGCAAATAAACTAGAAAATCTAGCAGAAAAGGATAAATTCCTGGACACATCCACCCTCCCAAGAATAAACCAGGAAGAAGTTGAATCTCTGAATAGACCACTAACAGGTTCTGAAATCGAGACAATAATTAATAGCCTACCAACCAAAAAAAGTACAGGACCAGACAAATTCACAGCTGAATTCTAACAGAGGTACAAAGAGGAGCTGGTACCTGTCCTTCGGAAAATATTCAAATCTATAGAAAACAGGGACTCTTCCCTAAGTCACTTGATCAGGCCAGCATCATCCTGATACCAGGATGGTGCCTGGCAGAGACATAACAAAAAAAGAGAATTTAAGGCCAATATCCCTGAAGAACATTGATGTGAAAATCCTCGATAAAATACTGTCGAACTGAATCCAGCAGCACATCAAAAAGCTTATCCACCACGATCAAGTCAGCTTCATTTCTGGGATACAAGCCTGATTCAACATACGCAAATCAATAAACATAATCCATCACATAAACAGAACCAACAACAAAAACACATAATTATCTCAATAGATGCAAAAAAGGCCTTTGACAAAATTCAACAGCCCTTCATGCTAAAAACTCTCAATAAACTAGGTATCAATCAAACATATCTCAAAATAATAAGAGCTATTTATGACAGACCAAAAATCAGTATCCTACTTAATGGGTAAAAACTGGAAGCATTCCCTTTGAAAACTGGCACAAGACAGGGATGCCCTCTCTCACCACTCCAACTCAATGTAGTGTTGGAAGTTCTGGCCAGGGAAATCAGGTAAGAGAAAGAAATAAAGGGTATTCAATTAGGAAATGAGGAAGTCAAATAGTCTCTGTTTGCAGATGCCATGATTGTATATTTAGAATACCCCATTGTTTCAGCACAAAATCTCCTTCACAAGCATTCTTATACACCAGAATGTGTATAAGAGAGCCAAATCATGAGTGAACTCCCATTCACAATTACTACAAAGAGCATAAAATACTTAGGAATCCAACTTACAAGGGATATGAAAGACCTCATCAATGAGAACTACAAACCACTGCTGAAGGAAATAATAGAGAACACAAACAAATGGAAGAACATTCCATGCTCATGGATAGGAAGAATCAATATTGTGAAAAAGGTCATACTGCCCAAGGTGATTTATAGATTCAATGCCATCCACATCAAGCTACTTATGACTTTCTTCAAAGAATTGAAAAAAAAAAAAAAAAAAAAAAAACTACTTTAAAGTTCATATGGAACCAAAAAAGAGCACGCATAGCCAAGACAATCCTAAGCCAAAAGAACAAAGCTGGAGGCATTCACGGTACCTGACTTCAAAGTATATACAAGGCTACAGTAACCAAAACAGCATGGCACTGGTACCAAAACAGATGTATAGACAAATGCAACAGAACAGAGGTCTCAGAAATAATTCCACACATCTACAATCATCTGATCTTTGACACACCTGATAAAAACAAGAGACAGGGAAAGGATTCCCTATTTAATAAGTATTCCTGGGAAAACTGGCTAGCCATATGTAGAAAGTTGAAATTGGATTGCTTCCTTACACACCTTATACAAAAATTAACTCAAGATGAATTAAAGACTTAAATGTAAGACCTAAAACCATAAAAACCTTAGAAGAAAACTGAGGCAATACCATTCAGGGCATAGGCATGGAAAAAGACCTCCTGACTCAACTACCAAAAGCGATAGCAACAAAAACCAAAATTGACAAATGGTATCTAATTAAACTAAAGAGCTTCTGAACAGCAAAATAAACTGTCATCAATGTGAACAATCTACAGAGAAAATTTTTGCAATCTATCCATCTGACAAAGTGCTAATATCCAGAATCTACAAAGAGCTTAAACAAATTTACAAGAAACAACAAAAAACCTCATCAAAAAGTGGGCAAAGGACATGAACAGACACTTCTCAAAAGAAGACATTTATGTAGCCAACAGACATATGAAAAAATGCTCATCATCACTGGTCATCAGAGAAATGCAAATCAATACCACAATGGGATACCATCTCACACCAATTAGAATGGCGATCATTAAGAGGTCAGGAAACAATAGATGCTGGAGAAGATGTGGAGAAATAGGAACACTTTTACATTGTTGGTGGGTGTGTAAATTAGTTCAACCATTGTGGAAGACAATGTGGCAATTCCTCAAGGATCTAGAACTAGAAATACCATTTGATCCAGTGATCTCATTACTGGGTATATACCCAAAGGATTACAAATCATGCTACTATAAAGACACATGCACAAGTATATTTATTGTGGTACTGTTCACAATAACAAAGAATTGGAACCAACTCAAATGCCCATCAATGATAGACTGGACTAAGAAAATGTGGCACATATACACCATGGAATACTATGCAGCCATAAAAAAGGATGAGTTCATGCCCTTTGCAGGGACTCAGATGAAGTGGGAAACCATCATTCTCAGCAAACCATCAAACTATCACAAGGACAGAAAACCAAACACTGCATGTTCTCACTTATAAGCGGGTGTTGAACAATGAAAACACATGGACACAGGGCGGTGAATATCACACACTGGGGCCTGTCAGGGGTTGGGGGCTGGGGGAGGGATAGCATTAGGAGAAATACCTAATGTAGATATCCAGTTGATGGGTGCAGCAAACCAACATGGCACATGTATACCTATGTAACAAACCTGCACATTGTGCACACATACACTAGAATTTAAAGTACACTAATAAAAAAAATGCTCCTTAGTTTCATAGCCAGACACTTGAAGTTTACTCATATATTACTTCTCAATAATTTTATCACAGATGTATGCAAATTTATAGAATTTAGTAAAAATTTTATGTTCCTGAACATTTTTATTTGCATAATAATAAAGTAAAAAAAATTAAGTAAAACTATGATGCTCCTACCAATGAAAATTTCTTGAGCTTATTAATTAATAAGAAAAGAAATAAGGGGCTAATACAGGCTCAAAGGAGAAGCTGTCGAACATATATCTGTATGAAGGCAATTAGTGATTCTCACATGAATTGCTAATAAACGAAAAATTGATTCACATCCTATAAGGCAAAACAATATGGTATTTAGAGTAATCTTTTTACAGAGGTAAAATAAACTGAATCTCTCCCAGACAAAGCCTATTTATACTTTTATGGGCAAGAATTATTTTCTTTTCTGTTTTCTTTTCTTTTCTTGTCTTTTGTTTTCTTTTTTCTTTTCTTTCCTGTTTTCTTTTCTTTTTTCATTTTTCCCCTTCTCTTCCCTTCTTTTCTTTTCTTTTCTTTTCTTTTCTTTTTTCTTTCCTTTTTTCTTTTCTTTTCCTTTTTCCTCTTTCCTCCCCTCCCCTCCCCTCCCCTCCCCTCCCTTCCCCTCCTCTCTCCTCTCCTCTCCTTTCCTCTCCTCTCCTTTCCTCTCCTCTCCTCTCTTCTTCTCTTGAGACAGTTTTACTCTGTTGCCCAGGCTTGAGTTCAGTGGTGAAATCTTAGCTCACTGCAAGCTCCTCCTCCTACATTCAAGTGATTATTGTGTCTCAGTCTCCTAAGTAGCTGGGATTACAGGCACCCGCCACCACAAGGCTAATTTTTGTATTTTTGGTAGAGACAGCATTTCGCCATGTTGGCCAGGCTGGTCTCAAATTCCTGTCCTCAGGTGATCTGCCCTCCTCAGACTCCCAAAGAGCTGGGATTGCAGGCATGAACCACTGTGCCCAACCAATCTCTTCCATTTCTATCAGGAGATTACAGTTACAAAATAGTCTACTAGAAGATAAACAAAGATGCATATACCTATAGAATTGGATAACCCAAAAGAGTTTTCTAAACAGCTCCCATAATTCTATTTGGCCAATTTGAAGTTTCACATATTTCCTAAATATGCCCAAAAATTGCTTATTGTTTTTTCCTAACAGTCAAATTTTAGTAGAGACTCTAGACCTAAAATTTTATGAAGAAGAGTCAAAAGAAAGAGGAAAGATACACTTTAAAAATAAACACTTTACGTAGGACTATGCATTGCAAAAATAAACTTTAGTGTATAAATACATTTCTTTTCTTGAGAATTTGTCTATCCAGAGTCTTTTTCTATGGCTAAAGTATACTTTTTGTCTTTCTAGCTTGAAAGGAAACTCTTCAGGGAGGCTAAAAGTAAATAAATAAGATACTTTTAGAAAAAAAACGTAATTAGAATTGATCAAGTTAGGATATGCCTGTAGGTGTTGTAAAATTTTTTGAGATAAAAATATTTTAAGTATCTACTTGCAAAAACAAATTATACTGATATTATTTATTTATTTTATGAGGTTCCAAATACAGCTTCTAAAATAAGTAATTATAGCATTCTCCCATTCATTTTAGAAACAAAACTGAAGTAAAAATACATATCACAAAATGGATAACTCATTACTTCATTTCATTAAAAAATCTAGTTCTCAATTTTTGTTTCATGTTTGCTTTTTTCTGTTTAGGGGGCAGAAACACCTAAGCTTTTTGCTTTTTCTTTCTTTTTCTTTTTTTTTTTAATGTTTGTGGGTACATAGTAGACGTATTATTTATGGGGTACTTGAGATGTTTTGACACAGGCATGTAATTCTTAATAATCACATCACAGTAAATGGGGTATCCATCACCTCAAGCATTTATTCTTTATATTACAAAAAAAATGCTCTTTTAGTACATTTTAAAATAATTCAAAGAGCAGGATGTTTTGTTGTTGTTGTTGTTGTTGTCGTTGTTACTGTTTTTGTTTGTGCCGTTGGCAGAAACTTGCTGTAGGACTACGGGTATGCATTTTGTCACCTACATAGCCCTTTTAACTGATCTGGTTCTCTTTGAATGAATGAAGTAAAATCAGGTGAGAATAAATGGATTTTTTTGTTGTTGTTGTTGTGTTTTGTTTTGTTTCCTGTGCACCAGTTCAAAGAATACAGCTAAATCATTACGTGATAACTATTGTTATTCTTCTCAAGCAACCCTGAAGTCCAAGTCTCTAAGCCAGTGTCTCTTAAGTTATTATACTTTCAGTTTGGCACAAAAGAAGAACCGCCGGGCACGGTGGCTCACGCCTGTAATCCCTCCACTGTGGGAGGCCGAGGCAGGCGCATTACGAGGTCAGGAGATCGAGACCATCCTGGCCAACACAGAGAAACCCCGTCTTTACTAAAAATACAAAAAATTAGCCGTGCGCGTTGGTGGGCACCTGTAGTCCCAGCTATTCGGGAGGCTGAGGCAGGAGAATGGCGTGAACCCGGGAGGCGGAGATTGCAGTGAGCTGAGATAGTGCCACTGCACAGGAGCCTGGGCAACAGAGTGAGACTCCACCTCAAAAAATAAATAAATAAATAAAAATAAAAAATAAAAAAAAAAGAACCACGTGGAAAATTAGAGGTTTAGAGAAATCTTTCAAAAGAGGCAATAGAGTCTGACTTTAGATTTTAAATACAGGCTTTTCTCTCAGAAAATTCAAGAAAGTGTGACTGTGAAGTTTTTATTTTATTATTATTATTATACTTTAAGTTCTAGGGTACATGTGCATAACGTGCAGGTTTGTTACATATGTATACTTGTGCCATGTTGGTGTGCTGCACCCATCAACTCCTCATTTATATCAGATATAACTCCCAATGCAATCCCTCCTCCCTTCCTCCTCCCATAATAGGCCCTGGTGTGTGATGTTCCCCTTCCCAAGTCCAAGTGATCTCATTGTTCAGTTCCCACCTATGAGTGAGAACATGCGGTGTTTGGTTTCCTGTTCTTGCTATAGTTTGCTGAGAATGATGGTTTCCAGCTGCATCCGTGTCCCTACAAAGGAAACAAACTCATCCTTTTTTATGGCTGCATAGTATTCCATGGTGTATATGTGCCACATTTTCTTAATCTAGTCTGTCACTAGTGGTCATTTGGGTTGATTCCAAGTCTTTGCTATTGTGAATAGTGCCACAGTGAACATACATGTGCATGTGTCTTTATAACAACATGATTTATAATCCTTTGGGTATATACCCAGTAATGGGATGGCTGGGTCATATGGTACTTCTAGTTCTAGATCCTTGAGGAATCGCCATACTGTTTTCCATAACGGTTAAACTAGTTTACAATCCCACCAACAGTGTAAAAATGTTCCTATTTCTCCACATCCTCTCCAGCACCTGTTGTTTCCTGAGAAGTACTTTAATCTATTTTCATAAAAGAAAGATCTGCATAGGTAGCATATGTCAATATATGTTCCTTTCTAAAATTTAAATACATAATTTGAATAAACAGTGATGATAAGGACTCTAGGGACTAGAGCAGGCCTTGTTTAGGCACATGAACTTGAACAAGAGCATCTTCTGCATGGTTATATCCACTTATTCATTTAAATAATTTGTGACATAGTACCTGGGACAGTCAACAGAGCATAGTCTCCAAGAAAGCAAGAAGGGTTGGAATTTACAGAACAAGTAGAAAAATAAGCTTAGATTGAGAACAACTTTTTTGTTTTTTTGTAAAAAGAAACTAGGGAGGGGGTGGTACATGAGCATTCATGAGTTTACTAACAAAATGCCTAGGGAATTCCAACATACCAGCTTACATTTTCCCTGAAAATTGAAGACATTGTCCTGGTTTAAAACAAAAAAGCATAAGACTAGTGTAGGAGTTAAAGTAGTCTGGCTATCTCAATTCCTCCCTCCTCCAGTCTCGCTACTAGGGTGTTACTTTCTGTGTTCTACTTTAACCATTGTAAATTTCTACATATCAGCTTTCAAATGTGCATTTTACAAGGACACTCCTGTAGTATAAGTAGACAAGAAAGTCCCACTACACACAAAAAATATTTGGACAGCCATTCTTGGCAGGGAAGCGACAGAGGAGCCTTCTTTATTTCCTCTTGAATTTCGTGGTCACTCCAGCCTCTTCTATACATAATCCGTATGTAAATAACAGCAAACCAAAACAATAAAAACTGCCAGATAATTTGGTGAGAGAGGCACAAAACGGATTAATTGCAGTTTGTTTCTTTCTCACTGCTTCATTAATTTATGATCAGTGATTTGACAGAAAAGGTATTTTTAGATATGACATATGCTATTCCTCCATCAAATTTTTCAAGATCAACATTGACCAAAGCCTCAGGATTTAAGTCTGTGCAGAGGTTGAAAAGTTCCACAAATGTATCTGTTTACCTCTTCTCTCTGCTAATGGTTGATTCTGTTACAGCTCTTTTTTCCACTCTCTTTTAAGAATCATTGTTCCAAATCTAAAATTTGTTTTGGAGCTTAATTAAATTAAGACACTGTGATCTATTAACTTATTTAAAGGACTAATATATGTCCAGATCATCTTTTGTTGTGTTGCTGCCACTATTGTTATATACACATAATTAGTTTCTTAAGTAGTTTCATGAAGACCTTGATAATATATATGCCCTATTCATTGTTATCATAGTTTGGCAAAACACATATTCACACAGTAGGGATTAATGACTGCAAAAGAACTATAAAGTCTGTTGAGTAACAAATCCACCTTCTACATGTGTTTCACAACCTGCTTAACTATGGAAACCCTTGATAAAACACAAATGTGTCTGATTGCACAAATTATGGGTTATGTGAAAACTCACTTAAAGCTACTAGAATAGCTGTCAGTACTCTAAAAACAAAGTAGTTCTCTCTTAATTCTCCTTGGGTTTTAAATATTGCTTAAATGATGTTCAATGCTATACATCACATTTTAAAAACAGTTCACAAAATGAGCATATCTTGCTGATAGTGATTAGGATGCCAAATATTCTAAACCACATCACTTAAAAATAGCTAAAGAAACTGGATCAATAAGCCTAGGAAATAGAAAGCTCGAAGTCCTGTCATGTGAGAGGAAGTAGACGCACTTAGTAAAATTTCAAACTGCAATCCATGGATAAAGATTAAGGAGAAGTGTTTGTGTGTGTGTGCGTGTGTGTGTGTGTGTGTGTTTGCGTGTGTGTGTTTTAAACTTGGCATACTAAGTGTCTTTCCTCAATTTGAAATTTCCAGAGATAAATTAAGTAGGTGAGTGCTGCCACTGGGAATGGTCAAGCAGGGTGATGATTAATCTTTTTTCACCTACCTAATTAATACCTGTTCTCTAGACTCAATAAAGACTTTTTTTTTTTTTTTCCTTTAAAAAGTAATTCCTGGCTCCCAGTCTGGTTGGATCTTCCCCTTAAATCCTTACTTGTAATAGTATTCTAACCTCTTTCATATATTGTATATTTGCTTATACAACTTTCCCCACTAATTTACAGTTATTTAAGTCTAATAACTTGAATGCTAGCATCTACCGTAGCAAAATATATGAAGGAACATTCACTGAAATTATTGCTACATTGAGATCTCTAAGAGCACATGAAATAATTATTAAGAATCCCAGAACTTTGGGAGGCTGAGGTGGGAAGATCACCTAAGGTCAGGAGTTCGAGACCAACCAGGCCAACATGGTGAAACCCCATCTCTACTGAAAATACAAAAAGTAGCCAGGCATGGTGGTGGATGCCTGTAATCCCAGATACTCAGAAAGCTGAGATAGGAGAATAACTTGAACCTTGGAGGCAGAGATTGCAGTGAGCCAAGATCGCACCGCTGCCCTTCAGCCTGGGCCAAAAGTGTGAAACTCCATTTCAAATAAAATAAAGTAAAATAAAATAAAATAATTATTAAGATTTTATAATGAGCCACCTAATATGTTAGCTGGAAACACCTTTTCTTTTTTGGCTGGGGGTTATCTCATAAAGTATATGTTATTCAGGTACTATCACATATGTTGATCTTACCGATTGATCTTACATGGCATTATCTCTCGTTAATGACTCTGAAGAAGATTGTTTCACATAAAAAGAGAAGAAAGTTATAGCGTCCACAAGCCAATTACTATAATGTCAGCAAAAGGATTTACCTTTAAAATATACTGGGTAGACATTGACCCTTTTCAAATACCTATACACCTTTTGAATAGCTTTGGAAATATGCTAAACTTGTCTGAATAACACTAGCGTTCTCTCATTGATAAATGACTTTTTGGTTCCCACACATCACAACATAATCCTCAGTGAGATATTTATGTAGTACTCAGAAAAAAAGCTGTAGTTTGAAGCATGGAGGAGGCCAGGAAGGTTAGGGAGCCCATACAGTTCTTGGCTGGTGAAAAATCCCCTCCTTTCCAGTTAAAATTCAGTTTTTATTAAAAAACAAAACCTCATTATGAACATTGTATCTATGTGTAAATGATAGGAAGTGGGTAAGCCAGGGGCTACACAATCATTTTTAACTTTACCTTCAAGTTCCTATCTTTTAAATCTTCAGCCTTGACTTCATGTTTTGAAATTATAGTGTTTTGATGTAGCTGCCAATGTGGATGTTGAATAACTCCAAAAGAAACTTTCACAGCTCTTTCTCCTGTTGTCTTTCCATCTTAGGAAAGGCCACCACTCCGACAAGTCTTTCTTGACTGCTCACCTGCTTCTGTTTCTTGCATTTCATCTGTCACCACTGTCTCCACATGACATGGGTTCATCCTCTTTTACTCTTTCTCACTGCTATTGCTGACTAAGCCAACATCATCCCTCACTTGTTTTACTGCCATGGTCTTCAGACTCAGCTTGAATTCTTGTACTTCTTTTATCCCTTTTTTCAAACAAGCTAAATAATTAATTCCATTGATGGTTTCCCAATGAATTTTTGATAGAAATCTCCATTTGTTTACCTAACTAAAAACTTCTGCATGATATGACCCTTGCTTACTTACACAACTATATTTCATATTGTTTAAATTAAGTGAAACATGTTTCAAAGCTTGTAATTGAACTAGCCATCTGAACCTAATTATTATCATAATTTCATATTTAAAAAAATATAAGTGTTTCTGAAGTGCATAAGCTTTGGACCCACCAAACTTTCTCCATTTAGATTTATCATTTTATTTCAGCTTAATATTTACCTATCTAGGAAGAAATAATTATTTATTTCATATGTTTTTCTCACATTTTCATATAACTAAATACAGCTTATAGTTGATTAAATTTTATATACATATATATTTTCTGGTTTTATTTATTAAATTACAAAATTTGAAATGGCAGGAACAATGATCTGTCTTATCCATTACTCTTGCTTTATTCTGTAAAATACTGCAATCTAAACTTTGCTAGGCGAATTAATGAACCATAATAAAAATATATGTAGGATTTTGTTTGTAAAACTTTGAATTTCTAACAAATTTCCCTTACCCTTTTACTCTTCTAGATCTTTACAGAAGAAAAGAAAATAAATAACTTAAAAATATTAGTTCACGGCATTTGAAAAAGACTTGGTCATCTATGTGCAGATAAACAAAGAACTCATTTGCCCATCGTTTAACAACCGTATCATTCAATATTCTAAAAACATGATTATTCAGAATTTAGCTGAAAGGTCCAAATATTACCTTAGGTAGTATGAGAATAAATGAACGCATAGGTGGAGAAATCACTCAATCAAAACACTCATACTGTTCTGTAAAGGGCATATATTTCATGAAATAAAATAACTGTATGAGGACTGATTTCATTTTCCTGTGGCTGAACATAACTTTAACTTTGAAACCCAATATTCCCTGTGAGAAAAACTTAATTTCCAAAAATTTGATTTTTTATTTCTTTTCTTTTTCTCCCTCTCTCTCTCTCTTTTTTTTTTTTTTTTTTTTTTTTTTTTTTGAGACAGAGTCTCAGGCTGGAGCGCAGCGGTGCTATCTTGGCTCACTTCAACTTCTATTTCCCAGGTTCAAGCGATTCTCATCCTTCAGCCTCCCAAGTAGCTGGAATTACAGGCAGGCGCCACTGTGCCTGTCTAATTTTTTTTTTTTTTTTTTTTTTTTTAGTAGAAAAAGGATTTTGCCATGTTGGCCAGGCTGGTCTCAAACTCCTGACCTCAGGTGATTCACCCGCTTCTGCCTCCCAAAGTGCTGGGATTACAGGAGTGAACCACTGTGCCTGGCCTTTCTTCTTTTCTCTAAAGCAAGTTAATGCCCATTTATGTATGTAAAGCTCTTGTGTTTCTAGACTTTCTGATCATATGTTAGTGCTGGTATCCTCTGAGTAGAATGCTACCCTATTGGTCTTATGCATTCTGCTATGTGGTTTTTGGCTATCAATATATGAGATCACAGCTGCATATTCTTTCTACTCTTTACCAGTGCTCTCCAGTATTGCCTCTATCTAAGTTATTGCCAAGCATCACTTAGGTTCAAAAACAAACTTTTAACACTCCCAGTTGGCCTCAGTGGAGATGTTTAATGTTGTTTCCCATTGTTTTGCTACACATGGGTTGTAGTAGTAAATGTAACTCCTCCCTTAATGTCTCTGGCAGATATTTCTTCTAGTCTCTCTTCATACTATTTGTAGAGAAATTGTAGGAACCTACTGGTCCATCGGGCTTGCCCCAGGCCGCAAAGAACAAGTCTTTCACAGTTCTCAAATCCTCAGATCTATTTGTTATTCACCTGCAGAAAATTCAGCTAAGGCAATAGTTGTTTTCCCTCTGTTTCTCACTTCCATCAGTCCAGGGAATTTTTGCTAGTCTTTGAGTGAAGCACTGTTTAGCTACTAATTGCATACTCTCTACATCCTCTGGGAAAAAAGTAAAGCCCCAAACATGGGAATGATACTCAAAAAAAAATTATTGTGTGTTTTTGGCTCAGAATTTTAAGATTTTGAAATGCAAAAGTCAATGTTTATATCTGACATGCAGTTCTGCATTTATTCTGAAGCATCTCTATTCTGAAACACAAAAACATAATGTCTAATTACCCAAGTAAGCAAAATAATATCAAAAATACCAAAAGAGATGGGAAAAGATTGATCTGTGGTCTACCACAAACATGAACAAAAATGATTCTTAACATTTTCAGAAGGAAACAAATACATACTAATCTAAGTATTGTCTTACCAACAGAATGGATTCCCCCAACCCTTTGTCTCACTGTCTCTAAAATTGACTACACAAGTTATTCAGCAAGACTCTTCTAATGGAAATGAATCATTATTTTCTATAACAGGTATGAAAATTGCCTTAAAGATTCTTTAAGCACCAGGACTCCTAAAATATAAGCTTAATTCTAAGGTCTACAAATGTAAATCTTACTAATTTTTCTGAAATAATTTATTATATTCCAGAATAATTTAAGTCTTAGACCCATGGCCTGTTTGAATTTACAAGCTATAATTAGTAATTTGCTAGAGAATGCCATTGAGTAGAAATGGTTGAACCTTTTGCTTACATCAACACTGTGGGAAAAGGGCAGATTGGAATGAGGAAAGATGTGTCAGTTTCTCCAGTTATTAATTTATCCACAAGTTGATATGCTGCTTCTCTCAACTATGCCAATTGTTTTATTTCAAAACCCCCTGACTATACAAGTTCTTGGTCCTTTACTTTTCATATTCGTCTAAACAATTTTTCAACCTGGATTATATTGAGAAAATTCAATATTTCTGACCTGAACACTTCATTTTGGGGAAATTAAATTGTGTGTGTGTGCGTGTGTGTGTGTATGTGTATATGTATATACATATGAAGTTTCATTTATGTATACGTGTGTATACATTTTTGTATATATGTATATCAAATCAAATATATTTGAAGCTATACATCAAATATAATATATGAGAAAACAGCTTTTCATCTTTTACTACTTTTAAGAAAGAAACTGGGCATTCACATCAAGAGTTCTAGAAGTGAATCAAAGGAACAAAATAAAATAGGTATGCAAGCTTCCAAAAATGAAACCGTGCAGCTGTGCACCATATGTCTATCTGAAATAAGCCAATTGTATGTCATGAGAAAGGAAGGGAAAAAAATAGCTGTCTAAACCAAATGAATTTTCTTAACCAGTAAAAATTTTCTTGTCCAAGTGATAAAAGCCACTCAAAGAGCTGGACCAACATTGATTGGATCAGAGAATTAATTTGTCATGATCTTATGTTGACATAATTCAATTGATTTTTTGTGGCCTACATCCAAAAGTTTGGAAACACACAAATATGAGTTGTTAAAGCACAGTTTTCTAGGAGTTATGAATATAAAATTTTCAGCTTATGAATTATAATTTTAGAATTCATTATCATTTTTTCCAGATGGATAGACATATGAACTTTGTATCTTTGAAAATTTAACCAAAGTAATACATTATTTTGATTGTTTTCACTGTAAATTATGTATTCTTTATCTGTAGAAAGACATTAGATAACAAAAATATACTAGATAACAAATTATTTAATATTGATTTACCAGTTCATGCATAAGATTTCCTAAGATGAAAGATCAAAAACATCCCTCCTGAACCAAATACTTTGTTACTTTCACATTTAACAGGATCTTAAAAAGGGGGAAAAAAAAAAAGAAGGATGAGGAAACTGATGGTACGCGTCCCTCTGGTCATGTCTTTTGTGTTTGACAAAACTTTGTGACCAACTTGTTCATACACATAGGCCTTTTGTGTTCTATCTTCCCAGACCACCTGCATACTGCAACTTAAGAAGGCTTTTATTAATCGGCACTTCCTATAGCAAACTTAGCGCATTCTTTGGATGTATGGATCAAAAAGAAATAATAAAAATTGCATCAATTTATCATTAGAAATAATGGCAGTTCCATAAAATGTTGTAAAAAGAAACTTTACTTTGTAATAATAATAAAAAATTATTATGTTTTACTCACAATTGCAATGAACACACAAATACAAGCATAACAAGATATATTTGACATTCTCGTAAGAAAAAATTCAACTTTTCTCAAGGATATTACAGTAACTGAAATAAAATAAACATATTTTCATGATTAGATATTCATGATTGAAATATCATTTCAATATTGAAATGATATTTGTTTTACACAAATTAATCTATTGATTCAAAGATATCTAGTCAAAATCTCAATGTGACTTCTTAAAGGAAAATTATTATTGGCTTTAAAACTCATATGAATAAAATAAATGCAATTTTTAAAAAAGGGAATATTGACCTTATCAGATAAGAGTGCATATTTTTATTTACATTAATTAAAATTGTATTTCTTTGGTACAAGTGGACAAATGGAATAGAACGAAAAATTCAGAAATACTCTCAAGTATATACAGTCCCCAGTGAGCCTCGTGTTCTGTGTTGTGGTGCCCTTGTATAGTTTCCTACCAAAGTGAACAATGATGACCTTAGTAATTTGTAGGAAATTTACATTAATGGTGTGTGACTTCTGAGGTTAAATCGTAAAAGATATTGGGGATGACCACTTGCTCTCACTTGGATCTTTCATTCTGAAGGAAGTCAGAGCTATGTGTTAAGGACATGTGAGAAGTGCTATATAAAGGCTTACATGGTGAGGAACCGAGGCTTTGTGCTAACAGAGCCAGCATTCACTTGACAGCTAAGTGATTCAGCCATCTCAGATGCAGATCATTTAGTCCCAGTCAAGCCTTTAGAATATTACAGTTCCAGTTGCTATCTTGACTGCAATTTTACAAGAGACCTCAATTCGGAAGAAGCCAACTATGCTGCCCCCAAATTTATAGCCCACACAAAATGTGGGATAATAAATGTTTGTACTTGTTTTAAGCTGCCAGGTTTTGAGATAATTTGTTACTCAGCAGTCAATAGCTAATACAGATTTCCATACCTGCAATTAGGGTACAATCTGAAGAAAAATTAAAGTTTAATGAATTATTTAGCCTCAGACATTGGAAGAAAAATTGGATGTAAAGTCGATGAAGTGAGGATAACCTATAAGCTGCCAGCACCTCAGCGTTTCTCTGTCTCTGCATCTAAGCAGTGAACCTGCTTTCTATCACTTACTACTTTTCAACAAGTTCTTCTGTCAGCCCATTTTAACTTGAAACTATGCATAAAAATGCATTCTGGAGAACATAGTTCCAGCCTAACCAAGATGACCAAGGTGCAAAATGAATTCTGAGGAACATAGTTCCAGTGTAATAAAACTGACAGAAAGTAGCTTCCTTAACCTCAAAAAATCGTTATAAAATATTTATATGGCAAACGGCATATTTAACAGATGTACAAGTCTTTCCTTTAAGATTGAAAAGAAAGAAAGCAGATAATATTCAATACTATTATTGAACATAAACATCTCGATCAACACAAACAAGTAAACATGGGAAATTTGTGTAAGAAATGGATGAGACAAGACAACGTCACAAAATGATCATTTACGTAGAAAGAGTCAGAGATCCATAAGTCATCAATAATTTTACTAGATCGAAATATATAAATCAGGATAATTTTTCCTGCTACAGTAGTCAATTAAAATATAATACACAATTTCTATTATCTATAACTGCAACAAAAACGACAGAAAACTTAGGCATGAACCTAACCAAAATATGCATGTTTACTATAACAAATTACCAAACCTGGTGGCTTTAAAGAACACGTATTTATTCTCTTTCGTTTAAGGAAGTAGAAGTCCAAAATTAGTTTGATTGAGCTGATGTCAAGGTGTCGGCAAGACTGTGCTTCTTCTCCAGGATTGGAGAGAATATGTTCCTTGAGTCTGTTAACTTCTGGTGGTTGCTAGCTTTCCCTGATGTGTGTCATATAATGCCAATCTATGTCTTTATAGTCACATTGCCTTCTCCTCTTCCATGTCAATGATCTCTTTGCTTTCATCTAATGAAGATATTTGTAATTACATGTAAGCCCCACTGGAAAAAATCCAGGATAATCCATCCATATAAGGTAATATTAACAGGTTCCAGGGGTCAAAATATGGACATATTAAGGGCTACTATTCAAGCTAATCAGGTAGCTTTCAAAAGTGTTATACATATCAGATGTCCCAAATAAATAGAAATATACTATGTTGTGAAAGAAATAACTGCATATTACATAGATGTCAATTTTATTCAAGTTAATTTATACCACTTCTGCAATTCAAATCAAAATTCACATAGATTTTATTTTTTTATTTTATTTTATTATTTTTTTTAATTTTTATTTTTTTTAATTTTTTGAGACGGAGTCTCGCTCTGTCACCCAGGCCAGAGTGCTGTGGCCGGATCTCAGCTCACTGCAAGCTCCGCCTCCCGGGTTCACGCCATTCTCCTGCCTCAGCCTCCCAGGTAGCTGGGATTACAGGCGCCGCCACCTCGCCCGGCTAGTTTTTTTTTGTAGTTTTTAGTAGAGACGGGGTTTCACCGTGTTAGCCAGGATGGTCTCGATCTCCTGACCTCGCGATCCGCCCGTCTCGGCCTCCCAAAGTGCTAGGATTATAGGCTTGAGCCACCGCGCCCGGCCAATTCACATAGATTTGATTTTTGGAATTGTGCAAACTGATTCTAAAATGTATACAGAAAAAATGAAAATCACAAATATCTAGGACAATATATAGAAACATATTAATCTATTCAGGGAATGTTTATATACAGTTATTAAGAAAATGTTACAAATTCATGATAATTAAAATGTTGTGCTAGTGGTGTAAGTTGGTTAAACTAAATCAATGGGACATAACAGACAATGTTGAAAGGTTTATATGTATGCAACAATTGTTATTTCATAGAGCATTATCAAATTAGTTGGCAATTGTGAAGTTTTAAATAAATAGTGTTGTATAACCTGGAATAGTATATAGATAAAAATAAAATTAAAACTTTAGCTTACTGTATGCTAAAATATACTCTAGAAACGTTAAAGATCTAACCATGAATATCTATGAACTGGGAAAGAAAAAGTAGGCTAATTACTTTTGACAATGGAATAGGAAATTATTTCTTAAAGAAGTCACAAAAAACAAAATTACCAAAGGGTAAATTGATATATTGGATTAAAACCCAAATGAATAATTTTTATGATATATATAATACATTAATCAATGCACAGCAAAATATTTGGAAAAATATTAATAAATAACAAATTTTTAACGGATAAAACTGACTTTCAGTGTGTACGTGTTTTTTGTGTGTTAAATTTAAATGCCACCTATAACAATATTTGGATTTCTTGTATGGATTATTTATTGGTATATTACTGGTTTGATTAAAAATACATAAAACTGAAACAATTGCCAATGATGTATCTGAAATATTGGTGGACTTCAGCATTATAGATAATCTTTATTTTCTTATTCATAGTTTTTCTTCTTTTTGACATTTTGTGAGAAATACGTATCATATTTTAATAAAAAATGAAAATTTAATTTCATTTTTAGAGAAAAGGCCTAGTTTTTCTTTTCACTAAAAGTTTATCCTATTTGAAAATAAATACAAAGATGACTTTTATAGTTCCAGAAATTAGCAAGTACAATTCTCTCTCAAATGATAGCTGACAATTTTAAAATGACCTCTGACCCATTGTACGGTATAATCTACACCTTAAATATGACTAGAACAAAAACAGTAATATTATTTGTGCATGTTTAAGGTTTGTTTTCAGAAGGCAGAGTATGAAGAACGTAAGATTGTAGTATACTACTAGGGAAACTCCCCACTAAACTACTGATACTTGATTTTATGTTGCTTTTTGCCAATAAATCACAAATTTTATATAAAGTCAGTCCTCTGTACCCATGGCTTTTATTTTAGTGAGTTCAATCAACCTTAGATAAAAATGTTTATAATTTTAAAATATTTAATACAATTTTTATTTTTATAGCAATAAAACAAAAAATGTAAAAAAATAGAGTATTATAATTATTTATGTTGTATGCACTTATGCTGCATTAGGTATTATGAGTAATTTAGAGATAATTTAAAGTATGCAAGAGTTTAATTATGTTCTACTTATTTATTTTTGTTTTTGCTGTATTTACTTTTGAGGTCTTAGTCATAAATTGTTTGTCTAGACAAATTTTAGAAGAGTTTTTCTAATGTTTTCTCCTAGAATTTTTTGTTTCAGGTCCTATATTTAAGTCTTTGATATATCTTGAGTTGATTTTTGTATAAGATGAGAGCTGATAATCCAGTTTCATTTTCTACCTGTGGCTTGTCAGTTTTCCCTGAATCATTTATTAGAGTCTCCATTCTCTGATTTGTGTTTTCGTATGCTTTGTCAAAGATCAGTTTGCTATGTATATTTGGCTATTTTTTCTGGGTTCTCTATTAAATTGTCTATGTGCCTACTTTTATTCTAGTGCCATGCTGTTTTGATAACTATAGCCTTTAGTATAATTTGGAGTCTGGTAATGTGATGCCTCCAGATTTGTTCTTTTTGCTTATGGTTGCTTTTGCTGTTTGGGCTCTTTTTTGGTTCCATATGAATTTTAGTCTTCTTTTTTTCTAATTATGTGAAAAATGATGTTGATATTTTGATGAAAATTGCATTGTGTCTGTAGATTTCTTCGGATATTATAGTCATTTTCACAATATTAATTCTTCTAATCCATGAGCACAGAAAAAAAAATAATAATCAGCAGAGTAAATAGAAAACCCATAGAATGGGAGAAAATGTTTGCAAACTAAGCAACTGACAAAGGACTGGTATTCAGAATCTACAAGGAACTCAAACAAATCCACAAGATAAAAATAAATAAATAAATAATCCTATTAAAAAGTGATCAAAGGACACAAATAGAAATTTCTCAAAAGAAGATATACAAATGGCCAATAAACACATGAAAAAATTCTCAACACCACTAATTATCAAGGAAATGTGATTTATTGGCAATACCACTAATCATCAGGAAAATTAAAACTGCAATACCACCTTATTTCTGTAAGAATGATCATTATTAGAAAGTCAGAAAGACATTGGTGTAGCTGTGGACAAAAGGGAACCCTTATACATCACTGTTGGCAATGTAAATTAGTAAAACCTTAATAGAAAACAGTGTGGAAACTCCTTAAAGAAGTAAAAGTAGATCTTCCATTTGATCCTGCAATCTCACTACTGGGTATCTACCCAAAGGAAAGTAAGTCATTATATGAAAAATATACTTGCACACATATATTTATTTCAGCACAATTCACAATTTCAAAGATGTGGAACCAACCTAACTGTCCATTGACTAATGAGTGCATAAAGAAAATATGGTATATATGCACCATGGAATACTACTCAATCATTAGTTCATTAGTATAAACTAATGCCTTTTGCAGCAACTTGGATGGAGTTGGAGGCTATTATTCTAAGTGAAGTAAGACAGGTGGGGAAAACAAAAAAAACAAGATATTTTCTTACTTATAAGTGGGAGCTAAGCTATGAGTACACAAAGGCATAAGGAGTAATATAACAGATTTCAGAGACTCAGAAGGGGAAGAAGAGGGTGGCCCAAGATGAGAAACTACACATTAGTTATCACGTACACTACTCTGGTGACAGGGATGGTAAAATCTCAGAATTTACCACTCTACCATGTGACAGAAAATTTGTGCCCAAATGCCAAAAATAATAATTAAAAAAATTATCAGAGAGATGTAGAGATGCATTATGTCTATGAAATCTGGATGCTAGGAATAAAAAGAAACACTGGAAGAATGAAAGAAAATTAAATTGTACAGGAAGAGGTGTGTGTGTTATATGCAATTACTACACTATTTTATAGAAAGAACTTGAACATCCTCAGATTTTGATATCCATGTGGGTCCTGAAACCAGTCATTCATGGATACTAGGGGGTAACTGTAATCACAAGTAACACTTTAGGAAATATACACAATACTGTGTATCAAATTTTATTATAGGGGAGTTGTAGAATTAAATAGAAAACTTCTCAGTAGGAAAATCATATAAAACCCTTTTGTAAATAACAATTATTAAGCTATTATTTGAATAAAGTCCCCCAGTTTCTCTGCTCTATGACAGGATTGTATCAAACCGGTGAACTTATATTAGGCTAATAAGAAATCATGTCTTAGGCCTATTCCAGATGGCATTTTTCACATTAATTTGAAGAGAAAAATAAATTTTAATTTGATTACTAAAATAAAATTCATTAGAAAGAATGAATAAAATCAAATAATAAATCTTCGTATCTTAAGGAAGTATCACGTGTGATAATGTTTCTAGATAGATTCAGTAGCAATTGTGCCAGAATATACTATGCACCACAAGGAAACAAAGTGTTTTTTTTTTTTAAACATCTCCCAAAATAGCTGTCCTTTGCTTGTAAGAAGAGACAGGTTACAGGGATCAAATATAAAGATAAGCAATGTCTCATTAATGGTATGTTATGAAAGGAGTATGCTAAATGTGTACTAATGCTGATTTTTTACATTTAATTTTACTTAAGTAAATTATTTAATGGTATTTGTCTTATGCTGCACCTGGGATATAGCAGGTTTTAATTAATAATCATATGTTTCAGGGACTATGATCTATGGTATATTCTACAGAATATAATTATGTGTGTAATAAACAAAAGTGCAATGTAACACTGACAAGAATTTTTTTAATAGAGTGTTTTAGACCAATTTTGAAATCACAGCAAAATTGAGTGTAAGGTACAAAGATTTCCTATATCCTCTGTATCCTCACGTGCGTAACCTCTCCCCATTATCAACATTCCCAACAAGAGTGGTACATTTGTTAAAACTGGTAAACCTACACTGACACA
Organism: Rhinopithecus roxellana; assembly: GCF_007565055.1. Lineage (NCBI taxonomy): Eukaryota > Metazoa > Chordata > Mammalia > Primates > Cercopithecidae > Rhinopithecus > Rhinopithecus roxellana. The sequence continues at coordinate 43,383,131 of NC_044550.1, read as the reverse complement.
TCATTATCACACAGAGTTCACAGTTTACATGAGTATTTACATTTACTGTTGTGCATCCTATTGTTTGAACAATTTTATAATAATATGTACCCACCATAAAGTACTATAAAAATAAACACACTGCTCTAAAAAATCCTCTGTGATCTGCACTCTTATCCTTCTCTCCCTCCCACATAACTACCTTCCCCAAAATGCTGTATAATTTAATCACACAGCATGAAATCTCTTCACATTATATTCTTTCACTTAGTACTGTACATGTAAGATTTTACACAGATAGGATTTCACTTAATAATATACATATATGACTTGGAACCTAAATAATATTCCATTGTCTGGATGTATCATGGTTTTATCAATTCATGTGCTGAAGGACACCTTGTTTACTTCCAAGTTTTGAAGATTATGAATAAACTTTCTATTAAAATGTGTGTGTAGGTTTTTGTGAGTATATACATTTCCAGCTACTTTGGGTAAATACAAAGGGACATAATTACTGGATTGTATGAAAATAATACGCTTCACTGTCTTTCAAAATACCAATACCATTTTGCATTCCGACCAGAAGTTAATGAAAGTTCCACATCCCCATTTGGTGTTGTTAGTTTTCTCACTGTTGGTCATTCTAACAGATAAGTAGTGATATCTCATTGCCTTTTTAATTTATATCTCTTTAATGGCATATGATGTAGACATCTTTTCACTTACTTATTTGCAATCTGTGTATGTTAACGACCTGTCAAGGTCCCTGGTCCATTTTTAACTAGGTTGTTTTCTTATTGTTGAGTTGTAAAAAATTCTTTTGCATATTTTGAATGACAGTCCTTTATCATATATGTCTTTTGAAAATATTTTCTTCCACTATGTGGCTCTTATTTTTATTCCCTGGACAGTGTCTTTCACAGAGCAGATATTTTTGTTTTTAATGAAGTCAAGTTTATCAATTCTTTCTCTCATGGATCAGGATTTAGTGTTGTTTCTGAAAAGTCATTACTAAATCTAGAGTCATCTAGATTTTCTTATATGTTACCTTTTAGGACTTACATAGACTTGTGTTTTACATGTAGATATGTGATCCATTTTGAGCTGATTTTTCTGAGGATTGTAAGGTCTGTGTCTATATTCTTTTTCTATATATTTTTGCATATGGATGTCCAGTTGTTACAGCACCATTTGTTGAAATGTCTACCTTTTATTTATTGTATTGCCTTTACCCTTTTGTCAAATATTAGTAGATGATATTATGTATGTCTAGTTCTGGGCTATTTTGTTCTATGAATCTATTTGCCTATTCTCTCACATTATCACACTGTGTTGATTATTGTAGCTTTACAGTAAGTTTTAAGGTTGGGTATTGTCAGTCCTTCAACTCTGTTTTACTCCTTCAATATTGTGTTGTCTATTATAAATCTTTTCTCTCTCCATATAAACTTTAGAATCAATTCATCAATAGCCACAAAAGTGACTTCCTGGGATTTTGATTGGAATTGCACTGAATTTACAGGTCAATCTGGGGAGACTATAACATCTTGACAATATTGTCAAATTAGTAACAATACTGAATCTGTTTATTTATAAACATGGACTCTCTGTTAACTTTGTTGTACTTTGATTTCTTTCAACACAGTTTTGTACTTCTCCTCATAAAGGTCTTGTATATATTTTGTTAAATTTGCATTTAAGTATTTCATTTTGCAATTACTAGTGTAAATGGTGTTATGTTTTTAATTTCAAATTCTATTTCTTCTTTGCTGGTTTATAGAAAACAATTGACTTCTGTTTATTAAACTGTATCCTTCAAACTTGCTACAATGGCTTATTTCCGGGAGATTTTTGTTGTCAATTCTTTGGGATTTCCTACATAGATGATAATGTCATCTGCTATCAAGGGAAACTTTATTTCTTCCTTTACAATCTTTACATATTTCCTCCTTGTGTTACCGCATTACCTAGGATTTCCAGTACAATACTGAACACAGTAGCCTATTATTGTGATAAATTACATTAATTGATTTTCAAATTTTGAACCAGCCTTGCATGTGTGGTAGAAATTCCACTTAGAGATGCTGTATAATTATTTTTATGCATTGTTCAACTTAACTAATAAATATTTTGTCAATAATATTTACACCTATATTCATAAGCTCTGTTGGTCTGTAGTTTTCTTTTTTTTTTTTTTGGAATTTCTTCATCTTGTTTTGATGTTAGGGTAATATTGGCCTCATAGAGTATGTTAGAAAGTATCCTAACTGTTTCTACGTTTTGAAATATATTGTAGAGAATTCATTTTTTTTTTTTTTTTTTAGACGGAGTCTCGCTCTGTCGCCCAGGCTGGAGTGCAGGGGCGCGATCTCAGCTCACTGCAAGCTCCGCCTCCCGGGTTTACGCCGTTCTCCTGCCTCAGCCTCCCGAGTAACTGGGACTACAGACGCCCGCCACCTAGCCCGGCTAGTTTTTTTGTATTTTTTTAGTAGAGACGGGGTTTCACCGTGTTAGCCAGGATGGTCTCCATCTACTGACCTCGTGATCCGCCTGTCTCGGCCTCCCAAAGTGCTGGGATTACAGGCTTGAGGCACCGCGCCCGGCCTGTAGAGAATTCTTATAACTTTTTATTTAAATGCATAATACAATTCACCAGTGAATCTGTCTGGGCCTGGTGCTTCTTATTTTGAAAGTTTATTAAGTATTGATTTAATTTCTTCAATAGATGTAGGCATATTCACATTGTCTATTTCTTTTTGTGTAAGTATTGGCAGATTATACCTTTCAAGGAATAGGTCCATGTTATCTATATTATCAAATTTGTGGACACAGAGTTCTTCACAGTATTTTTTGACTATCATTTTAATATTCTTTCGATCTGTGGTAATGTCCCTTCTTTCATTTTGGTATTAATTTCTTCTATATTGTGTTTCCTTAGTTATCCTGGCTAGAGACTTATCAAGTATATTCATGTGTTTTCAAAGAACCAACTTTTTGTTTCATTGCTTTTTGTCTATTGTTTTCTGTTGTAGTTTTTAGTATTTCTTTTCTTCTAGTTTTGATTTAATCTAAGAAGATTTAATCTAAGAAGCTTAGATAATTGGTTTTAGAGCTTTTTTCTTGTCTAGTATATGCAATAAATGCTATAAATATCCATTTAAGCACTGCTTTTGCTGCATCCCACAAATTTTGATAATGTTTTTGTTTTTATTTTGTTCAAAAACAATTACAATTTCTTTTTATATTTTATCTTTTACTCATATTTGATTTAGAAATGTGTTGTTTAACAAGAATATTCTTTAAAGTATTTACAATAATGCTTTTTACCCTTTGACTTCAACATGTGAATGTTATTATCTAAGCAGGATATCTACCTAGGAATTATTATCTGGGCATAAAACTCTGTTCAATTTCCTTTTTGTTTCCTGAAGTGTCCTTCCTGTCTCTCTATTCTCCACATGATTCATTAGTTATGTTTTCAGATTCTAGACAATTACTTTTTGTGTTAATATGACCATGCATATTAAGAAATTATGGCAAAAGCTGCATCTTTGTGGTTACCATTGTGGTGCTAGTAATAGGATGTTAAAAATTTCACTGACTCAGATATTCTTATGTCTTTAGGGCATACGATGATTCAGATTTCATCACTAAACTCATTGCTTCAGAGTAAAAATGTAAGAAGTGGTAAAAAAGTAAGAAGTGGTCAGTATTCACATATAATTTCAAATGCCTATATGAAATTTGTAAAGAAGATTTTATAACCTTTTTATTCTCTAAGAAGTAGTATAAGTCAATGTTGTAAAATCATGTAATGTTAGAGCTAGAATGGAGGCTAGTGCTTATCCTCTGTTCATTTTATAGATAACAAATAGATTCCAAGTCAATGTCTTACTCACAGTTATAAAATCATGGTTTGGCTCTTCTAACTATGAGCAAACAACAATGTTTTTCCTTTAATCACAGTGATTCGCTTTTCCACATTGATGGCTATTTCCAGAAATGTAAAATATAGAAAAACTATTGCTATTTCCAAAAATGCAGGGTATTTTGAAACTGTTGATCCTTTCTCAAGTTATTTGAAACTCACTACAGAACAAACATGATTATTCAACACTGTTAACATTGAAGAAGGTGATGTTCCTTACAGCAATTTAGATTTGCTTTCTTTCTCAAACCATAGAAAGCACAAACTATGATTGTGTGGAGACATATAAATGAACGTCTGCTGACAAAATGATTTAATACAGACTGTGCAAAGTGTCAATTATTAAATACTTCATACCCAGTGATCAGGGACAAGGACAGATAAATTACCACTTTAGTGACACATTAGAAAATATGTTCAACAGACATAAGGCATCTGAATTGACAAATTAGAAATGACCCCATTAGAGGAATAAGAATCATGGGAAAAGAAACAGAAAATTATGTACTTTACATTAAATAACAGTGAAAATTTATTTTGAATTCCTGAAAGATTTAGCAAATATTGGGCCCATATTTAGTAGAATTGGGTACTTACAGGGTTATTTCTCTAAGACACTATTATTTATTGCCTGCATACTTAATATTGATCTTAATAGTGTTTAAACTAAGACTATAATTTGTCAAGTTATAATCCCCATAGTTTACCTAATCCAGCAATCATACATTATTCAGCTGTATAATAATCTTACCTGTCTTCAGTATTTTTACTAATTCCCATAATCTTTTTATTTGTATGTTTGCATTTTATGAAGTACCATAGAAAGTAAACCATTCCAACTTGCTTTACCTTCTTGTTTCATGTTAAAGTACACAAGAGATCACAGTATACAGGGATATGGTATGGTAGATCTCTATCAGTAATTTCATTATTTTTCATATTTGCATCCTTTATGAAAAAAATGAACATTTTTTGCTCTAGGGCTGTGCTTATCAAACTATAACGTACTTGCAATTCACCTGAGAATATTGCTAAATTGAATTTAAGAAGACTGGGCTGATCTGAGATTCTGCATTTCTAAGAATCTCCCAGGGGATATGGATGTTGCTGTTCTACAGAGGACACTTTGAATAGAAAGTTGGGGCAGATTGTCTAGACCAGCAAAGCAGGCGGCCCCAGAAGGCTGTTAGAAAGGAAAATGTATGGCCTATTCCCACGCCTGCTGCATTTTAATTTCTATGGGTGGTACCAAACTCCATGAACCACTGTCTAATTCTATTCATTCTCCCAGTTTAGTTTCTCTTAGTTTTTTTCTTTCCTCAATGCAAATAAGCCTTAAATAAGATGTATACAATAAATATATTACATTTACTTAGTTCTTGGCTTAAAACCCTTGAGAAGCTTTAGGATATTCAGTCTTTCTAAAAAATTAATGTTTGGATTTAATTTAAAAATAAAATGTAATGGCCGTAAAATGTTTTTTGATAAAATATTTAGTTAACATAGAATTATCTTGCCTCTTCCAGTGAAAATTACCCTTATAAAGAACAAAGTATATCAGTTGTATGAAATTTTACTGTCCACTAATACAGTATTTTTAATTTAGTAGGTGTTAATTAGGGTTTAATAGATCTTCCTGGTTTCTGCACAATTCTGACAAATTTAATACCTTTTTCTTAATTTACATTAGTTTACCTATATAATTAAATCAAAGTTTTGTTTAAGAAATAGTTATTTTCTGAATTATCTCACTGAATTATCATGCACAGTGCATGAACAAAATATTCCTAGTATGTCTACATATGTGTCATGTTGCGTAATGTTAGACATTAAGCATTGTACAATTTTCCTAAGTTTGACTAGTTTCTTCTAGTACCTAAAGAATGAGAAAAAAATGACATCAAGGTATATATGAGTCACAGTAAAATAGTGAGCACTCTGACATTGCCTTCAAAGTTTGGCATAAATGCTGGATATTGAAAAGCAGTTTCCCTCTCAATCCTTAACTAGAAATATTACAATGGTTATATAAAATTGTACAATTGCACAATTCTGACTAGGAAAATTTTAGAAGGACCATAAAAAGAGAATGAGGTCATCTGGAGGACCTTAATGCATATTTTATCAAATGTTTAAAAATGTATCCAAATTTCACTTCAAGTAAAAGTTTTATTTTCATAATGTTTTAAAAAGATTTTTATGTTTTATATTTTTTTCTTTTGAAAATAGCCAAAAAGAAAAAGTATTTAATGGCAATTGTTTGTTTCATATAAAAATGAACATGCATTCTCAGAATCTCTGTGAATCATGACCTTCGTAGGGACATGAAGGAACTGAAGGCCATTATCTTCAGCAAACTGATGCAGGAAGAGAAAACCAAATACTGCATTCTCACTTACCAGTGGGAGCTAAATGATGAAAATACCTGGACATGTGGAGGGGAACAACACATACTGTGGCCTATCAGACGGTGGGGTGTGGGAGGAGGGAGAAAATCAGGAAAAATAACCGATGGGTACTAAACTTAATACCTGGATGATGAAATAACCTGTACAACAAACTGCGATGACATGAGTTTCTCTATATAACAAACCAACACATGTACCACTGAAATTAAAATAAAAGTTAAAAAGGTCAAATAAAATAAACTTAACTTCCAACATTTTTAAAAATACATAATGGCAAACATGAATATGAAAAGTTTAGTTAACGAAGTCAGCATGATATTATTTCCATATACAGGAATACCTCGAAGATATGGTGGGTTTGGTTCCAGAAAGCCGCAATAAAGCGCACATTACAATAAAGCAAGTCACATAAGTTATTGGTTTCCCAGTGCATATAAAAGTTATGTTTACACTGTATACTCTAGTCTATTACGTGTAGAACAGCACATGTCTAAAAAATGTAAACACTTTAATTAATAATACGTTATTGCTTAAAACGCTAACACTCTTCCAATCCTTCAGCAAGTTGTTATTGTTTTGCTAGTGGAGGGTCTTGCCTCGATGATGACAGCTGCTGACTGATCAGGGAGGTGGTTGCTGAAGGTGTGGGTGGATGTGGCAATTTCTTAAAATAGGATAGCAATGAATTTTTGTCACATCAATGGACTTTTCCTTTCATGAAATATTTCTCAGTAGCATGTGATGCTATTTGATGGTATTTTATCTACAGTAAAACTTCTTTCAAAATTGGAGTCAACCCTGTCAAAACCTGCATCTGTTTTATAAACAATCTTTCTGAAATATTATTAATCCTTTGTCATCGTTTCAATGATATGCACAGCATATTCGTCATGAGTAGAATCCATCTAAAGAAACCACTTGCTTTACTCACCCATAAAAAGCAACTCCTCATCCCTTCAAGTTTCATCATGGCATTGTAGCAATTCAGTCATATCATCAGTCTCCACTTCTAATTAATTATCTTGCCTTTTTTTTTTTTTTTTTTTTTTTTTTTTTACCACATCTGCAATTATTTCCTGTACTGAAGTCTGGAACCCCCCAAAGTCATCCATGAGGATGAAAATCAGCTTGTTCCAAACTCCAATGTTGACATTTTGACTTCCTTCCAAAAGTCAGGGATATTCTGAATGGTATCAAGAACGGTGACATTTTTCAGAAGATTTTCAATTTATTTGACTGGATCCATCACAAGACTCACTATCTATGGCAGCTGTAACCTTACGAAATATACTTCTTAAGAAATAACACTTGGAAGTCAAAATTATTCCTTGATCCATGGGCTGCAGAATGGATGTTTGTTAGCAAGTGTGAAAACAGCGTTAGTCGGCCAGGCACAGTGGCTCACGCCTGTAATCCCAGCCCTTTGGGAGGCCGAAGCGGGTGAGTCACAAGGTCAGGAGATCGAAACCATCCTGGCTAACATGGTGAAACCCTGTCTTTACTAAAAATAAAAATAAAAAAATTAGATGGGTTGGGTGGCACGCACCTGTAGTCACAGCTACTTGGGAGGTTGAGGCAGGAGAATCGCTTGAACCCGGGAGGTGGAGGTTGCAGTGAGCCAATATCACACCTCTGCACTCCAACCTGGGCAACAGAGCGAGACTCTGTCTCAAAAAATAATTATTTAGTAAGAGAGACAATATTAGTCTTCTTGCACATCTTCATCAGAGCTTGCATGTCCAGGTGCACTGCCAATCAGCGTAATATTCTGAAAGGAATATGTTTTTCTGAGCAATGAGATTCAACAGTGTGCTTTAAAAATTCACTAAATCATGCTGTAAAAGCTATGCTTTCATTAAGTTTTGTTTTTCCATTCATAGAGCAAAGGCAGAGTAGATTTAGAATAATTCTTGAAGGCCCTAGGATTTTCAGAATTGTAAATAAGTATTCTTACAACTTCAATTCATCAGCTACATCAGCCCCTAATAAGAGAGTCAGCCTGAACTTTGAAGCTTCTGTTTTCTGACTATGAACGTGCTAAAAATGACATCTCCTCCTAATATAAGGCTGTATCATCTACACTGAAAATCTGTTGTTTAGTGTAGCCACCTTCGTTAATGATCTTAGCTAGAACTTCTGGGTAACTTGTGGCAACTTCTGTATCAGCACTTGCTGCTTCATCTTGCACTTTTCTGTTAGGGATATGGCTTCTTTCTTTCTTTCTTTCTTTCTTTCTTTCTTTCTTTCTTTCTTTCTTTCTTTCTTTCTTTCTTTCTTTCTTTCTATTTTTTTATTTATTTTTTATTTTTTTATTATTTTTTATTTTTTTTTTTTGAGACGGAGTCTTGCTCTGTCGCCCAGGCTGGAGTGCAGTGGCCAGACCTCAGCTCACTGCAAGCTCCGCCTCCCAGGTTCACGCCAGTCTCCTGCCTCAGCCTCCCGAGCAGCTGGGACTACAGGCGCCCGCCACCATGCCCGGCTAATTTTTTTGCATTTTTTAGTAGAGACGGGGTTTCACCGTATTAGCCAGGATGGTCTCGATCTCCTGACCTCGTGATCCGCCCTTCTCGGCCTCCCAAAGTGCTGGGATTACAGGCTTGAGCCACCACGCCCGGCCTGGCTTCTTTCTTTAAACCTGACAAACTAACCTCTGCTAGCTTCAATCTTTTTTTTTTTTTTTTTTTTTTTTTTTTTTTTTTTTTTTTTTTTAGCAGTTTCTTCACTCTCACAGTCTTCACAGAATTTAAGAGAGTGAGGGCCTTGCTCTGGATTAAGCGTCAGTTTATGGGAATGTTGTGGCTGGTTTGATATTATCTCCAGACCACGAAAACATTTTCCATATTAGTAATAATGGCTGTTCGTTTTCTTATCATTTGCATATCCACTGACATAGCACTTTTATTTTTTTTCAAGATCTTTTCCTTTATATTCACAACTTGGTTAACTGTTGGATAGGTTAACAACCTAGCTTTCAACCTATCTCAGTTTTTGACATGCTTTTCTCACTAAACTTATTCATTTCTAGCTTTTGATTTAAAGTTAGAGATACATGACTCTTCCTTTACTTGGACACTTAGAGGCCATTGTAGAGTTATTACTTCACTTAATTTTAATATTGTTGTGTCTCAAGGAATAGAGAGGGCTGGAGTGAGATGAGGGAGAGAGACAGGGAAATGATGAATCAATGAAGAAATCAGAAAACACGTATTTATGAAGTTCACCATTTTTTATAAGCACGTTTCATGGTAAACCAAAACAATTATGATAGTAACATTGAAGATCACCGATGTCAGGTCACTAAAATGCCTATAATAATAATGAGAATGGTTAAAATATTGTGAGAATTACATAAATTTTACACAGGGACACAAAGTGAGCTTGTGCTGTTGAAAAAATGATGCTGAGAGATTGCTCTATGCAGGGTTGCCACACACTTTTGATCTGCAAAAATTGCAATACCTGTGAAGTAAAAGAAAGGAAAGCACAATAAAACAAGATATACCTGTATGTTCAATTAAATTTTTCATTTTTTAATAAATTTTTGTTGAAATATAAAATACATGTGACAAGTACATGGTATAGTGTATACTTTGATGTATTTTTCTGTTATGAGGTTTAAAATATAGAATGTACAGTATTTCACTTATGTATTAAAATTTATCTTTTCTGTATTCCTGGGCTCCTTTGGGAAAGATATTGTCATGGCCATCTAAGAAATTCCGAGGCCTGCATTTAGCAGATACATGCTAAATATTTACTGAGAATACAGGAAAGAACAAACATAAAATAAATAATATATTAACATAGTGATTTCTGCTTAGACAATTGTCCTATATAACTAGTGTTAACTTTTATTTGGTGTTCATAAATCGCTATCATAGTGTCTCAGGGAGCATCACAGAAACAAGTACTATATTAATAAATATTTTTTATTGGTATTATTTACAACAAACAAGTGCATAGGTATTAATAAAAACAGAAACCTTTGTTTTCTATTATTGTATTTAATTCTCTATAGGTAATTTTTATAAAAATTGCATGCATTCCAGACATGCTTGTGAATCAAGCCAACTTTCAACCTTTTAAGAAATCCATATCAGAAACTTTATGAAATAAAGGTTATTGCCTAAATAAGGGAAGAATTCCTCGTTCACATGAAGAAGGATGACGTTCACTCCCCTCAACTGCATGTAACATCTTGTTACGCCTCATTATAGATTATTTAACATTTAAATTATATATATATATATAATTTCAAAACTACTTATTATATATAGGCATATAATGGTGCAATATATACTGTGCAATATGTATTCACTTAATATATACAAGTTACATATAAAATTGAATCCCTAACACACATAGAATATATTATCATATATGATATATATTTTCATTTTACTTTGTTGCAATATAATTACTATAAATTAAAGCTTCCTTTAGGAGTCAAAGTCGATGTAAATTGCAAAAATAAAATTAAAAAAATTATAGTTATACAGAAAGGTCAGATGAGTTATAAAAGTAGTGATTGTGGTATTACAGTAACTTGGTTCATCTTTCAGATAAAGGCAATCCTTTCTCTCTACTGCTCTTTGTCCTCTCTCCCTTTCTCCCTCTTTATAGTTTAAAAACGCTCTCTAGAAATAACCTGGGCTTGAACAACTGTTGTGAAAGCAATGAGGATCAATGATAATTGCTTTTAAAAAGATCATTCTCTTATACTTTTTTCTCAGATTTTTATTTATTTATTTAACTTAATTATTTGGCAACAACATATTATCTTGACTCTGTCTTACTGTGATAGATTTAAGAGAGGAAATTTCAAGTGTAGATTTGACCAAGGGAAATATTTATAGTTGAAATTGCTTTTCATACGACAAGGCTCTTAGTTCAAATTAGGAATTACTTTCTTTTAATAATAGTTGTTACAATAATTGCCAAATTACCATGCATATAAAATGCTTCTCTTTGTCATATCAACATATTTTATCCAATATTTAAATTTGTTATTTATAGATTTATAAAGCTCATAATCATTGGACCTCTATTGTTTCTATGTAGAACTTAAAACACTCAGAATGCTATTGATAATGTATCCCAGAATATTGGCTAAGATTTCAGCGAAATAATCAGAAATAACTATGTTTAAATTCTGATTCTTCCATTTATTAGCTGTTTTTTTCTGCAAAACTTATCTAATTTTTGTGCACCTTAATTTGTAAAAGACTGCATAATGGAGACGGTATTACAAGACACTTTAGGATTATTCTAAGAATTAAATAAATTGATATGCATAAAACATTTATAATGTACATAAAAAGGGTCTATCAATATTATTAGTTATTATCATTAGTTATGCACTTTTTACTGATATTATTATTAGTCATTTTGACAGGATGATAAGGAGGAAGTTTAGTAGCTGATTCAAGAGAGTACAAAGGAAAAACACCTGAAAATTTTACTTGAATGCCTCTGTTTTTCCAGCCAGTACTAGCAGTGCACATCTAAAGGCTATCATACCCTAATCAATGTCTAAGTCCATCATCAAACAAGTGATTCTGATTAGACAAATGGAGATCCAAGGTTTATAAAATCTTCCCTATAAATTATAATCAAAGACAAATGTGACAGCAAGCCTTATTTTTTTCACAACTCTAGCATATTTACATTTATTTTCACTTTGATTTTTAATTTACTTCTGTGGATAAGATTTAAAGATGAAAGATTGAAAAGTTTGTTGTTGTTGTTGTTGTTGTTGTTGTCTTGGCACAGTCTCATAATTCAGCAACCACTTAAATAAATTAGGTAACAGAAGTTAAGTAATGAGAATAATAATTCTTTCTCCTTCTACTAGTCTTTGTATTTTTCTTTTCTTACTTTTTTAACCCATGTTTGAAGCTTTTATTTTTTAAGTGCTTCCAACTTGGGAGAAGAAATGACTTAACTTGGCGTGTTGGAAGCGATTAATGCCTATCTAGAGAGAACAGTGAAACATGAGTACCTTCACTGTAACCTAGGCAAGCATTAATCAGTACCTCAGCACAGCCTGAAGTGACTTTTTGTGATAATAAAAATGAAATTCTTCTCCCAAATGTATGTCAAAAATATGTGTTCCAAGTATTTCTCTGGAAAGAAACAGCTCTTGATGAAAGCATTTTATTTTTATATGAAATGAAACATTTTCTGATTTGACATACAGCATGTCTGTTCTGGGGTGGTTAGGAAAATACAACCCTTATAACTCAAAAATTGAGTGGTGGTTGTAAATTATATCAAAGCCCATTACACAAAGATAATATTCTTCAAATCAAGGTAATACCATATATATACATAAGGGTTATCAAAAAACCATTAAATTTGACCCTTTTAGGTTTTCCAGCTGAGATTAATTTCCCAACATAACATCCCCCTTTTAAAGAAAATCTTTCTTTATCAGAGCCTCTTGTTCTCATGGGAGGTATCCACCATTTCCTTGATAGCCAGGGGCTAACCAGCAACCCCTCACAATCTCATAAGGCATTTCATTTAAATTTATATTGAGAAATTCATAGTCTTATTAAGTTGTCTTCCCTTGAGATTCATTTTGCCATGTTTCATTGGTATGTCACTTTAAATGGTGCCATTTAAAAGCTTGCCCCATATTTTTACGGGCCACACTACAATCAAATGAGGTTAAATCAAGACTTGAATGTTTCCATGTACATAACCAAAGAAGACATTTTTCAGTATTTTGGTTTTATATTGCTTATGCACATGTGCTGATTGAAGTTTCCATGATTGCTCAATATAATTCATTCTAAATCTTATAGTAATAATAAAGATTCTGTCCATATTGAAAAACAACATAGCCAATGACTTAATAGTCTAATATTTTAATTTGTGGCTTTTTGTTTTTTCATCTTCCTGTGGCCTACTTGATAACCGAAACAGTACTTTTTGATCCTGGTAATTAGTTGAGGAATTTCTTTCCTTTTTTCCAAAACCAGATGGTTTTGTTGAAAATCTGAAGACCCATCAAAGATCCATAGATCACTTAAACTTCCATACTGAATTTTGAGGCCTTCAAATATACATGTTTCTGAACAAATTATCCTTCTTTTACATTCTTGTGAAAAAAAAGATCAAACTATTCTGGCACCACTGGTGTTCTTTAAATCTGACATGATAGGAGTTTGTCTCTAGAAGAGCCTTTGGAAGCAGTTGAAATAATAGCCATTTACAAACTCTGCCACACAACCACTCAGGAGATGATGATGATAATAACCATATAAGTTTTCCAGGGCTGCTGTAACAAACTGCCACAAACTGGGTATATTAAAAACAGAAATGCATTGTTTCACAGTTCTTAAGGCCAGAAGTTCAAAATCAAAACGTCAGAAGAGCCAGGTTCTCTCCAATAACTCTAGGGAAAAACACTTCTTGCCTTTTCCTGGCTCCTAGAAGCTGTCAGTAAACTGACATTCCGTGGAATGTAGTCACATAACTTCAGTCTCTGCCTCTACCTTCACATGGCTTTCTGTCCTGTGTCTCTTTCTTCTCCTCTTTTTAAATGGACACAGGTTATATTGATTTAGGGTCTACTTTAATGACTTTAATTGTATTATATCTGAAGAAAACCCTATTATTTCCAAGTAGTGTTACTTTCAGAGGTACCAGGGGTTAGAACTTCAACATATCTTTTAGGGGGACACAATTTAAACTATAACAATGACCATGACTATAATAACAATAACACAGAGAAACATGTTTTTGAATTCTTTTAATCATAATATCTAATCCTTACTAATGTTTAGCAAAATGAGAAGTATAATTTCCATTTAATCAGTGAGAAAATTCAATCTCAGGGAAGTGAACTGATTTTTTTTTAAGAGTTTATGGTGTCAGAGGAAAGACTAGAGTCTAGATTTTTCTGGATATATCTTGTGTTACAAGAACCCTGTAAACAGAGTGAGTTGACAATATTCTTTCCACTGGCAGCAGCGCCGTGGAATAGTTGTTCTTTCTCCATATCATCTGCAGGCAGTTGGTCCCCTCAAGCAATGGGCTCTGACATTAGCAGCTTCTAGAAAGTTTTCCAGCTTTAGCCCCTGTATTTTGAAGTGCTGGTGTCACATACAAAGTCTCATTTCAGTAATATGAGTTCTCTAAGGCGGTATATTTTGTAGAAATTGTTAATTATATAGTTCTGAGATGTTCCTTGCTTACTCAATAGTTTCCAAGTCCTTTCACTGATAAACATTTTAATATTTTCTCTCCTAGGCATCCTTGTCATGGACGGAATCTTGGTGAGACATGTAGTGACAGCAACTATGCTATACAGACCACTCATAGATATAGGTCTCCACATACTAAATATATCAGGCATTGAATACAAAAGCTGGAAACTGAGTGGCCAGGTACTATGACGGTAAATTGTGTCAGTACTGGAAAACACTGGTTTAAATTGAAATTTTAAAATGGTCACTTACTAGATGCATTCATTTGGAGCAGAGTAACAATACCTAACATACAGAGTCATGAAAATTTAATAATAATATTTATAAAGCTTTACTGAATTCATTTCCTAGGTCTAGGAGCTTTTTAGATGAGTCTATGGGATTTTCTAGGTATATGACTATGTCATCAGCAAACAGGGACAGTGTGACTTCCTCTTTACCGATTTGCATGCTGTTTCCTTCCTTCTTTCCTTCCTTCCTTCCTTCCTTCCTTCCTTCCTTCCTTCCTTCCTTCCTTCCTTCCTTCCTTCCTCTTACTCTCTTTCTTTCTTTCTTTTCTTTTGTCTAACTGATCTACCTAGGACTTCCAGTACTACATTGAATAGAAGAGGTAAGAGTGAGCATCCTTGTCTTGTTCCAGTTCTCAGGGGGAACGGTTTCAACCTTTCCCATTCAGTATTATGTTGACTGTGGGTTTATCACAGATGGCTCTTATTACATGAAGATATGTCCCTTTCATGCCGATTTTGTTGAGGGTTTAATCATAAAGGAATGCTGGATTTTGTCCAGTCCTTTTTCTGTATCTATTGAGATGATCATGGGGTTTTTGTTTTTAATTCTGTTTATCTTTTGTATCATATTTTTTGACTTGCATATGTTACACTGTCTCTGCATCCTTGGTATGAAACCCACTTGATCATGGTGGGTTATCTTTTTGATATGCTGTTGAACTTGGTTAGCTAGTATTTTGTTGAGTATTTTTGCATCTATGTTCATCAGGGATATTGGTCTGTAGTTTTTGTTGTTGTTGTTGTTGTTATGTCCTTTCCTGGTTTTGTCATTAGGGTGATACTGGCTACATAGAATGATTTAGGTAATTCCCTCTTTCTTTATCTTTTGGAATAGTGTCAATAGGATCGGTACCAATTCTTCTTTGAAAGTCTGATAGAATTCAGCTGTGAATCTGTCTGTTCCTGAACATTTTTTGGTTGGTAACTTTTTAATTACCATTTCAATCTCGCTGCTTGTTATTGGTCTGTTCTGAGTTTCCATTTCCTCCTGATTTAATCTAGGAGGGTTGTATATTTGAGAAATTTATCTGTCTTCTCTAGGTTTTCTAGTTTATGCACATAAAGGTGATCATAATAGCCTTGAACGATCTTTTGTATTTCTGTGGTATTGGTTGTAATATTTCCTGTTTCATTTTTAGTGGGCTATTTGGATCTTCTCCCTTCTTTTCTTGATTAATCTTGCTAATGGTCTATGAAGTTTATTTATCTTCTGAAGAACCAGCTTCTTGTTTCATTTGTTGTTTGTACTCTTTTGTTAAAATTTTGTTTAGTTATGCTCTGATCTTGGTTATTTCTTTTCTTCTGCTGGGTTTGAGTTTAGTTTGTTCTTTTTTCTCTAGCTACTTGAGGTGTGAACTTATGACCAAGAACCCAAAAACAAATGCCACAAAAACAAAGATAAATAAATGGGATTTAATTAAACTAAAAAGCTTCTGCACAGCAAAATAAACAATCAGCAGCAGAGTGAACACACAACCTACAGAGTAGGAGAAAATCTTCACAGTCTGCACATACAACAGAAGACTAATATCCAGAATCTACAAGGAATTCAAACAAATTAGCAAGAAAAAGCAAACAACCCCATCAAAAAAGTGGGCTAAAAACATGAATAGAAAATTCTCAAAAGAAGATATAATATAAATATAAATATATAAATATGGCCAACAACCATACAAGAAAATGCTGAACATCACTAACATCAGGGAAATGCAATCAAAACCACAATCCAATACCACCTTACTCCTTCAAGAATGGCCATAATAAAAAAATCGAAATATAATAGATGTTGGTGGGGATTTGGTAAAAAGAGAACACTTTTACATTGCTGGTGGGAATGTAAACTAGCATGACCACTATGAAAAACAGTATGGCGATTCCTTAAAGAACTAAAAGTAGAATTACCATTTGATCCAGCAATCCCACAACTAGGTATCTATCCAGAGGAAAAGAAGTCATTATATGAAAAAGATACTTGCACATGCATGTTTAGAGCAGCACAATTGCAATTGCAAAAATATACAACCAGCCCAAATGCCCATCAATCAACCAGTGGATAAAAAAATGTCATATATATACACACACACCATGGAATACAATTTAGCCATAAAAAGCAATGAAATATGAAATATGAAATAATGCAACTAGCCCAAATGCCCATCAATCAACCAGTGGATAAAAACTATATACACACGCACACACACATATACATGCACACACACATACACCATGAAATACAATTTAGCCATAAAGCAATGAACTAATGGCATTCACAGTGACCTGGATGGAATAGGAGACCATTATTCCAAGTGAAATAACTCAGGAATGAAAAACCAAATATTGTATGTTCTCAATCATAAATGGGAGCTAAGTTATGAGGATGCAAAGGCATAAGAATGATGCAATGGACTTGGGGGACTCAGGAGAAAGGGTAGGAAGGAGATGAGGGATAAGAAATTACAAGCAGGGTTCAGCGCACACTGCTTGGGTAATGGATGCTTCGAAATATCGGAAATATCCGCTAATGAACTTATTCATCTAACCAAACACCACGTGTTCCCCCCAAAACTATGGAAATAAAAAAATAAGATAAAAAATAATAATAGTATGTATAAAGCTATACTCCTAGCTTTTTTACATTTCTATAGTTTGAGTTATGACCTGAGGAACACTGTAAGAACTCTTACATTCCTTTGCATTAAAATTATTTCTCAAAATAAATAAATAAATAAAATAAAAATAAAATTTTTTATGTGTGTATTTAAACCCAGATAACAAGAAATTATAAAACAAACTTTCCTAATATTTTTCTTCACATGTGTAAACATAGGACACAGGGTGCACAAGACAGCAGGGACCTGGGAAGATTAATATATTCTATATTTGTTACAAATAATTACAAACTTATATTAAGAAGAACTAAGAATTACATAATTTTTATTATTTTTATAATAATTTTATAACCTGACCCCAGCAGGTATCAGAAGAAGATACCTTCTGCTACTAGAAGAAGATATACATAAGAAAAGAAATAGTTGGTATAACTAAAAGATGTACTAACCTAGAAATAAAAGGCTAAAGAAAGTTTGACATCAAATAACTATGTAATATTGAGTATACCAATTAATTATACTAGAATTGAATTTTCTCACTTATAAAATGAAAAAATGATTATTCAATGATCATGTATAAGAAACACTTCTAGAATAGATATCTATATGTGATATAGATATCACACATATATCACATATCTATATGTGATATAGATAGATGTAGCATACTTCTAGAAAATACATGAAAAAATGGTAGAAAAATAATGGTAATTTTAAACTTTCTAGTAAACAGCTGGTAAGTCAATTTTCTTAACTCCATTTCATACATTTTCTATATGTTTTTTTTTTTTTTTTTTTTTTTTTTTTTAGACAGTCTTACTCTATTGCCCAGGATGGACAATAGATACGCGATCTTGGCTCACTGCAAACTCCGCCTCCGAATTCAAGCAGCTCTCCCCTCAGCCTCCTGAGTAGCTGAGATTACAGGCACCCACCATCATGCCCGACTAATTTTTGTATTTGTAGTAGAGACGGGGTTTCACCATGTTGACCAGGCTGGTCTTGAACTGAACCGACCACAGGTGAATTCAGACCCGTCTCTGTCGCCAAAGTGCTGGGATTACAGGCGTGAGCCACGGCACTCGGCCTCCTACATATGTCTTTAAGTGATTATGTGTTCTGCTTTTGACCCAAAAGATATATTAAAACGAAAAATCAGAAGATAAAACTCAATAAATTGTGGAAAGAATGGTAATCCTTAAACTAAAATGTATCATATTTAAAGTACACATAAATTAAATGTTAGAGGATAAGTCATTTATTTTAGATATCTTAATATTCTACTCAGTGGTTTTGAATGTCTGTAATATTCAAAAAAGGTCTAAGGTCATTTGCAACACAACTTAAAGGTTTATTTACTTACAGTTTTCAGAAAGAAATCAGGGTTCCCCATAACTTATCTCATACCGATACTTAAAATTGTTCAATTAAACATTGGTGTATAAAAAACATTTGTGGCCAGTTTCAATGGTTCATGCCTGTAATCTCAGCACTTTGGGAAGCCGAGGAGCGTGGATCCCTTGAGCTCAGGAGTTCCAGACCATCCTGGACAGCATGGCAAAACCCCATCTCTATCAAAAATATAAAAAAAGTTAGCCAGCGGTTGTAGTGCGTGCCTGTAGTCCCAACTACTCGAGAGGCTGAGGTGGAAAGATTGCTTGATCCCAGGAGGCAGAGGTTGCAGTGAGTGGAGGTCATGCCACTACACTCGAGCCTTGGTAATGAAGCAAAACTCCATGTCAAAAACAAACAAACAAACAACAAACAATTCATGAATGTTTTTTGTTTGTTTGTTTTTAAGATGGAGTTTTGCTCTGTTGCTAAGGCTGGAGTGCAGTGGCCTTCATAGGAACTGGACTATCTACTAGGGGAGCATATTTATTGCAAACCTGCTATCAGGCACATCAAGATGTCTGTTAGGATATTTGCATGCACAATTTTATTTAGTTTTTACTATAGCTCCGTAAGTGATACCTTAATATTTGCCAAAACTGAAGCTCAGAGTTTAGTAATTAGTAAAATCACATTGTTTAAACAGAGTCGAAATGAACTACAATTTCTGTATATCTGAATCCAAAGCTAATGTGGTTTCCTCCATATGAAGGAGTCACCCCAAATAAAAGTCAAAATGTATTTTCTTGCTCTCGAGCCATTTGCAATGTGCTTTATAAACTCATCTGTGTAAAAAAGTAACTCTGTTTCATTTTTCTCTATGTTATAATGTTACCATCCTAAACCAAGCCAACATTTACTGTATATAAACTGTTCTAATCTGATACTAAGCTATTTATTTATTTATTTATTTATTTATTTATTTATTTATTTATTGAGATGGAGTCTCGCTCTGTCGCCCAGGCTGGAGTGCAGTGATACGATCTCTGCTCACTGTAAGCTCTGCCTCTCGGGTTCACGCCATTGTCCTGCCTCAGCCTCCCAAGTAGCTGGGACTACAGGCGCCCGCCACCATGTCCGGCTAATTTTTTGTATTTTTAGTAGAGACGGGGTTTCACTGTGTTAAGCAGGATGGTGTTGATCCCCTGACCTCTTGATCCACCCGCCTCGGCCTCCCAAAGTGCTGGGATTACAGGAGTGAGCCACTGTGCCCGGCAGCGATTTATTTATTTACATCAATCCAGTTCATGTTCTTCTTTCTTTTTTTTGGAACAGCAACAGTGATATTTTCAAAAGTATGATTCTAATCACTGCAGGTTCTTGTTTAAAAATTCTGTAATGCCTGCTCAATGCCCTTAGAATAAAAGCCTACATGATATGACCTGGGCTTTGCTCATGGTGCATGTTTTTACTCACATCACTTAAGCTTCTTGAAAGCTTTTTCTAAGCTTTGAGTTTTCACATATGCTATTTTTTCAACTGAGAAGCTCATTACAGAGTAACACCTATACATCTTCCAAGATAGTTTAAATATCATTTGAACAGGCTACCTTATTCTTTTGCTTTTCAGCCTCCATAATTATTGGTTAATTTTGGGTTTAACGTCTATTTTCACTCTTAAACAGGAATCCTCTAAACAATGTGACTACAATATATGCCTATTTTGTTTACTGCAGTCCACACTGTCCCTATATATAGTGTGTGTATATGTGTGTGTGTATATATATATATATATATGTATATGTATATATATATATGAAAGTCAGTGCTCATTCATTCACTAAAAAATTTTGTTGAATGTGACCTTTACACATGCATACTTTTCGGTACTGGGAATGTATCAGTAAACAAAATAGGCAACAATTCCTGCAGTCATAAAGCTTTCTTCGTAGTTCACAAAGAAAGATAATATAAAATAACCTAATAAGCATATAAATGTGTAGTATTTTAGAAGTTGATGATTGCTGTGGAAATTGACCATAATGGAAATTGTGAAACAGATGAACATTAAATGAGTGAGTAGGGTATGCCACATTGAGAAGGAAGTGATGTGCTCAATAAATATTTGTCAAAGAATATAGGAACTTTAAGAAAAGACGATTTAACCAAGCTTCCAAAGAAAGCAATAATGCTATGAGAATTTGGGGAAAAATAAATGTATCGAAACAAATTAGGGATCATTTGATAAAGGAACATTAGAGCTAGGTTTTAAGCAATGTAGAGGTTTTGAGAGATTGATATTAAATATAAATTATTGGGAAAGTATTCCATTATAAATAAATGTTACAAGAAAGCACAAGAAAGTACAAAGATACCATGGACTGGTAAGATGAATTGATGTATAAGTGAATAAGAGAAAATATTCATAGTACTGGTTGAAAAGACTTTTAATATACTTGATTGTTTAGAGCCTAAAGATTAAAAAAAAAAGATCAAGTTTAGAACTAGAAACAGTGGAAATAATTAAGCAATTATTTGGGAGTGTTTATTTGTGCATTGTGTTAAAAAAAGTTTGGAGGTCTTACTAGCATTTAAGAAACTACTGAGACAACTCCATAAAAAGGTAACAATAATTTGTATCAGGGTAATGACAAGATAGTATAAAGCGTAATTACAGATTTTGGCAACTATTAGGATCCATGAGATGACCACTTTTAAAAAGTAAAATATGATTTCCAAATATTAATTCTGGATGATTGTAATAAGAGAGGTGACAGTATCTCAAACTGTGAAGTCTGGATAAAAATCTCACTTGTGGGAAAATGTTGAATTTTAACATGATTATAACTGTGACATGTCATTGTACATTTGGGTCATTTTCTTCAGCAGTCTATTAAATCCCTCATAGAACTTGAGAAACAGATTGAAATATATACATTTGCTAGCTATCTTTAACTATTATATTTATACAAATATTTTGATGAGATATCTGACAGAAAGTATAAAGAGAAGAATAATGACTTAAAAGCCCAGAGAACACATATTGGATTAGAGAAAGTATGCTATACCAAGGAGGAAGAGATTTCAAAGAGGCAAATAAGAAAAAGGTAAATTCAAGATAAGAAAACTAAAAGTATGTAGACTATTAAAGCCAAATAATGAAATAATATCAAAAATAAAAGACAGTTTAAATAGCATAGAAAAATCTAAGAACTAAAATATAATTATTGATAATCTTGAAATAATGAGGATACTAATTAGTGAAAGATGTACTTTAGTATATGGAATGGGGTGGTGACAGTGGCCTTTTGTGATGTATTAAGGACTAAATGGGTAAATATTTGAGAATGAAGTAGAAATAAGTACAATATACTGTCCTTTCAGAGAGTTTGTCAGTTATATAAACACAAAATTAATTGTGTAGTTCATAGTAGATGATTAATTCAGAGAAATTATTATCAATGCCCTTTTAGAGACAAGAAGTGGGTATGGTTTTATTCATAGAGAAGAAAGAAGTAAGATGAGAAAGGAAGAGAGAAAAGAGGAAATTAATTTGCTGGAGAAAAAAATAATAGAAATTTGACGTTAGGTGAGAAGATTATCTTTTAGAGGTGGGGAAATACTGCTGAAGAAAAAAGAAGAAGTCATTATTCTTCTCTTTAAAAAGAGGTTGAAATACGTAACTTAGATAAAAGACTACAATTGGAAGCTAACAAGACATTAAACAGGATTGGGTACCCACTGGTCTTTCCTGAAATAAAAGGGCCCTGACGATCAGACAACAAATAGCCAAGGAGCCAGGAACACAATCGAGAGTCAGAACGATATTTAATTGAGCATTGATCAGAGGATAATGAATGCTTATATTTGGCACTGAATAGGTTTGGCAGGAGGTGATAAAGACCTAATAAATGAAACTGAAATTCATAACATTATTTACTCAACGGAACACTGTAATAAAGTAGAGAGAAATTTGTTTCCAGAGTTCTGGAACAAAAACACTCAAACATTAGGAAACATGATAAAGGTCCAAGGTCCACTTTTTTTCTTTTTCTATTTTATTTTATTTTATTTTATTTTATTTTATTTTATTTTATTTTATTATTCTTTCTATTCTATTCTATTCTATTCTATTCTATTCTATTCTATTCTATCCTATCCTATTCTGAGATGGAGTTTTGCTCTGTCACCAGGCTAGAGTGCAGTGGTGTGATCTTGGCTCACTGCAAGCTCTGCTTCCTGGGTTCAAGCAATTCTTCTACCTCGGCCTCTCAAGTAGCTGAGACTACAGGTGTGTGCCACCACGCCCAGTTATTTTTTGTATTTTTAGTAGAAACGGGGTTTCACTATGTTGCCCAGGATTGTCTCAATCTCCTGACCTCATGATCCGCCCACCTCGGCCTTCCAAAGGGCCGGGATTACAGGCGTAAACCACCGCACCCCGCCAGGTTCATTTTCTAGAACTGTAATAAAAATGAGCAGGACAGGGCTAGAATTCATGGGCTAGACATCCCAAATTAGAATAAAAGAAGCAGTAATTCTCATTTGTTTTTGATAGTCTTTCATAGTCTGAGCTAGCTCTAATTCCTTTACTGTAATAGTAGGATTTTCCATCATGTCAATGATAGACTCTATAACAACGATTTGTGATAAAGTCGTTTCATATACCAAAGTAAGTAAGAGTTAGAAGAAGAGAATCAATGAGTTGGTTGTGCCAAACAATAGTACATAATACAGTTTTGTGAAATTTTGTAGCAATAACTGGAAGCTTGACAATAGAAGCAGATAAAACAGAGACTATGAATTTCTTAAGTCTGACCATCATTAAGGGAGCATGACAGAAGTTAACATGGAAATATAGTACTTATTTATTGATTATAACATCTTTGAGAAGGCTACCCACGGGGTCTTTTCTTGATATGGTTACTAATGTGATGAGAAAAAATTGATAAAATAATAGAGTTTATGCACTGGTGGACTGGAAATGTTTAGTTTTAAGAGACGCCATAAGTTATAAGACTGAAGGAAGTGATTCAGAAGTTTTAAAAGGCAGAAACAGGAAATAGCTCAAAGTGAGGATTTTCAGAGTCCAAAATCTTGATAGAGAACCCCTCAGAGATGTCTAATTCCAGTATCACTCACTCAATCACTTAGCAAACATATTTATTAGGCATTTTTCTATATGGATAGAGGAGTGTACACAACAGGAAGGTCCCTATACTCATGGAAGTTAAATTCTGATGTGAAAAAGATAAACAATTAAAAAGTAACAATGAAGCATAGACATCAGATGATGACACATATATAGAGAAAAATACTGTTTTACTAAGAGTTAAGGAGTCAGAGAAGAGTGGAATGTATTATTTGTTGAGTAAACATAGTAGGCCTTGCTAGCATAGTGATAATTTGAAAACACTTGAAAAGAAAGAATAATGAATCACACTGAGAAAGGTATGTTTCAGAGATAGGGAAGAGTAAATTCAAAGATCTTAAGGCAGAACCTTACTTGGTGTGTTCTAGGGATTGCAGTAAAGTAAACCAGAAGAATAGAGTCAGGAGAGAAGTTCAGATAGAAGTGCATTTGACTCTAAGAGGACTTGTTGGACACTTAACACTAGTGCTTCTTTGCCCAGTGGAATTTCTTCATATTGAAGATTTTTGAGCACATGACTGAAATAATCTGACTTTCATTTTAGATTCACATTTGTCTTTATGGAAAGGAGTAAGGGTATGAGAAGGGAAACAAGTAAGAAGGTTTTATTTTAATAATCTGGGTTAAAGATGATAAAGTTTTAGACCATGGTGGGTATGATGAGAAGTCAAATATAATTTGAAGCTAGAGGTAAGATTTGCCGGTGGATTTTAGGTGGGATTGAGAAAAAGAGTAGCTAAGGATAAATTCAAGTTTTGGGAGTGAGCATTTGAAGGAATGCAATATCCATGCAGAGTCTTTCAAAATTAAAACTAATCCCAGACTTAATTTTGAAGGTTCCTTGTGGATTAGTAACTTTCACATTTAATTACCATCATTTCAGTGAAATTTCAGAAGGGAGTAGAAGTAAATAAGCTTGTTCAGTCTTCTCTGTTTAATGAAAGCTTCATTAATTCATTTTCTACATGCTATCTACTTGGGGTGTATCTGGCATTTATTCAGTTTATTCGATTAGATTAAACAACAAAATTAATGATACAAAATTTCCCAAGAAACAAGATGATATTGGATTTTATTCAAGTTATTTTAATTATTTATATCTAAAGATATAATAATGTTTGTAGTCATTTTTCAAGTCATCCTTTTAAAACGTATCTCTTAGTTTTATTTTTATTTTGATTTGTACTAGTGAGGTAAAATAGAGCAGAAGGGAAAGAAAAAACAATTCAATTAACAAACAAGAAAACAAGTTTAAAGAAGGACAAAGGATGCACATTTGTGCATATAATTGTATATTTGGTGAACTTTTGTTCTCATTTAGAATTTGAACTATTATTGGTAGGGTTATTTTTGGATAAAATAAAATATATAAGAAAACTGCAGTTCAAACTGTGTTCTAAAATGATGGATGACTATGTTTGCTCCAGTACTTCAGGGATGGATTAAGCTATTGAAAAAACACTCAACATTGGGTAAGGAACAGTAATATATGTGAAATTCTACAGTTAATGCATCATTAAATAATTTGTTGTGACTGATTTATAGGTGCAATATACTACATGGTGTCAAGCAGTGCAATATAATAAATGGTATAAAAAATATACTCCTAAAACTTTTGTTATAGTCAGTCTTTTAAGTTTAACCTTAGCACTTATCTGAGTAGTTGAGGCATTTTGTTTTCCCCTTGATAATATCCACAGTCTAATAGCTTTTGACTGTTGGCCTATATTTGCTGAATCCTGTGGTCTCAAACAAAGTATCTGCTTTATAATAAAGGACTAAGAAAAGTGTGCAGCCCAGTTGATGACAATTGCAACAGGTAGACTTTTTCTAGTTAGGATACTAGAAAATGAATATAAACTTTAGTTTCAGGAACTCTAAAATTCTAAGGAAATTGACTTGTAAATGTTTTGTTGATTACCTGGCAGTTAGCTTTTGTTGCCATAACAAACTGCCCAAATCATTTTAGTTTGTCAAAATAGCTATTTATTTAACTCAAGTTTCCTTGAGTGAGCAATTTCAACTGTACTCAGCTGAGCAATCATCCTATTCATCAAAGTGTCTCTGTCTCTGAAGGATGGATGACTGTCGGTGCAGGGAATGAGGCTGAACGGGGCGTTGGAGTGAGCATTGTTGAGCCGCATATCTCTCAATATCCAGAAAACTAGCCCAAGGATTGCTCATATGAAGATGATTACAGGGTTTTCAAGGGCAACAAGAAAAGATGAGCCTCATATACAAGGTTGTATTCAAGTTTCTGTTTGTATCATGCTTGCTAATACACCTTTAGCCAAACAAGTCACTGGAAAGCACTTCAAGTTGCATGGCCAGGGGACCTGGTTTAGGAAGCATGTATTAGCTTGCTAGGGCCACTATAACAAAGTACCACAGACTAAATGGCTTAAATCAGCGGTCCTCAACTTTTTTGGCACCAGGGTCTGGTTTCATGGAACATGATTTTTCCATGAACTGGTGGGGGTGGTGTGTCATGGTGGGGGCGGGGGTGGGGGTGGCAGGGCAGATGGTTTTGGTTTTGGGATGAAACTACTCTAGCTCAGATTATCAGGCATTAGATTCTCACAAGGAGCACACAACCTAGATACCCTGCATGCGCAGTTCACAATAAGGTTCATGTTCCTATGACAATCTAATGTTGCTGCTGATTTGACAGGAGGTAGAGCTCAGGTGGTAATGTTTGATGGCCCTCTGCTCGCCTCCTGCTGTGCAATCCAGTTCATGCATTGCACAGCAGGGGGTTGGGGAACCCTGGATTAAACAGCATAAATGTATTTCCTCACAGTTCTGGATTCCAGAAATCCAAAATCAAGGTGTCAGCATGTTACTGTATCTAGTAGCTTAGTTTCAAAATGCATTTTGAAATTGTTTTTCTTTTCTCTTATTTTAGCCTTGAAGTATAATTTGAAACTCTTAGTTTCCCTCCCTTCCCATCAAGTACTCTCTTGCACTGTGCTCGCTCATCTAATTATGCGGTTGCTTAGAAATTTCAGGGGTTAATCTTGAAATAAATCAGGCACAAAGACACACATGTGGAATTCTCCCCAATCTAGATGTTATTTCAAGGTGGCTAATCTACAACCTGGCCATTGTGGAGATAGTGCCAGCCTGCAATTCAAGATAGTCATGGAAGCAAGACATGCAGACCTGTGTCCTGACCACTCCTGCATGTTTCCCATACCAAGTTTTCCTTCTTAAACCCCCTCACTCAGCCTAAAATTTGAGATGGTTTCTTGGAGGCCTTAGCCCAGCCATCTCAACTGCCAACATTTGATAAATAAAGCTGCTTTCCCTTCACCACAACTTATCTCTTGTATATTCAGCCAGACTTGAGTTCCGTTACAAGCAGGGTTGGTTTCTTCTGAAAGCCTTTCACCTTGGCCTGTAGATGGTTGTTTTCTTCCAGTGTCTTGGCATTGTATTTGCTTTGTTTGTGCCTGTATTCTTATATGGACACAATTTATCTTCGCTTAGAATCCACATGAATGACTGAATTTTACCTTATTCACTTTTATAAAGGCCCTTTCTCCAAATATAGTGACATTCTGAGGTCCTAAGGACTAGAACTTTAAGTTATTAAATTTGGGGATAGACAATTAAACCCATAACAAAAGGGAAGAACCTGTGGAGGATTTTCATTTTGTTTTTTGCCTAATTTACATTCTTTACTTAGTAATTGGTCCAGGAAAACACAATTGTATAGCAAGCTACTGCTATGGGTATCCCAAGCTTCTGAGCTACAAAGCTCTCTTTAGTCTAGCTTTACTATCAGAATATTTTTAATGTTAGAGATTCAATTTTAGGTTAAGGCAGGGATTTCCAACCTCAGCCCAGCAGGTATTTTCACCAAATGATTCTCTGTTGTGTGGGCTTTCCTGTACAATGTAGAATGTTTGCCAGATCCCTGGTCCCAACTTGCTAGATACCAATAGTGCTCCTCACCTGTCACGACAAAAATGTCTCCAGACATTGACATATGTTCACAGGGAGGCAAAAATTAGAATTACTAGGTTAAGAGATAAATTCTAAGTAGGAGAAAAGTCATTTCTTAAATTGACATTTAAGTTAATAGGAAGGAGTAAGACATGAACTTTTAGCATCTGCTACGATGTCTTTCTAAAAATAAGTTTATGAGATTTTTATATTTTCCACCTTGGAGTACAGAATCCTATAGGTAAGAGGCTAAGAACATACACACTATGAACCAGACAGAAGACACTCTCCAACATTTAGGTTAGAGTACAACAAGGAAATTACCTTAGGCAACTGCCTCCTAAGGAAAAAATAGCTTGAATCTCTTCAGAATTTTCCTTTTTGCCTCCTCAGGAAAACAATACTATTGATAGAATATTAGACTCTGAGTACTTTTTGAAAAATAAGCAAATAAAAATATTTTTAAAGATCACAAGTATTTGACCAGTATAAATTAGCTGGTCTTCTCTTAAATATTAAAATACTTTTATTTAACACAAAAAATAAAGCCTACAAATATGTGACTCATAATCATACATATACATCTGTTCTGCATAGTGGAAGAGCAAAAATATATCATGCAAATAGAAGCAAATATAAAGCAGGCAACACTAATCTCGGGTATAGTCAATTTTAAAATAAAAATGAGGTGTTTATATGACAAAGCAATGTAACATAAAAATTAATATTAAAAATCAAAACAGACTTCCATAAACCTTTTTATAGAAAATTACATGTCATTTTATGCAAATTAATCAATGCAGAATATAAGAAAATTGTGCTCTTGGCACACCAGAAGTCAACATAGACAAGGTTGTCAAAAATGTATCAAGTACAGAATGTTTGCTTGTATAAACAATATGATTGAATTATGTTGTATGTATATAAACCAAGATTTGTTTATAGGTACCTGAAAGATAAAATGTTGCATCCTAAAATTAATGGACCTTTTTAAATTCTCATACTATATTATAAATGTATCCTATACTAGACAAAAATGAGCAAATATTTTGTCTCTGATCAGGGTTTAAAAGATTTATAAACTCATTACTATAAATGTATTTAAAAAATATTTAGTGTAATATCAGTCTCCTAAAGACTAAAAAGAAATCTGGGGAAAATATCAGCTAATTACAGAATTGATGGCCCTGAAATGAGAAACACATTTTACTTCTGTTATTGCCAACTCTCAGGCTATAAAATGTATCAATCTTCACATCCATTGTCAATACATATAAGAGAATCTTTGTCCTGAATTCATTGTATTCAATTGGCACCATATATGTGAAACTTTTCTTCATTTTTTAAATCTTTTTTTGTGTACATTTGGCTGTAACTTCAGTAAAATATTTTATCAATTTTATTATATTTGTAATAGCAAATAAAAAGTATTTCAAAATATTAAAAATGATATTATCTTCCATCTTTATAGTCGTCAAATGCCTTCACTTGAGCACAAAAAGATTCTCCAACCCTATTTTCTAGCCTAAATAACAAGACATAAATTATCTACTGTTTTGGGGGAAAAGACAATTATGAAATAGGAAAAGGGAAAGAATTTCTTGACAATAACAATTTAAAAGATGGGCACTTAGGTATTGGATTTAAAGATTTGTATGCATAATAGATTAACACTTTTTCCACTCTACTCTATGAGAGTAATAAATGAAGGACCACATATCAGGAGCAGAATAGGTTCAAGAGAACACAAAACTCCTCAAAATCAATGCAGTCTTTTGCCAGCACCAGAAAACTCCCTGAAACCAGAGGCATTACTCATTGTCGTTGTAGATTAAGGTCCAACAATCAACAGCAGCCAGTGTGTTAACTGGTCATTAGCTATTAGCTTTTTTTTTTTTTTTTTTTTTTTTTGGTGTCACAATTTGGATAGATAATCCAGGACAATTGCAAGCATCTGAGAATTAAAGGTTAGGATCTATAAACCGAGAGAGATTTTGAGTATTTGGAAAGGCTCCTGCATCTGACCAAGATTGACTAGTTGGAATATCGCTAGAAAAAACAGTGAAACACATTTCCCCTATTATATATGTTAGTCCTTGTATGTACATCTAATACAAATAAATTTATAATGGACTACTGTGTTTCTTATCTAAAGACATATCATTGAGTTCATTAATGTCATCTGTCTACAGACTGAGGATTTTATAGTAAGATTTCTAATATTTGGACACTAATGGTAAGTTAATAAAAGTTGGTATTTAATTGAAGTCTGAGAATAAGTCTTCACTCTTGGCCAAGGAATTGGTCAGCACTATAAACTAAATTTGTATCTTCCACAAAATTATTATTTTGAAGTCTTAATCCCCGATGTGATGGTATTTGTTAGTGGGGCCTTTAGGAGGCAATTAAATTTATATGAGATCATGAGGGTTGTATCCCCCGATGGGATTAATGCCCTCATAAGCAATCCCATTACTGGGTATATACCCAAAGGATTATAAATCATTCTACTATAAAGACATATGCACACATATGTTTATTGCAGCACTGTTCACAATAGCAAAGACTTGGAACCAACCCAAATGTCCATCAATGATAGACCAGATAAAGAAACTGTGGCCATATACACCATGGAATATTATGCAGCCATAATAAAGGATGAGTTCATGTCCTTTGCAGAGACATAGATAAAGCTGGAAATAGTAATTCTCAGCAAACCAACACAGGAACAGAAAACCAAACTCCACGTGCTCTTACTCATAAGTAGGAGTTGAACAATGAGAACACATGGACACAGGGAGGGGAAAAACACACACCGGGGTCTGTCATGGGGTAAGGGGCTAGGGGAGGGATAGCATTAGGAGAAATACCAAATGTAGATGACAGGTTGATGGGTGCAGCAAACCACCATGGAACTTGTATACCTATGTAACAAACCTGAATGTGCTACACATGTATCCCAGAACTTAAAGTATAATTAGAAAAACAAAAACAAGATGAGAGAGGAGGTCTGTTTCTCTATTTCTGCACAAGCATGGACATGTGAGGACATACCCAGGAAGGTGATCCTCACCAAGAACCTGCCTATGCTGACGCTCTGATCTCGACTTTCAGGGTCCAGAACTGTGAGAAATAGATTTCTCTTGTTTAAGCCACCCTGTTCATGACATTCTGTTATAGCAGCCCACCTCACCATAGGTATATAAATTACCAGCTGCTGCACCACCAAAGGGATTTACTGTGAAGCTGAAAGTAATTGAAATATAAAGTGCCTAGAATACTGCCTAACACATGCTAGTAGGAGTTACTGCTACTATTACCAATTCTAATTAGCTGTAAAGTAATATATTTCAAATGCAATGGTGTTATCAACTAATAATGCTATGATTTATAGGAAGGTTATACTGAAGTAAAGAATAAGAAAATAATGGTAGTATACATATGAAAACCCTAAATCATAGCAAAAATAAGAAAAGTGAAATAGTTTCCATTCCAGGTAATAGTCTGAGCTATCTGAAACTGAGATTTCTCACAGAATTCCAGCTGGATATTTAGGGGTACACAGAACCATCCTTGGCTCCTGTGGACGTTAAGTGTGTTCACTTATCTGTCATTGAAAGACAACTGAGAGTATTGCTCTCACCTCTAGTGAAAAGAGTAATTGGGAAAAAGTCTTCCTTATACAATGCAACATCTTTCAGAAATTTAACTTTAGTCAGTTCAAGGTAAATGTGTGGCATGATCGTTTAAGTCTTCATATTCCTTTTTATAAAATTTACTTTCAAACTTTAGCCCCTTTTTTTCTACATTTTGGCAAAATCTAAGGATTTCAGGCTCACAAAACCTTTGTTTTTAACTTGCTGATAGTGTTTTACTCCACAAAATATACTAAAAACTAATGTCCTGACATAAACAGCATTTAAAATTCACAAGAAAAAGATGAACACCTCAGAGTTTTGGCAAGGAATATGAATGTCTAAAACACAAAATAATTACAAATATATTTTCATGATATAAAATTATTTTTTGCAATTAAAAAATACACATTTTTTAAAAAAGGGTATCATATGTTTTTGTCTATCAAATTGGAAAAATCAAAGATTAAATGATGCCGTTTAATCAGGTTACAAGCATATAAAAACAAATTCACACAAGGAAAATGAGATATTATTTTGATGGAATAATTTGCAATTTTTAGCAAAAAAGTGTTTGATGCTATTTAAATTTTTAGAATATAATAAATATGATTATGAATTTAAAAATATGTAGGTAATGTTATTTGTAATGTTGTATTTATAGAGAGAAAAGTAATAGGAGATAAAATAAATTACTCCAATAAAGGGCAGATGAAATAATTAATGTTATATCCATAAAGTAGAGTGGTATGAAGACTTAAAAAGAATACATGTCTTAGTCCATTTGGGCTGCTATGACAAAATATCATAAACTGTGTGGCTTATTAACAACCAACATTTGTTTCTCGATGTTCTGGAGGCCAGAAATCTAAGATCAAGCTGCTGGCAGATTCAGTGTCTGGAAAAGCTCCACTTCTTTTTACAAGCTCCTGTCTAACATGGTAGAAGGGGCAAGGGGTCTCTCTCAGGCCTCTTTTATAAGATCACTAATCCTACTCTTGAGGACTCTACCCTAATGACCTAATCTCCTTCCACAGTCTCCACCTTCTAATACGATCATCTTGGGAGTTAAGATTTCAACATATAAACTGAGGGCAGACTAAAATAGTGAATCTGTAGCAATAAAGTATAATTATTTATATTGATATAGGCATATCTAAAATATGTTTTTAAGTGATAAAGAAATTTTTAGTACAAAAGTCCCAATTACATTCATATAGTGGTTATCATAAGATAATATAATTAGTGGTAGGAGTTTGGGTTATGAATGGCTTTTTCTTTTTTTGTTGTTGTTTTTTTTTTTTTTGAGATGGAGTCTTGCTCAGTCACCCAGGCTGCAGTACAATGGCACAATCCCTGCTCACTTCATCCTCTGCCTCCGGGGTTCACGCCATTCTCCTGCCTCAGTCTCCTGAGTGTCTGGGACTACAGGTGTATGCCACCATGCCTGGCTAATTTTTGTATTTTTAGTAGAGACAGGGTTTCACCGTGTTGGTCAGGCTGGTCTCGAACTCCTGACCTTGTGATCTACCCACCTTGGACTCCCAAAGTGCTGGGATTACAGGTGTTATATATATTTTTCTTCATTTAAAAGTTAATTATTGATAGAGTTTGGCTGTGTCCTCACTAAAATTTCACCTTGAATTGTAATCCCCATAATCCTCATATGTCATGGAAGGGACTTGGTTGGGGGTAATTGAACCATGGGGGTGGTTTTCCCCATGCTGATCTTATGCTAGTGAGTGAGTTCTCATGAGACCTGACGATTTTGTAAGCATCTGGCATTTCCCCTGCTTGCACTCATTCTCTTTTCTGCCGCCCTGTGAAGAAGTGACTTCTGCTATGATTGTAAGTTTCCTGAGGCCTCCCCAGCTATGTGGGACTGTGAGTCAATTAAACCTCTTTTCTTTATAAATTGCCCAGTCTCAGGTATTTCCTCATAGCAGCATGAGAACAAAATAATACAGTTAGCAAAACATGTATTATAACACTTTGTAAATTAATGATCCTGTTAGTTTTAACAAATAAATCATGAGGTATTCAATACTCTATAAATCTGAAAGCAATATCTAGACGAAATGCTGTATCAAGCATCACGGCACTTGACCAAGTGTTCTAATCTTAGAAATGTATCATTGGCAATGTAATAAAGATACTGTAGAAATTATATTTGACACCAAAAAAATACACTTTTAGTTTTAAATAATAGCATGAAAAATTAGACAAAACACAAGTAATTCTAAAGATCTGATTTTGATATATTAATTTTCTCACTTCCAAACACTGTATTTAAGTTCTAAATACCTGATTGATTAAATGAGATGCTTAATCAAGAACTTGAAGATGGCCGGGCATGGTGGCTCACGCCTGTAATCCCAGCACTTTGGGAGGCCGAGACGGGAGGATCACAAGGTCGGGAGATTGAGACCGTCCTGGCTAACACAGTGAAACCCCGTCTCTACTAAAAATTACAAAAAATTAGCCGGGTGCGGTGGCGGGCGCCTGTAGTCCCAGCTACACGGGAGGCTGAGGCAGGAGAATGGCGTGAACCTGGGAGGCGGAGCTTTCAGTGAGCCAAGATTGCGCCACTGCACTCCAGCTTGGGCAACAGAGCAAGACTCCGTTTCAAAAAACAACAACAAAAAAAGAACTTGAAGATTGCTTCCAACTCATTATATAATTTTTTAAGCCTTCAATTTTCTTATCTTGAAACTTTTCTACTATATTTTACACTTTTTCAACAGGTAAAAGTGTGTAAGAAATTACAACCTCACAATTATATTTGAATCTAAATAATGTTGCAAAGCTCTGATTCTCAATATCCCTGTAAGAAAACGCTGCTGAAAAACCTTACTGAGGGCATAACTAAAGGATAGTTTCAGATATTTTAATAACAACTGAGCATGGAATGCTATCTTTTTCATGGAAGATAATTGCGTTAGAAAAATCAGGGCAAAATGTTGATAATAATTGAAAACATTAAGAAAGTCCTTACATGTGTAATGTTAGACAATGTGAGCCAGTTCAAGAGAATGTTAGCTTTATGGATTTCTCTGCATCTTTCACAAAAATAACCATTTTAAAAATGATCTTATTGAATCTAATTTTTTATTCCTAGTTTTGCTTAAAGCTGTATTTATAGATAATCACCTCAAATATTTAAGCATCTATACATAAAATAGTTTATTAAATTAAGTATCAGAGGGTTCTAAGAGACACAATTTAGGAATTTTATGTAAACTAAATTAAGACAGAGAGAGAGAGAGGAAAGTTTTAAATGATAAGATATCTTAAGTTGGTCTCATATAGAACTTCAGTTCCCCACTCCTTTTTAAAGGAGTGAAAAACGCAAATAATAAATATAGCATTGCATTTAAGTAACTACATACACACATGTAAATATATCACTATCAAAAAACAGCATTTCTGTCACCTGAGGGAGTTTCGAGTTTTCTATGTCTCTTCCTAGTCTCTTTCCCCAAACCTCTACCAACCATAGTTAATTTTGTATATCTGAAGATTTTATATAAGTGAAATTATACAGTAAGTGTAAAGTTTTTGAGATCTATTCTTGATGTACTCTATCTGCAACTTGTTGCTTTTACTTGGATATATATTATATATATGTATATATGGGTGTCTCTCTATATATATATACGTGTGTGTGTGTGTTTAAGTAAAAACTTTAGAAATTTTAGAAATAAAGCTTTTAGAAATAGAGCTACTATGAACACTCTTGAACCAGGTAGTCTTTCTTTGTTCATATGCTTTCTTTTCTCTTAGGAAAGTATTAAGGAGTGGAATTGCTAAGTCGTAGCATAAAATGTATATTTAACATTTTAAGTAAATTCTAAATCATTTTTTAAAGTGATTGTGTCATTTCACACTCCCCTAATCAGTATATGAGAGTTTTCACTTAATTTCCAGCATTTAATATTGTCAGTCTTTCATTTTAATTGTCTTCTTTTGATGCTTCTTTTTGTCTCTACTCTCTAATTAATGAAAAACATTGGGATCACATCAAGAGGTATAAAAAATAATTATGCCTTTCCAAGGATTAACCTTTGCGAAATTTCAGTGTATCTTGTTTTCTGGCTGTAAATCAATATGTCTGCTGCACGAGAGTCAGAACATCACTACAAAATGAAAAACATGCACCAGGAGACAGAGAGAAGACACTGCTAAGGGACACTCGAGTTACTCAAGATGGAATAAGTACAAAATTATGCAGTCAGGAGAACTAGTATAAAAAAGGAATCAGGTCTGTGTCAGAGTAAAAATTGCATCTAGCAAATTTAAACAAGCAAAAAACAGTAATTCAAGGCCAATGAAATAGAAGAGATAGGTCAGATCTATACCTGAGCACAGCTCCAGTGAAAAAAAGGTCTGAAGAGTTTTTAAAAGCCTGAGTGGGGGATCATAGGCCACCTGTGTTTGTTAATTTGCTTCACGCAAAGGTAAAGTAGGCTTTCTCTTATCTTAATGACAGGAGGTAGTTTTACACCTTTTCCAGGGGAAGTTAGTCTCCTCACTTCCCATGGAAACAGAGATGGGGCATTATCTTCCTCGATGTTCCTGATTCAAAGAGACGGCTCCTGGGTTCTTGAGAAAAACATTCTTGGGTTGTAAAACTGGCAAGATGCTTTTTAAAAAACGTACATTTCAGAGGGAAAGAGAAAGAATGTACAATTACAAGTTCTCTAATATAAATGCTCTAAGACAAGGGAGGTCAGGAGTCTAGTCAGCAAGAATCCTATCTAAAATTTAAGAGAAGTTGAAAGCAACTTTAAGGCTGTATTGGTCAGCCTTATATAAAAACAAAAGTGAAAAGTGAAACAAATTCATAATGGTAATTGGACCAACAAGTCTCCTGGAGGCCTTTTGTCTTATTTTTCCCCTGAGTAATTGGTTAGAGCCTCCTGCAAAGTGTAGTCCAGTCTTAAATAAAAAGAAAGTATTGACTCCAAGTGACCACATATATGCTTTTTATTTTTATTTTTATTTTTTATTTTAAGATGGTAAAAATAGGAAGGCAAATAAAAGGAATAAGTCAAGGGAAACCCATAAAGTGAAGCTTTCATTCTATTTGAAACTAGGAAATGAGTTTTCTTTTGTTCAAAGTGCTTTCCTCAAAGGCCAGGATTCTAAGACAGGGAATGTGTAGTCTAAATCATAGTCTTAACAGAGTTAGGTTTGTGGAAAACATTTATATAATATACTAGAAGATTTTTAATATTTCATGTTATTGGGCCTCCAGACTTGTTGAATCAATAGGTGGGGTAAGAAAATTATATTTTTAGTAGCGCCAAGTTTGTAACAGGTGAGAACTCATGTTCTAAACTTTGTAGATTGGGGAACTATTGTAAGAACAGAAATTTAAGAGATTTGCATGGGGTTTTATGATTATTATATAGTTCTAAAAAAAGCAACTAAGAAAAATATAAATACTAACCCTTGAAAGTTGTTAATTAAAATTAAGAAGTAAAGCTAATGGGCTCTTTTAGTCAAAAGCAATTATTTCCCTCAAATACACTTATTTCAAGCAAAACAATTGCAATAAGTATAGGCAGAAATGTCTTTGAAAAGTGCACTAACTTTAGTGGGATTGTTTTAACAGCTCAGTGCTTATAATTTTCTTGACTGTGGTACAATTGAAGTTTTCAATTATTTGTTTCTAACCATAGAATTTTTTGATTTTATGATGGAGAGTACGCTACATAAACATATTTAATATGGATGTCAAGATTCCATCATTATTGGTTGGCAAGAGCTTTAAGTATGCATTTAAATGTTCTTTTACATTAGGCTCAGTAATTTTCATCATTTCATTGTTTCTTTTATTTCCCTAAATGATTCCCTGTGATTTTGTTATACAATGATCGTTTATAAATCATTTCTAAGAAGCAACAATAATTGATAAAATTGAGGAATCCATAGCTTCTTTTTCATGTGATCATGTTTTGGGCAATGTTTTCCAAATTCTTTTTTGTTATTAGTTGCTCATGTGTTATCTACTTTTGGAATCTTGAGCACATTAGGCTTTTAGACTTAAAAAAAGTCAAAGAATTTATTTTTGTCAACATAAAAGCTTTTGGTTCAATTTACTCATTTTGCATAATTCCACTGAAAAGCTGTTCTCCTATTCTGTCAATCTCCATCACTTTTGTTTAAAGCATCTGGAATAACAGCTGTCTCAGTCTGTCTTTTGCTTTTTCCTTCCTTCCTTTTCCTTCGTATTCCTTCCATTTCTATCATATTCCTCACTTGTCATGCCTCAGTATCTTTATCTTGTATCCTAAAATGACTCTTTTAAAAACACTCCCATGTACTATTCCTACTGGAATTAGACTAGTGTTTTTTCTTCCAGAAATTATCAGGATTCGATTGCCAGTATGTGTATATATATGTAATATAGTTATATGTAAGTATATGTAATAAAATATAAAATCAAGGGCAAGTTAATCAATTATTGGCACCCAAGATTTTAGAAAGATGTCATGGAATTTTGACTGTGTTGCTAGGAATTTTGAAATACCAACTTCTTTATCATCCTCAACTCTCTATTTTGTAATATAATATTCAAAATATTATGAGGGATTTTTTGAGGTGGATATAATGCATATTCCTTCTGTACCAAGGACTTTGAGGACTATTAGGACTATTAGAAATGTATGTAATTGAAATTTTGCTTTTCTACACATACAGCTTATGTTTATAAAGTTAAGTTAACTTAAACGTAGTGTATTCTAGAGATAAATGCTTTGGAATCTTCTGTAATTTTTTTTTTTAATCAATTAGGTCATTCTTATTGGTCCATGCCATCTCTTGCCTCTAGCCAATACATATATATTCAGGTAGTTGCCAGTGGCAGAAATATAAAGGCTAAATTGGTGCCTTTACTACTGAAGAGATTTGATCTCTTTCTGTTGCTCCTCTTGATCTTGCTAGGTAAATAATTTGTACAAAAACTGGGTCTTGTTGCTTTTGTCAATGGTTAAATATTTGTATTTTAAATAATTTACCAGCTGTATAAAATAGAAAAGGAAAAATATAGCCACATTTTTTATACACAGTGATATCAAATGATATGACTGTTGCAGTGCGTGCTGTGAGCCCGTGTCTTGTGTATACGAACAGAGGAATACTTTCTTTCTGACACAGTAGGACTGATATTTTTCAGTTCTCCTAATTATCTGTAGAAAATGTTTCAGGCAGAATATACCAAGTTACACATTTCACATGAACATGTGTAATTGAAGGTATGCAGGGCTTACAACACACAACAGATGTAGTTTGTCATAAATTCTAGAATGCAGAAAGTCAGCTGAAAACATGTTAAAGCTTCAATAAATGCAGTATCCTTAACAAAATCACTGCCTACAAGTGTGGCATATAATAGCAGCTGGCTTTTCAAAAGGCAGGAACCAGGCAGCAGGGCTCTTGAGCACAAAAGCAGACAGCCCACAGGTAGCTTCATTTTATTAGGTTAATAGACAAAATTGTTTTTAATTAAATTAATTAAAGATGGATTGGTTTCCCCCAAAGGTGTGCCTGTAAAAGGGCTGAATATGCTGCTGAAGGCAGTTAATTGAACTCATGCTCATGTTTAGAGAAGTTAAATTCCTATTTTCAATAGCTGAGTTTGGAAAGAAAATATAAATCTGGGAACATTTGTTGCACTTTCTTTTTTTTTTCTTTTCTCTTGACAGCTCATTTCAGTCTATTGTAGCACGAGTACATGTCCTAGATAAAGCTGAAATGTATGTAACAACACATATGAATATATTACATATATAAACTGAAGTAGGTTCATGGCTTTTGCAGATTTGATGTGTATGATTTGGGGTATCCATGAACAGTCCTGAAGGACCACTATGCAACTTTACATTTGTGATACTATCCAGATGACCACTTAAACCAGTCACTTAGTTGATGTATAGAGGTAGATAAATCATCCAGAATGCATGTGAAGGCAGTGTGTGATATGCAAGAAATAAAATTCTGAGCAAAAGTCGGTGTCTATTCTGCTTTAAAGATTTTGCAGCCTAGAAGAAATCATCCTCATTTTATCTCTACCATCATCTTGTGTGCATTACTATTAGGTACAAAATGCTTTGAAAAGAAAGCTCCTTCTTAGTTGTGATGGAAATTAGGATTCACAAAAAAAAAAAAAGTGTATTTGAAAGTCTTGAAATATCTTATTAACCATTAGTGCTGTGCACTGTTACTATTGTTATATTCAATTATCAGTTTATTAGAGTAGTTTACAAATACTTCACTATAAAGCCCAGAGGATCAGGTGAGGAAGCCAGTGATTGGAGGATAGCGTGAGGGAAAGGTTGGAGAAAATATTACAGTAAAAATAATTCATGATCTGGAAGAATTCCATAGGATATCCAGATTTCTATGGTGGTGTTATACTCTGTGTCCAAATGTCCAAGCTGGCATACCTATATTGGCTTGTATGGCTTGTATTATACATATATATGTGTGTGTCTATGTGTGTGGGTTCATAATAAATTTAAACATATGTATATAAAATATAAGTGTATATAAAATATCTACATTTTAAAATACTATAAATATATATTGCATGTTTATAAATACATATATACATATGTGTGTGTGTGTATATATATATATATATATATATACAGAGAGAGAGAGAGAGAGAGAGAGGCTGAATTTTCAAAATGTCTATCATGACATTACATGATATGCCATGATAAGCCAATACTTTGGAGCTACTCAGAAAGGCAAATTAGGGCTTCTAATTTGCCTTCTCATAGTATTACCTGGGTTCTGCCAAACAGATAGTGAACAATTGGCTTAAAAATCTCTGAAATGAGATTGCAGATTCACCTTTTCCAACTTCTCCATATTGTGAATGGCATATTGTGACCACTCATGTTTAATGCAATCCATTATCTTTATTATGACCCATTGTCCCTGTATCTCCTTCACATCCAGCCATTGGCAATACCACCATAAACATAGTTGTGTTTTGTATGCACTTTATTTAATTCTGATGTTCTATTCTGAATCATACAATATTCTGATACTAGGAAAACTCTTTTTTCCTACTTTCTCTAATATGCTACCCCTACAAGACAATGACTTAGAGTGATATAATTTAGAAGATGTACCTTTTTTATAATTGAAAGAGAGTTGAAGTGCTTTCCTAAAATTAGGTTATAACTTGATATTTAATTTTTCATTTAGAAAGATTTTCCAAGAGGAAATTAAGAATTATTGTAACCATGTGTGATTTTAAAATACATTCTTTCATCATGCCTTTTTTCCAAGAAAATGACAGAAATGTTGTCAACTGTACACTTTAGAAGAAATGAAGAGCAGAAAACAAACCTTAAGACTGTATTCAAATTCACTCAATTTATTTAAGAAATATTTGTTTAGCTAGGATCATGTGCTAGGAAAATAGTTACAAAAAAACATCTTTCTTGAGGTGCTTTGAGTCTAGT
This sequence comes from Rhinopithecus roxellana, assembly GCF_007565055.1. Taxonomy (NCBI): domain Eukaryota; kingdom Metazoa; phylum Chordata; class Mammalia; order Primates; family Cercopithecidae; genus Rhinopithecus; species Rhinopithecus roxellana. The sequence goes on along the minus strand of NC_044550.1, from coordinate 43,342,149 downwards.
GAAGGAGACAATCAATGAACAATAAACAAAAAAAATAGTAAGTTGTATATTATATCTCTAGCAGTGCTTTGGGAAAAAATTCATTTATGATGTAGGGAACTTCTGGAGGGCTGATATTAGGTAAGTGAGTTTGTCACACCAAATGGAGTGATTATACAGTGGTTATGGTTGAATCCGTAGAGATTCAAAAGATATTTTATTAGATTGTAATTTCAATTTCAAATACTGCATATTTGTACGTAAAAAATAACAAAGAAAAAGTAGAACATGTAAAGCTGCTCTCTACTCCAACATCAATGAAGCCATTGTTCATTCCTTAGATTTTACTATACTTTTTTTTAGGTTTCACCTAGACTTGGAGGGGCCTTCTAAATGATGTTTTGTATTATCTTTCTATATGTATCGATCTACCCCGCCATCTATGTTAAAGCTGCAGAAATTTCAAATACAACTTCCCTGTATAAATGGAGTCCATTCAGCACTCCACAGTGGACAATCCTTTTTAACTGAAAAGCATTTCCTAAATAAAGATTTAAAAGCCTAAAATAAAATACTTCAAACCAGGAAAAAATATAACAGCTCATGTCCTATTTCAAAGTATCTTTTTCCCAACCCCCTGAAAGACAGATAATGCTAGTTTATTATTTTTCTTCTTGAAATCATCTTCCTATACATACAGTCAACTTCAGGCACTAGATTGTCTTATAAATATTAATTTATAGTTAATTAGTCGTTTTATTTGAAAGAATGCTGCAAATGTCTGCTCTGTCAAAGCATGCATACTAATTATAAGTAAATGCACCTTCACAGTGTTCATAAAGAAATGATAGTTTAATCTTAGTACTGTCAGTTCTTATTGGAATGGATGATTCCTGGCAGCTCTGTGTCAAAACGAGTTGTCAGAGGGGATTACTTCAAAGACTCAGGTTCTTAATTGACAAAACAATAAGACAGAAAGACAATTCACAGTTCAATGCATAGCCACATTTATATGGAGTTTCCAACACTTCATTCTATACACAATTAGTAACTTTATATTTGAATAGAAGAAATCTTAAATTATAGACCAGGATTTGGGTCAAACCTTAGCAGTCCCTAAGGGCACATATTAATGTGACCTTGCTTACATTTGATTTGTTTTAATTACCATGCAGCATGGTGTGAAACCGCACTTTACTACTCACAATATTTTTTTATTTTATTCCAGCTCTTCTTGTACTTCCATAGTATTGTAAAACACTTAGAAAAATATCTGGTAGATAAAAGTGGCTCTCTGCTCTATTTCAAATCTTAACCATATACCATTAGGCACAGCATGGATGGATATCTCCGTCCTTTCAATTATTAACAGATTTCTGTAAGGTACTAGGTAGAGCTTTGAAAGAAAACCAAAAAATATTTTTAGCTTTCAAACTAATGGTGTCTTTTTTTCTTATTTATACTTTAAGTTCTGGGATACTTGTGCAGAATGTACAGGTTTGTTACATAGGTATACATGTGCCATGGTAGTTTGCTGAACCCATCAACCTATCATTTACATTAGGTATTTCCCCTAATGTTGTCCATCACCTAGCCCCACACCCCCCGTCAGGTCCTGGTATGTGATGTTTCCCTCCCTGTGTCCATGTGTTCTCACTGTTCAACTCCCACTTATGAGTGAGAACATGCAGTGTTTGGTTTCCTGTTCCTGTGTTAGTTTGCTGAGAATGATGATTTCCAGCTTCATCCATGTCCCCGCAAAGGACACGAACTCATCCTTCTTTATGGCTGCGTAGTATTCCGTGGTGTATATGTGCCACATTTTCTTTATCCAGTCTATCATTGATGTGCTCTTTTAAACTTCTAATCCTAACACTAGAATGTGTTAGCACAGTAGTAATTCTTTACATGTATGTGCATTCACTCCACACAGTTACATTACAAGGAAGGTGTTATTACTATCTTTAATGTTTAGATGATAAAATTGCTGCTTAGAGAGGTTTAATTAATTGTCCTAAATCACTCAATATAAAAGTGAAAACTACAGGTTTGCATATAAATCAGCTTGCGATGAAGGCCCACAGTTTTAATCAGGGTGCAATATTAGTTTATAATGTTAATGCACATATTTTTCTTTTTAAAGAATTTCTGACTTTCTATTCAAAGAAATTCTGGAAATTATTCAAATGAGAAGTAAGCTTTTTATGTGAAATACAAAATAAGTAAGGATGTTTGGAAATTTTGTAAAATACATTGATAACTACATGCACAACTGAAATTTGAAACTCACTCTTTTCTCCTTATCATGCGCCTTCCTCCTATTCTATCTCTCAGTCCTCTAATCTCCCTCAATGTACTCCAGTGGCACAGGTCTCTTGATGTGTCCTGGAAAACACCAGACATAACTTCTCACTGTTGATGTTGACCTTGATCACTTGGCTGAGGTAGTGTTTGTAAGGTGTGTACAAAATTAAATTTATCTTGGAAACCTAGAGAATTCATGTGAGAAATGCCCACCGGCAAATTAAAAGGAATGTTCGTTGGAACTATAGGAGTTGGAGAGGGAGATGTTTTTGTTTTTTTTTTTTTTTTTTAGTGGGCATCTCGCCCAGGCTGGAGTGCAGTGGCAGGATCTTGACTCATTGTAAGCTCCGCCTCCCGGGTTCACGTCATTCTCTTGCCTCGGTCTCCTGAGTAGCTGGGACTACAGGCGCCTGCCACCACACCCAGCTAATTTTTTGTATTTTTAGTAGAGACGGGATTTCACATTGTTAGCCAGGATGGTCTCGATCACCTGACCACATGATCCATCCGCCTTGGCCTCCCAAAGTGCCCTGGGATTACAGGCGTGAGCCACCGCGCCCAGCCAGAGGAGGAAAGTTTATAATTGAAATTTTGGAACTATTGCTTCAAATAAAGTTAACAGGGGCTTTCGCTAGTTTATTTAAGACTTCTATGAGACGTTAACATGTCAATAAACATTGTGAATTTTCAGAAAAAAATACATAATATATTATTTTCTCCACATTTATTTGGCCAAAAAGAAAAATAAATATATTTTGTATATACTACTTATTAATGTCTAAAACTAGTCAATCAAGCTTTCTCATTTTACACATGAAGAAACTGGTATTAAACGCTAATTAATTCATTCAGCCAGGTGCGGTAGCTCACACCTGTAATCCAAGCACTTTGGGAGGCCAAGGTGGGTGGATCACCTGAGGTCAAGAGTTTGAGACCAGCCTGACAAACATAGTGAAACCCTACCTCTACTAAAAATACAAAAACTTAACTGGGCATAGTGATGGGTGCCTGTAATCCAAACTACTTGTGAGGCTGAGGCAGGAGGATTGCTTGAACCCAGGAGGTGGAGGTTGCAGTGAGCCAAGATCACACCATTGCACTCCAATCTGGGCAAAAGTAGCGAAACTTCATCTCAAAACAAAAACAAACAAAAGAGCTGATTCATTTATTCACTAACTGTGTGCTGAACACATCTTGTTGGGCAGCAGTGATACTTTACTCCCTTGATAACGTGGTAAACCAGACAGGGTTGCTTCTGACTACACAGCTACAGATGGCTCATTACACCATGCCACCTCAAATAGATGGGAATTTGGAAGCATAACACAAGTTAAATAATATTGCTTAACTTTTAACTTACCTGGCCCTAAAATAAAATTTTGTATTGAAAAGTGTTTATTTGTCCTATGGCTGAGAATAGACACACACTTAGAAACAATTACTCATTGGAACTGGCTTTATTATAAACAAAATATTTATAATAAAGGGTCCAAAATAAAATTTTAAAGCATTTGTAGAAAATAAATTACCTTCCCTTTTCACTTTTCTTCCTCTGGAATATATATTCTAGTCATCAAGGTAAAATAAAATAAAGCAAAATATATGACATAAAACAGAATTAGGACACTTCACAAGTTGTACCTATATAAGCGAGTGAATTGACATACTTCTATTTGTTTGATGTAGCAGACAATTACATTATTACACTTCATAGAATAAACCTACTTAACAAATCATGCACATTGTCCCCCTATTCCTATTCGGAGGATCACACTGTTTGACTATATTTTTTGATAAGTATTTCCATTTGCAGACTGAGAAATCAGAATTGTATTTCAGTTCATTTTGCTCCTCTCCCTAATGCTATTTAGATTAATAAGATAAATACCATTCTAAGTCATTTGCACTTGGCCAAGGTAACGTAAGTGGAATGAAAATTTATTCTTTCCATCCAATACAGTTCTCATTGCAAGAGGAAAAAAAAGGGTAAATGTGGAAAATAGGGAAAAAATGAACATCTTAAAGTAATATTCTGATTCATATAGTTTTCATATTCACTTTAATTCTAAAAAATACTATTTATATTACCTAAACATCCTAAACCCTAAATCTTGTTTTGCAAACGTTCTGAATTCCTTCTTCATTTATACAAATATCACTTACAGACTAATTTTACTTTTGAACCTAAAGTCTTTACAATTTTTTCACTTGAGTTGGCCATGCAATATTTTTATTTATTTTTAGGTTTTATTTATGCAAGAGTTTTTTTCAAGATTTGGTCTTAGTCTTGACAACTAATGTATGTTATTTTCAAGGTAGTAGGATTGTTCTGAACATGTCATTTACCACTTCCACTCATCTCAGTTAGGTTGCCAAAGAGAACAAATGAAAGTTATAAAAAGTATTAATTATTTATATGTTATCAAGTTGTGAGTGAAACTGAACCGATTGAAATACAATAAGTCTAGTATAAGCATTTTGGAGCTGGAAAGCACTGAGTTGACAATTGGGTCTACTACTCATTAACTGTGCCTTGACAAGTTAATCCTTAACTTCAGTTCAAAATCTATAATATAAGGATGAATAGGTTTTGCAGCAATAAAGTTAAAATGTATGAAAACTTGGTGGGATAATATATCAGAGTTTTAATTTGTGTGCTTTCCTCATCCCATTTTCTGTAAATTTTACTGCGTACCCCTTCTCTTTTTCTACTCCTCATAGTTGGATTTGAGCCTTCCATTACAAGGCAAGTACAAGGGCTGTGAATATTGCACTGATCAAAAAGATTCATGTTCATGTTTTTAAAAAGAGTCTTCAGGCAGCTGAAACTAGATTAATATTTATTTAAGGAAGTAATAGGAAAGAAGGAGAACTTGAATTTCCAGGGCCTTGGAAATTCAAGTTCTCAAAAACTGGAGAAGAAAAACTGAGTTATTCATCTTTGGTGAGAGAAGTCGGTAGAAGACTAAATGTAGGCGGTTAGGTCCAAGTACTAGGAATCCTGTGGAAACTAATTCAGGGCCAATATGCACATTTTGTTGCCATCCTTTGGCCACAGCCAATCAACTGCCTACTGATTGCTCATCTTGGATTGATAAATGCCTCATTGTGTTTAGAGATTTTTAGGGCAATAATTCAATACATCTTCAAAGCTTGTGGAAAAGAGGTTGAAAGAACTTGGACTTATTTTTAAATAACAGTATGAAAAGGGAAAGTTTAACTCCGAAACATAGGAACAAAGCAGAGTTCCTTTGAATTTTCTTCCAATCTACGTTGCAGTAGAATGGATATTTGCTTCTCAAAAGATTTGGAATGAAGGATCAGTTTTCTTTTACCAATATGTTGCGAACTAATAACTTTGTAAAATACAGTGGAATATGCCCTTATGGCTAGAAGTAAAAGTTGTGGCTGGTAGGTTTTAAAATATCAAGATACATATTGCCCAAGTGTGGTATTTTATATATATATAAAAGATATATATATCTCAAAAATCATGTGTTTATATGAAACTAATAACAAATATTTGATAATCAACCTCTTAACAGAAATAAATTAAACTAGGAAAACAAGTGTTATTTTATTCACAGCATTCTATTATGGTTAATTACAAAGTAATACATTCTAAAGAAACTTCTTTATGTGTAGGTATACTTCAAAGATATTGTGGATTTAGTTTCAAACTACTGCAAAAAGCAAATATAATAAAGCAAGTCACATGAAGTTTTTGGTTTCTCAGTACATACAAAATAAGTTATGTTTACATTATACTGGAATCTATTAAATGTACAATACAATTTTGTCTAAAAACAATTTATATACCTTAATTTAAAAAAACTTTATTGCTAAAAAGTGCTAACAAGCATTGGAGACTTTAGTAAGTTGTAGTGTTTTGGTGGGTGGAGAGTCTTGGGTCAATGTTGACGGCTGCTAACTGATCAAGGTTGTGGTTGCTGAATGGGATGAATGGGGAAATGTTTAAAAATAGCACAACAATAATGCCTGCCACATGGATTAACTTTCACAAAAAAATTTTCTGTATAGCAGATGGTGCTGTGTGGTAGAATTTTACTCAAGTAAACCTTTTTTCAAAACTGGAGCCAGTCCTCTCGGTCCTTGCCACTGCTCTGTCAACTAAGTTTATAAAATATTTTCAAATCTTTGTTGTCATTTCAATGATGTTCATAGAATCTCTACTAGGAGTAGATTCTATCTCAAGAAACCACTTTCTTTGCTCATTCAAAAGAAACAACACTTCATCCATTCCAGTGTCATCATGAGATTGCAGCAATTCAGTCACATCATCAGATTCCAATTCTAATTCTACTTCTCTTGCTATTTCCACCAAATCTGCAGTTACTTTCTCCACTAATGTTTTGACCACTCAAAGTCATTGATCAGGGTTGAAATCAACTTCTTCCAAACTCTTGTCAATGTTTGTTTTTTGGCATTCTTTCATGAATCATGAATGTGCTGAATGAAAACTAGGATAGTGAATAATTTCCAAAATGTTTTTGATTTACTTTGCTTACATCCATCAGAGGAATCACTATCTATGGTAGCTAAAGCCTTTTGAAATGTATTTCTTAAGTATTAAGACTTGAAAGTGAAATGATGCCTTGACCCATGGGCTGCAGAATATATGTGGTTTTTATCAAGCATGAAAACATTACATTTTTTGTACATCTGCATCAGAGCTCTTGTGCGGATAAGTGCATTGTCAATGGGCAGTAATATTTTGAAAGGAATCTTTTTTTTTTTTTTTTTTAACAATAGGACTCAACAATGGACTTAAAATATTCAGTAAACCATACTGTAAACAAATGTGCTGTCATCTGTTTGTCAATTTACAGTGACGACTATATTACTGTATTATTCTTTTATATAGATAAAGTAGAATTAGCATAATCCTTAAGTGCTCTGAGATGTTTGGTATGGTAAATGAGCATTGGCTTCAAATTCAAGTCACCATCTGCATTAACCCTAACAAGAGTGTCAGCCTGTCCTTTTAAGTTTTCAGTGGGGCATTGATTTCTCCTCCTTTCTAGCTATTAAAGTCCTAGATGGTATCTTTTTCTAATAGAACGCTGTTCTATCTACACTGAAAATTATTTGCTTAGTCTAGCCACCTCTATCAATTAATTATCTTAGATAGATTTTCTGTATAACCTACTGTAGCTTACATCATCACTTGCTGCTTCACCTTGACATTTGGTGTTATGGAGATTGTAAGTCAACTTCATGAACCAACGTCTGCCAGCTTCCAACTTCTCTTCTGCAGCTTTTTCCCCTTTCTCAGTCTTTATAGAATAGAAAAGTGTTATGGCCTCGCTCTGGTTTGGGCGTTGGATAAAGAGAATATTGTGGCTTGTTTGAGACCTGAATGAGGTGAGGAAGAAAGAGTGGGGAATGGCTGGCCAGTGGAACAGTCAGAACACACCTAATATTTATCAATTAAGTTTGTCATCTTATATGGACTCAGTTCTTGGTGTCCCAAAACAATTAGTATAGTAACATCAAATATCACTGATTACAGATAACCATTACAGACATAGTAATAACTAAACTATAACAGACATAATAATGAAAAGTTTGAAATATTTTAAGAATTACAAAAATGTGACAAAGAGACATGAAAGGAGCCCATGCTATTGGAAAAAATGGTGTCAAAAAACCTACTTGATGTAAGGTTGTCACAAAATTTTAATTTGTTAAAGAAATTATTTATGAAGCACAATAAAATGAGAAATGCCTGTAATTTCAAAGGAAAATGGAGTATTGTGCATGCACAAGACACTGTATAGATGTTGGAAAGGAATGTTCAGATTTAAAAGGATTAGTTGAAAGATACATTAAGTTAAATTTAACCTCATAGAAAGTGGCATAAAACTGGGGAGTTAAATTTTTCTCTTGTAATAAGAGTTTTGACTGATTTCTTATTACTGAAAATTATGTGTATTTTAGAAATAAAAATCGTTCCAATATAGACTTCTGGAAAAATAGCTTTGAAATAGAATAGTTAAGTTTTCCTTCTAGTTGTATTAAGCAGCTGTGTAGGTACTCAGAGTATTTGTCACATCTTGCCATTAGTAAGAGATTGAATATCACAGTGATCTAATGGCATTTGCTCAGTTTAGATCATTTTGTCAGTACACATTTTTAGTTTACTTCAAGGTTATTTTTAAAGTAAATAAAAACATTTTGCCAGTGTATTCATCCTCCTATTTTATGTACTTTCCTTGAAAAAAATAATTTGGTGTTATTTGTTCTTTATTAAATCACAGTTGCCTTGCTGAACTGTAAATGAGCTTATAACAATTCAAGATTGGTGAAATATACTTGAATTAAAAGATGTCTGCCTTTATTGAGGAATGTGCTTGTATAGTTGGATCAGCGAAGGTTTAGAAGTATTAGAAAAAGAGCTAGTTTAGAAATATAGCTCAGCATTAGGAAGCAACAGAATTGTGCTACCTGGACTTAAACTCTTGAGTGCAAAAGATGCATTCACTAGGCAAAATATGATAGATTGTAGAAACATCAAAATTGTTTTGAGTGCTGAGTCTGACATGCTGAAAAGTTTAGAGACTTTTCAGAATACTTAGTAGTTCATTCTTGAAGATGAGTTAACAAAAGTATAAGGTAAATTATATCATTATTCATCCCTTTTAGAAAACCTGTTGTTCTCACTTTGATACATTCGGTGGCAAAATTCTATTTAAGAATGGAAAGCAATATGCTATTAAAATTTAGACTCCTACTGTATGTATTATTCTATGTTTGACGTTCCTTAGCTAAGACGAAGAAGCTAATTGTTAGAGTTAGGGGGAATCTGAGATAGAGATATCCTATTATGTGTTTTATTATCTTTGATTCAGAATCTGGGGTATGTTTTTATCCTAATGTGACTTAATGTGATTTCTTTTTCCCTTAGGAACTTTCTTCTTTCTAGTGATTGTAAACCTTTGGGATGCTTTTCAGTCTTTCTCCCTCCTCCCTCCATTTATCCTTTCCTTCCTTCTTTCTTCCATCTTTATCTCCTTTTTTTTTTTTTTCTCTGCTTACCTTTTCCTCCTATACCAAAATAGCATCATCATACTTATTTTTCATTCTTGGTTCTTCCTTTAATCAGAACAACGAAGGTGGCTTCTGCGGTATAGCTTATCTTCTGTTCTCTATCTGGGTCCTGGTCACATTTGTGAGAATTCATAGAAGTGTAGAATTATCATTTGTAAATTTTCTCTATGTAAAATTGCAATCAAATGCTTTTAAGTGGCCTAGCTTTTTTCTGGATTGAGCATTCAAGCCTTACCTTCTTTGATAATATTTCTAAAATCCCTTCACCTTTTCTTTATAAAACATCTTATTTCTGAAGGCCAAGCTCATCATTTCTCATTCAGTTCAATGATTATACTCTCAAAGGTTATCTTTCTTACATTTCCACCGTTGTTTTGTTGTTGCTGTTGTTGTTATTTGAGTTCATCATTAGCAATGGTTTACAGTTGGTTACTACTAGAAAAGTTTGTAACGTTATATTAAAGATGAGTTCCCTAAAAACGTTAAATTGTTCAAATTGACTGTATATGAGAACATGTGAAAAACTTTAAAGGTATCTTTAAATTGTTCATTCCAAGTCTGACACATAAAAGGTACAAATTACATTGCCATCATGAGAGCAAGAATGCTATCAAAGACTGTTGGAGTTGCAAAATAAAATCCCTTGAGGGGGCTTCCATAGATCGAAAGTGGGAAATATGTTAGGAGGAATAACTGCAATGGATTGAAACATAGTATGTCAAATTCCATTAGTTTATTAAGACACTAAAATATTGTAGATTAACTCCCATTAGTACTTTTGGAAAATGTCTAGAAATAACTTGCTTGAAAAATGGCAAATGAAAGAAGACAATCAAATATTTATCTTGATTTTTATTTCTAAATCTACCATAGATAACCAAATAATTGTCAAGAAAATGTGTCTCTCTATATAAGCATTGCGGTTAGTAGAAAAAGAAGAAATTATATAAAAATTCCGTTTTATAAACTCCTAATACAATTTTTGATTTAGGCAATAATAATAGTCGTATGACAAAAACAAAGGCAAAAAGCTTATTTGTACCTCTAGATGAAAAAACACAAGCCACCTAAAAGGCATTCTTGCATTAAAAAAAAGAAAGAAAGAAAAAGATCTAACCTGAATCTAATTATAGTCCTTATATTTCAAAAGTTTAGAAAGAGGAAGGGGTAAGATGGAGGAGGAGGAAGATGAACAGGATGAAGGAAAGGAAAGATGGAAGTAATTGTACATTTTAAAGATATGAATCATTAGTTCAAATAAATACTTTCATTCGAACTTAGATCTTATTTTTTTAATCCTAATATGTTAAATCCTACATCCATAGCTCCTGTCTCCTACCTGAAAAACTTGGTGACAAAGGCGCTATAGTTTGAAAGTTTGCCTGCCTCCAAATTTCGTATGTTGCAATCTAATTCCCAATATGTTGATATTAAGAAGTGGGGCCAGGCCGGGAGCGGTGGCTCACTCCTGTAATCTTAGCACTTTGGGAGATGTAGGCGGCAGCGCATCTGAGGTCAGGAGTTCGAGACCAGTCTGCCCAATATGGAGAAACCCTTTCTCTACTAAAAATACAAAATTAGCCAGGCGTGGTGGCACGTGCCTATAATCCCATCTACTCGGGAGGCTTGAACCTGGGAGGCGGAGGTTGCAGTGAGCCGAGATCCGCCATTGCACTTCAGCCTGGGCAACAAGAGCAGAACTCCGTCAAAAAAAAAAAAAAAGGTGGGGGGGGGGACCTGTGGGAGGTAAGGAGATTATGAGAATAGAGCCCTTCAGAATGGGGTTAGTGCCCTTATAAGAAGGGGTCTGAGTGAACTTGTTTTCCCCTTTTTCCTCTTGCCATATGAGGATGCCTGAAGAAAGCACCATTTATGAAGCCGAGGGTCTACCAGACACCAAATCAGCTGCAAACTTCATATCCAACTTCTCAATCCCTAGAACTGGGCTACACCCAGCTAAACCACAGGAAAGGGACTGTCCAGAGCCTGGGAGGCTCATTCCACAAGCCAGTGTGTTTGGAAGTTGTAATATTGAGTCAAATAAAATTATTTTCAAGACTTAAAGTTTAATGTTGTTTTTCATCTTGGGGTTTAGACTTACTTGAGACCAATTACTCCTTGCTTTCTTCTGATTTCTCCTTTTTTGGAATGAAAAAGTTTATTCTCTGCATGCTTCACTATTTTATGTTGGAAGCACATAACTTACTAGATTTCGCAGGCTCACAGCTGGAGAGAAATTTGCCTTAGGATGAATCATACCTTGAGTTTCACCTCTATGTGATTTAATGATATTTAGTTGAGACTGGACTTAGGCTTTAAACTTTATGCTTGAAAAGGTTAATAAATTGGGGATACTAGAATGAAATTAATGTACTTTGCCTGTGAGGACACTGATTTTGAGTGACTAGGGGCAAATGCTACAGTCTGAATTTTGTGTCCCCCCAAAATTAATGTGTGGAAATATAAGCCACATTATGTTGGTATTAAGTGACAGGGGCTTTAGAAAGAGACTAGGTGTTGAGACTGATATTCTCATGAATGTGATTAGTTCACTTATTAAAAAAAAGAGATTTAGGGGAGCTTGCCTTTCTACTTGCCCTTCCACCATGTGAGATACAGCAAGAGGGTGCCATTTGTGAAGCAGAGAGCCCTCATCAGATATTGAATCTGCTGGTGACTTAATCTTGAACTTTCCAGCTTTTAGATCTATGAGCAATAAATGTGTGTTGTATATAAATTACTGAGTTTAGGGTATTTTTTAGAGCAATCTGAATGGACTAAGACACAAAGATAATAAAAGGATTGCCCATATGCATTGACTTCTTTATTCTGTTGGCAGGTAATTTCTTTTTTATTTTTGTCATATTTTATTTATGATTATTATTTTACTAATTATTTAAGATATTTCAAACCTACTAAAAATTTTAAGACAGTACACTTCACACATTCATATATTTTAAACATTTTCTACCATCTGAGTTCTTTCTCTCTCTTTAGTTCAAATCTTATTGCTGTAATTTAATGTCAATTACTTCTACTTGAATAACTAGATGAATATAGAGTTGCGAAAGCAGCATTAAATCAGTTTTCCCTTGCACAGCTTTACAGCAGATGTATTGAGCCCATCTGGCTGATCTGCTGCTCGTGTCCCTTTGCCCTTATCTTAATTAGTTCAGACTACTACAACAAAGCACCCTAGACTAGGTGGCTTATAAACAACAGAAATTTATTTATCATAGTGCTGGAAGCTAAGAAGTCCAGGATCAAGATGCAAGCAGAACAGCTGTCTGGTGGGGCCCAGCTGCCTTGTTGTACATGCCCATTGTCTGAGTGTATCCTCATATGGCAGAGAGCAGAGAGGGAATAAAACAGGCACCCTTACGTCTTGGATAAGGGCACTAATCCCTTTCATGAGGCCGTTGCCTCATGACCTCAGTACCTTCCAAAGGCTGCACCTCTTAATACCATCATACTAGGAGTTAGATTTCAACATATGAATTTTGGAGGAATGCAAATATTCAGACTTGTTGTGATTTAAGGGAGTGCTACTTAACCCTAATGTGTACAACTCGGGAAACTATAAAAGTGAGGATTCTGACTTAGTAGATTTGAGGTGGGGCTTCAGTTTCTGCACGTCTAACAAGGTTCTAGGAGATGTTGCTGCTCTTTGTTCCTGAATCACACTTTGTGCAGCAAGAGTTTCAGATTTTCTGCGGTAAGGGATTTTGTTTTCAGAAGAGTAATATGCTAGATTTCCCCTCTTTATCAATTTTCTTGTGTCTGGGTAGGTAATTAAAAGGATAGCAGTACCAAAATTGAGGTAGATGTTTTTCCTGGGTTTTGTTGTCTGACTTTTTTCTTATCCTCTTTACTAATGCTTTCTCTAAGCTGTCATTGGTAAGACGGTCATCTGCAAAGTGTTCATCTTCATTCCTAGTGCAGGTTCTGTCTCATTGGTCTACCTCCTGTACCTTAGCCACGGCTGTCAGTGTTTTCAGCTCAGGGAAGCTTAATATATTGTGATAGAGAGTAATAGTATTTTCTCATTTAATAAGAAAGAAGCTACTGGGTTGCTTTCAAGGAGAGTTCTCTAACTTCATCTTTTCCTGACTCATTATTTTGGAGGTGGCCTGACTCTCACCATTTTGGAGGTAATCGGTTGTGGGTAATATGTGTTAGAGTTATGATCTGCTGCATATTTTCTGCCTTGAACTTCAACACCACCTGTAACATTTGTGGCCTCTGTATTAATTCCCTTCAACATCATCAAACCTCAAGCCTTTCCACCTCATAAACTACAGATATGTTTCCTGTTTCGCATTCTTTATGACAATCTACTGCACCTAGTACCTTTCTTAGTGTGTTTCAGTTAATTATATCTTAAATATTTCTTACAGTACACATAACTGAAAGATGCTGTGGATTTGAGGTCACTGGAAGCTGCCACTTTATCTGCCCCTCACCTCTGCCCAGGGTGCAAAGCTCGTTTGCTGAGATTGAGAGAGATCCAATAATGAGTGGCACCTGGGTTCTTTCTTCACTGCTCAGTCATGGAGATGATGACTAAGACCCACTGTCATGCCTGCAGGTCCTCTTCATGGTGACATTGATTAGGCCAGAGATGGTGGATCCATTCAAGGATTTCTTGGACTCACCCTTTACTTCCAGAACCAGACTCAACTTCTGTTTTTATATCTGCAAAAATTAGAAAATGATACCTCTTTTACAGGAGAAGTAGAGAAAATATTTGCAAACCACATAACAAAAACCAAACATACGAATACTTGCAGGAAAAAAAAAAAGTAGATTTTAAAAACGTTTATGAAAAACTTTTGCGAATTCAGAAAAATAGGATTGTAACTGTAGATAGGTTATTAATGCCTAATGATCACTTTTCTTGTCTGTAAAATGATTGAAAAGCAGTTCATATACTGCAGAGGAAAGCTACTATCAGTACCATTCTTCAGGAATCAGGCTCACTAGATATGTGGAGGTAACTTAATAAAGATACAGAAGATGATGATTTGCATCTCTTGGGAGATTTCATTTGCCTCTTAGAGCCCAAGATTACCAGAAAGGAATCGTGTTTTGACAAATCAAATTCAAATGGACACATTTTAGATCAGCACATAAATGCCTTAAGAAAATACCTTTTTTGTATTTTACGTTTGTATAATGTAAAAACATTTGTATAAAAAAATTATATAATGTTTGATAATATTGTTCCAAATTCAGTTTTCTTTCATACTATAAAGTTTCACATGTCAAGAAAGATAGTCAAGGAACATTGTTAGGTGAGACACAAATAGTATACCAACCTTGCCCCATGATTTGAACACATTTATCCTTGGAGGCACCCTTCATCCTTCCTATTTTAGCACTGTGTACCTTGTGATATTTAATACTTCCCACATACACCTAGGTGATCTATTCTAATGCAAGTGAACAAAAAGGAGGGAGAGGACTGTAAGGCAGGGAAGTTCCTGTGTAGGTGCTGAGAAATTTGTAAGGGTTCTGGTGTTTTATCTTTTCTCTATTCTCCGATGACCTTGGGATATAAGGTCACTATGGTGAATGAGGAGCCAGTCATTTCTAGAGAAGCTTTTAAGATAATGTGTGTTCACCTTTCAATATACAGAGATAGGCTACATAAAACGTCTTATGACATTAAACATACTGGAGCTCACCTGTTAAACAGAAATGCTATTTCTATAGAAACATCTGATGGGTGAAAATATCTCCAGTGATAAGGTCTAAGCTTCTTCAATAGCAAAGTGTATTCTGTAGCAACAGGCTTTGGGAAAGTTCCAGTGTCTATAATAAAAATGAGTTGAAAAGTTTAAAATAAATCAACAATATATAGATCAATTGCTAAAGAAAATTATACCTAGGTAGTACTCAATAATAGAGGTTGTTTTAAATGTGATTAAAATAATATTCCATTAAAGGTAGCAGAATGACATGATCTTTATAAAATGAATGTTCATGTTACCATGCCCATGTTTCTAAGAAAATATGACCAAGAAAAAAAATTTCTAAAAGTAGCCATAGACAAATACATATGCTACCTTTAGGATAATTTTTTTTTGTGGTGCTCCTTTTTGATAATGAGTGATGCTGTTTAGATTAAAAGCCCCTTCCCTCCTATGGTCTTTGGAACTTTGCCTCTACTATATTAGCTCTCTCATCTAATATTAGGAGAGAGACAGCACTGACGCCCAATCTTACCTGTTAAATAAGTCCACAACAGCAGCTGAAATTCCTCGGGCCAATTTTGAACTTAGTAGCTTAGATTACAGGGTGGTTTCTGCTTCCATTTGTTATCCTTTCGAAATTTAGCTTGCTTCTCTACGTACTGATTCAGCCAAGGTTACTGTGCTATTCATCTTGCCATAAATAAGATGGATAAACCTTTTAAAATCTCTTTAGCTTAACTGTGTTTGATCTCCTCTGGATTACAATGGAAAGAATAATACTTATCCAAGATCTGGCAGCATTATCTTGTTTTATTTTGAAGGGATGGGGGAGGAGGTGTAGAGCAGGAAAAATTCAGTTGAAAAAACTTTTGGGAAAAGAAAAACGCTGACCTTTTTGTTTGCATTCTTTCAACATCCTTTTAACTGATTTCCATGGTTTCAGCAAACTCTTCCTTCCATTTGGTCCATTGAAGCAATCTTTGAAGTATGCATATTTGATCAGGGTAGTCCTCAGCTAAACAAACAAACAAACAAACGAATAAAGAGTATTTCAATGGTTTTCTATGGCCAGTTAATGTAGGCCATAATAAAAGCCTACTTTGAAGATACCACAGGTTTGGTTCAGACAACTGCAATAAAGCAAATATCAGAATAAGTGAGTCATGGAAATTTTTTTATTTCTCAGTGCATATAAAAGCTATGTTTACATTATACTGCAGTCAATTAAACGTGCACTAACATAATGCCTAAAAACAACATATATAACTTTATTTAAAAGCATTGCTAAAAATTGCTAATAATGATCTGAGCATCCAGCAAGTTGCAATCTTTTTGCTGGTGGTGGGCATTGATGTTGATGTTGATGGCTTCTGACTACTCAGGGTGGTGGTTAGTGAAGGTTGGGATAATTGTGGCAATTTCTTAAAATGAGAAAACAATGAGGTTTGCCACCTCAATGGACTCTTCCTTGTGTAAAAGATCTATCTGTAACATGGAAGGCTGTTAGATAGCATTTTACTTACAATAGAACATTTAAAATTGAAGTCAATCTTTCAAACCCTGTTGCTTTACCAATAAAACTTATGAGATATTCTAAATTCCTTGTAGTCATTTCAACATTATTTACTGCACACTCTCCAGAAGCAGATTCCATCTCAAGAAATCACTTTCTTTGCTCATCCATAAGAAGCAATTTTTCATTCATTCAAGTACTATCATGATGTTGCAGCAATTCGGTCACATCTTCAGGCTCCGCTTCCAATTCTAGCTCTCTTGCTATTTCTGTCACATGTGGAGTTAACCCCTCTACTAATGTCTTGAACCCCTCAAAATCATCCATAAAGATTAAAATCAACTTCTTTCTAAATCCTGTTAATGTTGATATTTTAACCTCCTTCTATAAGTCACAAAAGTTCTGAATGACATCTAGAATGGTGAATTCTTTCTAGGAAGTTTTAATTCACCTTGCCCAGATCTATCATAGAAATTACTGTCGAGGGGGCGGAGCAAGATGGCCGAATAGGAACAGCTCCAGTCTCCAACTCCCAGCGCGAGCGACACAGAAGACCGGTGATTTCTGTATTTTCAACTGAGGTACTGGGGATATCTCACTAGGGAGTGCCGGACAATCGGTGCTGGTCAGCTGCTGCAGCCTGAGCAGCGAGAGCTGAAGCAGGGCGAGGCATCGCCTCACCTGGAAAGCACAAGGAGGAAGGGAATCCCTTTTCCTAGCCAGGGGAACTGAGACACACAACACCTGGAAAATCAGGTAACTCCCACCCCAATACCGCGCTTTAAGCAAACAAGCACACCAGAAGAATATATCCCTCACCTGGCCGGGAGGGTCCAACGCCCACGGAGCCTCCCTCATTGTTAACAAAGCAGTCTGCGGGGATCTAACCAAAAGGCAGCAGCGAGGCTGGGGGAGGGACGCCCGCCAATGCTGAGGCTTAAGTAGGTAAACAAAGCCGCTGGGAAGCTCGAACTGGGTGGAGCTCACAGCAGCTCAAGGAAACCTGCCTGTATCTATAGACTCCACCTCTGGGGGCAGGGCTCAGCTAAAAAAACAACAGGGGAAGAAACAGAGGCCTGAGCAGACGTGAACAACTCTGTCTGACAGCTTTGAAGAGAGCAGTGGATCTTCCAACACGGAGGTTGAGATCTGAGAACAGACAGACTGCCTGCTCAAGTGGGTCACTGACCCCTGAGTAGCCTCACTGGGAGACATCCCCCACTAGGGGCAGTCTGTCACCCCACACCTCACAGGGTGGACTACACCACTGAGAGGAAGTTTCCAAAGTAAGAATCAGACAGGTACACTCGCTGTTAAGCAATATTCTATCTTCTGCAACCTCTGCTGCTGATACCCAGGCAAACAGGGTTTGGAGTGGACCTCAAGCAATCTCCAACAGACCTATAGCTGAGGGTCCTGACTGTCAGAAGGAAAACTATCAAACAGGAAGGACACCTATACCAAAACCCCATCAATACGTCACCATCATCAAAGACCAGAGACAGATAAAACCACAAAGATGGGGAAAAAGCAGGGCAGAAAAGCTGGAAATTCGAAAAATAGGAGTGCATCTCCCCCTGCAAAGGAGCGCAGCCCATCGCCAGCAACGGATCGAAGCTGGTCAGAGAATGACTTTGACGAGATGAGAGAAGAAGGCTTCAGTCCATCAAACTTCTCAGAGCTAAAGGAGGAATTACGTACCCAGCGCAAAGAAACTAAAAATCTTGAAAAAAGAGTGGAAGAATTGACAGCTAGACTAATTAATGCAGAGAAGGTCATAAACGAAATGACAGAGATGAAAACCATGACACGAGAAATATGTGACAAATGCACAAGCTTCGGTAACCGACTCGATCAACTGGAAGAAAGAGTATCAGCGATTGAGGATCAAATGAATGAAATGAAGCGAGAAGAGAAACCAAAAGAAAAAAGAAGAAAAAGAAATGAAACAAAGCCTACAAGAAGTATGGGATTATGTAAAAAGACCAAATCTACGTCTGATTGGGGTGCCTGAAAGTGAGGGGGAAAATGGAACCAAGTTGGAAAACACTCTTCAGGATATCATGCAGGAGAACTTCCCCAACCTAGTAGGGCAGGCCAACATTCAAATTCAGGAAATACAGAGAACGCCACAAAGATACTCCTCGAGAAGAGCAACCCCAAGACACATACTTGCCAGATTCACCAAAGTTGAAATGAAGGAAAAAATCTTAAGGGCAGCCAGAGAGAAAGGTCGGGTTACCCACAAAGGGAAGCCCATCAGACTAACAGCAGATCTCTCGGCAGAAACTCTACAAGCCAGAAGAGAGTGGGGGCCAATATTCAACATTCTTAAAGAAAAGAATTTTAAACCCAGAATTTCATATCCAGCCAAACTAAGATTCATAAGTGAAGGAGAAATAAAATCCTTTACAGATAAGCAAATGCTTAGAGATTTTGTCACCACCAGGCCTGCCTTACAAGAGACCCTGAAGGAAGCCCTAAACATGGAAAGGAACAACCGGTACCAGCCGTTGCAAAAACATGCCAAAATGTAAAGACCATCGAGGCTAGGAAGAAACTAACGAGCAAAATAACCAGTTAATATCATACTGGCAGGATCAAGTTCACACATAACAATATTAACCTTAATTGTTAATGGACTAAATGGTCCAATTAAAAGACACAGACTGGCAAACTGGATAAAGAGTCAAGGCCCATCAGTCTGCTGTATTCAGGAGACCCATCTCACATGCAGAGACATACATAGGCTCAAAATAAAGGGATGGAGGAAGATCTACCAAGCAAATGGAGAACAAAAAAAAGCAGGGGTTGCAATCCTAGTCTCTGATAAAACAGACTTTAAACCATCAAAGATCAAAAGAGACAAAGAAGGCCATTACATAATGATAAAGGGATCAATTCAACAGGAAGAGCTAACTATCCTAAATATATATGCACCCAATAGAGGAGCACCCAGATTCATCAAGCAAGTCCTTAGAGACTTACAAAGAGACTTAGACTCCCATACAATAATAATGGGAGACTTCAACACTCCACTGTCAACATTAGACAGATCAACAAGACAGAAAGTTAACAAGGATATCCAGGAATTGAACTCATCTCTGCACCAAGCGGACCTAATAGACATCTATAGAACTCTCCACCCCAAATCAACAGAATATACATTCTTCTCAGCACCACATCGCACTTATTCCAAAATTGACCACATAATTGGAAGTAAAGCACTCCTCAGCAAATGTAAGAGAACAGAAATTATAACAAACTGTCTCTCAGACACAGTGCAATCAAACTAGAACTCAGGACTAAGAAACTCAATCAAAACTGCTCAACTACATGGAAACTGAACAACCTGCTCCTGAATGACTACTGGGTACATAACAAAATGAAGGCAGAAATAAAGATGTTCTTTGAAACCAATGAGAACAAAGATACAACATACCAGAATCTCTGGGACACATTTAAAGCAGTGTGTAGAGGGAAATTTATAGCACTAAATGCCCACAAGAGAAAGCAGGAAAGATCTAAAATGGACACTCTAACATCACAATTAAAAGAACTAGAGAGGCAAGAGCAAACACATTCAAAAGCTAGCAGAAGGCAAGAAATAACTAAGATCAGAGCAGAACTGAAGGAGATAGAGACAGAAAAAACCCTCCAAAAAATCAATGAATCCAGGAGTTGGTTTTTTGAAAAGATCAACAAAATTGACAGACCGCTAGCAAGACTAATAAAGAAGAAAAGAGAGAGGAATCAAATAGATGCAATAAAAAATGATAAAGGGGATCTCAACACCAACCCCACAGAAATACAAACTACCATCAGAGAATACTATAAACACCTCTACACAAATCAACTAGAAAATCTAGAAGAAATGGATAATTTCCTGGACACTTACACTCTCCCAAGACTAAACCAGGAAGAAGTGGAATCCCTGAATAGACCAATAGCAGGCTCTGAAATTGAGGCAACAATTAATAGCCTACCCACCAAAAAAAGTCCAGGACCAGATGGATTCACAGCTGAATTCTACCAGAGGTACAAGGAGGAGCTGGTACCATTCCTTCTGAAACTATTCCAATCAATAAAAAAAGAGGGAATCCTCCCTAACGCATTTTATGAGGCCAACATCATCCTGATACCAAAGCCTGGCAGAGACACAACAAAAAAAGAGAATTTTAGACCAATATCCCTGATGAACATCGATGCAAAAATCCTCAATAAAATACTGGCAAACCAGATTCAGCAGCACATCAAAAAGCTTATCCACCATGATCAAGTGGGCTTCATCCCTGGGATGCAAGGCTGGTTCAACATTCGCAAATCAATAAACGTAATCCAGCATATAAACAGAACCAAAGTCAAGAACCACATGATTATCTCAATAGATGCAGAAAAGGCTTTTGACAGAATTCAACAGCCCTTCATGCTAAAAACGCTCAATAAATTCGGTATTGATGGAATGTACCTCAAAATAATAAGAGCTGTTTATGACAAACCCACAGCTAATATCATACTGAATGGGCAAAAACTGGAAAAATTCCCTTTGAAAACTGGTACAAGACAGGGATGCCCTCTCTCACCACTCCAATTCAACATAGTGTTGGAAGTTATGGCTAGGGCAATCAGGCAAGAGAAAGAAATCAAGGGTATTCAGTTAGGAAAAGAAGAAGTCTAATTGTCCCTGTTTGCAGATGACATGATTGTATATATAGAAAACCCCATCGTCTCAGCCCAAAATCTCCTTAAGCTGATAAGCAACTTCAGCAAAGTCTCAGGATACAAAATTAATGTGCAAAAATCACAAGCATTCTTATACACCAGTAACAGACAAGCAGAGAGCCAAATCAGGAATGAACTTCCATTCACAATTGCTTCAAAGAGAATAAAATACCTAGGTATCCAACTTACAAGGGATGTAAAGGACCTCTTCAAGGAGAACTACAAACCACTGCTCAGTGAAATCAAAGAGGACACAAACAAATGGAAAAACACACCATGCTCATGGATAGGAAGAATCAATATCGTGAAAATGGCCATACTGTCCAAGGTTATTTATAGATTCAATGCCATCCCCATCAAGCTACCAATGAGTTTCTTCACAGAATTGGAAAAAACTGCTTTAAAGTTCATATGGAACCAAAAAAGAGCCCGCATTGCCAAGACAATCCTAAGTCAGAAAGACAAAGCTGGAGGCGTCACATTACCTGACTTCAAACTATACTACAAGGCTACCATAACCAAAACAGCATGGTACTGGTACCAAAACAGAGCTATAGACCAATGGAACAGAACAGAGTCCTCAGAAATAATACCACACATCTACAGCCATCTGATCTTTGACAAAAGTGAGAGAAACAAGAAATGGGGAAAGGATTCCCTATTTAATAAATGCTGCTGGGAAAATTGGCTAGCCATAAGTAGAAAGCTGAATCTGGATCCTTTCCTTACCCCTTATACGAAGATTAATTCAAGATGGATTAGAGACTTAAATGTTAGACCTAATACCATAAAAACCCTAGAAGAAAATCTAGGTAGTACCATTCAGGACAGATGCATGGGTAAGGACTTCATGTCTAAAACACCAAAAGCAACGGCAGCAAAAGCCAAAATTGACAAATGGGATCTAATTAAACTAAAGAGCTTCTGCACAGCAAAAGAAACTACCATCAGAGTGAACAGGCAACCTACAGAATGGGAGAAAATTTTTGCCATCTACTCATCTGACAAAGGGCTAATATCCAGAATCTACAAAGAACTCAAACAAATATACAACAAAAAAAGAAACAACTCCATCAAAAAGTGGGGAAAGGATATGAACAGACATTTCTCAAAAGAAGACATTCATACAGCCAACAGACACATGAAAAAATGCTCATCATCACTGGCCATCAGAGAAATGCAAATCAAAACCACAATGAGATACCATCTCACACCAGTTAGAATGGCAATCATTAAAAAGTCAGGAAACAACCGGTGCTGGAGAGGATGTCGAGAAATAGGAACACTTTTACACTGTTGGTGGGATTGTAAACTAGTTCAACCATTATGGAAAACAGTATGGCAATTCCTCAAGGATCTAGAACTAGATGTACCATATGACCCAGCCATACCACTACTGGGTATATACCCAAAGGATTATAAATTATTCTACTACAAAGACACATGCACACGTATGTTTATTGCAGCACTATTCACAATAGCAAAGACTTGGAATCAACCCAAATGTCCATCTGTGACAGACTGGATAAAGAAAATGTGGCACATATACACCATGGAATACTATGCAGCCATAAAAAAAGGATGAGTTTGCGTCCTTTGTAGGGACATGGATGCAGCTGGAAACCATCATTCTTAGCAAGCTATCATAAGAACAGAAAACCAAACACCGCATGTTCTCACTCATAAGTGGGAACTGAACAATGAGATCACTTGGACTCGGGAAGGGGAACATCACACACCGGGGCCTATCATGGGGAGGGGGGAGGGGGGAAGGATTGCATTGGGGAGTTATACATGATATAAATGATGAATTGATGGGTGCTGACGAGTTGATGGGTGCAGCACACCAACATGGCACAAGTATACATATGTAACAAACCTGCACGTTATGCACATGTACCCTAGAACTTAAAGTATAATAAAAAAAAAAAAAAAAAAAAAAGAAAAAGAAATTACTGTCTGTGGCAGACGTAGCCGTCGGAAACATCTTTCTTAAATGATTGGACTTGAAAGTTAAAATTCTCAAACCATGTACTACAAGATAGATATTGTTTTAGCAAGCATGGAAACAATATTAATTTCCTTGTTCCTCTCCATCAGAGCTCTTGGGTAACCAGGTACATTTTGAATGTGCAACAATATTTTAAAAGAAACATATATTTTTTCTGATCAGTAGATCCTAGTAGTGGACTTAAAATATTCAGTAAACCATGATGATATACTTTCATCCAGGCCTTGTTGTTTTATATATGGAGCACAGGCAGAGTAGATTTAGCATAATTTTTAAAAGCCCTAGGTTTTCGAAAATTGTAAATGAGAATAAGTTTCAACTTCATGTCACTAGCTACATTATTCCCTAACAAAAGAATCAGCCTTTGCTTTGATGCTTTGAAGCTAGCCATTGACTTCTACTCTCTAGCTATGAAAATGTTAGATGGCATTCTCTTCTGATAGAAGGCTGTGCCATCCATGCTGAAAATCTATTTTTTAGTGTAGCCAACTTCATTAATCATCCTAGCTAGGTCTTCTGGATAGTTTGCTGTAATTCTACATCAGCACTTGCTGCTGTGCCCTGGCACTTTCATGCTATAGATATGCCTTTTTTCCTTAAACCTTATGTACCAACCTCTGCTAGCTTCAAAATTTTCTTCAGCAGATTCTTCATCTCTCACATCCTTCACAGAATTGAAGAAAGTCAGGGCATCGCTCTGAATTAGGCTTTGGCTTACATAGATGTTGTGGCTAGTTTGATCTTCCTTCCAGACAATGAAAACTTTCTTCATATCAACAATAAGGGCATTCTACTTTATTTCCATTTATGTGTTCACTGGAGGAGCATTTTTAATTTCCTTCAAGAACTCTTCCTTTGGATTTATAACTTAGCTAGCTGTTTGGTAAAAGAGGTATAGCTTCCAATCTATCTCAGCTTTAGATATACCTTCCTCAGTAAGCTTAATCATTTCTAGCTTTTTTTTTTTTTTTTGAAGAATCTTTGCTATTTATTTATTTATTTATTTATTTTATTATACTTTAAGTTCTAGGGTACATGTGCATAACGTGCAGGTTTGTTACATATGTATACTTATGCCATGTTGGTGTGCTGCACCCATCAACTCGTCAGCACCCATCAATTCATCTAGCTTTTGATGTAAATGAGAGACATGTGACTCTTCCTTTCACTTGAACACTTAACAGGTCATTTTAGGGTTATTACTTGGCCTAATTTTAATATCATTGTGGGAATAATGACTTTCTTCAGAGAATAGGAATGTCTGAAGAGGAAAGAGCAATGAGGGAGTGGCCGCTCAGTAGAGCAGTCAGAATACGCACGGAATTTGCCGAAAGTTTGCCATTTTACACAGGTGTGGCTTGTGGTACTCCAGAACAATTGTAATTTTAAAATCAAAAATTACTGATGACAGATCATCACAACAGATATAACAATAACAAAAAATGTTTGAAATAATGTGAATATTATTACCAAAATGCAACAAGGACACATAAAGTGTGTTGGGAAAATGGCGCAAATAGAATTGCTGAATGCAGGGTTGCCACAAATCTTAAATTTGTAACAAACAAACAAACAAAAAAGACAATAAATAAAATGAGGCAAACCTGTATTCAGAATCCTTGTTCGACACAGTGGAACCCGGGGCAACCCTGCACTTTTGCGCTTGAGTTTCATCATCCGTACGGTGGGGCTGGAGGCAGGAGGGTTGGGTAAGCTGACTTCTAAGGTCTCTTCTGGTTCTGTCTCCAGTGACCACGGCCTCCTTGAGCTTCCTACATGGGATGCCTGCTGCAGAACTGTCCTTTAGTGAGCAGTGGTGAAGAGGACCTGTAAAACGGGACAATCCTCCTTGAGCAGGGAGGTGAAAGAACCCAGCAACGACAGGGATGGATGTCCTTGGAAGAATGGAAGGCCGCAGTGTGGTAGGGTGAGGCTTACATGAAAGCACCCCCAAATGCCACTCACTTTCTTCTTCCTTCCTAAAATAATAGAAATGGTGGCTATTTGTAAGCATCTGGTCTTTGCCCAGCATTGTAGCATGGACTATAGCAGGAGGCCAGAAATCCAGCTCCCCAGGGAGTAAGGGGTCCCATGGACACAGCCTGATGGGACCAGTCGTGCAGGCAGGTAGAGTTGTGTCTGAAAAGGAGTCCAAACACCAGATTCTAGTATTGGGATCTTCACAGTGGTCATTTGCAAGGCCCCAACTCTGCCGTGGGCTGTTCTAGTATTCCTTGTTCTATTGTTCCTAGCATTTTCTTAACACTGTTTGCTAAATGCTCTTCTTTTGGCCATATAAAACTGTTATTCTTCAGACTACATACTTAAAATTTGTGTGTTATTTTTCATTTTGTCCTAAAGTCTAGAAATGCCTTTTCATATATTCACTATATATACACCCACACATATGGATTAGCAAACTGTGCTTCTCTCCTTGAACCACCCAGGAATAATAAATATGTGGGCTTTTTGAAGGTAGAGACTGTGCCTTGTCAATGACTGTAGAGCTAAAAAGCATAAGAATCATTTCTTTTGAATAAGTAGGAAAAATATCACCAGTCTATTATAAGTACAATCAGCTAAACTCTTTCTTTTTCCCACAAACGTCGGACAAACTTCTGTGATCACAATTACTGACATAATAATAGTTTTCCTTTCACTGGGAAAAGTCTTCTGCAGCTCGGTGTTCATTTTGCCTTTTTGCCTGTTTACTGCTAAAAAGTATGATAGTCAAATTGTCTTCTCATTCAAATTCTTAATGTTATGGTTTAAAATCAGAGACAAAAACACAGAGCTGCTTATTTACATTTCTCTAATTTTTATACCTGACAAAAAAAGAGAATAAATTATTCATAGACATCTGAAGAAAAGTTACATAATTAAAAAAAAATATTACATGGAGAGCTACTAAGGGTATTGAGTGAGTTAAATATTGGAATTGATGGCTCTGATCAGTCTCATTTTACAGAATCACTGGGGAGTGATTTGCACATCTTGAATTTTTAGAATTTGCTTGATAAAATAACATGCAAATGGGGAGAATAAAAACACGAACAAATTTTAAGTGGCTACTTAGAGATCCAAGCCTTAAATTCTGCAAACACTCATTATTCCTGAGCTTGAGAATAAATCAGTGAATCAAGATAAAGCATGAGTGAAAAGGAATAATACTGGGATAGCCACCAAAGTTTATTTTAGAATAAAAAAAAAAAAAAAACATAGACTGAACAGTTGTGTATAGTAGCACTGACAACATTAGAATTCCCTTCTTTTGATACTTCTAGATATACTTATTATAGTTGGGTTTGGCTCCAGCACTCCTCTTCTTTTGAATTAGGTCCAGACTTTTTAGCTCCAGGGAAGCTAGGAGTAGTACTAAAATTGCTCTTTCACTTAGACACTGCTAATTGCAGCTACAATCTAGTCCATAGACTGGAAATTAATGATGGGAAAGACCTGTGAGATCATCTCTTCCATCTGATTCTGGCAATACAGGATTATTTTTTACATTGTGTCCTGGAATATTCTGCCTGGTTAATTTTAAGTGACTAAAATAATGGTGCTTTCACTGTTTCCCTTGGGAGACAATGATGTAGCCTAATAAACTTCACTCAGGACATCAATCTGAAGATCAGCCTAGGTTTTCTTTTTACTTCTTTTTGTGCCATTACTTCTAGTTATATACCCTTGGATCACCCTGAACAATTCATTTCCCTTATCCATTCAATACAGTAAATTTCCTGTCTACCATCCTAAAAGAACTCCAAGGATGGTTTCATTTGCATTTCTGCAAAAGGCTATGGTCTTGCTTGGTGGTGAAGCAAAATACAGCTATTCATTATTCCATGAATCACACTTGTCCAAAAGGAGGCAAAGGAAGGCTTTAAAAAATAAATAAAAACCCACACAAGAATGTAGCATTTGCATTATATCTGCACCTTTAATTAATCAGATATAATGTATATTAAAACTTTTTCTGTGACTTTTAAATATATTACTTCTATTAAATTTTCCACTCCCCAAAATTTTATCATTAAAATTTATTTTTGGATTCTATGTTTCTCCTTCATCACAATGTTCACTTGTTCTCTAAATGAAATGTAAACCTGTTATTTTTATTCATTCATTTTAAATATACTAAAGTACTTTAAATAACTATGTACATTGATTTCTTGTGTCATTCAAATGAGCATACATCCGATTTTGTATTGTAAAATGATAAAGTAGTCAATCATGTATGATATCATTTAGATTTTTGACTGAAGAGAAAAGATTAGGTCTCTATAAATGATAGATAATGAAAGGAAAGCATTATTGCTATAAATGATATGCAATAAAAGAAAAATGTTGCTGCTGTTATTACAAATTTATTAGGAGACTTGATAGATTCCTGGGGATTGGAAACAAGCATATTTTAAAATTCTTGTAACAAATTATCCTTATGTGTATTTTATAGGGAACTGATTCTAAATGGAAGAGTTATGACCTAGTTACACATTATGTACATTGCAATAAGCAATAAGAGTAATAATCATTGTCATTTTTGCAAGATGAACTTATTTAAGATAATATAGTTCATGAGAATAAACTACTTACCCATATTTAGTAAAGTAAATGATCTTTCTAACCAAAATGAGGCAATAGAAGTAATGTATTATAATAAGACTTCTCACAGGAATTCAGCTTAGAGAGTTTCAATATATTTCTGACAGATAAATTTTAAGTAAATTTAAAAAAAAAACTCGTATGTAATTCCTATTCTCAATTTATGTACCCACGGGACAAATTCAAGAGTAATTAACTTAAAACATAGAAGTTGCTAAATCTTCTGCAGATAAACACTTTTCTCTATCTTTTTATTTCAAAATTTCCATGGGATGTCATTCTGACTCTTTAAGACTAGATCCAGTCATTTAATTAATTTAGAGTTAAGACAATCTTTGTTCCTTTTTAATATCTATCCACATAGCATTTTCTTATTCAGGAGTCTTCCACTTTATATGCATTTTTATAAATTTTAATGACTTTAGGTGGGGGTCAAATTATTAATAGAACATCTAGATTGAACTGCTAAAACACATTTTTAAATAGGCAACTGCATACAGAATGGAGAAGTACCATATTCTCTTAGTTCTATATTTTTGGGATAAAAAGTCTGTGTTTTTCATGATAGGTTTCAACACAATTTCAATTTTTCTTTTGTTACTTTGAACACAAACCATATTTATCTCACTTAAAATATTTTGTCAAGATTAAACTAACATAAACTAAAACCTGTAGTATATTTTTAAAATACATAAGTGTGTTTTATGTAGCTTATGCAAAAAAAAAAAAAAAAAAAAAAAAAAAAAAAAAAAAAAAAAAAAGACTTCTACTCTTGTCAGTAAGAAAAGGAAATAAAAGCACTCCCCCATCGTATGCACTTTATTTTATACTGAGAGTCTTAAGTTTCTTTTTTTTTTTTTTAAATGTACTCAAGGAACTCAGTTAACATTTACACATTTGTTTTTATAATATTGCTAATAAGTTTAAATAGGAATGTTAATTTGCCATTTTAATAGAAAGTGAAACAGAAGTTTTCTGGCAGTGAAAGTCAAAGAAAGAAGGGGAAAAAGTAAGCAATTGGATGGATCAAATGACAAAGGAAGGAGGAAGAGTGATTAGTGATATCTTTTCACCAAGCGAAAAAGAACCTATGAAATGCCAAGTTACTGGGCCAAAGTTAAAGTTCATGTAAGTTCATATACAGTTTTTTCTATTATATAAAGTAAACGAGTTGTTGAATGCAAATATAACATTATTTTAGTAATTTATTTTCTCAAAAATCTTACATTTTCTCTGTTCAAAATTGTGTTTGTATAAATTTACAGATTTGAACAAATTTTTCTGAGTGTGATCCCTTTTGGGATGGTCTATTCTAGTCTCAGGCCTGTGACAATGAATGACTGTTCTGGGATGCCTGGTTAGCCACCAGGTTGTCGTATTGATAAGGTCAAGATTAATCCAGTGTAACTGTCTGCATTATCCCAAGACCCCCTTATTCCTAACATTTAAAAATACATAGAGGGCAATGTCCAGCTGGCAGCATTCTGAAAATAACTGTGCAGCTGAAGTATTTTTGTATAACTCAGAAATTGTAAAATTTCCAAGAGTACTTTTAAGCATTACTCTTGTAGTGAACAAAGCTGTTTCTCAAAGAGTAGTTTGTATATTTGATATTTGGAGATCATGGTAGTGAACGTATTAAATATATAATCAGAGAACAGAATTCAAATAGATTTGAATGATTCTGTACATGACTAAGAAGTGCCATATCTTTAAGATCCAAAGGATTTGAGCCAGTCTTTCAGCATATATTACATATATTTTATATCAACTGTTGTTGTTGCCTAAAGAGATTAAAGATAACTATAGAATACAAGAGTAAACTCTTCTACAATCCATCCAGGAAAAAATAAATAAATAAATAAATGTTTTAAAGTGGTTCGTTGAATGCTTTTGATTCTATTTTTCTAGTTCTATTGCTGCCAAATACTGACTTCTATTTTTAGGTACTGTAAGAAACAAGACAAGAAACAAGGTCTTCAGAGACTCATTAGGACCATTAGAAAAATGCTTCTAGCAGCTCCTATCAAAACAGCAGAAATAAATAACCTTTGTTCCTGGGACGTGGATTCACCCTGTTTCTGCAGCCCTGTTTCCGGATGATGTATTACAGTCATTATAGTCACCTCTGTAGGACACTGTGTACACAAAGTGTGAGAGCCTTACCTTCCAGTTCAGGGTATTTCCTGATATATGAACCTTTTGTCCTTGTCAGATTCTCCAAGGTGAAAAGAATAAACTTTAATTATGAACCACTTCTAGGTAACACAAATACAGGGAAAGAAAACATTTCATCTTACTTTTTCTTGCCTCAAAGTAAAAAAAAATAAAAGTATTGTGAGATAAAATAGATTCAAAAATAAAACACCTTAAAAAGCAGTATTACTTGTTTCATTTTTTACAAATTACTATTTAATGGAGACATCCCATGAAATCAAAATGCCAAAATCTGCCATTTGCAGGAAGTTGCATTTCACAACAAAGAAAAATGTTCTAGATATTTATATCAGAAAGGACCAAGAGATTCATACCAATGGCAGAAAAAGCTGAAAGTATTTCACATTTATTTCCTTATACAATATAATAGTACATATTTGACTTAAGTAAGCTTACGAATGTTTAGTAATGAATGGGTATTACTGAACATTTTTTGAGGAATTCTAACAAATTCTAACTGAACTAAAGATGTACTTTAGATTACATTTTACTACTTATTTATAAAATATGGAATATGATTACCTTAAAAAAAAACTAGTTACAAACTAGTTTTTGTTTTTGTTTGTTTTTGAGACAGAGTCTTGCTCTGTTGCCCAGGCTGAAGTGCAGTGGTGTGATCTCGGCTCACTGCAACCTACTCCTCCCAGGTTCAAGCAATTCTCCTGCTTCAGTCTCCAAGTAGCTGGGACTACGGGTGTGTGCTACCATGCTCGACTAATTTTTTTTTTTTTTTTTTTGTAATTTTAGTAAAGATGGGGTTTCACCATGTCGGTCAGGCTGCTCTCAAACTCCTGACCTCAAGTGATCCGCCCACATCAGCCTCCCAAAGTGCTCCGAATACAGGCATGAGCCACTGCACCTGGCCCAAACTAAATTTTTATTGTAATTTTTTTCAAACTTCCTATTATCATTGAAGAAAACTGTGACTGTATCAGTTCAGGTATCTCTGTCTCAACAGTAACCCTAAAGTAATATCGAGGGGCATTGTTGACAGATTTTGACTATTCTTGTTTATCTCTTTTTAAAAATTTTGCATAACTTGTTGGAATATATAATATTAATGTGATGCATTTTTTCCTCCAGATTATCACTGACTTGTCCATTATCAACTAAAGGCAGCGTTTTAAGTCAGGTTCCAGCAGGGAATCTAAAAGAATGTTGCATAATTCAATAAAGAGAATTTAAGAAAAGGATTTAAGTACAAACGTGCCTAGAATGCTCAAACAGTGGGTAGTAAGGAAATTCCAAGATTAGCAAAAGCAAGAATCAGTCACCATTCTGAGGGATGGAAAGACAAAGGAAGAAAACACGAGGACCAGAGCCCGTGATTTGGACACATTCAGTAGAAGAAACCCTAGTGAATCTGCTGGTGGAAGCAGGGACTACATATGAAGCAGAAGCACTGTACAAGATGTCGCTAAACAGAAAGAAAGAGACATAACTGCTCAGCTTTCTCCCTCAACCCTGCACTGTCCAATCTCTTGCCAGTAACTCTCAAGGGCAGAAGCCTTGTTCATTGGCAAGTAGGATAGAAAAACAGTATGTTCAAAGGTCAGTCCCAAATAAAGCAGGGAAACATTCCATGTCCAGACAACCCTCTAAACTAAATCAGGTAAATATGTATACCATTTGATTGAATTATCATTATAAAGCAAAACTTAAACTTACAACAGTGAAACAAAAGGGGGTGGTTCCGTCAAAAGATAGAAATTTGAGGCCGGGCGCGGTGGCTCAAGCCTGTAATCCCAGCACTTTGGGAGGCCGAGACGGGCGGATCATGAGGTCAGGAGATCAAGACCGTCCTGGCTAACACGGTGAAACCCCGTCTCTACTAAAAATACAAAAACTAGCCGGGCGAGGTGGCGGGCGCCTATAGTCCCAGCTACTAGGGAGGCTGAGGCAGGAGAATGGCGTAAACCCAGGAGGCAGAGCTTGCAGTGAGCTGAGATCCGGCCACTGTACTCCAGTCCGGGCGACAGAGCCAGACTCCGCCTCAAAAAAAAAAAAAAAAAGAAATTTGAAACCTGCCTTATCATCAAATTCATCAATGTTAATAAAACATACATAAAAACATTCATATGTGATCACATACATATGAACATAAAAATGTGTGCATGTACACAAACACATACACACACAGCCACTTATCACTTAAGTCAATCTACTGCTTTATAAAACTTTTAAGAACAATTATATTTGCAAAATATCACTTGAGTTTGTTGCATTGCAGAACTTACTTTTTTCCTAAAAAAATAACAACTATTTTTTTTCTGGAAGCTTTTAACTTGTCAGGGTTGGCAAATGGAATCTCTAAATTGGTAGATAATTTGGACAAAATATTTATAAGTTGTTTTATAAGTTTAGGATTTTTTAAGTCCAAGTATTTATAATATTGGTAACAGTTTTGTTAACAGAAATTTTATTGAGAGATTCTAAAGATGTGCCTGTGATGGGACTGGCAGCATGTGAACTTAGTAATATAAATGATCAGCCCTTGATAATTTGTAGCAATTTGGGGGTAAAACAACAATGTTGACTTTTTTTTTTTACTAATAAAATATTATTTGAAGTAAATTTCCTTTTTCCTTTTATCTGAGCCTACCCAATGTTTAGTTCCTGTATTTTTTGACCAAAATATTAGTCATTGCCCTTATAAGCGACTATGAGATTTTTATTATAAAGAAATCATCATGGCCGGGCATGGTGGCTCACGCCTGTAATCCCAACACTTTGGGAGGCCAAGGCTGGTGGATTGCCTGAGGTCAGGAGTTCGAGACCAGCCTGGTTAACACAATGGAACCCTGTCTCTACTAAAAATACAAAAAATTAGCTGGGCGTGGTGACAGGCACCTGTAATCCCAGCTACTCGGGAGGCTGAAGCATGAGAATCGGTTAAACTCAGGAGTCGGAGGTTGCATCGAGCTAAGATCATGCGACTGCATTTCAACCTGAGCAATAAGAGTGAAACCCTATCTTGGAAAAAAAAAAAAAAAAAGATATGATCACTTGATCACTTGCTGCCCTCAACATTTTCAGAACTAACATTGCAAATTCTGCTTCTATAGCTTATTTTTCTGGAACCAATTATTAACCCATTTCAGGGTAAAATAATTTAGATTACTCAATGAAAGACAAGGCAACTAAGAATAATCACTTACTTACCAGCACTTGAAATAACTTTGTAAAGAGCTAATCTTTCGAAGTTTGCCACATGTGCTGAGCAGTTATAGAAACTGGTCTTTAATAGGGATTGACTTGAAGAATAAGTCAGTGTGGCTTAACTTGACTTAATCAAGCTTTATCATTTAAAACATTCCACATACTTCATATACCTATACAATCATGAGATAATTGATTCTCATTTTCTTCAAAATATTTTTAGACTATTATGTAGTTTATTTTTTAATGCACATTTTATTTCATTAGTACTAATGGAATAAACAGCAAATGAAGTAAAAATATAAAAATGGGTTTGGAAATTAAAACTGAAACCTGAATATAAGCATAAAATAAGAATACATAAAATATATTAAAATTATGTATTGGTCTATATAGCATTAGATTCCAAGATATATTTTATTACTTATGGAACAATGGTTACATGAAATAATAATTAATGTTCATGCCCATATGCTCTAAACAAAAGTTGATATAAGACCAGATTGCTTAATAATGCACATAACAATGTCTTCTTAGCTTTATGTTTTGCAAATACTTGTCGTCTCTTATATATTAGCAAACAAAGATCATGTTGCTTATTTTAATCTCCAGTCTCTTCTGCATGACGTATTTTTAAATTCTTGTTTTAACGTGTTTGAGCGTATGTTTTATTTTATGACATAATACAGAAACAAATGATGTTTACAGAAGGCACATAAGCAATGTCTCTTGGTTGATCAGGACTGGGCATTTCATAAGAAGTCCTCATATAATAATATTAATCAGGCTTTAGTAGCTTTCTCCTCAATACCTACTCACTTCATTCTGTGGCCTTCATTCATTATTGTAATCATTTGAACACCTTAACACAATAACAGTGATATAATTCAATATTCCTTCTGTTTAAAAGAAGGAAGAAGACAGAAGATTTTTACTAATTTTCAAAGATATATAAATTAAAAACCTAAAGAACAGAAATATGCACATATTCAGGTTAATAATAACAATAATAATATAACTAGTATAGTTCCTCTGTTAATAGAAATTGTAGTGCTCTCCTTCCCTTCACACTGAAGATTATAATGGCACAAATCAAATAAAAGGGGCCTTTAAACCTGTCAAAAACAATGACACGTTTTAATTTGTTGCCATTGTTGTCAAATCAGATTTGAATCCTTGACTGAGAAACTTTCTTCTCCAAGGTGTATAACCTCAACCTAATTCATTACCCACTTTTCTCTCTGAAAGACTTTTAAACTAAGTTCTATGCAATAGTTCTGTAAGTTGAGAAAGGTTACCACTTGCATTTTACTTTGAGAGTAAATATAAGTATTTGGATGAAGAGAAACTTGACATAATCTGTCCTAATCAAGCTTGCTTTAGTTTCAATAGCACAACAGGAGGCTATTGGAAATGCCCCCTCCCCATCTCTGTACAGAATAATTAAACTGAGATTGGTTTGAATTCTTTTATAATTATCTCTCTCACCATGCTGTTGGATTTGAGAAGTTAATTACAACCATTTTCATGCCTATAATGCAGAAATGATCTCTCCGTTACGTAGAGATCTGACAAGTCTTTAGAAGGATGTTAGATGATGGTGCCTAGCTATATATATTCCCTCTCCTTGACAGTAGCTGAATGTCTGTGAGGCATTTTTTTTTTTTTTTGAGTGCTTTAAAAAGAATTTCAATCGTTTCTACTTGAGCACAGAGGAGAAACAGGTGAAACTATTTAAAACTCAGTTTTACAACAAAAACCTTTAACATAAGTTTAGAAATCTATGCAAATTGCCATAGGTGCTATTACAGAATGTGTAGCTATATTTGCTCTTTTGAATTATGAATATTTGGTCTACTCCAAAATGAAGAAAAATTTATTTTAACAACCTTCTTTTCCCTGTAAAGTTACCTTAAGATTTGCTGTAAGAAAATTTGGTTTCAAAAATGCATACAAATATTTAAAACTCCTCTGAAATTACTATTGCAAAAATATAGGTGAAACAGAAGAAAATGATTGAATAGCACTTATAATATAAAGCTGTGTCATTTCAGGGCATAAAAGTAATAATTTTAATGTATTTTTTTATTAAAAGGTTCACTACATTTTAATGTGCCAAAGTGAGTTTAGGTTTAAACAATGTTTTTGGATTTTGACAATGATTCATTTGGCATACTGTATTTCTAGGTAGGAGTCTGTATAATTTATGTAGATTAGATAACATGCAGAATGGATTAAGTTTAAAATATATCTTACCAATATATATCATTTAAATTAAAATACTACTACAGTGAAATTACCCATTCTTGAAGGCTCTGTTCTCTGTCTCTAGAAATTATATTTCTAATAACATAGTCCCCAAGGCTGAAAATTTATAATGCAACTGATGTTTTTTCAGATTCCTTATTTTGTTCACTTTCTTTCCCTTGAACTGTGGAAAGTCTACCTAATTTATAGCTGTGTAAGTACATCAGAATTTTTCCATACATAAAGATAGAAATGTTAACATTTGACTCCCACTGGCAAAAAAAAAAAAAAAAAAAAAAAAAAAAAAAACTCAACTATCTAGAAGTATCTGGGGAAGGTAATTTTACACTTTTGACTTTGATCAGAGATCTTATGGTTATTTTGAAGTGCTCAGGATGACAATTTAATTTTGTCATGAATGGATGCATATAGAAAAGTAGGTAATCGCCGCTTAAAATGCAATTTTTTTTTTTTTTTTTTTTTTTTTTGAGACGGAGTCTCCCTCTGTCTCTCAGGCTGGAGTGCGGAGGTGCAATCTAGGCTCACTGCAAGCTCTGCCTCCCGGGTTCACGCCATTCTCCTGCCTCAGCCTCCCCAGCAGCTGGGACTACAGGCGCTCTCAACCACGCCCGGCTATTTTTTTTTTTTTTTTTTTTTTGTATTTTTTTAGTAGAGACGGGGTTTCATCTTGTTAGCCAGGATGGTCTCGATCTCCTGACCTGGTGATGCGCCCGCCTCAGCCTCCCAAAGTGCTGAGATTACAGGAGTGAGTCACCGCGTCGGCCAGCTAAAATGCAATTTTGACAATTGTGTTTAGGCCGCACATTAACCCCACTTTACCCAAACAGTGTCACCCGATTTCTTTCAAAACTGATTCACTAATTATTTTTGTTAATATTTGAATGATATCTCAAGATCACAAAGACCTACCAAATGAGCCACATTTTCCAAACTGTGATAACTAGCTGTCTAGAATATTTGAGCAATAAGCTGCTTTATTTTTGCATAGACCTTAAAAGAATTAGGGTTCTAAATCTTAAAAAAAAAAAAAAACGACAAAAAATACCTTCAAGGTAAATAGTTGTTATATAGTAGTAGAAAGAGTCACAGTTGTGCTGCTGTAGTAATCATAGTAGTTCCAAAAGGGAAAAATGATGAACACATAGCAAGCATTGTGCTATAGCATTTCTGAGAGACTGCCAGGCATATATCACCAACTCCATCTATTCAGAAACATAAATTGTATGTAAGACAGATGAGTTTTGCTCCAAGGATTGGCATTCTTAGGTTCTCTGCTCTATTTTCTGAGCTCTTGGCCCCATCTCTGAATCATTTTTTCTTATCCTTAAGAAGTGGCCTATGTTTGCAGGTGAGTAGCATTCTTAGAAGTTTTGTAACACTGAAGATTATTTCCATTTTAACATCTTTGATTTTTAATTCCAATCTTGTGGTGCCCTTGACGCCACAAAACTCTTCAAAACTCAGATAATTTTTCATGCATCTTACTGAGATTCGCTTAATTAGACAAAAGTCAAACACACAGCAGACCTCAAGTCATGCTGCTCTCTACCTTTCCTGGACTTCAGGTGAGTTGCTGGACATCAAAATCTGTACAATTTTTTTCAGAAGTTCTTTGGTTTAGAAAACAGGGTGTAAAAAGCACTGGAGTATATCTTTCTGCTATATTAACAGAGTCTTGTAGCTTTATCCTCAATTTCTTCTCTGCCTTGAGGCAATTGCTTACTTTGAGAACATTTTGCCGGCTAGAGAAGCTTGAAAGGAGAAAAAATTTTGTTTTCCAATCTGGCAAGTCCCAGGGTAGAAATAGTTTCTCTAAATTTCCCATGAAACTGGACAATTCTTTATTTGATACATTTCTCTCCTGAATTTTATAATGAACGGTGAAAAGAATGAGATTCTGTCATTAGTAACACATGGTTAGAACTGGAGGGCATTATGTTAAGTGGAATATCCTAGGCAGAAAAAGATAAACTTCATGTGTTCTCACTCATTTGTGGGAGCTGAAAATTAAAATAACTGAACTCATAGAGATAGAGAGTGGAGTGATAGTTATCAGAGGCTGGGAATGATAGTGAAGGCCTGGGCGCAGGAAAGTGGGGATGATTTAATGAGAACCAAAAAAAATTTTGAAAAAATGAATAAGATCCAATATGACAACACAACAGGGTGGCTATAGTCAATAATAATTTAAGTGTATATTTTTAAATAAGCAAAGAGTTTAATTGGATTGTTCATAACACAAAAAACAAATGCTTGAGGTGATGGATGTCCCATTTACCCTAATGTGACTATTACACATTGTATGCCTGTAATAAAATATTTCCTTTATCCCATAATATGTTCACCTAATATGTACCCACAAAAATTAAAAATAAAGAAGAGTGGAAATTATCTGTAAAGTACCAATGGATAGCTAAAACACCACTACATCTTGTGAGTTTCATTCACATGCTGCTTTAGACCAAATGGCTGTGTTTCCTTAAAATTCATCTGTTGAAACTTAATGACCAATGTGATGTTATCTGGCATTGGGACATTTGGGAGCTGATTAGGTCATGTGATGGGAGCCCCCATAAAATGGAATTAGTGCTCTTATGAAGGAAACTCCACGGAACTCCCATGCCTTGCAGCATTAGAAAATTGCAAGACTAAATATGAGATTGCAAATTTTTTTTGTATTTATGACATTTTTCATATAATAATTATACATGTAGAGTAACCATTTAGAATGTATTTACACTCAGTGGTGAGACAAATCTCTTTTTACATATGATGAGAATTAGCCATACTTTTGACTGAAAAAATAGCTAACCTATTATATATATAGCTTTTGCCATGTGAAGACACATGATTTGTCTTATTGGTTAAATTTGTCTTATTGGTTAAAATAGTCCTTTGATAAAGTGATGGTAAAATCTCATATTTTCATATGTGGTTTATTCTTTGATTTCTTAAGATAAACATCTCAGTCATTTATTTTCAGTCTTCATTTTTAATAATAAAGTTTATATGGTAAAAATTTTTGGGGGGAGAAAATTTAGAAGTGTTTCAGCATTTTACAGTGAAATAATTTTATTATTTTCTACATAATTGACCATTTGAATTTTATATTTTTTATTTCTAAAGTTTAAGTTGCTAGCTTGGAATTGTAAGCATTATCCATTCTGGATTCCCTCTTGTTGTGCCATGGCCAATATGGGCCACAAAAGTGAATATATTACACCCTGATCCCAGGGCCAGCTGCATAGGCATGCAACTTGTGTAATTGCAGAGTCCATGCTCAGAAAGACCTCATGCTTTACTTAATGCTCAGTTGTTACTGTCTTTAAATTCCTAATAATTTTTTTAAAGAGTACAAATTTTCATTTGAGAGTCCTAATACTTTAGTTTTCATTAGAAATTCGCCAATCTGCTTGAATTCCTCTTGTTCTCTGAACTACATGATCTTTGTAACATGTTTAAAGGGAGACATAGTACCAGCCACAGCTCCTACTTCCTCATTGAGTTGTCTCCTTGCTAGCAAAGATCTATGCATCCCATAAACACAACATAAAATAGTAATTGACAATCAACCGGTATAGGATAACAAAGAAGCATTCCACATTTTTTCTCAGTTTTTGTAAAAACACGCAAATATTCAAACACATTTCAGTTGTTCTATAGTTGCACTCATATTAGCTTCATTGGTTCTAAAAATCTTATAATTTCTGTATGCAAATTAATGTTATGTAAATGTTGTTGAGTCTCTGATGTAACCTAATTGACTTGCCATTTGACCTTTAAGGTTTGCTATCAATCCAAATATAGTTATAAGTGCTTGTGCAAAATAAATATTTTCATTATATCAAT
Source organism: Rhinopithecus roxellana (assembly GCF_007565055.1). Taxonomy (NCBI): domain Eukaryota; kingdom Metazoa; phylum Chordata; class Mammalia; order Primates; family Cercopithecidae; genus Rhinopithecus; species Rhinopithecus roxellana. The sequence continues at coordinate 43,302,755 of NC_044550.1, read as the reverse complement.
GTACTGTATATTAACTTACGTAGTTAATTATTTTGGTTTAAAAGTCACTTTTATTAGAATCCTCTGGCTGTTTCCACAGAGCCATCTAGATTAATGAAAATGTTATGATGAAATGTATGATGAACAGAAATTAGATATCAAGATAAATGACTCATATACCTTCATTTATTTGCTCTTTGTGATATTTGCTTTTTTCTAAAAAAATGTATGCAGAAAAGTGACCTAAAAATAAATAGAAATGCATTCTGGATGTCCACTATTTAGAGTATCAGCAAACCCTTAATATAAGACAAGAAATATGTTTCAATGAGATCTCAAAATTGCAAGTTATGTAGTAACTAATCTTTGAATTACTTGGTAATATCAAGTATAATTATCAAGTAATTTGTGGGAACATGTAATTCTCCTGTAATTATAGAGCTATTACAGATGCCCTACAAAATAGGACGCTAGTACAGCCTTACCAATCTAGAATCATTTAGCCTTCTTTTAACATTCACTGACTGTGATATTCATGAATGAAACATCTGACTTCTAAGTGAAAAGCTCCAGATGCATTATGTACAATAGCTATTCTTTCAATCAAAAGTATGGCTTATTCTCATCATATGTAAAAAGAGATTCCTCCCACCATTGATTATAAAAACGTTCTAAATGGCTACTCTGCATGTATAATTATTATATGAAAAATGCCATAAATATACAAAAAGATTTGCTATCTCATATTTAGCCTTTCCCTTTTCAGACAAACTCTGCCTTGTGTACAGTATTACAATTTTCCTTTATCAAATAATATTTGGGACTGAGTAACCTGGTATATTTTGACAGATATATGCGAATAAATGAATATATTTTCAGAAAGTACTTTTCATGAAACAGGCACTAATGTAACACGATTTTAAAGTTACAGCATTTGAAGGCTTTTTTTAAGTAAATATAAAGTTTATTCTCTAGGATTTATTTTATTTTTTTCTGCTACCTTTTCACTGACAATATAGCCTATTATAGTCCTTGGCATTTTATGGAGGGAACAGTTATAACCTCTCACTTCATGGGATCCAAGTCTCATCCTTTATTTCTATGACTGGGCATTAAAATGAAAGGACTGTGGTTACTGAGACTAGGAGCCACCAGTATCACCTACGAAGACTATAATGTCAGCTTATGTTCTTATTGTTTTAATTCTCAATTCTTTCTTCTTTGCCTAATAGGAATTTTATTTATTTTACTGGGAGCTCAAATACAGATTTCAAAGATGATTCAGGTTATAGGATCTGCTGCACTGCCAGAAATAGAAGCTTTTATGTTGATCCTCTACAGTTAAATGGAATACAAAAACAAGTACATGGTATATAGTTTTTAAAAACTCTCAAACCCAATTGGTTTCCTGATCTATAATTATTAATTAACCAGAATCTTCTAAAACTTTCATAATTTTAACCTAATAAAGAGCATTTGGTTAAGAAACAATTTGTTTTTCACATTTCTTTCAAAAACTAAATTTTATTTCAGAAACTCTGCTAGAGTTTTGTAAAGCTGATTCTAAAAATACGCAAGGAAATGGTATTATTTACCATGAAAAAGTACCATGTATGAATTTTCCCCACTTTGCTGGTACTTAATTAAATATAGACTACAAATCAACTATTTAGTTTACTACAATTTAATTAAAGACTTTTGAAAGTACCATTTATAAATTGTTCACCTCTTGAGCTATTTGTGCACCTTTTCAAAAGGTAAACAATTCATAAATGGTACTTTCAATAGTCTTTAATTAAATTGTAGTGACCTAAATAGTTGATTTGTAGTCTATATTTATTTAAATACCAGCGATCTCCGTTTTAAACACTTTTAATGGATACTGTTCTATTTTAACTAAAATTGTGATTATTTTTGAATTTCAGTTTATATGATGTTCAATCAGTGAAGTAAACTGTAAGACTTGCTATTTTTCATAGTCAAAAATCATAAGTATGGTATTTAGGGAATGGATAAAATAGTTACAAAGATGTTATTTATCCCTTTTCTTTTACAGGATTGAGGAAACTGAAGACAAATCATTTGTTCAATAAAACAGGTCATGGTGGTGTTAAATGTCATGCATGCTTTCTAACCTCCCATTCATTTTTCTTTCTGCTCTATGAAGCTGCTTCGAATCCTCAGCCTAATTGTAGATTATTTAAGCTATTAGTAAGAGAAACAGAAGATTAAGAAGAAGAACAGAAACACTTTGGGATAATATCAGCCAGCCATAAATAAAATACTATTATGATCATGTTCTATGTTTTTAAAAATATTTACCACATATTTAGAGTTCAGTAAAATTAATTTTACATAGAAAAGTTCCAGGATTGAATTACTTACCTTTCCACATTTAGGAAGAGTAAGACTACACATATCCAATATAGAAAATTAAATCAGATATTATCTATCCAAATTAATTATTTTTAGAAAAATAATACAAACTAGGGATATAAAAATGATGGAAAAGAAAAGAGCTTAAAAGTCTTGAAATGCAAAATGTTAAGTATCTGATTGTCGTTATTTTAAAATAGAGTTTCTTTTCAACTACAGTAAAATGTAAAATAATAAATTCTATTTAATATAATTTCTAGTATCAGAAAAATTTGTTTAAAATACATATACAGGTTATTTATATTCTATTTTTTACTAGAGTTCATACTTTTTACATAAAGTTGATAGCATGTTGTCACATTTTTAAAATTATTAGCCTAATAAAGTGAAGAGTGTGTTACACTGAAAATAAAGATGCCTGGATTCTAGCTTTAGTTCAGAAACTAAGCATGCATATGACTTTTGAGAAGCTATTTAACCTACCCTTTCTTTCATTTCTGCAAAACAACTCTTATGCCTACCCTATACCATTTGAAAAATGATAAAATTGTACTAAATGACCTATAAGGTCTTAGATCTAATATGCTGTGATTTTAATGCATGTGCTTGTAATACATTTCTACACAGCTAAGATACATTGGTATTCAATGTGTTACAAGGTTCCCGATTCTTATTTATAAGATATGGAATCAGGGTAATGTACTGTGGTATGAAATACATAATAAATACATGAATGAATAATGCAGAGTCCTTGATCCTTAACCCATGCCAACATCGCTCATTAATTGAATGGCTAATTTTGAAGTAAGCAACAGCTACAGTATCTGCTTCATTCCATTGAACTTTTAAATGAAGAGGCTCCTACTGTGAACTTAAAATATAATAATTTATATCTGAAACAAAGCACTCTGTCCACAACCCTCAACTCTTACTTTTTAATTTTGTACTTATATGTTCAGTTAGGGGAAATTTCTATTCAGTTCTTACTACCTATTTCCACCTATTACACAAACCAGTAACATTAAAAAAAGGGAATGCTTATTAGTGAAACATACAAATGTTCTCCCAAAGTAAAGAAGAAATACAGTAGAATAAATTTATATAAACAATATAGTCTCTCAGTTTGAGTAGTTAAGAAACATACACTTTGATTTAAGAAAAAGCTTAATCAATAAAAGACATTGACAAATGTCTTAATAGTGGGTATTTACAGATTATGCAATTTACTTTCTCAGTGAAGGCAGACTATGCAATTTAAATTCTTAGCTGAGCCTCATGAGTTATGGCTTTACCCTCTTTCTCCCTCTATTTCACCCACACAAATATACAATCTATAAAGCAAAGCCACATCATTTCACAGAGCAATGATTCACTGTGTATTCCAAGATGAAACCACTGTGAGACTCTCTGGCTAGAGTTGAGCTTCTTTTACTATATTAAAGTATCAATTAAAGAGTAGAGTGACTATTTTGAAATTCCCACCAAAATATTCAGCCAGAAAAAATATCAATTGGAGTAATTCATTTAAAAGTAACTAATGAAAATAACCTATTTTTAGATTTGCGTCTTTTTGTTGTTTAGTCCTAGTAATTTTTATATAAGCTAAATATAAGAATTCTATCAGATCATTATTTTATAATTCATCACAATCTGTAGTTTGACTAGTTATTTTCTCACTGTTGTCTTTTTTAAATACGCTTTTTATGTTGAAATAGTTTTAGATTCACAGAAAATATCCAAAATTAGAACAAAGAGTTCCCATGTAACTTGAACCAAGTTTCTCCCATTATTAACATCTCATATTATGGCATATTTATTACAATTTATGAACCAATATTAATACATTATTATTAGCTAAAAACTATACTTTACTTACATTTTCTTAATTTTGACCTAATATCCTTTTTCTTGTCAAGGATCCCATTTAGGATTTCATACTGTAGTTAGTTATTATTTCTCTAAAACAAGGCTCCTCTTGACTGTGACAGTTCCTCAGACTTTTCTTGTGTTTGATGACCCTGATAGTTTTGAAGAGTACTGCTCATGGATTGTGTAGCATGCCCCTCAGTTGGGATTCGTCTGATAGTTTTCTCATGATTCATTGTGTTATGGCTTTTTGAAAGAAAATCTACAAAGGTAAAGTGCCATTTTATCTCATCATACCAAGGATACACATTGTCAACATGACTTATCATTATTGATGTTGACCTTGATCACCTGGCTCAGGTAGTCTTTGTCAGGTTTCTCCACTGTGTTCTTGTACTCTTTGAAAGGAAATGACTATGTCCATCCCACACTTTAGGACTGAACTCTTATGAGGGCAGTATACATACTTTATCCGGAATTTTTATATACTGGAGATTTGTCTCATCTCCCCAATTTATTTAGTGTTCAATTATTCATATCAGTATTATTCACGGATATTCATTTTATAATTTAGGTTTCAACCAAATACTACTAAATTTTGTTTCCAAATTATTATAGCTTTAGGCATTGGGAGCTCTTTAAATTGGTTACCCTGTCTCTTTGATATACTGGCATCATTATGGGCTGTGTAGTTATTTATCGATGTATTTTTCAGCTCATCCTTAGTTTCTGGCACTAAAAGATGCCCTAGGCTCATCTAGCACATTTCGCGCCCCAATCCTAAAAACAGTCATTTCTCCAAGGACTCCTATTTCCTTTTATTGAATAATGGCCCTAAAAACCAAGATCTATGTGTTAGTTGTGCTCATTGCTACTGGGTGTCATTGCTTGTAGGCCTCTTTAGCTGACAGAACAGAAGGAAATAGATGGGTGTATATTAACCCATGTTTATATACAGATCTCTAAATATTTATATGTAAACAATTCATAACTATGTTAAGATAAGCATGGTCTCTTGCTGACATCTCCAACACTAATTCACTACTAAATGGTTTATTCTAGCCTCCTTACCTTGCGTATCTATAACTTGCGACTCCAATAGTCAGAAAACTGGCTTCTACCACCCACCATCAATTTACTTATTTGTTCAACTATAGCATACATGCATAGTGGTATGTATATTTTTAACTAGTACCAATGTGAGCAACAACTTTATTAACTAGAGTACAGGGCTTTTGTAAAGTCATTTTTTGTTTTTTGTTTCATTTTTATTTTTTCTTTGGTCTAACAGATTCTATTTATTTCCAAAATTAAGTAGGTGGACGCTTTTTCCCCACTCCCTTCAGTTAGGTCATTTCATACATTTGTAATACAGTTAGATGTGTTTTGTAACATTCTGCATTCCATCCTGGAAATTCTAACCTGCTAATTTTTTTAAATTGCATACATTAAGTTTCACTCTCTGATGTAAAGTTAAAGGGATTTTGACAAATGCAGTGTCAAGTATTAAGTGTCTACCACAGCGGTATCGTACAGAATCATTTCACTACCCTAAAAAGAAATACCTGGTACTTCAGCTATTCAGCCCTTCCTTCTCCTTAACCCCTAGCAACCACTGACATGTTTACTGTCACTACAGTTTTGCCTTTTAGTAATGTCATGTAACTGGAATAATGCTGGTACGCAGCTTTTTAGACTGGCTTCTTCCACTTAGAAATACACACTTAATATTCATTCATGTCATTTCTTGGCTTGATAGCTCATTTCTTATCACTAAACAGCATTCAATTTCATGCATGTATCATGTTTTGTTTATTCATTCATATATTGAAGGGTATCTTTGTTGCTTTCAGTTTTGCCACTATAAACAAAGTTGTTATACATACTTATGTGAACATTTTTGTATGTGTGTGGATGTAAGTTTTTAAATTAGTCAGCTAAAAACCTAGATGTATAATTGCTAGATTATATGGTAATACTATGTTGAATTTACTAAGAAAATTGCAAAGTACCTTTCAAATTAATAATGCCGTTCTCATTGCAAAGAATGAGAGTTCTTGTTGCTATGCATTCTTTTCAGCAATTGGTATTGACAGTTTTTTTTTTTAGTTTTTTATCCATCCTAACTCACGTTTACTGATACCTTGTTCTTTTAGCTTCCAATTGCCTAATGCTATACTTGCTACTTAGTTACAGAAGATTTGCATGTGTGTGTGAGTGTGTGTGCATGTGTGTGTTTGTAGATTTGTTGGACTTTCTATATTGATAATCATGCTGAATAAAGGCAATTTTATTTCTTTCTTCCCAATCTGTATACCTTTTATTACGTTTTCCTGTCATACTCAACTAGTAAGTACTTCCAGTACTATGTTAAATACGCATGGTGGGAGTGAACATACTTGCCTTCTTCCTAATATTAAGGCTAGTTTCTCGCCATTAAATATGACTGTATTAGTCTGCTCTCATGCTGCTAATAAAGACATACCCAAGACTGGGTAATTTATAAAGGAAAAGAGGTTTAATTGACTCACAGTTTCAAATGGCTGGGGAAGCCTCACCATAATGGCAGAAGGCGAAGGAGGTGCAAAGGCATGTTTTACATGGTGCCAGGCAAGAGGGCATGTGCAGAGGAACAGCCCTTTTTAAAACCGTCAGATCTTGTGAGACTTATTCACTGTCATGAGAACAGCACATAAAAATCCTGACCCCATGATTCAATTACCTCCCACTGGATCCCTCCCAGGACATGTGGGGATTATTACAATTCAAAGTGAGATTTGGGTGAGGATACAGAGCCAAACCATATCAATGATGTTAGCTGATTTTGTTTATTTATTTGTTTTGTAGCTTTTCTTTATCATGTTGATTCTTATCTCCACTTTTCTGAGAGTTTTTATCATGAATGGTGTTGTATTTTTCTAATGCTTTTTCTTCCTGCATTACTTGTTACACTCACATAATTTTTCTTCTGTAGCCTGTAATGTGGTGGATTATCCTGATAGATTTTCAAATAATGAACCATCCCCTCATTCCTGGAATAAATCCCACATAGTCACAGTGTTTAATTTTTTTGTATGCATTGTTGGATTTAATTTGCTAATATTTTGTTGCAGATTTTTACCTGTATGATCATGAAAGATATTTCTCTACAGTTTTTCTTTATTATGATGTATTGATATGGTTTTGGTATTAGGATAATTCTGGAATCACAGAATAAGTTAGGAAGTTTTATTTCTGTTACTCTTTCTAGTTTCTTAAAAAAATTTTGGAGAATTTGCATCATTTCTTCCATAATTATATCCCTGGAAGAATTCACAAGTGAAACCATTTGGGCCTGGTACTTTCTTTTTTGAAAGGAACAACTTTAATATTCTTAAAAAAAAAAAAAAGGTACATCATTTCAGATTCTTAATCATTTTTGTTTGATCTCTATTCTAATTCCCCTTCAAGCTGCATTTTTTTCAAACATTTCACTTTGACTTCAAGACACCTTTTCGGGTACAATACTTTTAAATTGCAAAAAAAAAAAAAAAAAAAAAAAAAAAAAAATGATAAATTGCTAATCTTAAAAAAAAAACAGTAAGTGCACAATATCCTGAGTTTCCACATTTACTAAAAGTGTTGTTGCGTACTAAGAACTGAAACTGTTGCTTTACACTTAGAAGTAATTTTACGGAAAATGTATCTGGAGATTAAAGAAATGCAAATTAGGCATATTATTATAAAATGGAGATAATATAATGTTTCAAAATAAATTTTTCCTATTTTATTTGCTTTTCAGATACCATGTGTACAACAATAACGAATATTTTGAAACTCATAGTTATATTTATAAAGAATGCTATTCAAGTTATTGATAGAAAACTGACTCTACTACTGCCATTGACTATGGGAGCTATCCAATTCTCTATTTTATTTTTTAATTATTTACAAACTCCAATAAGAGTTTGTATTATTATTATTATTATCTGACTACATATTTAAATTTTAGAACATTTCCCAAGAATTTTTATGTAAGAACTTGCCCTGTTTATTTTGGAAAATATAATTTATACAATCAAATAGTATATACATTGTGGCTGCAAATGTGTAGGTTTAACAAATATCAAGGTACTCTCCTAAATTCCCTGGTTCCTTCTTCTATTAGGTTTGGCCATTATGAGTATTATCAATAAATTTTGAAGCAAAGTGAATCACATAACTTTAAATGTGGTTAATGTCCAGTATGCCTTCTCTGTTTACTCTTCCCTTATTAAAGGGACCTTGAAGTTCAGCTATTGCAGTCATTGCCACAAGTTGCAAGACTCTGTCTAGATGACTTATTCTAATATATCCTATTATAGCCTAAACCAAACAAATATATTCATGCATTTATTTAAGTATGATTTTGCATATACAGCTAATTTTTTATTCTTCATAACACTAATGTTTTACAAAGTCATCCACAAACTCTGAATTAGCAGACACTGAAACACTGCTTCTAGGAGAAACGTGTATGTGTACACATGTTTGTCACATAGATTATAATCTTAAATCACAAAAAACAGATAATCCTAATAGCTTCTATTTTATTTATCTTACAGAAGAGAAAAGTAAATTCAGAAGTGTTAGGTGACTTACTGAGACTACCCAACCACCAGATGATAAATTTCTATCTGGCCTTTCAACTGACTCCAGAGTGAAGCTTCTTGGATTAGGATGCACTGCCTCCTACCATCCTCTTGTCATCGCTGAGTGAGAGGTAAAACAAGAAGGCAGAGCATCCACCCTTATGGAAGCAACACATCTGGCCACTCACATGTTTCCATTATCTGAGAGAATGACTGCAAAAGGTCAGTGAGCATGACCTTGGGGGTTAAGAATAACAATGAGTAGGTGAATTCATACACATGGAATCCACAAATAATGAGAGTCAAACATGTGCATCTTGATTTGACCAAAAACAAATGGATGTTTATTTTTTTAAAATGTGTATGACCATGACTACCACTCATTTTTAAGTAAATATTTACTGATTTATTATATGAGTCAGACTCTGTGCTAAATTTTATAGATATGGGACGAAGGAATGGCTTTTCCTCTCAGGAGCCCTTGACTGAATAGAGAGAAAGTCATACAAGAAGTAACCATGCAATGTCATAAGTACATGCTTCAGTTAAGATAATGTTAGTTATAAAAGACTTAAAACTCAACTCAAATTAATTTTAACCATACTGGAATGTATTGCTTTATATCATTAAACATATCTTGAAAAAGGTTACTTTGAAAGCATGGTTTGATCATATTTTTGTTTATATTTCTTGTGATTTCTGTACTTCTCCCTTCTGTTGTATCTTCACTCAATCCTAAAGATAGCTTGCTTTTTGGTAGCAAAGTTTCTAGGGCATCTGAGGTCTCACATCTACACTCCAAGCTGTCGAAAGTTTGGTGTATAGACATGAGACCTCAGATGCCCTCAAACATTTTTTTTCTCTCATCCCTTGAATTGAAAGTGTTTTGAGCTGCAGTTTTCTTGTTCTTTTCCACACTGTCCTGTGCACTATAAACAATATGGCCTCCTTGCTTCCTCACCTTCATGCCCTACATTCAGAAAAACACCAAATTTAACCTGATTATCACTACGCCTCATACTGTCACCTGAAATGTCTCTTCAAGCATTAAGCTGTTACCATCACAGCAATTACAGTGACCAGAGTATTGAGATGGTGCTGAATGAATTATGCAAATTAGGGTCCATCCTGGGAGATAAGGGTGGTGGTATTCACAGCCAACACCTTAGTGAAACGTATTGCATAAAGTTAGAGTGACATCAGCCACATGCAATCACAAAATCCCTCTATTATTATATTAGAAAACTAAGTATAAACTAATAAAATAGAGGAGTACAAATAATTGTTTTGAAAACTTTACATTGGTTATTTTTTAAATGTTGAGGTGGCAATAAGGATGTTACCTATAGGATGAATGCTATCAAATGGAGAAAGAAGAAAGGAATTGAATGTAGGAAGGAATTTTGGAGGGTCTTGTAAAATATAACACGATGTTTCGGGAAGTCAGGGACCCCAAATGGAGGGACTGGCTGAAGCCGCGGCAGAAGAACACAAATTGTGAAGATTTCATAGACATTTATTAGTTCCCCAAATTAATACTTTTATAATTTCTTACACCTGTCTTTACTGTAATCTCTGAACATAAACTGTGAAGATTTCATGGACATGTATCACTTCCTCAATGAATATCCTTGTGATTTCCTATGCCTGTCTTTACTTTAATATCTTAATCCCGTCATCTTCTTTGTAAACTGAGGAGGACGAATGTCGCCTCAGGACCCTGTGATTGTACCAATTCCACAACTTGTTTGTAGAGCATGTGTGTTTGAATATGAAAGCTGGGCATCTTTAAAAAAAAGAACAGGATAACAGCGATGTTCAGGGAACAAGAGAGGTAACTTTGAACTGGCCGCTGGTGAGCCAGACGGAAACAGAGCTATATTCCACCGCTTTCATAAGCAAATAGGAGAAATGTCGCTGAATTCTTTTTTTCAGCGAGGAACATCCCTGAGAAAGAGAATGCACCCTGAAGGTAGGTCTATAGAAGGCCCCTTTTTAAGGCATTCCGTTTTTTATGGTTGAAGCCGATGGGATGAAATAAGCCCCGGGTCTCCTGCAGCGCTCCTAGGCTTATCAGGTGGACAAAAATTCCCACCTAATAAACTGTGGTCAGACAGGTTACCTGCTGTCAAACCCTGTTTCCTGATAAGATGTTATCAATGACAATGCCTGCCCGAAACTTCATTAGCAATTTTAATTTCACCTTATCCAGTGGTCCTGTGATCTCGCCCTGCCTCCATTTGCTTTGTGATATTGTATTACCTTGTGAAGTATGAAGTATGTGATCTCTGTGACCCACACCCTATTCATGCACTCCCTCCCCTTTTGAAAATCGCTGTTAAAAACTTGCTGGTTTTACCTCTCCGGGAACATCAGGGATCTTGCCGACATGTGATGTCTCCCCCCACACCCAGCTTTAAATTTCTCTCTCTTGTGCTCTTTCCCTTTATTTCTTAACCCAGCCGAGAGACACAGGAAATAGAAAAGAACCCACGTTAAACATTGGGAGCGGGTTCTCCCGATAATATTATGTGAAAAAAATAATAAAACTTCTTACTTTAGACAGTTATCTATAAAGGTAGAAAAACATTGAAAAGATTTAGTGAAGACTGTTTTATTCTGTTATGGTTTTGACTTGTTCCTTACTAAGTTTAGAAATGATATTAAGAACTAGGCATGGTATTTCTGCGAAGTGCAATGAGTGTGTTAGGATGATCTATAAGATAAAGTATGAGAATATGCCTACAATGTTGTCAAATTGAGCTCATTTAGCCATTTATCTTATTGCTTGCATGAAATAGAGATAGATTAAAAGGTGATAAGATCTAATGCATTTTAAAGAGCTATTATAAAAATTTAAACAGAAGGAATAGGGACAATACAAGGACATAATCATGAAATATCTCCGAATTTCAGTAGACTATTTCTGGACAGTGAGAACATTGTAGACTGTAATAAACCTAATATAAAGTTTTATTTCATTCTTCCTAGTTCATTTTCTTTATTAAGCTTGCAATCATACGGCAACTAGTCCTTTTTTTAACAGTAGTAATGGATCCATCTGGTATGTTATACAATCATAATCTTCCCCAAGATTGAAAAATAGACTGTTGCTTTAAGACCAGCAAATTTTAAATATTAAGCAAGCAGTAGTTGCAATTCTAAAGCCAAAGTAATGAAAACAGTAGAAATTGTCCATTTGCTGTTATATATGTTTCCTGGCTTTTCTCCAGACATTTTGAAGATGACTAACAGATCAATGGGAATTTTCAAAAGTAAAATTGTCAAAAAACTTTCTACAGGAAATTATCTTGAGTTTCAAAATCACAGTAAAAACAGTATACTTCAGTATACTATCATCAGTAATAGTAACTTCAGTTCCAAAATCACAGTAAAAATAGTGTACTTGCTGTGATATTCCAATGTGTAAGTTTTTCAAATATTTTATTATGATAATTTTCAACATAAAAGTTGAAAGAATTTAACATTCAACACTCCTACATTCATCACCTATAATTAAGCCTTAACATTTAGATAGGCTTGTTTGATTTATACATCTATCCATTTCTGTCTTCCTGTTTCCATCCACTATTCTATTTTCCTTTTGAAACATTTCAAAGTAAGTTGCAGACATCAAGACAGGTAACCCTGAAAATATCAGCATATATGTCTCTAACTAGGTTTTACAATTCGTCTAAAAATATTTTAGGGTAAAATTTACACACTATGAAATGCATCAATATTAATTGCATCATTTAATATAAGTTTTGACAAATGAATACAACTATGTAAACCAAACCCCTGTCAAGGTACATGACATTACCATTAACCCACAAAGCTCCCTCATGCTCCTTCCCTGTCCATCAGAGCTCCACTCCAATCACCAGAAGCAACATCTTTTCTATCATAATTTGTTTTTCCTTATTCTAGATCTTTCTATACATGGGATCATACATAATATACTACTTTGTGCAAAGCTTGTTTAACTCAGCAAAATATTTTTGAGATTCAGCCATGATATTAGTTACAACATTCATTTATTATTTTTATATATTTCTATTTTAAATATTATTGTATTTTATAGCTATACCATGTTTTGATTTTTCATCTTCCTATTGACGAACACCTGGTTTGTGTGAAACTGCTAAAATCATTCTCGTAGAAATCTTTTTGTATGCCTTTCTTCATTTTGAGTGCATGTCTAGCAATTGAATGGTTGGGTCATATAATGGATGTATATGAAGTTTTGTAAAAAAATTTAACAATTTTTTCCAAAGTGGTTGTGATATTTTCATTTTTACCAGCAATGTATGAAAATTTTGGTTGGCCCTAAGCTTGCCAAAATTCGATGTTGTCAGTCTTTTTAATTTTAGCCATTCCTAGAAGGTGTGTAATGATATCACAACGTTGCTTTAATATACCATTCCCTACTTACTTATTGATGCTGAACAGTTTTTATGTGTTTATTGTCCACTTATATATCTTAATGTATAAAATGTGTGTTCAAACATTTTTGCCCATTTTAAAAGGTTGTTTGTCTTTATAATGTTTTGTTGTAGGAGTTGTATTTTGTGAATATTTTGATTCACTGATGATTTATTCTTGGTAAAGTCAAATATATCATTTTTTCCATATGTCATCATTTGTCCTGTATCTTATCTACCTATAAGAAATCTTTGCCTAGCTTTATGTCAAATAGACATTCTTCTGTATTTTATTCTGAAAATCTTTTGTATAAGCTTTTATGTTTCAGTCAGTAATTCATTTTGAATTTTTTTTAGGTATATTGTGATTTATGGATGGAGATTCATTTTTTCCATATAAATATAGTTATTTCAGTATCATTCATTAAAAATATGTTTTATTTATGGGTAGAGACTCCTCATGACCACTTTCAGCCTTGAAGATTCTCTAGACTCAGAAAGAGCTACTATCTCCATGTTTAATGTGTTTTAACAACGAAAAGATACACGTTAAGATTAGCAAACTGTACAGGTACATAGGACAAAGTCTATAAGACACTGAGGCATAGGCTTCTAGGTGTCCTCCCACAGTGGAGTCCCGTGGATGTGCTTTATTATCCCAGCAATGATGTGTGGCAATACATGTGATGTATTTCTAGTCAAGAAGCTCAACCATGCCTTTGTCTTCAGAGGTTTTATTAGGAGTCAGTCACACAGGCATGCAGCACCTGTATAAGTGTCCTCAGCTATTGAGATTTTAATTCTTCAGACACTTACCATAAATCTCATTGTTAACAAAAACTACCCATGTAAACTTGTACTGTGCAATATAAAGTCTCAGGCTTACAAAAACAGTTGTTCACAATAAAACACATCATTAGTGTAAACAGTTTGATCAATTTTTTACCACATGGATGGAGGCATCAGATGTACAGAAGAACTCTTCTCAGGCAGAATATTCCAGAGCCTCAGAGCTCATTTTTGAGGAGCCAGCCAAGAGCCCATCCTGAAGAAAGATGCTTATGGGAAATATACAGTGTTTGAGCAACCCAGGCATGTGAAATGCTACTTCCTTGAACGTTCATTAGATTGCTTTAAAATATTCATAAAAAATTAAATAGCCCCCCCCCCCATATGTGTAAATCTATTTCTGGATTTCAAATTCTATTCTATGGCTTTATTCATTAATCTTTATACCATTGCCATATTATTTTTATTCCTATAGCTTTATAATATTCTTGAAAACATTTATAGTGAGCAGTTAAACCATGCTGTTCTTTTTCAGAATTGCTTTAAACTATGCTTTTTTTTTCAGAATTGCTTTGAATATGCTAGAACTTTCTACTTCCATATAAATTGAAATGACACCTTGTTACTGTCTTTGTGTAGTCATTTTTTGTAATTTCTATCTCTCTGCTGTGATTTCTTAATTTTTCATTCATTCCAAACATATTTTCCTTTACATCACTCAGCATAATTCCTTTAAAATCCTTGTTATGCTAATTCCAACATCTCAGTCATTTTGCTGTCAGTCTCCGTTGATTTTCATTTATCTTGAAAATGAAAGCATTCTTCTTTATTCATGTTTTGAAATAATTTAGGATGCATGTTGAAAATTCTGAATATTATGTTTTGGAGATCATGAGTTCTGTAATCTTCTTCTGAATCTTTTATTTCTATTTAGTCTATAATGTAATTTACTTGGTTGAAATCACACCTCTGCAAAATCTATCTTTGTGTGGCAGCTGAAGTCTTGGTTCAGTTATTTTATCCTTAGGTGACTTGAGTAGAGTCAGACCCACAAAGTCATTATTCTAGAAACGTGGACACAGTTTATAATTCCAAGTTGGCAACCTTCTCTTTCTCTGGCTCTTTCCTGTGCAGTGTGTATTCTCACTTACTAGCAGCTATGGTTGTCCCAAACTCTCTCTTCTAGTATGTCTTTAAAATCGGAAAGACAATGCCCTTTCTATTGCAGTTTTGACCACTATCCATGGCATAGTTTAGAACTGCCTTTAGTCTAACAGCTAGAGTAAATGAGAGACTCAGTCAGTGTCATTTTCCCTTTTCTATTGTAGACTACCCTCCAGAATATGCTTTTTAGGGTCATTTCCAGTGCCTTTGGCGGTTCTTTTTTTTTTTTTTTTTTTTAGAAAAATATTCATATAGATGCTTAATTTGGCCATTACCAGAAACATAAAATTCCTTTGGAATTGAGGATCACAGATGGCGAATAATCTGCTTCAATGGCTGACTTGTTCAGTAGAAATCTTTATAGATGTCTGGGGAGTGACATTGCATAATCTGTATTACTGAGATTTGAAATATATTCCAGTAAATTTTGTTTTGAAAAAGATTTTCTACATGCATATGATGTCCAATTCCACTCAAAAGTCTACTGACATCATAGTATATGATTAACTTGAACAGACATGCATAAACACAAAGGGAAAAGAGAAGCAACATAAAACAGTTTACAATACAATTTTGCCAAATATGAAGCAGATGGTCAGAGAGTAACTAAGAAAAAGATGTCTGGAGTTAAGGATGTTAACAAGAAAAATGAACTAAAGTAACTTAAAACTTTCAGACATTGGAGACCCCAGTAACTTTTTAAGTGTGAGAAAATGGTAAAGTTGAAATAGAGGAATTACTTAAAAGTATTTAGAAAGCTAAGTTAGATAATTCTCCATCCCTCCCTCACTCATCCAAGTATCCAGGCACTTACCCTCTTCTAAGAAAAATAGATGAAGCTTACTTTCCGGAGGAAAAAAATTAAACATAAGAGATTTCAAATAACAGTATATCAGGCACAATATATGTAATAAAAATGAGTCATATTGAAAGAAAATGTTGAATTAAGCAGAAGCCAACAGAATAAAAAAGAAGAATTCTATCATCTTACTATGCTTAACTCTCAGAATGCTGGAAATTAGTTAAGCTAACAGACAGACTGAGATTGTCAAACCTTATCTAATATCAATATTTACCAAATATTTGAATAATATAAGAAATTAAAAAGTTCAGATAAGACAATAATATACCTGGAACATCAAAAGTAGCACCCCAATTCCTTGTCACATTGGTCTATGACACCAATTCCAGAATAGGTAAGGCCACTATGTGAGATTCACCCACACAGAGGGAACATTAAAATATTATTTACGTTTACATGTTGCATCAAATATATTGTTCTAAAGACTGAACACAAAGGAAACAATATTGGAACACATTACATAAAAACTGATCCAATATCAATAAGGTGTTCAGAAATTAAGAACACAGGAAAAAGAGAGAAGGTAATAATAAAAGAAATAATACAAGAATTTCACCTCCTCCTCCAATACACACAAAAAATAAGATTACTAAGAAGTCCAAGAAAATTAATTTTAAATTACTTATTAATCAGAACATATTTTCATGGACTTTTAGAATACTAAAATTAATGAATAGAACTTAAAAGCTCCCCAGAAGATAATAGTAGTGTGACCAAACCTTTCTTATAAAGATCATAGGACGGTTATTTTACTTATTTTGCTTTTATGTTGTCCTTTTCATCTTCCATGAATGATTGCTTGAAAGTAGTCATTCTGGCAGAGGGTAGTCACTGGTAATTGATTAACTTTATTCATATCCGAACCTCCAGAACTCCCTGCAAGATTGATAAACTTGTTTTTCAAAGAACGATGCTCCTTACATCATGCAGACCTCGTAGTTAATGTCTATAACTCTGAAATTAACTGATGAGATCTAGAATCTGAAGAATGCAATCAGCTTTGATCATTGGGACATCCCACCTCTCATATTTCTATCTTGCTCATAAAAGCCCTCCGTTATGTTGAAAGGAAGTCAAATTTGAATAACTATCTCTCCCACTCTCTAACTTTTGCCAAATTGAATAAACCTTTCTCTGCTCCTAGGTGCTGATGTGTCAGTGATTGGTTTACTGTGCATTGGGTACACAGACCTACATTTGGAGTTTGATAACAGTAGGACAAATATAAAGGATCAGTGATAGAAGCTAGAACCTTGATGAAAAGTTGAAGACCGTGGAATGACTACTTAAAATTCTGATAAAAAAAAATCTATACACAATTCCATATCAATCAAGTAATTGAATAGAATAGTACTTTCAGATACTAAAATAAAAATTAACTATTTTTTCTGAAGAAGCACCATAACTACAGAATGTGATCTATAAAAAGGAAGGAATCAACCGAAAATGTTTAAAAATATAAAATCAGGTATTCAGAAATTTTGTATCTAATCATGGCAGTGATAAAGGAATTCCAAGGATGATCATGAGGAAAGTAATTAATAGTAAAGACGAAAATAAATAGTAACCTATCGTGCCAGCTTACAGGGCAGTCTTGGGCACCCTGGAGTCTCACACCATAGTTTCCATGCAGGTATACCATGCCTGACCGGTGAAGAGTGCCAGAAAGATGGCCTCTGTGGCATACACCAGCCTTCCTGTTTCTTCCCCAAACTGCAACTTCCCCCAAGCCCACTGCAATTCCCCACATCACTTTGCTTAGCTAAAGCTGCTCAGGGAGCAGGGTATCCTCCGACACCTGGAGCAATCACTGCTGCTTGTGGGTCACAGAGAAGGCACATGGTCCTGTGCTGGCCAATACCCTGCTGCAAACCCAAACCACTTCCACTGTAACAGCACACAGAATCTCCACAACTGCTTTGCCTCCACCACCGTGGTTACTGCCCACAGGGAGACAGGCACCCCTGCATCTGCTAGCATTCATCTGCAGCTGCTGCCCATTGGTCTTCCAGCACAGTTAACTCCAAATCTCAAGGAGCCAGAGAACAAAGTTGGCGCCCAGTACAAGTCCCCTAGAGTTAGAGCACACAGTCTAGGAGTTGGAAGCTGAAAACAGGTCCTCTAAAATCTTCCAGATTCAAAGCTAGGTGGCTGAACCCACCTTATACCACAATCAAACCCTCCAAGTCAACAAATAGGAAAAAGAAAAGAAAAAAAATTAGAAAGTCAACAACTGCAAAGATTGAAGGCAGATAAGCCAACAAAGATGAGAAAAAAAAAAAAAAAAATCAGCACAAGAATGCTGTAAACTCAAAAAGCCAGGGTACCTTCTTTTCTCCAAATGACCACATCATCTCTCCTGCAAGAATTCAGAACTGGGCTGAGGCTGAGACTGCTGAAATAACAGAAGTAGAATTCACAATATGGGTAGAAAAGAAGTTCACTGAGCTACAGTAGTATGTTGTAACCTAGTGCAAGAGGCTAAATATCATGATGAAACATTGCAAGAGCTGACAGACAAAAGAGCTAGTATGGAGAAGAACATAATTAACCTGAAAGAGCTGAAAAACACTACAAGGTTTTCATAATGCAAACACAAGTATTAACAACAGAACAGACCAAGTGCTTGAAGACCATCTTTTAAAAATAAGACAGGCATATGAGAATAGAGAAAAAAGAATGAAAAAGGATAAATGAAACCTCCAAGAAATGTGAGATGTAAAGAGACCAAATCTATGCCTGATGGGTGTACCTAAAAGAGATGGGGAGCATGGAACCAACTTGTGAAACATATTTCAGAATGTCATCCATGAGAATTTTCTCAAGCCAGCTAAAGAGACCAACATTCAAATTCAGGAAATGCAGAGAACTCCACTAAGATACTCTACAATAAAGTCATCCCCAAAACACATAATCAACAGATTCTCCAAAGACAAAATAATAGAAAAAATGTTGAACATAACTAGAGAGAAAGGGCAGGTCACCTACAAAGGGAAGCCCATCAGACTAACAATGATCCCCTCAGCTAAAACCCTACAAACCAGAAGAGATTGGGATCCAATATTTAATACTGTTAAAGAAAAGAAATTCTAACCCAGAATTTTATATCTGGCCAAACTAAGTTTCATAAGTAAAGGAGAAATGAGATCCTATTCAAACAAGCAAATGCTAACGGAATTTGTTTCCACCAGACTTGCCTTAAAGAGCTCTTGAAAGAAGGACTAATTATGGAAATGAAAGACCATTGCCAGTGACTACAAAAGCACACTGAAATATACTATAAAGCAACCACATAAACAAGTCTGCAAAATAACCAACAAACATAATGACAGGATAAAATCCACACGTATCAATACTAATCCTGAATGTAAATAGACTACCTGCTACAATTAAAAGACACAGAGTGGCAGACTGGATAGAGAACCAAGACCCATTGGTATGGTGTCTTCAAGAGACCCATCTCACAGGCAATAAAACACATAGGTTCAAAATAAAGGAATGGAGACAAATCTACAACACAAATGAAAAACAGATAAAAGCAGGGATTGCAATCCTAGTTTCTGACAAAATAGACCTCAAACCAATTAAAATTTTAAAAAGACAAAGAAGGGTAATACATTTATATAATGGTGAAAGGTTCAATTTGGTGGGGTTTTTTTGTTTGGTTTTTTTTTTTTTTTTTTTTTTACCTTTACATAGTGGTAAAGGGTTCAATTTACCAAGAAAACTTTACTAACTTAAATATATATGCACCCAACACAGGAGAACCCAGATTTATAAAGTAAGTCCCTAGAGATCTTTAAAGGTACTTAGACTCCAACACAATAATAGTGGGAGATTTTAACACTCCACTGACAATATTAGACAGATCATTGAGAAAGAAAAATAACAAAGATATTTAGGACCTGAACTCAGCACTGGATCAACTGGACCTGTTGTTCATCCACAGAACTCATCACCCAAATACAAGAGAATATATATTTTTCTCATCACCACATGGCACATACTCAAAACTTGATCAAATAATTGGAGGGTAAACATTCCTCACCAAATGCAAAAAATAAAAATAAAAAAAAAATAAAAAAAAAACCCTGAAATCATAATGAAGTATCTCAGACTACACCACAATCAAATTCAAAATTAAGACTAAGAAATTCACTCAAAATTATACAATTACATGGAAATGGAATAAACTGGTCCGAATGACTTTTGAGTAAATAACAAAATTAAGACAGAAATAAAAACGTATTTTGAAACTAATGAGAACAACAATACAACATACCAGAAACTCTGGGACACAGTGAAAGCAGTGTTGAGGAAAATTTATAGCACTAAAAGCCCCCATCAAAAGTTAGAAAGATCTCAAGTTAATAACATGAGATCACAACTAAAAGAACTAAAGAACCAAGAGCATACAAAGCCCAAAGTTAATTAGCAGAAGACAAGTAACAAGCAAAATTGGAACTAGACTGAAGGAGATAGACACACACAAAAGAATTCAAAAAATCAATGAATTCAGAGGCTGTGTTTTTTGTTTGTTTGATTGTTTGTTTTTTAAATTAACAAAACAGAGCAACAGCTAGACTAATAAAGAAGGGAGAAGATTCAAATAAACACAGTCAGGAGTGACAAAGGGGATATATTACCACTGACCCTGTGGAGATACAAACATTCATCAGAGGATATTATGAATACCTCTACGCACATAAAATATAAAACCAAAAGGAATGTATCAATTCTTAGACTCGTACACCCTCCCAAGACTGAACTAGGAAGAAATTGAATCCCTGAACAGAGAAATAACAAGCTTTGAAATTGAGGCTGTAATAAATAGCCTACTTACCAAAAAAAAAAAAAAAAACCCAGATTCACAGATGAACTCTACCAAAGAAGAGCTGGTACCATTCCTACTGAAAGTATTCCAAAAAGTTGAGGAGAAAGGACTCCTCCCTAACTGATTCTATGGCCAACATCATCCTGATACCAAAACCTGGCAGAGATACAACAAAAAAGAAAACTTCATGCCATTATCCTTGATGAACATTGATGCAAAAATACTCAGCAAAATACTGACAAACCAAATCCATCAGCACATCTAAAAGCTTATCCACCATTATCAATTAGGCTTTATCCCTGGGATACAAGGCTAGTTCAACATACAAAATCAACAAATATGGTTTATCACATAAATAAAACTAAAGACAAAAACCACATAATTATCTCAATAGATGCAGAATAGCCTTTTGATAAAATTAAGCATGACTTCATGTTAAAAACTCTTAATAAAGAAGGTGTTGAAGGAACATACCTCAAAATAAGAAGAGCTGTATATGACAAACCCACAGCCAACATCATCCTGAATGGGAAAAGCTAAACCATTCGTTTTGAAAACCAGCGCAAGACAAGGCTATTCACTCTCAATACTCCTATTCAAGAGAGTATTGGAAGTTTTGGTCAGGGCAATCAAGCAAGAGAAAGAAATAAAGGGTATTCTTATAGGAAGAGAGAAATTCAAACTATCCTTTGCAGATGACATGATTCTATATATGGAAAACCCTATAGTCTCAGCCCCAAAACTTCTTAAGTTGATCAACAGCTTAAGCAAAGTCTCAGGATACAAAATCAATGTGTAAAAATCACTAGTGTTTCTATACACAAACAACAGTCAAGCTGAGAACCAAATCAGAAATAAACTCTCATTCACAATTGCCACAAAAGGAATAAATACCTGGGAATACAGGTAACTAGAAAGGTAAAATATTTACACAAGAACTACAAACCACTGCTCAAAGAAATCAGAGATGACACAAACAAATGAAAAAATATCTCATGCTCATGGAAAGGAATAATCAATATAATTAAAACAGCCATACTGCCCAAAGTAATTCATAAATTCAATTCTATACTTCTTAAACTACAATTGACATTCTTCACAGACTAGAAAAAACTATTTAAAAATTCATATGGAACCCAAAAGTATCCTGAATAGCCAAGGCAATCCTAAGCAAAAAGAACAAAGCCAGATGTGTCACGTTACCCAACTTCAAACTATACTGCAAGGCTGCAGTAACCAAAACAGCACGGTACTCATACAAAAAGACACATAGACCAATGGAACAGAATAGAGAACCCAGAATAAGACCACACACCTACAAATATCCGATCTTTGACAAACCTGACAAAAACAATCAATGGGGAATGGACTCCCTATTCAATAAATGGTGCTGGGATAACTGGCTAGCCATATGCAGAAGATGAAAACTAATCCCCTTTCTTACACCATACACAAAAATTAACTCAAGGTGGTTTAAGACTTAATGTAAAACCCAAAACTATTAGAACCCTGGAGGACAATCTAGTCAATGCCATTCAGGACAAAGTCATGGGCAAATATTTCACAATGAAGATGCCAGAAGCAATTGCAACAACAAAAGCAACAATTGGCAAATGGTGGGATCAAATTAAACTAAAGAGCTTCTGCACAGCAATAGCAATTATCATCAGTGTGAAGAGATGACCTGCAGAATGGGAGAAAATTTTTGTCAACTATGCATCTGACAAAGGTCTAATATCCAGCATCTATAAGGAACATAAACAAATATACAAGAAAAGACAAATAACCCTATAAAAAGGTTGGTAAAGGACATGAACAGACACTTTTCAAAAGAAGACATACATTCAGCCAACAATCATATGAAAAAAAGCTCAACATCACTGATTATTTGAGAAATATAAATCAAAACCACAATGTGATACCATCTAACACCAGGCAGAATGGCTGTTGCTCAAAAGTCATAAAATAACAGATGCTGGCAAGGTTTAAAAGGAATTATACCCTGTTGATGGAAGGTATAAATCAAATCAACCATTGTGGAAGACAGTGTGGCAATTCCTCAAAGACCTAAAGACAGAAATACCATTTGACACAGCAATCTCATTACTGAATATATACCCAAAGGAATATAAATTATTCTACTATAAAGACACAGGTAGGCATATGTTCATTGCAACATTCTTCACAAAAGCAAAGACATGGAAATAATATAAATGTCCATCAATAATAGACTGGATAAGGAAAATGTGATACACATACACCATGGAATACTATACAGCCAAAAAATAAGAACAAGATCATGTCCTGTGCCTTTTCAGGAGCTTGGCTGGAGCTGGAGGCCGTTATCCTTAGCAAACGAAGATGAGAGCAGAAAACCAAGTGCCACATGTTATCACTTATAAGTAGAAGCAAAATGATGACAACACATGGACACATAGAGGAGAACAACATGCACTAGTGCCTATCGGAAGATGGAGGATGCAAGGAGGGAGATGATCAGAAAAAATAACTAATGATACTAGGTTTAATATCTAGGTGATAAAATAATCTGTACCACAAACCCACATGACACAAGTTTACCTGTGTAACAAAACTGCACGTGTCCCTGAACTTAAAACAAAGGTTAATTTTTTTTTTTTTTTTAATAGTAAGCATAGCAGTGCAGACTGGAATAAGATGATAAAACTCTTAAAGGGAGAAGAGGGACAACTCAGGAAATAAGAAAAGCAATTGAGTAAGGATAGTAATTTAGCAGGTGAAAATAGTAAGAAAGCAAAAAGCAAAATATCAAATAACTTCAGGAGCAGCAAAATGTGGCAAAAGAATAAAGTGAAAGCATATTATACTATGTAGCTGTGTCTTGTCTAAATTAGTATTTACATACATATACATTTTATTAAAATTTCCTCATTGGTCAAAATATTGACTAAATCAAAATGCGGACATAGACAATCATGGTATTAGAATTTGGGAGGGGTGGTGTGTCTGTGTGTATATATGTGTGTGTGTGTATTGTGTGTGTTCCCTAATCCACTCATATCAAAGTTCACTTTTGTGGAGTTATTTGAGTACACATGACTTTCTTCACAATTTCTTTATCAGCAAAGATTACACCAAATTCTAGTTATGTATTGATATGTGTATCACCCTCAGTAGATGTCAACCCTTTGAATAACAGAATTTGTCAATTATCCTTGTATATTCCATATAAAGTAGATACTCTTTCTTATAATGATTCTAAAGAATACTAAAGATGTGTGAATGGATGAACACATTAATGTTTTTTTATTATTTTTGCCCTAACTAGTTTGTTCAAAACAAAATTGGAATCATATTATGAAACTTTATATCTGCACTAGATGTATGTAAGTAATATTCACTCATAAATAGATTAGTGAATTTGTACATTCTTCAAAATAACAATGACTTGAGCAATTACAAAATCCTGGATTAAACTGACTTTGAAATTTTAAAAAAGTTGAAATATTTCTTCAATATTTTTATTTGAAAGAAGATTCTAATATAGTATTTCCCCTTCCTCCTTCACACAGAAATCTAGATTGGACAGAGAGATAATAGATAGATAGATAGATAGATAGATAGATAGATAGATAGATAGATAGATAGATGATATGCAGATGATATAAAAATATTTCAAAGCAAATTTGAAAAAAACTTGAAAGCATATTACTTCTTACTTTTGTTCCAGGGCTCTACCTTTTGCAATGCATCCATATTCTGATCTCATTCTCTCATTTTTACTGAGAAAATGAATTGTTACATTGGAGACAGTCAATGAACTGTTCAGGAAGACATATGATTAATTTTTAAAATAAAGCTGCTAAAGCTAATACGACCAATCATTTCAATCATTGTCTATAAAGTAACTTTATACTTCCCTAAGTCATTAAAATTTTATCAAGGAAGAAAAATGGAATAGGCTCAAATAATAAAACTAATACCATTTAGAAGAAAATGCTATAAAATGAATTCTATCTGGTTTACTTATGGGATATTGTCACTAATTAGGTTCTCCAAAAATGGATGCTGAGGAGAGTGACATGCAACATTTTTGATTGGACTGATATCCTTTGGGAGGAAGTAGAGCAAATAACTGAAAAATAAATAATAAAAACAAAAAAAAATAACAAATTTGTATTATGAAAGAATTAATTTTAATTTATTTTTTAAATTTCAAAACATTTATGAAAATCTAATTTATGTTAGTGTTAAGGGTACATACATTAATTAATTAAAAATAAAGAAATTTTAAAAATCTGCTGAATAATGTACTGTTATTCTGCTCACATCAAGTATCAACATAATTGTGCTTATTATAATTAGCACAACACTTAATTTATGTAGTATTAATAAATTATAAATCTATTTCAAATAGACTTTCCTGAATATATGTATCAAAAGTGAAACAAATAGTTTTACTTCATGTATGAAGATATTAATCACGTAAGTTCAACAGATATATACAATTATAACAATAAATATATGAAGAACATCATTTTTTAAATAGCATAATTAAACCTCATGTGAAACAAGATCTTCAACCTTTCTTTTACTCTCATGGATAATTTACTCCTACACTGTGTCAGTGTGTTTACTTAAGACCTGAGGGCTGAGACTGTTTCTTGTTAATAGTTAAGTAGCATACCAGAGACACCTTTAAACTCTTCTTTGTGTAAGTTACGTTTCAGTTGGCTTTATTCCTTCTATTCTGTTTTCTCTTCCTGAAATAATGTCTTCCTTTGCTCCTGAGTTATTTTCAACTGTGTTCTGCAGCTGTTGGTTCAATTGATGATAAACAATTGATTACACAGATCATAGAACAAGTTAATCAGTCTGGGACTTTGGTAATGAAAAACAAAGCTCCAGCAAGTTAATATATCAGTTTTAAGTAGAGAAGGTATCTAAAACTAATTAAACACTGGTCTCAGTGACAGTGATTTAAGCTGTAGTCCTAAAACCTTTATACTCCTTAGAACCACAATTTTCATCATGGTATTGTCAAATTACAATTTCATCTTTTGAATCGTTATAATTGAGTACTATGAAACAAACACTATGCTATAGAAGTGACCTTGAAATTAAAGTTTATAAGAAGTTAAAAACTGTCATGTAAGGATCCACATTACTAGACACCATATTTCCCTTTGCCCTAGAGTAACTGATTATGAACAAGTGATTTCCCATGGAAAGATAATTTATAAGAAATAGTCAACATAGTTGTAGAGGGAACAAGTATTATACTAGTGACACTTTTATCATTGCTTTATTGAGTAGAGGTTTTTAAAATATTGGGTGACACAGATGAACATTAAACTCATAGTTTTCAATATGTATCTAATGTAACGGTCCAATAAGGATTTTGGGTTAATTCTGATATTAATTCAGCATCTCTAAGATGTCTGGTATAAAGGTGCTTCATATTAGAAGAAGGCAACATATAGTATAATAAATGTTGGTATTACATATGTAGTGAAGTGATTGCTGTGGCAATAACGATAGTCTATAATCTGTACTGAAAATTGGAACCAACTTACAAAATAATGGTTATTGATGCATACTGAAGTAGAAAACGCCATGTGGTGCATGGAAGATCAATATAGATACCATGCAAATGTTGCAAATTCTATGTTCATTTATGTTTGTGGTCAAACATAAAGAACAGCCAAGAATTGTAGTCAAGTATGAGTGCTTGTGCTTCACTAACTTTTCATTCGAGACTGTGTTAACATTTTATTTGCTAGAACCATTCTCATTAGCATTTAGAAAATAGCATGCTAAGACATATAATATAGTAGTGACATCTCACATCTTAAGGACTCACTTGGCATATCATTAAAAAAATTATTGAATATCATCATCTTCAGGCACATATGCCTAAAATCAGTTAGATAATAAGAAATCTGTAAATCAACACCCAAACTTTTTTTCAAATATTATGTGTGTTCTCATTGGGGTAAGAATTTCAGAGTTTTACCTGCCTACGTTTGCAAAGTCTTTACATGATGTCATGCTGACTTCCACCTTTGGATATATTCTTGAAAGAAACATATTTCAAATTCCCCCAAAGTACATTTTATTTCCCATTTCCCTAATTTTCAAAAGTGAATAATTGCTTCAATACTCCTTAGGCAGATAACATCACAAACCTTATGAACCAAACCCTAGTTAATTAATCATACTTTTTTTTTTTTTTTTTTTTTTCAGAAGGCAGCCGAGGGTACAGGTGCATTTTGGGGTATAGATTACTTACTCAGAAAAACAAGGTATGTTTTAATGTTAACTGGGTAAAAAGTAGCTTCACACCATATATTCCCTTCAAGAATTCATTGCAAGTTGTTTGTTTTATACATGGTCCACAGCTATTGTTTGCTTGTCCAGTAATGCACAAGAGGACTACTATTTGGCTTCTAGAAAAATGTATACTAAAACATATTCCGAAAAAAGCTACCTTAACTTTTAATTATGTCAGATTTTGCACATATTTATGGCTTTCTATTTTGTGTACTCTCTCACCAGTCATGATTGCAAATAAATGTATAAAATTTATTAGAAAATAATAATGAATTAGCTATTCTATCACTTGAAATTCTTTGTTCAAAAGTGTATTATAATGTTTGACTATGCATTGATATTGTAAGAGGACATTATCAGACAATTGGTGATATTTTAATATTGACATACATTAATATTTTATAAGTTTTAAATTTTCTGAATTTAGTAATTTGTGATTAAGTTAAAATAAGATCTTTTTCTCTTTGAAACACATTTTTCTTGTTTTCTTTGAAAACACATTTATAAGTGTTTTGGAGTGACTTATGATATATGCTATTGCCATCCAATTTTCTAGCCAATATAGAAATACAGCATAGTATACACAATAAACTATGTACATACCCTGTGTCTGTATACTATATACTATGTACTATGTTCTCTCTCTATTTCTCTCTCTGTCTCTCTCAATACTGTGATATAATGCTGCCATTCACTATAGTATATATATATATGTATATATGTGTGTGTGTGTGTGTGTGTGTGTGTGTATGGAGGGGGGATTTGCAAATATAAGACAAATATTGCAAATTATGACCAATGGTGAATGAACATCTTTGGCCAGATATAGATCATTTTGTTGGGATAAAGTACTTTAAAAAGACACATTTGTAATATTTTTAGGAATATTATGGATTCTTCTTATATGGTGCTGATTTTTGTATTTCTGTATGGACCAGTTTTATTTAATCAACGTATTTACTTGGCTCCTTATTTGAATGTTTTGTTGACATTAGACAGGATGTTACTGAAATCCCTGATCTTGAAGGGATTTGATGTTCTTTAGTAGTGATTGTATCTTTAACCTCTGCTAAGTAGAAGCCTACTAATTATAAAGTGGAGTCACGAACAATTGGCTTCAAAGACCAAAACTGCTGCTGAGACTCTCCTTCGTACTGGTGCCAGAGACTCCAGGCAGAACATGTTTCTGTAGCTTACACATGTGACACCATAAAAGTAATAATATCACAAGGACTGATGATGACACGAGATAAATTTTTTTTTTTTTAGTTTCAGCCAGGGGCAAACTGCCTGTTGCTTTCCATTCAAAAGAGCTTCGCTCCCTTATCTCCTCCCTCATAACCATCCTCAATGATAGTTATAGAAAGGTCAATTATTGCAGAGGTTTTTCTTTCAGCTCACTGCAAGTACTTTACCTTGGTTTCCATGTCAAAGACGGCAACATCAGAAATAGAAAAAGTGTTAAGTCTGAAGCTCATCTCCACCTTCACATCAGTCAATCCAGATCATTATTCAAGATTTAGTAGGCACCAAGAACACTTTAATTAACATAAAAAGTCAATGTCATCTTATTGCTTAGAGAGCCTGAATTGATTCAGATCTACCACAGTTCTTGGCTTTGGAAAATATAGAGCTCCCTGATACTGTAAAATATGCATTCCCAATCCTACTCTCTGGGAGATATGTCAGGGTATTCCATTCACTCACAATATGCATAATTTATTGAGATATTTGAGTAATAACCACATTCTTCACAAGTGAATTTATGTTAGAAATTTAGTATTGGCCATCAACTTCTTCCCATCATCACTGAAACCTCATATGCTACCCTTAATTCTAAACACACACAAACACACACACAAAGTTACTCATTGTAGGTCCTTTATCACATTGTCTTGGAAATGCTGTGCAGTAAGCTCCAGAATCTGTAACTTTTACCTGGCTATGTCCTTCCTTGGTTCAATGTTATTTCCCTGAGAAGATAACAATAGTATGAATATAGCAAATTTTTATGTGTTTCTTTGTTTCTATAATACAGCTTCTATTTTAATATCTTTGAGAATTATAGTCTCCTGCTAACATTGTATATTCTAAGACTTTTGTCGTGTTAGATTATGACTGGTTAGCACACGATATGGATTTTAAAATATCTTTTCTGGCTTTTGTTCTATAGTACCTTGCAACCTTTTCCAAATCTATTTGATCATAATGGGTTCGGTTGTATCGTCTAGATCTTACTACTGCTATCAATTTGTATTTCCACCTTGTTGAAAAATGTTAATACCCGTTTCAGATTGATGTGATGGCCAGACACAGATAAAAATATATGTAAAGCAAATGAGGCTTACTTATCTAAAATATGTAAATGGAAACCAGTATTGGAAGGTTACACAGCATAGAGCATAAAAAAATTAGCCAATAACGGGATTAAAGTTTGCCAACTGCTTTGCTGCAGACATGTAGATGATAAATATGCATGGAAGTCACATTGGAACTTTTGAAATCTTACTTGCCTCACCTTACTCACAGATTTTTATTCATTAGGCTAACAGCACAATTCTCAGCTTCAATTCTATTGATATTTTGGATCAGACAATTGTTATTGTGTGGGTTTTTTTTTTTTTTTGTATATTATAAGATGTATAGCAGTGTATCTGGCCTCCAACCACTACATGCTAATAATCTACTTTACTCTCAGTTGTGACAATTAAAAATGTCTCCAGAATTCACCAAATGTACCTTTGGGTAAAACTCACCACCTTTGTAAGAACCACTGTGCTAAGGTAATTTGGACGGCAGTCTTTCCTTGATATATGCCAAGGACCAAGCACCTGCATGTCATGCTTCTCACTAATTTTAGAGCTAAGGAATGCACAATATGGGAAGACAGCATAGTGCTTTTTGGCTTAATCACACTTTTCATGTTTCTGCCCTTAATATTTCTAGCAATTCAGATAGAAGACACTTCTGAATTCAACACTATTAGTAACAGAATAGAGAACAGAAGTCAGTTATTAAGAGATTATGCTTATAACCTATAAGGCCTATGCTTTTTTTTATAAATAATGGAAAGTCTAAAGAGGGCAGCTGCTTGGAGTGATTAAACAGCTCAATAAGATTAAGGCTGGCATGGCTGAATTTCTCTAAAACTAATCATAATTCAATTTCCCTAAAACTGTACAGTTGCTATAGCCTTATACACCCCATATTTGTTCAAGGCAATAAGAATGTAGAAATGTTTAGTATAAGCTCTCTCAGTTATTACCATGATAAAAAATTCTTTGATAGAGAAGTGACATCAGCAAGAAGGCAGAATATCTACCCTTCTTTTTCCCCATGAATACACCTTTTTCAGCATTACTATATGGACCAATTCCATTTGTGAGAGATCCAGAAAGAAATACAGAGGCACTTGCATCTCAGTCAAGTGTGAATCCAGCCGCAATTAAGGTGGTAGAAAAAAGTGGACATTCCTCTCGTTATAATCTTTCAATAGCACAGCAACACAAGAGTGGTTAACTCAATAAATCTTTGCAAAAACTAATGTCCTGGAGAGTTTTTCTAATTTTTTTTTTTGTTGTTGTTTTTTAGTGGTTTCATAGTTTGGGGTCCTAGATTTAAGTATTTAATCCATTTGGATTTGATTAATGCATATGATATATGGTAATATATGGGATCTAATTTCATTCTTCTGCATATAGATGTCCGGTTTTCCAAGCAATATTTATTGAAGAGACTATCCTTATCCCAGTGTATGCTATTGGCACCTTTGTCAAAAATTAGTTCACTATAGATGTATAAATTTATTTCTGGATCTCTATTTTGTTTTATTTTGTCTATGCATCTATTTTTATGCCAGTACCAGACTGTTTTGGTTACTATACTTTAATACCAATTTTTTTTTTTTTTTTTTTTTTTTTTTTTGAGGCGGAGTCTCGCTCTGTCGCCCTGGCTGGAGTGCAGTGGCCAGATCTCAGCTCACTGCAAGCTCCGCCTCCCGGGTTTACGCCATTCTCCTGCCTCAGCCTCCGAAGTAGCTGGGACTACAGGCGCCCGCCAACTCGCCCGGCTAGTTTTTGTATTTTTAGTAGAGACGGGGTTTCACCGTGTTAGCCAGGATGGTCTCGATCTCCTGACCTCGTGATCCGCCCGTCTCGGCCTCCCAAAGTGCTAGGATTACAGGCTTGAGCCACCGCGCCCGGCCCTTTAATACCAATTCTGTAGTATAATTTGAAGTCAGGTAATGTGATTTCTCCAGTTCTGTTCTTTTGCTCAGAGTAGATTTGGGTATTCTGGGTCTTTTTTGGTCCCATATACATTTTTAGTGGTTTTTCTACTTCTGTGAAGAATGCCATTGGTATTTTGATTGAGATTGCATTGGATCTTTAGATTGATTTGTGTAGTGTGGACATTTTAAAAATATTGACTTTAAAAGGTTAATAAAATATAAACGTTTAGTTAGACTAAGATAAAAGAGAGAAGATTCAAATAAATAAAATCAGAAATGAAAGAGAAGACATTAGAGCTGATATCACAGAAATAAAAAGGATCATAAGAGACTGTTATAATCAAATATACAGCAACTAACTGGATAAGCTGGAAGACATGGATAAACTCCTAGAAACATACAATTTACCAAGACAGAATCATGAAGAAATACAGCATATGCACATACTTATAACTAGAAAAGTTATTTAATCAGTAATTAAAAACGTTCCAACAAGAAAATCCCCAAACCATATAGTTTCACTGGTGAATTCTATAAAATATATGAAGAATTAAAGCCAGTTCTTCTCAAGGTCTTCCAAATAAGTTGAAGAGAAGTGAATGATTCTAACTTTATTTTAATGAGGCCGATATTATGCTAATATCAAAGACAAAGACACTTCAAGAAAATAAAACTACAGGTCAATATTCCTAATGAACGTAGACATACAAATTCTTAACCAAATGCCAAAAAAACCAGAATTCAATAGAAAATTTTTAGAAAACACACCATTACCCAACAGGATTCACCCCTATGATGCAGAATCAGTTAATGTGATATACTACTTTAAAAAAATAATGGAGAAAAATTACATGATCATCTCTATAAATGCAGAAAAGCATTTGACAAAATTCAATGTTCTTTCATGATAAAAATTCTCAACAAATTAGGTATGGAAGGAACTTACCTCAACACAGTAAAGGCCATATATGAAAGGTCCACAGGTTAACACAATATTCATAGGTGAAAAGCAGAAGGCATTTTCCCTAAGATCAGGAACAAGACAAGGATGTCCATTATTGTCACTTCTATTCAACGTAATACTGGAAGCTATTGCCAGAACTATTATTCAAAAAAAAGAACTAAAAGAGATTTCAACTGAAAAATAAGTATTCTTTGCAGAAGACACACTCTTATATGTAGAAAACCTTAAATATGTTACAAAAAACCTTTAGTACAAATAAATAAATTTTGTAAAGCTGCAGAATAAAAATATCAGTTATGATCACATATACTAATGAATTATCCAAATATGAAATTAAAAAATAAAACAATTGTATTCACAGTAGTTTGGAAAAAAATAAAATACTTCAGAGTAAACTCAAGCAAGGAGATGAAAGACTTTTCACTGAAAAGTGCAAAACACTGATGACAGAAATATAAAGAGCCAGAAATAGAGACATCTGTTCATGGATTAAAATAATTAATACTGTCAAATGTTCATACTAGCCAAAATAATCTACAGATTTGCTGCAATGCCTATCAAAATTTCAATGATATTTTTTACAATTTTTTTTTTTTTTTTTTTTTTTTTTTTTTTAATTATAAGATGTATGTGGAACCACAAAGACACCAAAAGGCCAAATCAATCTTGGGAAATAAAAATATCTTAGTCGAATTTGGCTGCCATCACGAAATCTTATGGTTTACTATCAGCAGTCAGGAGAAAACCAAAATGCACCTTCAACATTTTGCTTAGAAATAGTGTCACCTCAATATCCAGTTTTATGGTTCACAAGTTGGACCTTCAACAAAACACTAGCAAACAAAATTCAGCCAAATTCCTTGCCACTTTATAATAATGATGCCTTTCCTCTACCATTCAATAACATACTTCTTATATTCATCCAAGACCTCATTAGAATGGCCTTTACTGTCCATAGTTCTATCAACAACCTAATAATCTCCCAAAGGACCCACCTCTACCCACCATTTCATTGGGTACCAGGCTTCAACATATAAATTTTTAGGAGAAACAAACATTGTCTGTAGCAAAGAAAAAAGTTGGAGGCATTACACATCCAGATTTCAAAATTTATTACATAGCTGAATTAGTTAAAATTACAGATTTTCAGCTGGGCATAGTGGTTCACGCTTGTAATCTCAGCGTTTTTGGAGGCTAAGGCGAGTGGATCACAAGGTCAGGAGTTCCAGACCACCCTGGCCAACATAGTGAAACCCCACCTCTACTAAAAATACAAAAATTAGCTGGGTATGGGGGCAAGTACCTATAGTACTAGCTACTCAGGAGACTGAGGGAGGAGAACCGCTTGAATGCGGGAGGCAGAGGTTGCAATAAGCCAAGGTCACACCACTGCACTCCAGCCTGGGTGACAGAATGAGACTCGTCTCAAAAAAAAAAAAAAAAAGAAAATAAAAAAAAAAAATTACAAGTTTCTGAGAAAAAGACAGACTTACAGACCAATAGAATAGAGTAGATAGCTGAAAAAATCATATATATATATATATATATATATATATATATAGAGAGAGAGAGAGAGAGAGAGAGAGAGAGAGAGAGAGAGAGAGAGAGAGAGTATATATATTAAACTGACATTCAACATTTCTTTCTTTTTTTTTTTTTTTTTGAGGCGGAGTCTCGCTCTGCCGCCCAGGCTGGAGTGCAGTGGCCGGATCTCGGCTCACTGCAAACTCCACCTCCCGGGTTCACGCCATTCTCCTGCCTCAGCCTCCCGAGTAGCTGGGACTACAGGCGCCCGCCACCTAGTCCGGCTAGTTTTTTGGATTTTTTAGTAGAGACGGGGTTTCACTGTGTTAGCCAGGATGGTCTCGATCTCCTGACCTCGTGATCCGCCCGTCTCGGCCTCCCAAAGTGCTGGGATTACAGGCTTGAGCCACCAGGCCTGGCCTCAACAACATTTCTAATGATACACAGTGGAAAAAGAATAGTCTCTTCAACAAATAATGTTAGAAAAACTGAGTATTAACATGTCAAAAATAAAATAAAGTTACACACATCCTACTCCATGCATAAAATCAACTCAAAATTAAATACTTAAGTGCAAGACCTGAAACTGTAAAACTCTTAGAAGAAAAACATAAGAAAAAACACTTTAAGACATTGGTTTTATCAATTATTTCTTGTATATAACACCAAAAGTGTTGCCGGTAGAAGGTATCTAAATTACCGGTGGTGAATCTGTATGGGTCTGCAGCAACCTCAATTTTTTCCTCCTCAGAAGAAATAATTTGACTGAGGGGCATAAGGCAGAAAAAGAGACCAAGACAAGTTTTATAGCAGGAGTGTGTAAGTTTATTTAAAAAGCCTTTAGAATAGAAAAGAAAGGAAAGAAAAATACACATAGAAGAGACCCAGGTGGGCAACTTGAAGGTCTAGTGTGGTGCTCAATCTGGATCCCAGAACTTTATAGACTGGCCCCTTTCCCCGGATGCTTCCCTTAGGGTGGGCTGTCTGCATATGCAGTGCCCTCCTTACCCTTGGAAGGAGAGCATGAGCAGTGTGTTTAGGAAGTTGTATATGTGCCCATCTGAAGTTTTCTTCCTTTTTCTGGTGGAGTGTACCCAGAAGGTCATACCTGCCATTTTGTCTCTTAATGTACATGCCCAGGAAGTTGCTTCTGCCTGAAATCTGCATTCAATTAACATCTTAGGGCAACAGGCATAGATCATCAGGAAATGGCCTCTCCCTGGTGCCAGCTCACTTTCAGAGAGGCAATGTGATGATCACTGAACCATCATCTGATATTCCTAGTGAGTGGAGGACAGTCCTCTCCTGCCCCACTCATGCTCGTCTCACTACCTGTAAAAAAACAAACAAACAAACAAAACAAAACAAAAAATACCAAACCAAACCAAACAAAAAAGAAGAAGAAGAAGAAGAAGAAGGAGGAGGAGGAGGAGGAGGAGGAGGAGGAGGAGGAGGAGGAGGAGGAGGAGGAGGAGAAAAGACAAGTGGGACTACGTCAAACTAAAAAGCTGCTGCTCTGCAAAGAAAACAATCAATAGAGTCAAAAGAGTGTCTACTGAATGGAAGAAAGTATTTTTAAACCATATATCTGATAAGGATTAAATCTAAAATATATAAAATAATTTACAGAACTTAGCCAAAAAACAAATAATGAGCAAAGTACATGAATGGACATTTATCCAAAGGAGACATACGATTGGCCAACATTTGTATAAAAAGATGTTCAACTTCATTGAGATAGTTTGGATATTTGCCTCCTCTAAATGCCTTGTTGAAATTCGATCTCCAATATTGAAGGTGCAGCCTAGTGGGAGGTGGGGACATACCCCTCATAGATGGCTTAGTGTCCTCTCAGCAGTAAATAGTTGTCACTCTAGTAGTTCACATGAGATCTGATTGTTAACAAGAGTTTAGGACGTCCCTCCTTACTCTATTTCTGGGTTTCCTCTCTTGCCATGTGATACATTGGCCCTCTTTTCTTTCCATCATGAGTTAAAGCTTCCTGAGGTCCTAATCAGGAGCAAATGTTGGTGCCATAATTTGTGTACAGCCTACAGGACTCTGAACCAAGTAAGCCTTTTCTCTTTATAAATTATCCAGTCTCCGGTATTCCTTTACAGCAATGTAAAAGGGAATAATCCAGTCACTAATCAAAAGAAAAATGCAAATCAAAACTATAATAAGACATTATCTCATGCTTGTTACAATGATAATTATTTAAGAAAATGACAGCATGATAATATCCATATGTGTATGTGAAGAAGTTGGAACCATTGTACCCTGTCAGTGAGAATGTAAAATGGTGCAGCCACTATGAAAAACAATATAGAGATTTCTCAAAGCAATTAACATCAGACTTAACTTATAATCCATCAATCTCGATTATTTATAATTTTCCAAAAGGTTTAAAATTACAATTTTGAAGAGATATCTGCATTCCCATATTCATTGTAGCATTTTTTATAATAGCCAAGACATAGAAACAATCTAAATGTCCACAGGCAGGTGAGTGGATAATGAATATGTTACATATTTATAAAGAAATATTATGCAACTATGAAAAGAAGTAAATCCTCCTGTATTAGTCATGGTTTTCTAGAGGGGCAGAACTAACAGAATGTGTGTGTGTGTGTGTGTGTGTATGTGAGTTTATATATATAATATATTATCCTATATTTATTTTATTTATATAAATATTTATATAATATGTATTTATTATATTTTATATATCTATTTATATTTTATTATATATATTTATGTTTATATATAGGAGAGTTTATACACACACACACACACACACATATATATGTATATAGGAATTTATTAAGTATTAACTCACATAATCACAAGGTCCCACAATAGGCCATATGCAGACTGAGGAGCAAGCAGGGCCAGTCCAAGTTCCAAATCTGAAGAGCTTGGAGTTTGATATCCTAGGGCAGGAAGCATTCAGCACAGGAGAAAAATGTAGGCCCTAAGACTAGGCCAGTCTCTCTTTTCACATTTTTCTGCCTGCTTATATTCTAGCTGTGCTGGCAGCTGAATAGATTGTGCCCATCCAGATTAAGGGTGGGTCTGCCTTTCCCAGCCTACTGACGCAAATGTTAATCTCCTTTGGCATTCCCCTCACAGACACACACATTATCAATACTTTGTATCCTTCAATCCAATCAAGTTGACAATATTAAGCATCACACCTCCCATATGCACCAACATGGTTGAAACTGGAGAAAATTTTTGCTGAATAAAATGAGCTAGTCACAGAAGGACAAATATTGCATTATTCAACTTATAGGAGGTAACAAGAATGGTCAAACACAAAGACACAGAAAGCAGAGTGGTGATTGTTAGGAGATAGGGAGGAAGGGAAATTGAATGTTGCTATTAAATAGACATAAAATTTCAGCTATGTAAGCTGAATAATTTCTAGATAGCTCCTGTACAACATTGTGCTTATTTATAGTTATCATACTGGATAATACATTTAAATTTTTGGTAAGAACATAGATCTCATGTTGTTTGTTCTTACCATAATTTAAAAAATAGTTATAGAAGTCCCAAGTATATTTTGACTTCTGGCTTCCAGGAAAGCTGTAATTGAATTATTAATTCTATAGTGAAGGAAAACAAGAAGGGAAGAAATAAGGTCTTATTGAAAATTTGGGTTAACAAGAACACAAGCATCTGCTATGAGCAGAATTATTAACTCTCTCTCTCTCTCTCTCTCTCTCTCTCTCTCTCTCTCTCTCTTTCTTTCTCTCTTTCTCTTTTAGCAGTGTTGTCACTCTGTTGCCCAGGCTGAAGTACAGTGGTACCATCACATCTCACTTAGACTCAACCTTCTGGGCTCAAGTGATCTTCCCGCATCAGTCTCCTGAGTAGTTGGGCTAACATGCCTGGTTAATTTTCATATATTTTTTTTAGAAACAGGTGTATTCTTCTATCAGGGTTTACTACTAACTATTTCCCACACTTCATATAACACCTGTAAGCAGAATTAATTGATAATTAAACTTGTAGAGTAAAAGATAAAGGTATCAAATTATTCTTATTAATACCAACTAAAACTGATTAGAAATTGTGGATTAGATACAGGTCACAGTTAAATATTTTTGTAATATTCACTAATAATTAAAGGACTGAACCTAGGAAATCCAAGCAAAAGAGATTTTGCATCTACAGAGAAGATATACTCAACCTAGAATTATTTTTGCCCTTTTTTTATTCCTATTACCAGGGACAGGGAGAAAAAAAAAAAATGAGCTTCTTGACTCACCCCCAGAAAGATTTAGAATTTGAACCACCAATCTTATGAAAGCAGTAAGATAATATAAATGATCATGGAGTGTAAAGTTACCAGTACAAATGTTGGGCCAGATGAGACCAACTTTACAAGAAAAGAAAAAAAGAAAAGTTGTTTCCTCTACACCAGAGAAGACAGAATCAGCTAAGGCCAAGTTTATCCTGGCCAAGGGCAGTGAACCTAACAGTCAAAGGTCTGTGTGAGTCATAAGATGAGAAGTTATACAAAAAATAATAAGTCAGCTTTAATAATGTTAGTGGAGGAAAATCTGCTTTCTTTACAAACTCATAGTGACTAGTATCCCAGTAAAGGTGTTCAACACATTTTTTTACTCTTAGTGGCAAGGTCAGAAATCATTCTCCTGTTGACAGAAAAGCTTCATACCACTATGGAAACAAGAACATTCTTGGAAGATGTTTAAAATGATACATGTCAGAAGTTAGGACGCCATTGACAAGAATGTTAACAGTAAATCCAGAAACATGAATGTAGCTTTAAGAGAGTTTAAAAAATAAATAAATAAATAAATAAACCAAACACAAACCATATTAATCTTTCAAATTTTAAAAACATTTTCATATCCACCGAGAACATTCTTCAGACAGTATCTTCAAAATGGCATTCCCTACAATTAATCACTTTTAATTGCTTATTTCCTAAGAAGGTTTTCCAGATAATTAAGTTGCCAAATTTCTCAAGATTTTTAGGTTTCTAGAAATTGTACTTAGTATAATAAAAAAGGAAATTTCAGGAAATTGAACTTTAGGACAGTGGAGATAATTTAAAAATCGAAGGAAGGGGAGAATGAGTGTTTTTCAGAAAATTGTTTGGACATAAATGAATAATTATTAGACCAAGAAAAAGGATCAATTATGTCACATTCATCTAGTGACTGTCAATCTGCATTAAGAAGTTCTCCAGTATAATTTGTTGTCTTGAATGTTGATTCAGCATTTATATGTAATCCTGATCCCGAATCAATTCTGTTAAAGCAGAATTGATTTTGGATTTGCCCTTATATAAAAGAAACATGAGATTAGTTTCAGTGAAAAATCCTGCTTTTCTGCATGTCATCCTGAGCTTGAAGCAGGTCTCTTTTCAAAACTATGCCAAATCTTAGCACAGTGGATTTTTAACTTTCAAGGTCTTATTTTAATTAAAGTTTAAAAAGAGCTTTCTTTTTTTAGATTTTCTTGTCTGATTGATTCTTCATTGTCTAGCTACCACATAGAATTATTTATGAAAATTTTCAGGCAATGATTGGATTCACTTCACCCTTTCTTACCTTCTAACTCTAATGTATACATTCTTTATTGAAGATTAAGGCTGTGGAAATGGGCCGGGCGCGGTGGCTCAAGCCTGTAATCCCAGCACTTTGGGAGGCCGAGACGGGCGGATCACGAGGTCAGGAGATCGAGACCATCCTGGCTAACACGTTGAAACCCCGTCTCTACTAAAAAAAAATACAAAAAACTAGCCGGGCGTGGTGGCGGGCGCCTGTAGTCCCAGCTACTCGGGAGGCTGAGGCAGGAGAATGGCGTAAACCCGGGAGGCGGAGCTTGCAGTGAGCTGAGATCTGGCCACTGCACTCCAGCCAGGGCGACAGAGCGAGACTCGGTCTCAAAAAAAAAAAAAAAAAAAAAAAAGAAAAGACTGTGGAAATGCACATTTATCTAGTAGCTAAATAAAGTGTGCATTCAGTTCTACCACCTCCTAAGTACTCATCACCTTGGTGAACTCAACTTATCTCATGTTATCACCCATCTGTTTACCCTCATCACTAAAAGAAACCTCAAAATATTTCGTAATCACATCTTTGGAAATAGCTTGAATATATATCCTTTTAAAACTCCTGTTATTATTTCAGACTTACCACAATCAAGTTTAAGAATGCAAAATCATGAAAACTATATGCTCCTATTGGAGTCATATGTTAACAAACCAAGAGAATAAATATAACAAAAATAAAGATTTATGTTTATAAAATTAATACATAATAATATATCTAAAAGTGTGTGCTAAAGATGAACATTTATCTATGGTAAAACATTTAATGGATACTTGTTAAAAAAAGTAAAATTCATGCCTCATACACTATACCAAAATTCTGGATAAACTACTTCTTACCTTAGAAAAGAAGGATAAGTAAGCTATTATACATAAAAATATCAGCAAAGTATTTTGTTATTTAGGAGGAATAACAATTCCTTCATTTTGAAAATATAAGTTGAAAACAAAAAATTGTATAATGTGAATGTACACCAAACAAATTTAAAACTTAAAAATAAATCTATAAATTCTATTTAAAAATTAAAAATCAATGCCTGGTAACAAATAAAATTTATAAAGTTAAAAGGAAATGCTAAATTTTTAAAAATGACATTTATTGACAATGGTGAATGACCTCAGTGTAAATGCCGAATTCAAAAGCTTATAAAAAAGAATAAATTCACTAATTATACATTGGATAAAGAACCTAAACAGAAGATTCATTTGAGAAATAACAGCTGCAGGAAAATGTGTTGAGCTTTAATTATAGGACAAAGACTATGCTAATAGCTTAACCTGAATTGTTTTATACTGTCCTCACAAAAAGTCTATCATTGCTACTAACGTATCACTATTAGCATTAATGCCATCACTAATTCTCATAATTATATAGTTCATAAAAATTCAAGTAGGCAATATATTTTGTTCCCAACAAAGTAATTACAAAGTTACAAATATTTTAAAATAAGTTTTTTTTTTTCACGTATCTGATTGACAAAACACAAAAATTATCCAAAGTTCATTCTGAGGTAAATTTACACATGAGGAAAGCATTCCTTCATATTCATTGTTTCTGATTGTACACAAACTTTCTAGAGTCTCATTTGAGTGAGTAGAAAAAGATGGGCTGGGAATTTGCATATTACAACTATAAAATACTTATCAAAAGAAGAGAATCTTTGCAGACAAAGAGTACTCATTTAAAAAAGAGTTGAAATATTTACATATTATAACATGAAAAATTTGAGACTTGAGATAACCTCCTCTTAGTAGCATTTTCTCTGAGCTTACCAACCATATCAGTGTCTATACAGAGAATATTTATCGATTAAAAGATTATCATCTACAAAAAGACAATTAGTCTAAAATAAAAGCTTAAATAATATTGTCACAAATTTTATTTTTTTAAAAAGAGACCATATAATAGACTAATTACATATATATATATATAAAACAATAATAATTAGAACCTTTTTAAAATTATTTTCAGGAAAAGACTCAAGATATAGTATTAGAGACATTTAAGTGTAAGAAAATGATTAAAATATATAACTATGTGCTAATAATAGTCAAAGCGCTTTTATTTTTTGATGATCATAAACATGAAGATTATAAATTTTGCTTTCATGTGAATTTATAATTTTTTAAAAAATATTTTTTGAAAATTATTTTTGAATAAAATATTTTATGAGTACGTCAAAATAATAAAATAATCATTGATAATTATAATATATATATTTTAAATAAAAGGTTATTTTTAATTTTTCTTTTTACTATCAAACCTATTCTGTTTAGGGTGATTAACTATGCGGTATATCATTTCACCCACTAAAAGTGATATGCTTCAGTCCATCTGGGATGAAGTTCAAGGTTGATGTATGTAACATGACATAAAAGGTACACAATCAATGTTTATAAAATTATATAAATAACTGTGATAGTTCTTTTACCATTGTGTTTAACAACATGTTTGTATGTATACTAATTTTTGGATTGTTTTATTCTTCTTGAGTCACCCTGTTCTAAGAAAGCAGCAAAAGTCAGTTGGCCAAAATAAAACATTTATTATACACACATAGATAATTACAATATATCATCCCATAATTATATTTATGTCAGCTATGTTATATAACAACAGTAATTTGCATCTGTAGGACATTTAAGTGGTTTAAACATTTTATCTACACACTCCTTGATTTGGCCTTCCAACTCTGCAGAAGAGAGAGCACATTTGACTCATCTTTAGAGAAAAGTAAATTGAGATGGAGGTTAAACTAATTGCTCAATGTCAGCCTTGAGCTGAATGTAGCTTAGGTCTTCTTTTTCCAACCTAAGAAAAAGGTTGGCTCTATCTTTACAACACATACTTTCTCACTGTTTCCATACAGTTAAATAGAGGAAGTTTTCAAAATTTCTAATACCAAAGTTACAGTTTTTGTACTTGTGATTGAAGGTTTTATCATGCAGGCCATAATTCTTCATTAAAACATGGATGAGTAAAAACTACAATTAATATGTATTTTTCTGATCTCCTGAGATTCTCTAGGTATTTTCTTTTATTGGTATATGTACAGCTACTTAAGACACTCACAACAATGCAGTCTTTTGAGAATTCTATGCCATCGAGATTGACATAAGAAAAAATGTTTTCAAGTTTGACATTTATAACTTATTTGATGATATTGCCATTCTACGTGAAAATAAATTAATTAATGACACAACTATTCTTACTGAGACTAGCTGTTATTTCCTTCATTCATCCTCTGTCCACCTTTGGAGTACTTTGACTTCTGCCTACAGGATCAGCCCAGTCATGGTCTATGTGACCAAAGTGATCACAGGCAGAAGGGATTTAGCAACGCCCAACATTCAGGAACTCGAATTTAAAATTTTTTGAACATAATATATCCCTGCTTATACTTTGTCTTGAACTTTGTGACTTAGGACTCGTTATTTGGTTTTTACTTCACTTGTCTGTTTTGAAGCTAGCCGTTTTAGTATTTGATACTTTTTCCATTTGTAACTTGTCCAATTTTTCAAGATTCCTTGATTTTTAAATTTAGCTGGGGCGTTTCATTTTAGTCCTGATATTAATATCTTCTGATTAAGAAAAAAGTAATTATGTTCTGGTGTGAAGTATGTATAATATAAAACATTCGAATAATAAGTATAGTGGCATAAGTTTCCATTTCAATGATGACAGAAGCAGAAATTGTTCATTATTTAACTTGTTCTCTTTCTTTAATTTTAATAGTAACATTCCAGGTACTGTTCTATGTGCCTCATACAAAATAGATATTTTAGTATTTGTAATAACCCTACAAGGTAAGTGCTAATATTCTGAATTTACAGAAAAGGGTGGCATAAAAGGCTAAGTAAATCAACAATGTTACATTTCTAATAAATTGCAGAGCTGGGATTCAGAGCCAAGCAGTCTGACTCTGGAATCAATGAATCTCTTAATTCCTATTCTATATATGTGCTACCTGACAGCAACTACTTCTCTTCTCTGTGAAGTGTTTCATATCAATAAGGATCAAAATCAGTACTCATTACCATGGAATCAAGTTGTGCCTGCAAATTTTCTATTGGTCACCCTACTTCTCAATCAGAAGATTGTTAAATAAATTATTAATATATTGACTTGTATCTTTCTCAAACTGGAGCCCATGATTGATCAGATCTATCTTCTTTTTTGACACTGCTGAATTTGTATTTATCATATAATTTTTCTTTGTAAAGTGTCACACTGCTTTCAATGGGACCTAAATTAGATATAGCAAACCATTTGACAAATAAATTAAAACTAATCTATACATGTATTCTTATTCAGGCTTAAGTATAAAATATGACGGTCTCTTTTATTGCTGTGTCTTGATAACTCTGTTTTATACATGTATGGGTGCATTCTGTCCTACTTTATATTGAGTAAGTCTTGTAACTTTGTAAATTAAGACTACCTTGAATGATGAGTTATAAACACTGGTGAAATCTATACCATGCACACAGAAGCAAGCAACAGTCTTTCTATAGCATATGTATAATTTCTATAGCATATATAATATCTCTATAGTGATCTATAATTACTCATTATGACCTCTTCATTAACCCACAAGATTTCAGTGGAGAGTATTATGTTATTTGACATTCCCAGTCAATTTGAAGA
This sequence comes from Rhinopithecus roxellana, assembly GCF_007565055.1. Classification (NCBI taxonomy): domain Eukaryota; kingdom Metazoa; phylum Chordata; class Mammalia; order Primates; family Cercopithecidae; genus Rhinopithecus; species Rhinopithecus roxellana. The sequence continues at coordinate 43,258,585 of NC_044550.1, read as the reverse complement.
GTCAATCTCCTTTTTTCCCTTTGATAGAACACTCTATAAAATGTATTAGAAAGTTAATTGAACATAATTTTATCTTTCTTTGAATAACTAAGAGTCAACAATAGTAATTTCTAGCATTATCCCTTGATGCTATGCTGCAATGTCTTTAGAAGATATTAAGTGATTCTGGGCTTAGATTTTCATTTCATTCAAAATTTTAGGGCATCTGAGGCTCTGTAACACAGGCTTCTTTTCTGGATTCATTTAGATCTCTTGTCTTCACTGATGTCTCTCCTCATTGCAGCTTACCTTAGTCTGTTGATCAAGAACCTCTACTGTTGTAATCTGTAATTACCTCTACTTTTTATTTTTTCTTGTCTTACTTTTCACTCGATTTTCTATTCCTTTCATTACCAACTTTGAATTTTATGGAAGAAAATGAGTTTGTACTTCTAACTTGGCAATGAATGAAGTAGAAAGGATGAGTAGATTGTGAAGTCTTAGTTTCGTATGCTCTATAAAATCACAAAGTCCATGATTTTATAACTCCTTGCCACTTATAACTTCTCATCTCTCTTGCTTTTCTCACCTTACTAGAGACAACATTTAACCCATGTGACTACTGCCTTAATTTGGAAACTTTATTGTTCATGCATCCATGACTACAAACCCTTAGTTTTGCCAAGTATTGAGAGAGCATAGTGTAATGGCTTGATCCATAAGTTCTGAAGCAATGCTCCTAGCATTTGAAACTAAAGTTTTCCATTCATTGTGTGATTTCAGACAATTTTTTTCCCTCTCTGTTTCCAAATCTGTAAACTGAAAATAATGATGAGGATGATATTAGCTAACTTACATTGTTGCTTGATTAAATAAGTTAAACATGATAATGACTTAGAACAATGACTAGCACAGTAAGGACTATGTAAACACTATTATTGACAGTTTCATACTCATTCCTCATCTTGTCTGTTTGCTATTTAAATTTTTATAGTGTTAGAGAGCTATGTTGAATGACACTTTTCTGTAATTGTACACTTTCCCTAGGGGACATCATTAATCCATGATTTTAAATACCATTTATGTGCTTGCAGCTCGCAATTTTTTTTTTTTTTTTTTAGGATTTTATGCCACAGTTCATGGGAGATTATCATCTTTGGTCTGTTCAAGGATTCTACTCTTTGTTCACCTCATTCTCATTCCCAAAAATAGGCAGTAATTCAATTATATTTAATGTGCAATTTGTGTATTTTACAAAATGCTTTAAGTACATGTACCTCTAACTACATTTTATTGTGATATACATTTCATATCTCATTGTTTCTTACTTATTTTCTTTTTTTCCATGCTAAATAGTACTTTTAAGACCTATACTTATTTCTATGAATACATCTAGCTTGTGGCTTCTAATGGCTTCAATGTATCTATCTACCACTTGCATCCACCACATGACTTATTTTCTCTTTCAGTGATGAACAACAATGTCATCTACAACTCGTGAACCGCCTGGATAAAGCTGCAATGAATATATGTATATATGTCTGTTTGTGGATGACTGAAGTAATTTATTTGGGATGTTTAAGAAAGGAATTGCTAAGACTTGCTCCCAAATATGACTCTACCATTTGCATTCTCAACAGCAAAACACAATATAGATAGCATCTGGCAATCTCCAACTTTTCAGGTTTTGCCAGTCTAATAGATATAAAGTTTACTCTTAATTCACATCTTCTGGTTGCTAAAGATCTTGAGAATATCTACGTGTGCTTCTGTCTTCGTTTAAGATGTAATAAATGTGTCAAAAATATAGAACCGTTCCAGAAAAGGAACGCTCTTCAACATAATGAGTGATTTGAAATTCAGCACAAAGCATTTAATGTACTTTAGATATATCAATGGAATATTATTTATAAACAATCATGAAAGTCGCTAGAATTACTCACACCAATACCCCATAGACATAAGTCCCAGTTGTGAGAAAACATGACTAATTTCAAAGAAGATGGATACATGTGTACATACCATCTGCAACTTAATTTTTATTATTCTTCCTTCTGTATAGTTTAATAGTCCAGGTCTAGAAGCATATATTCTTTATAACGCAACAGTTAGACATTTCTAACTTCTACTATAAAACACCATTCATTTCCCAGTAACTTTTTATACTCCTCTCAGCAGTAAAAATAGAGAACATCCTAAACACTATTCATCTTCACACAGAAACATTTCATGAAATATTGGGAAAAGAAAAATAATTTTAAAACTGTGAAACAAAAGAAACTACATATTTAAAGAAGTCATGTAAATGCAAATGAACAGAAAAATAAAATATAATGCTAGTTTCATAAATTCATTTTTCTTCCCTTACCACCCACTCTGCACTAATTTTTATTTTCTCCCGAATTTTAGCTTTCAGATCTTTAAAATAGCTCCCATGCTGGGCCATGAAGCTTAGCAATAAAAGAGAAACATGAAATAAAAATTGTCTTAGCTTTCAATTCAGACTCAAGTGTAAAAATAAATCAATTTTTTCCTAAAATGTATTAGAATTATAAATTTATAACACATTCAGTGCTATCTCAATTCCAAGAATAACCAAAAATTATTCTTCTTACTGTCAATTTTAACTCCCCAGGTAATTTTATTAAAGTCTCATAACTTTATATATTATCTATATGCGGAATAATCTCAAATGTATTTCTCTAGTCCCAGCCGGTTTCTAGGTCTTCAGACTCATATATCCAACTGCTAATTCCACATATTCACGCTCATCCATAACTTGCTTCCAAACTGCAAGATGTGAAACAGAAATCTTGGTTTTCCTGCCTGAAACTCTGAACATCCTTTCTCTTTACACTTCAAGAATCAGCACTACCATCACTAATTTACTTGGGAAAAAATCCTGGGAGTCATCTTTGGCTTTTTCCTTTTCCTCACTCATTTCATTTTGTTCTTAAGGGAGCTTACCTTCCAATGATGAATGAAGTGAGGGAGTGAGTCACACAAAGATTTGGGAAAGACATTCCAGGGAAAGACAACAGAAAATGCACAGGCAAAGATATTTTTAAAATATTTTGCTTACCAACATTTAGTTCAGTGTCTGTCACATAGTATGCAAACAATTGTTGAATGAAGGGCTAATAAATTCTTTTAGACAAAATGATAAAATGTAGTTTTCTTAGCTTACTTAAATGAATTTGGTGACTAATTTAGTTCTGGTTTAGTACCAAGCCAGGGTTCTTTAGTTGTATATATTACATAAATATATACAAACTTCCTCATGATAAGACCTATTTATCACTCATTTTACTCTACTCAGGAGAGACTATCTGCCTTTAACGTACTGAGTGCTCAATAGATTCTTACTGAATAAATTAATTGGTCAATGAATTACACTTATGTTTACTTAACCCTTTTGTATACAATCATACTTTTGTTTTAAACAGAGAAATAATTATAATCAATACAAAGAATCCTGAAATTGCAGAACCAAAAATAATTTTATGATTGTATAATTCAACATCTTCACTTTAGAGACGAGAAAACAGTTTCACAGATCTTCTTTTTTTCTCAAGATTTCATAGCTATTGTCAGACTAAGAAGAAAATTCAGTCTGCCTAATTTCTAGACAAAAGTTCACGTCAATATTTTGCCAAATATTAATTTTTTTGCCACAGTTCAAACGAAGATGTATGAATATTCAGGAATCTTTTCTAAATGTTGGAAAATAAAAATAAGTTGTAAGAGGGAAGCTTCAGTGAGGGTGATTTGTTTGAAGCTGCTATGAGATGCTAATTGTCTGAAATTATTATTGCCTGTATTCATTACATTGAAAATGAATACAGGAGATAAAAATAAATAAAATTGAGCATCTGGGAGCATAATAATGAATGTTAGGCAGTTGAAAATAAGTGAGTGCTTCATTGACCAAACGGATTCATTTTGATAGTGTGTACTAAAAAATATGACAGTAACAATTAAAGAGTATGGTGTAACCTATATATAATAAAAGAATTAAATATGGGCAAGCAGTTAGATAGTAGTATGTAGCTATAGGAATTAATTATTGTATTTCACATTCATACTTCTAACAATGTGAACAGAAAGATGCCCTAGAAGGGAACCATAATAGGGTAATCTTCCTGTCAGCCTTCTACCTTGAAGTCTTTCCTTCTAAAACCGAATCTATTTCTTTGCAAAATAATGTTGTCAACAACACATATAGTATCCCTCCTAGTACTGAGAAAAAACAAGACAATTTTTTGGAATGCAAGAGTTGAAACAGACAGAAACCTATGACTCTCAAAATGGTGAAATTTAGTCAGCATTTAGTGGGATCATTAGCCACGGTGGTTCTGAATTTAAACCTAGAAAAACTAAGATGTAATAAATAATTATTTGCAAGTGGGAGTAGCATTAAAGATACATTGACTTTCTTTTCTATTTGTGATTTTTCTGAAGGTGACATTTTTCCTGGTCAAACCAAAACTTGTGTTTGAGATTGGGATTATGGAGGATTTAGATTATAACCATAAAAGTATAAAATAAAACATTAATAATAGGTATGTTCTAATATTCTGTGCAATATTTTGCTGCACAGTGATATGGTTGAAAGACAAGTTATGTTAAAAACAGTAGAGAGCAAGGGTTTTCTAAGTTCCTTTAAAGAAGAGCCAGGACAGAAAAACTCAAATAAAATATATATAGCATTTATAATAATAAAGATAGATAGGAGACAGAGAGATAATATATGATATGCTTTTGACATATGAAGGTGACCAAAAGTTGAAACATAAAGCCTGACTCTTCTGTCTACAGTGCATTGCCAGGAAAAGTTAGGGATGGAGGCAGAGGGGGATCACTTGATTAGGCTCTGTCTAGTCCATTTAGTGTTGAAATAAAGGAATACCCAAGGCTTGGTTATTTATAAAGAAAAGAGGCTTATTTGGCTTATCATGCTGCAGACTGTACAAGAAACATAGCATTAACAATAGCTTTTGGTGAGGGCTTTGGGCTGCTTCCACTCATGGTAGAAGACAAAAGGGCAGCTGGTGTATATGGAGATCATACAGCCAGAGAGAAGAAAGGAGTGAAACTGGAGAAGCATCAGGCTCTTTTTAGCAACAACTTTCCCAGGAACTAATAGAGTGAGAAATCACTCAACTCCCTCCCCTCAGGGCATTAATCTATTCATGAGGGGTCTGTTCCCATCACTCAAACATCTTCCATTAGGCCTCACCTCCAACACTGAGAATCAAATTTCAAGATAAGATTTGAGGGGACAAATATCCAAAGAATAGCAGGTTCTGATCTTGTGACCATCAACTTTACAAGAGAAAGTTGTGTTAGATAGCTTAAAGGTAACCTGGAAAACAGGAGAGTGCTTGCTTGTATTTGCATGTGGATTTTAGAAGGAAATTAATTACCCCATACAGCCTATTACTACCTTAATCTTGGGCTGTTGCTATGTCAAGGTCAACAAAGAAATACAGCATGATAGGACAGAGAAAGAGCTGGAATTTCACTTTCCTAGGTCCCAGGTTGGGGGTTGTAGAGTACCTGAGTTTAATTTGTAAGCTTGCCATGGGACCCATGCAGTAGGGAATAAGTAAATCTGCAGCAGAGGCTTGGAAAATGAGCTAGACCAGGCACTCAGTATAGAGTATAGCAAAGTCTCAAATGACCTAAAATGCTGTGAACACCTAAGATGAGGGAAACTGACAAGGATACGTACAATACCCAAATATGGGGGGGCAATTCTCCAGGGCATTCCTACATGTCTTGTGAAAACTTTGGGACTTTTTTTTTCAAGAATGTTTGACAGAAAATTGCCTGGGAGGTTAGAGATAGTGTCTCTTTCTGGAACAGAGAGTGGGTTTATTTCCTAACCAGTATCATTAAATATAGAGAATGCCTCCTTTCCACCCTTGATTATATTCCCAGGTTATAAAAATATGTACCTTTGGAGGAGAGGATGAGCATGTTTGATAGAAGACCACTTATTAAATTGGAGAGTTTCTAACCTCAGAGATTGTCAACTATAAAGCAGACCCTCATGTGTATAAATAAAACTAAGATTGCCTCAGTATTGGCCCCATGAGGCCTGGGAGAGGTATGGAACACATGCAGACATAAAGCTTGCACTAACTACTTTGCATTGAGTAACAAACTGTTTAAATCCATTGGAGCTCATTGTTTACCAATTGAAACTATGGGAGTGTGGTGAGTGCCTTAGAGACTACTTGACTGCTTGATGCTAACCAAGTCAAAAGATAAAACCTGAAAATATACAAGTTGCAAAATTTATCTACAAATGCCAGTATGACAAGTAGCAATCATACAGACATGAGATATTATCATGGAGACAAAAATGTCTTCAGATGTTTACAGATTTAAGGACAACTCATTCTGCTACCATGAGCTCTGTTACTGTGAAGTCTTCCTCAAATAATGTTGTTACTGTATAGCTGAGCAAAAAGTTGTTGAATTAATATGAGTTGTTATATCTGAGATCCCTGCATTCAAAGGTAAGTTCTAGACACTTATTAGTTGATTACTCTTAACACGTTGCTTGGAGATTTACTGTTCTTCTCTGTAAGATGGGGTTAAAGAATACATAGCCCATAGAGTCATTGTAAAGGGCAGATTTTTAAAGATAGCTATGGCATCTGTCACCCTAGAGATTTTTAAAACAATAAATTTGAATTAGAACTGAAAAAAAACATTATAAACTCTCAAGGTATAGTTAACTCAGCAACATATACAATGATAATTATGTTCCTATAATAATTAACTGTGAAAAATATTACAGAGTTAGCCTCCAGAAAGTGGATGCAAGCTTCACTATTTGAAGAACACAGGCTATTCTCAGAGACCAGTTGGCTATTGTCTCCTCAGTCCTTAGTGCAGTCCTAGCACACAAGCCAGCCTCAACTGTATAAGGGAAAGTAATTTTGAAAGTAGAAATGGACAGATTAATGGTTAAATGATCAAGTGAAGGTTTTATGATATTTTCTCTTTATTTAAAATAGTATAGCTTGAATACAACTCACTTTAGAGTAGAAAGTTACAAACTTGCAGCATTGTGTACCATCACTCAGCGCTTAAAAACATTTAAATCGTTTAACCATATGGTACTTTTTCTATGAGGTAGTCCTAAAAATTACTTATTCAACAGATATTTAATGCATACATTCTGCATTCTAGGCACTTTAATAGGTATTTACACATGAACAAGATGGGTAAAATATTGAGTCATATGTTTTATGAAAAATTTACTTTTTTACAAAAAAAGTTTTAAAAAGACTGATAAAATGGTTTCCAACAATAAACAGATAAACAGATTATAACATACATCAGTGGGCAAAAGTCCTATAGAAAAAAATAAGTCCAGGAAGGGGTAAAGTGCTACTTTTATTTTATACAACACGATCAAGGGAAGAAAAGATAAAGAGAAAATATTTGATCAGAGACCTGTAAAAAGTATGAGAAAAATAGTGTGGAAACTTGGAGGAAGCATCTTTTAGGCAAAAGAGGCCCTAAGACTGGTGGCCAAATGTTAGGAATGAGGAAAGAGAGTTGTGGGAGGTGATGGTGTTCACATTATGTTGATATTGTAGGACATATAAGGATTTGGATTTTGCTTTGAATGGAGTAGGCTTTAGCAAAAGGATGATATGTACAGACTTACGTTTTGGAAGGATCATTTTAGTTGTCTAGTAGAACTGCCTATAAAGAGTAAGGCTAGCCAAGGTGGGTGGATCACGAGGTCAGGAGTTTGAGAACAGCCTGGACAACATAGTGAAACCCCGTCTGTACTAAAAATACAAAAAAATTAGTTGGGCATGGTGGCGGCCACCTGTAATCCCAGCTCCTTGGGAGGCTGAGGCAGGAGAATTGCTTGAACCTGGGAGGCGAATGTTGCAGTAAGCCGAGATCACACTCCAGCCTGGGCGACAGTGTGAGACTCCATCTCAAAAAAAAAAAAAAAAAAAAGAAAAGAAAAGAAAAAACAAAAGGAGTAGAGTTAGAGTCTGGGAAACCAATCGAAAGGCTGTTAGGCTGTTACAGCAATTTCACTAGGATATTGCAGCAATCCCATTACGGCTTGAATCAAGAAAATACTAGCTTATATGTTGAAGTCAATACAATTAATGGTTGAGTTCCTGTGAGGCATTGTGATTAGAGACAATAATGTAAAGAATTTTCCATAAAGGTGAGAGTAATACATGGAACAATAATTGAGGTTAAGGAAGGTTTTTTTTTTTTTTTTTCTTTCTTAGAACAGGACATATCAGAGACTATTTGTATGCTCTTGGAAAATGATCCAGTAAAAAATTAAAAAATAAAAAAATATGATTCAGGAATATTCAGTGACAATTGATAGTGAAATATCCTTGTTAAAGGAAGATGAAACAGAACCTAGGGCAGAAAGGAAGGATGAACCTCAGATTAAAACAAGGATAGCACATCTATTGTAGTAAGAGTGAAGCTATGGATTCAGAGAATATTAGTTTTCGTATGCCTTTTTGGATACCTTTTTTTCTGAAAGTTTCTATTTTCTGAAAGAAATAGAATCAATATCATTAGCTGAGATTGATGGATGTGATGGTAGAAGTGTGATGAGAGGAAAACTGTGAAATAGTTATGCGGAGAGAAGAAAACCAAACAGCTAGGGAAATGAAGTCACATTGTTAAACAACACTAACATTTCACTAATGATTACTGATTAGGAGTAAACTGAGGTGGCTTGACATAATTATGAGTTTTCTTCCGGCCACATTTACCTTTTAAGTTCAGAAGAAAAGCACGTGGAGAGATGGTTATGACCATCGTCAGAAATTTGCCTCGTAAAGTAAGACAAGAGGAGAGAAATATGGATAAAATTATCTGCAAGGAAGCAATTACATTAACAGGCTATGTATGGAATCTAAGACAGGTAAAAATAAAAGTGACAAGGCGAGGGCATGAGGGACATTAAAATGTTGTTGAATTAAAGTAGGGAAGGTTCCGGTAGAGAGAGAGGAAATTGGAGCCGAGGTTCAAGAAGAAAGGTAAAAAAGTAGCAGAGGTATTTTAAAAATAAAATACTTGAAAATAAGATGACAGAAAGAGTGTAATTATTTCTAATGACAAGGTTATAGTCTATGTAAATCAAAATGATTAATCATTATGACAAGAACAGTATCAGAGAAAGTGAGAGTAAACTGAGTTTTGAAATAGCCAGACAGAGATAGTGCCTTTGGGAGTCCATAGTTGTTGCTATAGGAGCAACAGTGGATAATATCCGATGGCCTGTGCTTCAAGGATGGAATTTTTGTGTGTGAGAGGCAGATAACTCTTCCTTTTAGGGAGAAGCAAGCATGACGCATATTGGAGGCTTTCATGTCATCTCTAAGCCTAGTGATATGAGGACTGTGGGAGAGTAGCCATACTTAAGAGGAGCAAAGAGAAAGTCATGTCTCCAAGAGAGAAGCAAATTTCAGGTAGAACAGGAAGGAGAAGTGCAAGGAAATGTTTGAAAAAGAAGTTGGAGATACAGGAAGTTCTGTTTATGTCAGAACATGGGTTCTATAAAATATCATGGAAGATTTTATGGACTTATTTATGGGTGACAAATAGATGGGGCCAAACAGAGTCAGGTAAAGCAGGGACTCAGTTAGTGAGGGATGACTGAGTAGGTGGTTCAAGTCTCATTGTGAGAAGTGATGCAAAGAAGAATGTAGGGTTTGATAGGATTTGCCCTGAAGGTCTCTGGGGGAAGATTATGCTGTTGAAGGTATGAGTGTGGAGGACAAGAAGCAAGTGGAAAGCTTCTCAACAGCCTGATGTGCTCTGAGGTCTCTTTCTTTACTCCTGTTTAATAGAATTATTTATATTTCTTGTTGGAACAACTGTTGTGTTTTAGGTATTGATTTGTTCTGACAACCTACATAACACCTTGAAGAGAAAAATACAGTCTTTTTTTTTAACATGTCCTCACAGCATTAACTATGCAAAGTGTTCATTACATTATGACTTGCTTGATTCTAGATTATTTTAGTGGCAATGTATTTTCCTTATCTTAGAGTAAAAATAATTTGGACTTATATTTCTATTTTATCAAGCAGGAAATTGTTTAAATATATAAGCTACATATATTGAAAACCAAATCTTCCATGGAATCATTAACAGAAGATCTACATTATTTGAACATACTATGATGGTATAAAAAACAGTTTCCCCAAAGTGAAAAAAATAAGCCTAAGGCATTTTACCTGACACTAATACTAGCATCCTCTTCCAAGAATGACCCAGTTTCTTGATTATAGAGAAAGTAAGTAAAAACACATTCTTTACCCATTTTGGGGACAACCCTCACATTCCAAAGTAAAAGAATTTCAGCCCCTTCATTTATACCTTGTAGCACTGCACATCTTCCACAGCCTTTCCCTGAACAAAGATGAGAAACATACCAAAAGGCCACAATGTAGAAACCTAACTCATGATTGTTTGGAAGATGAAAAGAAGGGTTCATCTTCCAAAAATGGAAAGGTTCAAATGCTGTCCTTAGAAGGACTAGGAAAATGGAGGGGCAATAAGGGAAATGCTCATCTATATATAATTAAAGCAAGAGTGATAGCTATCAATTGATGTTCAGCTCTATTAACATTCATGTCCATAAAGAGTAGAGCAATTTCTCATAACTCAGCAGTGCCCGTAACCCACCTGGCCACAAAGCTTCATTTTTCCTTAATAAGGTTGGAAACATGAGGTACAAAAATAGCAAAGAAGAGCATCCTTCTATATAAATCTAATATTTATATTTTTTATTTGTATTAAATGCAACTGCTTCTTTAATTTGAATATGAACATATGGCAAGAAAACCCAAAGGTAAATAAAATGCAAATCACTACCTACACAACCATTATTTGATTATTGCTCATTTTCTCCGTCTCCTTTAAATTATCAGAATGCTAAACAATGTCTCCAACTGAGACACCAGCTAACAGCCTTCTGGCATCGCTAACCTATCTTCATCATATAGTTCTCTTTGTAATTGATTCTCTGCCCAAATGACCTTATCAATAATGAAGTTACTGATTTGTAGAATATACAAATGTTTGTGTTTCTCATTTTTTCTCCAGAGTAAACACATGCATATCTGTGCATTATTCTAAATCAATTAAACTTTCCACTTGCCTGTAAAAGTAGAAAGGTCAAACGCCTTTAAATAAGGTGTAAAAACAGGTGGTCAATGGTTAAAATTAATTTTCCTAAACAGGGGGATGAGTAACTATAAACAATATAAACAATATCAATAGTGTTGCTCAGGAAATTACAATGACATTTCAATTAATACCTGTCTCTTATAAGTGGGGGTGGGGCTGTGGGAAGGAGACAGCCATAGCATTTTTGTGGAGCTAATACACAGGCATTTGAAAACTATGTAAACAAAACAATCAGAAATGGGAAAAGCCTTTTGTAACATTTATTTCTTTATATATATTATATACTATATATTATATATATGTGTGTGTGTGTATATATTTATATATATATATTAGACAGAGTCTCACCCTGTCGCCCCATCTAGAGCTCAGTGACTCAATCTCAGCTCACTGCAACTTCCGCCTCCCAGATTCAGGCTATTCTCCTGTCTCAGCCTCCCATTGCTGGGATTACAGGCACACACCACCGCATCCAGCTAATTTTTGTATTTTTAGTAGAAATGGTGTTTTACCACGTTGATCAGGTTGGTCTAGAACTACTGACCTCAAGTGATCCACCTGCCTTGGCCTCTCAAAGTGCTGGGATTACAGGTGTGAGCCACCGCCCCTGGCCAACATATATTTCAAATATAGGAAAACCATAGCCACAGTAGGTATTGACCTTGTGAAGATAAATTTCAAGTGGCAATATCTGATATACACAAGTTATGTAAAAAGAAGTCATGTTAAAATTAGATTCTATGAATAGAAAACGGAAAACTTTGATCTAATTGGCAAAATTGGTGATTTGAATTAGTTATGAGTCTTAATCAAAGGAATGCAAAACTGTATTTTTCAAGTGATTAGTAATCTAACCTAATTAATTATTATCTAATAAATGTTTTAATCAGTAGATAGGAAAAGTTCTGATGGGTTGCAATTGCCTTTGTAAATAGGTGATTTTAAAATGTTTGAAACACTTCGACTATTTTTAACCCCAGCCCACTCTTATAATGTTTAAAATACACAATTTGCAGTCAAATCTGTTAGAAGAGATTTTCATTAAAAATATATTCTTAAGATATGCGAATAAGCTAGGCTAGCTTTCCTTGTTTCGTTACTCTCAGGATCCCTATACTGTTGCTAATGTAAAGTAAAGGTGTTCAAAAATATGCCCTTTTACATTCTTTCTCTACTCCCCTCTCTCACATTTTATTTTATTTTTTTGTAGATTGTCTTTCTTTTACCTCTTGTGTTTCTGCACAGTTAAATATTGATTCTGTAGATCCTCCTCAAAGCAGAATTTTGTTGCAGAAGAAAGCCTGTGTAATTGTTGAGAGTTCAGAGGACCTAAACTGCATCCACCATTACTGCAGTTTTCTTGCACTCATGCAATTGTAGCCTGAGGATATTTGCATCTCGTTTTCAAATTTTCCTGAAGCTTTTTTGCCAATTGAAAAATTCTTCATTTTATGAGTTAGTATCTTTGGAAACCTGATTTGTTTTTTGCTTTTTATTTATTATTTTATTTTTAACTTTTATTTTAATTTCATGGATACAAATGCCAGTTTGTTACACAGTTTAATTTGTGTTATGAGGGTTTGCTGTACAGATTCTTTCATCACCCAGGTATGAAGCGTAGTATCCACTAGTTATTTTTCCTGATTATGTCTTTTCTCTCACTCTCTACCCTCCAAAAGGCCCCAGCTATATTGTTTCTCTCTGTGTGTCAATGTGTTCTCATCATTTAGCTCCTATCAATAAGTGAGAACATGCAGCATTTGGTTTTCTGTTTCTATGATAGTGTGCTAAGGATAATGGCCTCCAGCTACATCAGTGTCGCTGCAACAGAAATAATCTCATTCTTTTTGATGGTGGCATAGTATTCCATGTTGTATATGTACCACATTTTCTTTATCCAGTCTATCATTGATGGACATTTAGATTGATTCCCCATCTTTCTATTGTGAATAGTGCTGCAATGAATATATGTGTGCATGTGTCTTCATGATAAAAAGATTTATATTCCTTTGGTATATATGCAGTAATGGGGTTGCTGAGTTGAATGGTATTTCTGTCTTTAGGTCTTTGATTTCCTGATTGTCCAGTTCTCAGTCTCATCAGAGTAACTGGTCTACCCTCTGTTTCCTCTCACACTGTTGAGGATACAACTTTTTTTTTAATGTTAATAAACACACAAGCTCATATTTGGAATCCATGGAGACATAAAATTTAATTTTGCTGTGGGTTCATTTCTTTTCTTCTTACTCTCTGTTTCCCCCCTCCCACCCCCCGGCCCGCCGTTTTGGTTGCTATGTACAGCAGATCCTATTTTTCAAAAATAGTCACAACATCTACCATCCCACATGCACTCCCAGAAAACTTGCCATTTACCAACAAAAGGTGGAGTGTATATGTGTGTATATGCCTGTGTGTAATCAAACATGTTTCACTTGGTAAAATAATAATATTGAACCAATAATACATATTATATATAACTATATATTGATTATATATTATAGATAAGTATGGTGTTTCCATCAACAGATGCTTTTTTCTTCTTCTAAAAATTGTATGTGTAAGTGTATGTGTGTATTATGTACATGTGTAGTCAAACATATTTCACTTGGCAAAATAATAATGTTGAATCAATATTAAGTGTGTTCTACTAAAACACTTAATACTGTTCCTGCATTTGTAGTGCCAAGTCACTACAGATTCAAAAGTCCTGCATCGTGGCAACAACTGAGAAATATATATATAGATATCGATATAGATATACACACACACATATTATAGCATTACATATGACATATATAATGCAAATATATATATAACATATATAATGGCAAATATATATATATTTTTTCAAAATATATATATTCAAAATAATATATATATATGTTATTTTGAGCCAGTAAGTTTTTGGGAAGTTTATTTCACAGAATTAAATAACTGAAATACTTTTTGTTGTTTTAGGTGATGAATTTGGGGAAATTAAAAATTACTTCAGTAACCTCAGAAGTACTTAATGTTACCATAGTCCAATTTGTAGATATTATTTAATGGTTAGCACTTTTGTATTTCATTTAACTTTCATGCTATTTGGCTCATAATCTAATGCTAGAAAGGCTATTAGATATGGTTATAAAATTACTGAATAATTTAGTACTTTAAACAGAAGCACAGAATACAAAATATCAAATATGCAGGTAACTATTTTAAACATAAAAAATAGACACAGTAATATAAGTTATAGAATTATGTAATAGTGACATTTTCTTGGAGACGCATAGATATATTGCTAATACATATCTAATTTTTTTACATTTAACTTTTAAAGTTAGATCCAAGTGATTTAGAAATTCAGATTTGTAATATGGTATAAATTGTTATTAAATTGATTTCTTTGCAAGATTCCACTACAAATTGCACCAGCTCAGTCTGAGAATATTGAAAGAATAAAATAATTTTATATCTATATATTCATTTTGACAATAATATAACTAAAATGTATATATTTAACTATTATAACCAAAAAAGAAAAAAATTCTGTAAAATGCATGGTTTAAGAGTTTTATGTTTTAGATCTAATAAAAGTGTCATGTGGAAAATATGTGAGGAAAATATAAGCATTAAAAATAAAAAAGTTAAATCCTAGATCTGGCTAATAAATCCTTCAGGAAAAAGACTGACAGTGTTGCTTATAAAGCCATCATTTGGTCTTAACTGTGGGTAAACCAATGAAAGTGAATTTAAAGACTTTTATCTGCATATTGCTTGTTTTATATACATATATACATATAACTATATACACATATGTATTATATAGCACATATCTATATATATGATACTAGGTAATAGTATTTTTACTACTTGGTATTAGGAGGAGAAGTTTTAAATATTGTTTTTAGGTCCATGTGAACCTTACATATATTAGAAGAAATAAAAACCCAAGTTTGAACTTGTTGTGGTTTATGTTACAGCAACATTCAAAAAAGTGCTTTTCAAATGTCTAACACCAGAAATCAAAATCCATTGAAAAGCTTGAGTTGAAATTTTAAATACATTTTAACCTTTGCCATTTCTGTTAGCCACAGATCCCTAGAGAACAGAGGCTGATTCAAAGGCTTACATGTGGATGCTTCCTTACAGTGCAATGCCAATAAAGCAGAAAGAAGGTAAAAAGGATGCAGACAGAGAATGAGGGGAAAAAATCAAAGGCAGTACTTTAATGAACTCATCAAAGATTCTTGTGAAATGTGATTGTTTGTTCCATCTCTGTCTTCCGAGAAACCATAGGCCATAGGATTTATTGCTGGAGGAAGGGAGAAGAAATGATCAATTCGCTGCCTTTCACCCTCTGCTCTTACTGCTCAAAGTCCCCACTATGGGACACAGTTGCCAATACTCTGGGTTATGTTTTTATGATAATATATAAACATAGTTGACAATCTCTCCTTTTTCCTTTGGTGCCATGATGCAAGACTTTTTAATGTGTAGTGACTTGGCACTATAAACGCAGGAATAGTATTAACCGTTTTAGGAGAACACACTTATTATTGATTCAACATTATTATTTTACCAAGTGAAACATGTTTGATTACACATGTACATATACACATACACACACACACACACACACACACACACTTTTTCAAAAGAAGAAGTAAGCATCTGTTGATGAAAACGCAATATTTATATATTTTCTTCATTTAAAGGAGTATATTTCAAATCTAAATATTTTTAACTTTCTCATAGTTCTTACTTTCTTTATCCTCCAAAAAGTTCATCATGAATAATATGTTTCAAGAAATCCCCCTTCGGTTACAAAAGAATTCATGGTCAAAAGATAAAATTTAGAATTATGAGATTCCGTGGCCACTCCAAGTTAAAAGTTTTGGAATGGGACAGCTATTAAACTTTGCCTCCTAGTAATTTCAAGCTTCTTTTTATTAAAAATAACAGGCAGGCATATTAACACTTCATGATTAGTAAAATGGATTTTCAAAGTGCTACTTGCAGGTGTCGTGTTATTATTCAATTGATAATGCATGCATTTCTCTATAAATATCAAGATACTTTAAAAGTACAAATAGATTTATGCCCTTTGACTCTAAAATATTAGACAAAAAATTAATCCAAAAAGAAAAATTATAGATAATTGTAATTTGAAATTTAAATCTTGTGGTTTTCAAAAGACAATGTTAAAGAAATGAAAATCAATTCGAACACTGGAAAAAATATTTACCAAATAGGCATTTGATAAATATTGTATGTAAAAATAAATAAAGATTTCTTATAATTATATAAGATGACAAGTGTATTAGTTCATTCTCACACTGCTATATAGAAATACCCGAGACTGGGTCATTTATGAAGAAAAGAGGTTTAATTGACTCACAGTTTTACACGGCTGGGGAGGACTCAGGAAACTTACAACCATGGAGAAAGGAAGCAGGCACATTTAACAGGGCGGCAGGGAAGAGAGAGTGCATGAGTGCAAGAGAGAGCAGGAAAAACTGACTTAAACCACCCGATCTTAAGAGAACTAACTCACTCTCACAAGAACAGCATGGGAGAAACTGCCCCCATGATCCAAGCACCTCCCACCAGTTCTCTCCCTCAACACCTAGTGATTATAATTCAAGATGAGATTTGGGTGGAGGCAAATCATTCTTCCCCGGTCCCTCCCAAAGCTCATACCCTCACATTTCAAAATTAATCATCCCTTCTCAACAGTCCCCCAAAGGCTTAACTCATTCCAGCATTAACCCAAAAGTCCAAGTCCAAAGTCTCATCTGAGATAAGGCAATTTCTTTCTACCTAGGAGCCTGTAACATCAAAAGCAAGTTAGTTACTTCCAAGATACAATGGGGTTACAGGCATTGGGTAAATACACACATTCCAAATGGGAGAAATTGACCAAAACAAAGGAACTATAGGCCCCCATGCAATTCCAAAATCCAGTGGGCCCATTATTAAACCTTTAAGCTCCAGCATAAAATCCCTTGAATTTATGTCTCACATCTAAGACATGCTTATGCAAAGGGTGGGTTTCCACAGCCTTGGGCAACTTTGCCTCTGTGGCTTTGTAGGGTAGAGGGTACAGTTCCCCAACCCCCCATCTGCTTTCATGGCTAATGTGGAGTGTCTGCAGCTTTTCTGGGTGCATGGTTCAAGCTGTTAGTGGATCTACAATTCTGGGGTCTGGAGGATGGTGGCCCTCTTTTCACAGCTCCACTAGGCAGTGTCCCAGTGGGGGAATCTGTGCTGTGTCTCCAACCCCATACTTCCCCTTTGCACAGCCCTGGCAGAGGTTCTCCATGAGGGCTCCTGCCCTGCTGCACATCTCTGCCTGGACATCCAGGTGTTTCCATATATCCTCTGAAGTCTACGCAGAGGTTTCCAAACCTTAATTCTTGTCTTCTATGCATTTACAGAACCACACCATGTGGAGGCTGCCAAGGGTGGGGGCTTACACCCTCTGAAGCAATGGTGTGAGCTGTACCTTGGCTTCTTGTAGCCATGACTATAGTTGCTGGGACGTAGAGTACCAAGTCCTGAGGCTGCACATAGTAGGGCTCACTAAATCATTATTCCCTTCCAGACCTGTAGGCCTGTGATGGCTCACTACATCATTATTCCCTCCCAGACCTGTAGGTCTGTGACGGGAAGGGCTACCACAAAGGTCTCTGACATGCCCTGGAGACATATTTCACATTGTCTTGGCAATTTACATTTTGCTCCTCATTACTTATGCAAATTTCTGCAGCTGGCTTGAATTTCTCTCCAGAAAATGGATTTTTCTTTTCCATCACATCATCAGGTTGTAAATTTTCCATTCTTTTATGCTCCGCTTCTCTTTTAAACATAGGTTCAAATTTCATATCATCTCTCTAAAGTTCATAGTTACACAGATCTCTAGGGCTGGGGCAAAATGGTGCCAGCCTCTTTGCTAAAGCATAGCAAGAGTGACCTTTGCTCCAATTCTCAACAAGGTCCTCATCTTCATCTGAGACCACCTCAGCCTGGAGTTCATTGTTTATATTACTATCCATATCATATTTTGTTCAAAACTATTCAACATATCTCTAGGAAGTTCCAAACTTCCACACATCTTATCTTCTTCTGCTCTCTCCAAACTGTTCCAACATCTGCCTGTTGCCCAGTTCCAAAATTGCTTCCAATTTTTTGTGTATCTTTATAGTAGTATCCCACTCCTGGTACCAATTTCCTGTATTAGTTCATTCTCACACAGCTATACAGAAATACCTAAGACTGGCTAATTTATACAGAAAAGAGGTTTAATTGACTCACAATTTCTCTGGTTGGGGAGGTCTCAGGAAACTCACAATCATCTGGGAAGGAAGCAGACACATCTTACATGGCAGCAGGCAAGAAAGAGTGCAAGAGAGAGAGGTAAAACCACCTTAGAAAACCATCAGATCTCATGAGAACTCACGCACTATCACAAGAACAGTATGGGGGTCACCACGACCATGATCTAATCACCTCCCACCCTGTCTCTTCCTCAATACCTGGGATTACAATTCAAGATGAGATTTTGGTGGTGACACAAAGCCTAACCATATCAACAAGCAAATTAACCAAAAATGGACCAAAGTACTAAGCAGTCACGTTGTCAAAAAAGATATGAGAATGTTCAATAAGTTCATGAAAATTTACACCTTATTATCCATTAGAGATACGTAAATTAAAACTATAATGCAGTACCACTGCATAGTCATTGTAATGGCTAAAATTAAACAGACTGACAATAACATATGTTAATGAGGATACTAAGGAAACCAAACTGCTGTTTTGCATTTGTGGGAATGCAAAATGCACAGCCACTTTGAAACAGTTTAGATATTCCTTATTGATAAGGTAAATATGTACTTACTTCATCACATAGCAACCCCATTATTAGGTAGTTACCTTAGACAAATGAAAACATTGATTCACATAAATAATATGAATGTTCTTAGTGACTTTATTCATCATAGCTCCTGAAAACAGCTCAAATCCGTATCAACTGATGAATGGATACATGTATTGTGTTATATCTACATATATCTACATATCTATATAATTAAGAATTACTCAGAAATAAAACATAATTACTGATGGTCACAACAACATGAGTGAAACTCAAAAATTTTGTACTAAATTAAAGAAACTAGATACAACAGACTATGTTATTTGAGCCCACATGGAAAATTCTAGGAAACGCAAAAATCAGAGTGATAAGAAGCAACATGTAGTTGCTAGAGTACAGGATTGGGAAGGACTTTGATTAAAAAGTATATGTGGGAACATTTTTAGGTAAGGGAAAGGTTTTATTTCATGATTTTGATGATAGTTAACACAGCTACACATATTTGTTATAACATGTCAAATTAGTGATTTTGTTGGATTAAAATTATACCTCAAAAAAGCTGATTTTAAAAATCAACAAAAGTAGTCAATTCTGGAGGAGAATACAAATTTGGCCAGGAATTTACTAAATTAGACATACTGAAATTAATTTATTTACTAGATTAATTATTTTAATTAATCACATCTTAATGTATCTTTTTAATTATATCTAAACTAATCAATTCTCTAAAAGACATAAAATATGGTTTCATATTTCAGTTGGTATAGAGATAATTTTACATGGAGGATGGATTCTTACCATTTTTCATTTATGATAATGTTGCTGAATTTCCCTTTTGTGACGTAAAACCAGAAGAGGCAGGTTTCAGGCAAGATCCTCCATACTATCTCACAGGCCAGACCACAGGCCTTTACAAAACTTGGTCTGGCAGGCCTCACTGAAGAAAGCTGCCTTCACCACACCAGATACGGTGCACAGTGAGTGCATCACAGTCTCTGAAGAGAGGTTCAGTCAAAGATCCGACCTATCATCCCTGCTAGCTCTTCTCTTAGGCATGCATGCCTGCGTATGCGGCCTAGGCACCTCCATTCGAAGTTCTACTGTATGGGGCCCCTACAGTTTAGGCCTTTCTCAGGTGCCTCTGCTAAGAACTCTTTGTCTGATATTCATGAATACAGTTTTTCACTTCTCAGTATTTGTTTGCTTTTGGCTTTTTCCCCTGACCTTATTCTTAGCCTTTGGGCAGAGAAAACATGATGAGGCTTTTGTCTGGGGTGAGATGACTCTTCCAACTTCACTGTCTGTGTTGAAGTAAAACCTTTACCTGATATCATTTCATGGGGAAAACAGAACATTAAGGGAGCTGGTGCCTTCTTTCTGGCTTCTTGGATACACGACATAAATAAGTAAATAGTGCCTTAAACTGTTATTTTTAGTTTGTCTTATGGACCTAATTGACTGCCTCAACACTTTGCAGCTCTCAGTTCTTGATAAAACATAATTTAATATAAATAAAAGAAAAAGAAATACTATCAAAAAATGTATGCAGACAGACAAACATTAAGGATCTGTAAACCAAATGTTTGAATTCGGTAACAATTCTATAGCTATTTTTTTCTTCACACAAATTTCCATTGTATCTCTAATGGTGTCATGGTAATTGGATGGAAGTAATAGCCATTTGCACACTTTCTTAAATGTGTTCTTCAATGTCTGGAATTGTCTATAATCTAAAGAAATTATACAATAGAACATATGTTTTTTAAGTAAATAGAAAAAATACTATTATAAAAAGTTAATGTGCATAAATGAGACAGCCCCTCCTCAAACCCATGATTCCTTAATGTTTGTAAGAAAATACATATATATTTGTATTATTATTTTTACTAATTCTGATCCAAAGTTTTTGAAATTTCATCGCAAGTGAATTCAAAGTTTATTATAGCCCTTATTGAATAGTATAAAATTAAAAGCAATTGGCAGATAGGCATGTTAACTACCCGTTTTAATAGACAACTTAGGCAATTTAAAAGGAAAACATTATTATTAATTTTAAAAACACTTTAACTCTATCAGAAATATGTGAATTAAGTATCAAAAGAAAGCTATTAGAATGATTCCTTTCCACTGAAAGGCTACAAAATTCCTACTGATGCTGAAACAGCTACTGGATGGTCAGCAATTTTCTCAAATTGCCAAATGTTATTACAAGTGATCCACACTGTGACAGCTCCTTTATATTGAGAAGATCTTTACAGAAAACAAAAAAAAATTGAGTGCAGATTCATGCAGATTTTTTCTTCTCCAATCATGTAATTGCTTAGAAAAAAAAAACCAAACTGTAATATCACATTCAGTAGTTAAATATCCAATAAAATTAGTCAATGGAGCTACATTGCAAGTTATGATATGATATGTTTTCATATAGGCCACCTCTCAAGTGTTCAGGATTATTTTAATTTCTCTCAGAATCATTATAAAAAAATACAAGAAAATAGCTGAAAATTTGAGATGAAAACTATGCAATTCTCTTCAATATGACAGTTCCATGTTACTTTTAATGGATTTGTTGTTCCCTAGCTATTTTACTTCTAGCAATAATTTGGATATTTATTTTTTAATTAAATTTAGACTTTAGAAATGACTTATACACATTTATGCAATAATAAAGCTCTTTATAGTTTTGAAAATATTCAAGACTTTTCCCTTTATTGGAAAGTTTTTCAATTAACACCTAGAGCAAAATTTTAAAATTTATATAATTGGAAACATTCTCATTACTTCATGAAATAATGATGTCAAATTGTTAAAGTCGCTACAAGTTATATTTATTAAAGTACATGGATAAAAATGTTGTTTTGAATTCAGATTTCTTAATATGATCTGTAGAATTTGATGTACGGGTGTATTACATAAATTTCTGCTTGAAATGATTTTTCTAAGTGTGAATCTTGCCTGACAGCTCCAAGGAGGCTGAAGAAACTAAGAAGCAAGATGTTATTACCTAATAAATAAATCCATAAGACAACACCAAACAACCAGAATGATAAAGGATGTAGATAAGAGCAAAGACATGGGGGTCATGCATGGGTGGCAGCTGGGAAGGTTAACATGGGCTTGTCTTCTGTTTTGATTTAGATACTTTGAGAGTAGTCTTGGTTCCCCATTTCTTAAGTATGAATAGTTATGCTTAGGTAATAAGGGTCTAAGTGTAATTAACCTTACAGTTTAAGTCTTAGAATGTGGTGAATTAAGGCAGACTCTTCATTTACAGTTTGCATGCTTTAAAAAATCATGTATAGCCGGGCGCGGTGGCTCAAGCCTGTAATCCCAGCACTTTGGGAGGCCGAGACGGGCGGATCACGAGGTCAGGAGATCGAGACCATCCTGGCTAACACGGTGAAACCCCGTCTCTACTAAAAAATACAAAAAAAAACCAGCCGGGCGACGAGGCGGGCGCCTGTAGTCCCAGCTACTCGGGAGGCTGAGACAGGAGAATAGCGTCAACCCGGGAGGCGGAGCTTGCAGTGAGCTGAGAGCCGGCCACTGCACTCCAGCCTGGGCGGCAGAGCAAGACTCCGTCTCAAAAAAAAAAAAATAAATAAATAAATAAATAAATAATCATGTATATATATATTTTGTAAAATTTGTTTATGTCAGACTGTCTTAAATACAAATTATTTCATGGTCTTTATAACAACACTACATAAAGGAAAAGATTTTGACTCAATAGCAACAGCAAAATATAAATAAGAAAACCTGAAGACTTGTGTCCAGCAGTTCTATCAGTTTCTTATGCATCCAACTCAATAGCAAAAGACATAGAGATCCTGTGTTTGTTTGCTTACATAATTACATATATACTATGTAACTATTGTACATATAAATATGTAAAACCCCACACAAACCCTTTCACATCCTTCAAACGTGTGATAAACCTCTGACAGGTTTATCACTGGACATTCCTTAGGAATCCAGTAATTCTAATAAGACATTCTTGAAAGAACCCTTGCCAAGTACCAGCCTCTCCAACAATGAACTAAACCAATGAACTCCGTTTCTAAGCAGGTTGTTGAACCATTTCCTTTTCACAAATAACAGCTTCTCTTTACCCTTCCCTCACCAAATGCACTGGTAGCTTGCCATTCTGTGCATTTTGGATTATAATTCTCATTTCCCATTTGCTAGTAAACACAACATATTTTGGGAAAATCTTATTTAGTGGCTTTTTAGGTTGAGATTAGTTACTCTATTTAGAACCTCAAACAAATTTCTAGGCACCAAACAAATGAAATGAGGAAAAACAAAAAGGATCTTTATCTGTCAAGTCTGTTAATCCCATTACTTAATTCCCATAACAAGAACATTAATAATAATAATCATTATTGAGTATCTTCAAATTCGGTAAGCACATCAATACGAATATTTTCATTGTAGAATATTTTTTATCTATGTACTTTTTCTCTAATTCTGGTTCTAAATTTGTCATGTAGGGCATCTGTGATTGAATTTCTTTATTTATTAAATGAGAGTCTTTATCTTCTTTTAAATTTACTCTAGATAAAATTTAAAGTATAAAATTACTGTTTATAACTTTATAACTTCTATAGAAACTGGTAAGATTCTACAATGACCCTAAAAAATTTGTGTAAAATGTGGTTAAAGTAATTTTTTTATCTCAAGTCAATTCTTTGGATTCACATGGACAACAAAGATGCTTCCTTCTGTATTAATAAACCTATGTAATGTATATTAAATAGTATTTTCCTAAGTAGATGTTAAGCCTAAATCTCAACGTCATTATATAAAGTCTCAAAGGCTCTTAAATAAAATACTATCAAAGCTCTTTGACTGCTTCGTTGTTAGGAAGACAATACTTCACCTCAAACACTTTTCTAAAGTTTTATTTACATATTTTATAAGAGAGAAAAAAGACACTGCTAGCTGAATCTCAAAGGAGATTTCCAATGTGTCCTGTTTTCCTGACAGCCTCAAGTGAGGTTCAAATCTATTTAGTGTGCTAAACTAATGCAAAAATATGAACAGCATTAACATTCTAGCTCTGGGTTAGAAGCTCATAGGAAAGCAGAGATTTATCAAAAGCGATAGACATATGTCTCTGCCAAACTGGATAGTAAAATTGGATAAAAACTCAGTTAGTGAAACAATATTAAACATGATATGCTTAGTAGTTTCTTGAGTGTAAAATACCAAAGGATCTTCAGAATTTAGACTTTCGTTTTGACAAGAGTGTATTGCCTCGGCACCTACTGTCTTGCTAGTCATCAAGATAAGGAATTTAGTAGCAGTGTTTAAATCTATATCTAGTATTCAAAACTTACTAAGAATTCACCTAGACAATACGTGGAAAATGACCTTTAATATTCCCAATTGTTTGATAGCTTTAGCCATAAATTAAAATGAAATTTGATTTAAATAAGTATTAATTAAACAACTTGAAATGCTCTATGTTTTCACTCTGATATGACTTGCCCATCACTTTTCCAAAGGTCTCTTTCCAAATTTTATACACCTGAAAGGATAGTCTTATAGTTAAGGTGATGAAAATTTCCAGTAAAGATTGTTTCAACATGAAAGCTGTCAGGGAAACATAACAGCAGTCAGGGACCTTGCTTAATTAATGCTTGCAACTGGGATCAGATTGCATAGGTCAGCTTCTCCAAATATTTCAGGGTTGATAAGAACTTAGGACTATTAATAAAGGAAGAGTGAGTGACATCAAATTAATGATGACTTTAAAGCTGCTGGGGTATTGAACTCATCAGTTGAGTTTATCCTTAATAAGAAAAACAGCAAAGAGGAATCTATGCAATTAGAAGCGGTATGCTTGCAATAAAACCAACTATTGACACTAACAGGCATAGGATATTTTATTGGAACTTAGGCACGTTGTTAAATGAATTATAAGAACGGCTATTTAAAAAATAGAGAAAATCAGTATGGCAAAAATACAAAAAGCATATTTTAAATATTTTAGTAATTCTCATAGTAGTTCTAAGTATTAGAAAAGCATCAGATATCATTTGGAGACAAAATAGACATGAAACACAAAGAAATATTTAATACCAATTTGATTTAAGAGAACATTGTATTAAATTAAAGTTGTTAGAGATAAGAATTAAGTTTGAATCTGAACGCTATGACATTGTTCACAAGTTATTTCAAGATCTGAAGAAATCTTCCCAAACCAGTCACATCTGTCTTACCATCATCCTTTAATAGCCCCATATACATTGTGCTCCAGAAAGTCTAATCATTCGGTTCCCCAAACCGGCTTATATTGCCTGGTCATTTCCCCCCTCTATTTTTCTTTCATTTAATTAAATCATACGAATCTTTGGTTCTTAGTTTAGATGACAGTCTAAGGAAATTTCTCTGAATTTCTTTTCAGGCTACGAATATTTCTGTGTGCTTCCTAACCATTATGTATGTTTCATTGTTGTCCTTATCATTTTGCCTGAGCTGTCTATCTCACTAGATACTTAGAGGAATAAAACCTGTCTCTTTTGTGTACCATTTCATTTCGGCATCCAGCAGAGTTCTTAGTAAACATTTACTGAGTATATGAATGGACTCAAGAGATTATTAAGCTTCTTTGTTTGGAATGTTAACAAATTACATTCAGGAAGTCATACTGGAAGCCTTATCTGAACTCCTATTTCTTAATATCTGTTGCAGAGCAGTTTGATAGGTCAACACCCATGGACCACCGATATAAAAATCACCAGAGACATTGTTAAAATATCTAAGTCCTTGGACTCCTCCAAATAACTTCAGAGATATAATTTCTGGAAATAGAATTAGGAGATTTTTAAGCACAAAGAAACAAGGCGCTCTGCTGAGGAGAAAGCATGGCAAAAATGAGTTTTTATTGACTGATACATACAGAATTTTCTCTACACCATCATTACACAAAACTGTAGGATTAAAAATTCTTAAATCGTAGACCCATAGCAGAATTTTCTACACAGAAAAATATGTAAATGTAAATATTTTAGATATAATATGCAAGTATTACGTAACAATATTTAATACATTTGCCAGCAAATTTCATTAAGCTGCATAAAGTAATATTTCAAAGAGCAACAGAAACAAAGTATGGAGCAAGCAGATAGATACATTAATCCTTATGGATACTCACTGCGTTGCCAGACATGATTTATCTACTTCTATATCAATCTGAAAGTTAGTAGAATGAAATATTCTTCTAGCGTGCTAGTAACAAAAAGGTGAGCTTATATTAGCTTCAGATCAATTGTTGAAAGACACTATGATGAGATGTTACTGGATGTGAAACAAGATCAAGATCAAGTCTAAGGTCCAGGCTTGACACCTGTAAGAGTGCTTTTGTTATTGGTGAGGGAGGAAGACTTACCCAGCCTCATCCCTGTCCTCACTTAAAAACACGTAAAAATAAAAATTTTCATCTCCTTAACTTATAAGACTATTTTTTCAGGTGGATAAAATTTGCAAATAAACCTTTCGAAAAGTGATGTGTGAGCCATATCAGAATGTAAACTGAGCCTTTCAAGTTGCTTAATTAATACTTATTTAAATCAAATTTTGTTTTAATGTATGGCTAAAACTATCAAACAATTGAGAATAGTAGAGGCCATTCCTGTATATCATCTGGATGAATTCTTAGGGAGTTTTGAATACTAGATATAGATTTAAATACTGCTACTAAATTCCTTATTTTGATGACTAGCAAGACAGTAGTTGCTGAGGCAATACGCTCTTGTCAAAATGAAAGTCTAATTTCTAAAGACCCTTTGGTATTTTATACTCAAGAAACTACTAAGCATACCATGTTAAATAAACTGCTTCATATAAAAGCAATTCTTAGGGATTATTTTATAACTCTTAATTGCTAACCTGAGCAAGTTATGTGAGAAAGAAAATAGCTAGTAAATATTGTTATAATTGTGACACCAGTGCACACTAGTTTGCCTGTAAGTCTGATTTATTCCTAATTCCTAATATAATTATGAATAGCACCTCTTTTTATTTTTAACAGTGCCCCAGTTTGAATAACAAACCATATGACAAACAAATTTTAAATAGCATTGGTAAGTGGTCTGAGTCCTCTAAGAGTTTTTAGAAAGAAAATACTACCTTTCATTAGTGAAGTTTTTGGATTGTATTAAATTGTTGGAAAAAGACATTATACTACTAAGATACTAATAGAAATTATTTTTAAACAAATATGATCTGTGAGTAGATCAAGATATCTGGAAAAACTCACAAAAAACAAGTAACAAAAAAT
This sequence comes from Rhinopithecus roxellana, assembly GCF_007565055.1. NCBI lineage: Eukaryota > Metazoa > Chordata > Mammalia > Primates > Cercopithecidae > Rhinopithecus > Rhinopithecus roxellana. The sequence goes on along the minus strand of NC_044550.1, from coordinate 43,231,247 downwards.
GTGTACTATCCTATGTCTGAAAACTCTTCACATTTTCCCATTCAAAACCATTCAACATGCCCTTTCTCAACTCCCTTTCTCACCTTCTGCAGTTGTGCAAATAGTATCTGGAGCAGTGTATAGACTATTAGATTAGGTAGCAAATTTCAAACTTGTGCCAGTGTTGAAATGAGATTACATTTCACCTCAGGTTTTAATACTAAGAACAATTTAATACTGGGAAACAGAAAACAAAGAAAAAATAATTCCAAGTAATGAGAGAAATTTCCAGGTAACATTCAGTCTAGTTACTTTTTTTCCAGCTGAGACCAGGGAGAAATAAAGTCTCTCTCGTGGTAATCTAAGAGGATAGTTCAGGGAAACCATTTGCTGAAATTTTAAAGAATACACTTCCAGCTTCTGGTAACATTTAAATACGGTCACTCCTCAAGCATTTGTGCAGATTTTTTGCTTGGGAGGCAACTGCAATAATCCTCCCTAAAGTTAGAATCTAGTCTCCGCCAAGAAAGTATGAGATTTAAAAGCTTCATTTGAAATACATTTATATTTGCTAAATAACACAAGAAACTTATTTTAAACGTAACTGTATATAAATATTGAAAATTACTCATCTATCAATTCTGTAGCAATATGCTTTGGCTTAATAACAGTGAAACACCCATTATCTGGTTTATCCAATTTGAAAAGTGTACTACTTTAAATTTTTCTGTTTTAATACTTTTGCTAAGCAAGGCTCGTAGTAAAACAGAACGCTGAGTAACACCTATCTATTAGCAACTTTCTTACATGTATACAGTCCTGCACAGCATAGTGACATTTCATTCAATGACAGATGGAATATATGACGGTGGTTACATAAGATTATGATGAATCTGAAATGTTCCTTTCACCTAGTGATGCCGTAGCTCACCTAACAACATAACCTAACACGTTACCCAGCTGTTTCTGGTGATGCTGGTGTAAAAAAAACCTACTGTGACTGTGAGTCATATAAAAGTACAGCACATCCAATTATGTAGAGTTAATAATACTTGATAAAAAAGACTCTCTTACTAGTTTTTGTACTTACTATGCTATGCTTTTATCATCATTTTATAGTGTACTCCTTCTACTTATTTAATTTTTAAAAAGTTAAATGTAGGACAGCCTTAGGAAGGTCATTCACAGAATATTTCAGAAGAAGGCATTTTTATCATAGAAGATGACAGTTCTATGCTGTTACTGCCCTTGAAGACCTTCCAGTGGTACAAGATATGGAAGTGGATGACAGTAATATTGGTGATACTGACCCTGTTTAGGCCTAGGCTAATGGGTGTGTTTATATCCTAGTTTTTTACAAAAAAGTTTGCTAAGTAAAGAAATAAATATTAAAAAAATTAAAAAGGCTACAGAAAAGGATATACAAAATGAAAATAGTTTTGTATAGCTGTATAATGTGTTTGTAGTGTTTGTTTGTTTGTTTGTTTATTTAGAGACAGCGTATTCCTCTGTCACCCAGGCAGCTGGGTTGCAGTGATGTGATCATAGTTCACTGTACCTGGAACTTCTGGAATCAAGAGATTCTCCTACCTCAGCCTCCCAAGTACTAGAACCACAGATATGCACTACCACATCCAGCTAATTTTTAATTTTTTGTAGAGATGAAGTCTTGTTGTGTTGCCCAAGCTGTGTGTTTGTGATTTAAGCTAAGTATTATTACAAGAGTCAAAAAGTTTAAAAAATTTTAAAGTATAGAAAGTAAAAAAGGTACAGTAAGCCAAGCTTAATTTATTATTGAAGAAAAAATATTTTCAATAAATTTAGTGTAGCCTAAGTTAATATTGTTTATAAAGTCTACATTAGCATACAACAATGCACAAGGCCTTCACATTCACTCACCACTCATTCACTGATTCATCCAGAGTAACTTCTAGTCCTGCAAGTTCCATTTATGGTAAGTGCCCTAAACAGATATAACATTTTTTAATTTTTATACAGTATTTTCACTGTTCATTTTCTATGTTTAGGTATGTTTTGACACACAAATACTTACCACAGTGTTACAGTTATCTACAGTATTCAGTACTTTAACATGCTGTCTAAGTTCATAATCTTAAAGCAATCTTCTATACCATATTGCCTAGGTGTATAGTAGGCTATAACATCTAGCTTTGAGTGAATATGCTTTCTGATATTCACACGATGATGAAATTGCTTGACACATTTCTCAGAACAAACTGCCATGATTAAGTGATGTATGACTATTTGTGTAGCTAATACAGGCATATCTCGTTTGATCACACTTCGCTTAATGATACTTCACAGATACAGCTTTTTTTACAAATTGAAGATTTGTGGCAACCCTGCATTGGGAAAGTCTGTCAACACCATTTTCCAACAGTGTGTGCTCCCTTTGAATCTCTGCATCACATTTTGGTAATTTTCAAAGTATTTTAAACTTTCATTATTCTTATTATATGTTATGGTAATACCTGATCAATAGTCTTTGCAATTATTATTGTAATTGTTTTTGGGTGTCTTGAACCATACCCATTTAGGATGGCAAGCCTACTCAATAAATACATGAGTTCTGATTCCTCCACTCACTGGCCATTTCCCCATTTCTCTCACTCACCTCATTCAATCCTCTCTACTTTCTGAGACACAACAATATTGAAATTAGGCCAATTAATAATCCAACAGTGGCCTCTCACCTCTAAGTGGTCAAGTAATAGAAGAGTCATATGTCTCTCATTTTAAATCAAAAGTTAGAAATGGTGAAGCTTGGTAAGAAAAGTATGTCTAAAGCTGAGATAGTCCAAAAGCTAGGACTCTCATGTCAATAGTTAGCTAAATTGTGAGTGCAAAGGGAAAGTTCTTGAAGGAAATTTAAAGTATGACACAGGAACTAAAAGAAAGTGAAGCAACTGTATTGCTGATACGGAGAACATTTTAATGGTCTGGATATATCAAACCAGCTACAACAGTCCCTTAAGCCAAAGCCTAATCTGGTGAAAGATTTTAATTCTTTTCCATTCTGTGAAAGCTGAGAGAAGTGAGGAGGCTGCAGAGGAAAAGTTGGATGCTAGCAGATGTTGGTTCATGAGGTTTAAGGAAAGAAGTCATCTGACAACTTAAAAGTTCTGCGTGAAATAATAATGCTAATGTAGAAGTTACAGCAAGTTATACAGAAAATCTAGCTAAGTAAATGAAGGTAGCCACAACAGAATTTCAATGTAGACAAAACAGCACTATATTGCAAGAAGGTATCATCTAGGACTTTCACATCTTAAGAGAAGTCAATGCTTGGCTCCAAAGCTTCAAAGGACAGGCTAACTCTCTTGTTGGGGGCTAATGCAGCTGGTGACTTTGACGTGAAGCCAATGCTTATTTTCCCTTCCAAAAATTCTAGGACCCTTATAATTATTCTAAATTTATTCTGCCTGTGCTCTATAAATAGAGCAACAAAGCCTGGATGACAGCACATTTGTTTACAGCATGGTTTACTGAATATTTTAAGCCCATTGTTGAGGCTTACTACTCAGAGTAAAATATTCCTTTCAAAATATTACCAACATTGCCAATGTACCAGGTCACCCAAGAGCTCTGATGAATATGTATAAAGAGATTAATGTTTTCATGCCTGTTAACACCAAACCTATTCTACAGCCCATGGATCAATGAGTATTTTTGACTTTCAAATCTTATTATTTAAAAAATACATTTAATAAGACTATAGCTGGCATTGACAGTGATTTTTCTTATGGGTCTAGGCAAAATAAATTGAAAACTTCCTGGAAAGAATTTATCAACCTAGATGTCATTCGGAACATTCATGATGCATGAGATGAAATCAAAATATGAACATTAACAGGAGTTTGGAAGAAGCTGATTCTCACTTTCATAGAAGACTTCGACTTCAAGACTTCAATGGAGAAAATAGCTGCAGGTATGGTAGAAATAGCAAGAAAAATAGAATTAGAAGTGGAGCCTAAAGATGTGATTAACTTGCTGCAATCTCAGGATAAAACTTGAAAGAAAGTTTTTCTTATTGATGTGCAAAGAAGGTCATTTTTTGAGATGGAAACTACTCCTGGTGAAGATACTGTGAACAATGTTGAAATGACAACAAAATATTCAAAATACATCGTAAACATAGTTAATAAAGCAGCAGCAGCATTTAAAGATGGTTGATCCCAATTCTACTGTGTGTAAAATGCTATCAAACAGTATCACCTGCTACAGAAAAATCTATTATAAAAGGAAAAGTTAATTTGTGTGGCAAACTTCACTGTTGTTTTACTTTGAAAAACTGCCACAGCTACCTCAACCTTCAGCAACCACCAATCTGATCAGTCAGCAGTCAAGATCAAGGTAACACTCTCCACCAGCAAAAAGGTTATCACTCATTGAAGTCTCAGATGATGGTTATCCTTTGTCCAGCAATAAAATATTTTTAATTCAAGAATGTACATTGTTATTTTATACATACTGCTATGGCACACTTATGAGGCCACAGTATGGTGCAAGTAAAACTTTTATGTGCACTGGGAAACAAAATAAATTGTAATTGATTTTATTGAAATTTGCTTTATTGTGTCTGGAACTGAACCTACAATATCTTTGATGTATTCCTGTGTCTATGAAGTCATTTGACGCGTCTGACATTTTTCTAACTTTTTTATAGGTGCTATCTTATTTAATCCTGACATACACTAAGAAGTTAGCATTATTATATTTCCAATTTTAATGACAAATAAACTGAAGCATAAAGAGATTGAATTGTCTCAGAGCAGTCAAGCTATATTAAAGCTACAATTTTGACACTGTAGACTATACACCAACTGCTATATTATGTTGCTATTTTTTGATGTTTCTTTAACAAATGGTCATTCTGTTTGCACTTTCCATTGATTATTCCACTCCTTGAATAGATTCATTTTTGCATTTGATAGTCCAAGGATTATAAATTAGTTAATGGTGCTTATGTTAGGAATTGGACATAGATGATTACTTATGTTTTATTAGCACTCTAGTTAAAAAAAGAAGAGCTTCATCTTTACAAATACAAGATATTGTTAATGAATCATTATCTGCTGTACCCTGCTTTCACTGCATCAGTATAAACTTCCTGAGTTTTTCTTTCAAAGAGCACAAATCCTGAGTATAAAGAAGACATATGGGATATGTCTACTTATTATATTACAGAGATGAGAATCAGATATTATCTTAAGAAAAACTACCTCTAACAGGGACTCCAAACCCAACTGATGAATAGAACTCAGAATAAAATGGCCATTGTGTTCCTGATTGTAGGCTAATAAATCTCAACTGATGTTTTAGCTTCAGTGACCAGGAAATATTAGGGAATGGTGGAAAGTGTGGCAAATCAGAGAATATATGCCTTGTCTAAAGGGTCAAGCATTATGAAACACAAGAACAATGGTTTGATTGTTTCTAAAGGGAAATCCAATATCAAGGTTATTATGTACAATATGATTTTTAATTTTTAGTAATAGGTACAGTTTAAAAATATTTGCAAGCCTAAAATAAAACAAATAAACCAAAACCAGTCTGTGGTCCATATTCAGTATATACTGGCAGTTTAACCTCTGGTCTGTAACATTTGCTGTACATGGAAAAGGGCCAAAACCATTGCAGTTGATATTATACATGGCTCTTTTTCTTCCCCTTGTCATATACCCTTGAAGAAATGTATAAGGTGAAAGGTTAATGTTCACTAAACAAACATATCATGAATACTTACTTGAATGTTTCTGAGATTAGGCAAGTTACTGGGGATTAAAAAAATTATAAGTATTATATATTATCTAAGTAGACAAACACTAATGTAATCAAATAATTACAATTCAGCATGCATAGCTTATATAGTACTTTTTAGAGTACTAAGGGAACAGAAATGAAGAAGTGACTATCTATGTCTGACTGATTACCAGCAGGTGATGCTTTGGTTCTTGATTAAATCAGTAGGAGCTTGTAAGACAGATGAAATTATTGGCTAAGTAAATTAACATACAGTGATATGGTTTAAAGTGCCTGAAATCTTCAAACCAAGCCATTTGGTTTTCAATGAGATTGTGGAGCAATCAGAGAGAAATGCCCATAGATAACACTAAATAATATTAGCACCAAACCTACCTTTGAGAATCTTAATTACTTTTTCTTTTCTTTTTCTTTCTTTCTTTTTTTTTTTTTTTTTTTGAGACAGGGCCTTGCCCATCACCCAGGCTAGAGTGCAGTGGCCAGATCTTGGCTCATGGCCACCTCCCTTCCAGGTTCAAGCAATTCCGCCACCTCAGCCTCCCAAGAAGATGGGATTACAAGAGTGTGCCATCACACCCAACTAATTTCTGTATTTCTAGTAGAGACGGGTTTTTGCCATCTCCTGGCCTCAAGTGACCCATGCAGCCCAGCCTCCCAAAATGCTGGAATTATAAGCGTGAGCCACCATGGACCACTGTAGGCACTCATTTTTCTTAAACCATGTTGACGTAAACACTAATTTATCTTGCCATTTAACTTGGGTAATTACCATAAATTCTTAGAGAGCTTATCACGATAACATTTAGGAAATGATTAGTAAAATCTGATGTCCAGAAAGAATCTTATTCTTATATTATAGTTCAAAAACTATTCAGTACAGAAATTTCTTTAGTTGCTAAAGAGCTGCAACATCTACTTACATAATTCTAACGAAATAAATCTGTCTGCTTATCTAGAATTCAGTTTGATTAGACAACTCTAATTTCCAGAAACCTTCTTATTGCATTTAGTTTAAGTCTGCCCTCATGAAAGCACTGTTTATCGATCTTAATGATCTTTCTTCTAGAATAGTACAAAAGAGTTTTTAAATTATTCACATGGCAATTCCTAAAATATTTGAAAATAGCTATCATTTCTTTTTGTATTTCTATCCCAGGCTAAAGATAGCTTCTTCAAATATTACTTATTTAATGTGATTTCCAGAACTCCATGGATCAGTTATCTTTACTCAATTTGATCATTCTGAATAAAACCCCTATCTCCTACTGACCACCTTATTAATGTTCATGTTATGATCATAAGTGGAAAAGGATAAGGGAAGGTGAATGCACAATTGTCCCTGGGGCTAGAAAAATAACACAAACCATATGCTGTCCACAATATAAGTCAGGAGTGGTATTTAAACATATGGTTCTACATATTTGGTTTATATTAGAAATGGACATCTGAAAAAAACTGGTTAGGAATCCAATATTGTTGCCCAGTGTGCCACAATGTGTGTTTATTAAGGCTGCCCCCCTGCCTTTTTTGCATGTCTTTTGTTTTATGTTTTATTTGTATCATTGTATTTCAAGCTGTTCTCCTCAATGAAAACAAAAAGGTACTCATTATTGTGTTCCTTATAGTCTTATAGGTTATTCTGAGGAAAGCAGTGTGTTAGACATTACACTAATGTGGAACCTGATAGATTACTCCTAGACAAAGTTACAAAAACTTTGTTAAATCTTTCACATTGCACTAGTGGGTTTAAAACATAAAAACTATATAAATAATAAAAAAAATTATAAATATTGGGTGAAAAAAATGTTTCCTTATTGAGATGGAACTTTCGCATAGTGTGGAAAGGATAACGACCATAAAAGTAAAAATAAACAATTATGCACAATTTGCATATAATTTGCTAAAAACAGGGAAGGAGACTAAATGCTGAAGCAAATCAGATGTGTTGAAATCAGGAGCAGACATAGCAGAAATGCAGAGAATAAACGTTCAAATAATTTATAAAATTGGCAACAAATATTGCTAAGAAATATAAAAGATTTAAAAGAAGAAAAACAGCATCACTGAAAGAAAGAAACTTGGAAAGAATGCTTTTATTTCATGACTCTAATTTATAGTAACCCTATTCCTCATCCAAGTTCAGAATCAACGGAGAGGTAAACAAAGGGGCCAAGTAGATTATGGTAGACCATTTCACTGTAGTCCCCAATAAACAATAGGTCAAATAACTTGCTTTGGACTTGCTTTAAATACAATTTATGTGAGTGGTCTTAGCTAAACCACATGTAGTATAAGAACAACCAAAGTGAGCCCAGTCAACCCACAAAATTACAAGAAAAAGTAAATTGGTTTTGTTTCAGCCACTGCATATTGGACTGGTTTGTTGCTTAACAATAAGTAACTGAAACATTGATGTAGGTCACATGACAGAGTTATTGGAAAATACGGCTAAGGTATACGGCCTATTGGTTTCCTAAAACTATGCCCCAGAATTAGATTGTCTTACATACACATTCTTGGAAAATGCCTAGCAACAGGAAGTCCCATCTCACAGATATTGCATTTGTCCCATGTAAATTTTACAGCATGAAGATCAAAGCAAATACATCCTATGCAGGTAGGAACATTCTAAAGAAAAAAATAAGATGGACTTGGCCATGCAACTTCAATTTTAGCTCTCAGACTTAATCAAAGAACTCACTCCTCTTTTCCAGAGGATTCAGGGAACAGAGTAGCTCAGGAAATAGAGACAAAAGGGTCATCTTTATTGTAATCTCTCCGCATGAAAACAGAGTAGGTGAAAAAGATGTTCTCAATTTCCATGCCCACTGTTACCACAGAGATTACATTTTATCCTGAATTCAGATCTCCAGTCAGGGGACCTCATTTTACAATCTGAATTTATGATGAAGTTTTATCATCCTTAAGGTTCAGGATATGCCTTATATAAGTTGTTTCTCCCTCAGTATTCAATTCAATGCCTAACATAGGGTAGGCATGTTGGATTAAATGAATGAAAAAAAGCTTAAACACAGCATAAACGTACTCATTGAATTCACTCAGAATTATTTTTAGTATAGAAAATATTCTCTATTGTGAACTTTTAGTGTATTTTAACTAGTATAATCAATTAAAAATAAAACAATGCATATCAAGTATTTATGATTTCTGCTTGAGTCCTACTACGTGTACTTTGAAAATCACCTTCAACCTCTGAGCTCTATGACGGGCTGCATGAAATTTAATTACTATTAATTACTGCTATTATTTCCTGATGTTACTTATGAGAATATTTTATTTTTATGCCAATTAGAGTATAATTATTAGGATAACGGACTCTACAAAAGCTAATTATGCCATGAGACTAGATGGGATTTATCTCTAGTAATTGAGTTTCACAATTTAAGATCAAAATAAGTGAATCTAAATGAAAATGTAGAATCATTAATCCCTCAGGCATCAACAATAAGGTTGATGTGGTTTTCTACCCCAAATTAAGCTGATATTTTACAGTGTCACATCAGTTGATAAATAGACCCAGTTCACCATGAGTAAAACTATGTTTAACCACATGCAATTCAGCCTCACACCACATATTCTTCACAATTTTTTTTTTTTTAACTAGAACTTTAAATCTGATCCAGAGTACTGCAAATTTGTGGGAAGTTATTGGTTATCCTATTTACTTGGAAGCAACTGAATGTTAACCCCAGGCATCAAGTTACTATGTGACTTGAGGTGCTCATCGTGAACTGAGTATTGTTTGACCCCACAAGACACAAAATTAGGTATGTGTGGCTGCACTCCAACATTAAATGGAAGTTGTATATGTGAGACTGGACGGAAGGAAGTCTTGAAGAACAAGAAAGTAACGTGAGGAAGCAGCTCAAATGCCCATGGTTCCTACTCCTGCCATGTTCCCTTCTCTCTCCAGTCCACATCTACTGCCTCATTAGAGAGTTCTCTATAATCAATTGACCGCAGTAAAAGGGCCTAGTTTACATAGGGTTCTGTACAGTATGTAGCCATGGCCTAGAAGTAAATAGATACAACATTATAGCCCTGTGTTGAGATATCCTTGAAGAACGCTAGTGAACAGAAATTCTCCCAATGGGCAGAACTTGGAGTAGTGCATCTGGATGTTCGTTTGCTTGAAATGAGAAATAGCCAGAGTTTCTATAGTAAACCAATTCACGGGATGTGGCCAGTGGTTTGGCTGTATAGTTACGTCTGTGTCCTGAAGACTAGAGCAGCTCCATTTAATGAAGGAGAAAATTATTACTGGCTTGTTCTTTAGATATTTTTTTTTTCTTAGATGATGGTTAACTTCTTTCAATCAGCTTTTCATAGAATTTTATTTAGCTTATGACTACCTAACAACAAAAATATTTAAAAAAAATAGGAATTAGCTACACAATCTAACCTACCTTACTGAAGTTCTACATTAATGTTATAATCAACATTATAAGAAACAGGACAGAGGAAACCGGGAAAAAAACTGTTTAATGTGTAAGGATTTTATTTTGGAATGATGGAAATGTTTTGGATCATGTCATCACATTCTTCTCCAACTTTTGCTTAGGTGTGCTCTTTTTGACGGAGTATGGAACTATAACACAATCATTTGGATTTTCTACCATGTGAACATTTGTAATATGTGATTTGGTGGTGGAATGATGGGAAAGAAGCATAAAACATTTTGACACATAAACAAGTTTCACCCATCTGTGAAGAAAACAGATGATTTATTAGACCTGTCCCTGGTCTGATTTTGGAACTATTGGCAGTGATTGCACAACATTGTGAATGAACTAAATACCACTGAATTGTTTACTTTAAAATAGTTGATTTTATGTTATGTCAATTTCACCTCAAAAAGTTAATTTTTAAAAATTATGACAAATATCAATATTTGTGTATCAGTTTACTAGGGCTGCCATAACAAAATACTACAGACTGGATGGCTTAAACAACAGAGATTTATTTGCTTATAGTTCTGGAGGCTAGACCTCCAAGATCAAGGCACCAATATGTTCACTTTCTTCTGAGGGCTCTCTCCTTGGCTTCTAGATGGGCATTCTCTCTCTCTATCCTCACATAGTCTTTCATCTATGCATGTGTATTCTTGCTCTGTCCAAATTTCCTCTTGTTATAAAGACATCACCTTAATGGCCTCATCTTAACTTAATCATCTCTTAAAAGGCGGTATTTTCAAATGCAGTCACATTCTTAGGTTCTGCAGGTTAAGCTAAGGATGGCCAGGCCAAGTTATCTTTGTATTCCTTCGTCAAAATAAAAAAAAAAATAATAATAAGTATTCTTCCCCAAAACATCAACTTTTTAATAGTGAATTTAGACTCCAGGTCTATCTGACTCTAAAGTCTTTGTTCTTTCCAATATATTTGCTATTAGACAACTATATATTGCATATATTGTATAGTTGGCTAATAAATACCACATATATAAGCCAACTATACCACAGACCGTAGAGAGATGGCACAGGCAGTATTAAGACAACAACAATAACAACAGTAAAATCTTACAGTTGATAAATAAAAAAGTAGGAGTAGTAGACTGAGAGCAAATGTCGAATGAGAAAACATTGAGATAAAAACATGCCTTGATAAAACATCTGTAATTTTAACTATACACATGTTACATAATTAATATATGCTAGACACCTTGCTAATTTATTTACTTTCCTTAACTCAATGTGTCCTCATAGTCCTATGAGGTAGCCAATCATTGTGTCTTCTGAAGCAGCAGCAGATTTGTATGTTGTTTTTATCTACAGATAGACAGGTCTAATAAATCTTCTGTTTTCTTCATAGATGGGTTAAACTTGTTTACGTGTCAAAATGTTTTATGCTTCTTTCCCATCATTCCACCACCAAATCACATGTTACAAATGTTCACATGGTAGAAAATCCAAATGATTGTGTTAGAGCTCCATATTCCATCAAAAAGAGCACAGCTAAGCAAAAGTTGGAGAATGTAATGATATGATATCAACAATGATTCTGTTTCTTTCTTTTCTTTCCCCAAATAAAGGGCCATAATTGCAGTTTATCCTTGATTACCTGTGATTACCAATAACCCATTCACTTCCACACTCAGTGTAGCTACTTGTTAGAAGAGAGTTTGGAACACAGAGAGACAGACAGAGTGAGAGAGAGAGAGAGAGAGAGAGAGAGAGAGAGAGAGAGAGAGAGAGAGAGAGACTGATCAGGAAAATGCAGTCAAAATTTACAAAATGGTTTTTTTTTTTTTTTTTTTTTTTTTTTGGCAGAAGTTGTAATGCACTCAATAATAGCAGTCCTCCCTCTGAGATACTACTACTTCCTAGAATTGACTTCAGGATTTTTTTTTTTAATTGTAATAATGAAATTTCTCTAAAATAAATATGTAGCCTAGATCTTCTTAGTGGTAGATTTATGGTCGTGTTTACAAGGGACAATTGTGTAGATTTAACTTTGTAAATTTAATTTTAGGAAGAGAAAAAGGAATAAGTATTTCTATAACTAATACACTCTTCCATGAAATTGTATCATGAAGAAATTTCTGAATATACATGTAGCTCTTCTGTCTACTAAACATCTTCCCAAAGGAACACACATTTAAATTACATGATATTTATAAATATTTAAGTTAGAAAGTGAGTTTTTGCCATTTCCCATAGGAAAGCAAACAAGGTACTTTATGCTAGTCATATTGCAATAATCATACCTCAGAATTTCATTTGTAATTGCCTTCAAAGATTACCATACAAACTATTAAGAATTTACTGCAGTCTGTTAACTATATTATCCATATCTAAGATATTATTGCCACATCCAGTGTCTTAAAGCATTTGCCTTATGTTTTCTTCTAAGAATTGTATAGTTTTATGTCTTACTTTTAGGCTTGTAATCCATTTTGAGTTAATTTTTATATATGGTGTTGGATTAGGCTCCAACTTCGTTCTTTTACATGTGGAAATTCAGTTTTCTCAACACCATTATTTTCCTTCTATTATAGATCCAGGGGTAGGTGTACAGGTTTGTTATATGGTTGTATTGTCTAATGCTGGGGCTTGGGCTTCTGGTAAATCCATCACCAAATAGTAAATACAGTATCCAACAGGTAGCGTTTTCAACCCTTGACCCTCTCCCTATTCCCTTTCTTTTGGAGTCCTCAGTCTGTTATTTCATCTTTATGTCCATGACAGCACCAATTTTTAAAGAGATTTTGCTTTTCCCATTGAAGTCTTCTGGGAATATAACCCTCCAAGTTGAAGGCAAGGGCTCAAAGAGATATTTGTACACCTATGTTTATAACTGCATTACACAATAGCTAAAATATAGAAGAAACTTGTGTCCATCAACTGTTGAATAGACAGCAAAATGTTGTATATACATACAATGGAATATTATTCAACCTTACAAAAGAATGAAAGTCAGACATGCTGCAACATAGATGAACCTTGAGGACATTATGCTAGGTGAAACAAGTCAGTCACAAGAAGATCAAAACTGTACAATTCTATTTATACGAGGTCCTTAGAGCACACACAAAACAGAAAGCAGAATAGTGGTTTCCTAGGGGCGGGGGAGGTGGAAATGGGAAATTATTGTTTAATTGGTATAAAGGTTCAATTGTACTTGGTGAAGAGTGATGTGGCTGGATAGTGGTGATGATAGTGCAACATTGTGAATGTATTTCATTCCAGCAAAATGTACACTTAAAAATAGTTTGCATGATAAATTTTACATTATGAGTATTTTAACCACAATAACAAATTAGAAAAACACATACTTACAGGGAGAGTAAAAGTAAGATGTTTTGCTGTAAATGTTCATACAGTTTTGGAAAAGAGCCCTCAGGGGATATTTTGCCCTGACATGAAACCCGATATTTTTCTCAAAATCACTATAATATGTGTTTCCTAATCTATAAAAATTTGTATGGAATCTATTACATTTTACCTGCAACATTTATTTTTTTAAAGTGTTTGATGATAGAAAGATCAATGATAAGGTCACGTGATCTACATATTCTAACCAACAAATAACAATAACTAATGGATACTAGGTTTAATACCTGAATGACAAAATAATATGTACAACAATCCCCAATGACACAAGTTTACCCATGTAAGAAACCTGCACTCATACCCTTGAACTTAAAATAAAAAGTTAAAAATAATAATGATAAACAGAGAAAATAACTCAATATGAAAAACTGGAGAAAGATGTGTGTAATTAATGGGAAGTTCAATAAGAATTGGCAAGATTTATTATTAAAAGAAAAAAACAAGCCACTACAAAATTCAGTGAAAGATATTTAAAAAGAACTTTGTAAGCAGGATCAGGAAAAAATAAAGCTCCTATAAACCAGTATTAAAGAATCATATCTAATTTAGTATTATAATGCTTTATCTGGTTCTTCCCATTAGACTGCTTTATTCTAAGACTGTCAAAGAAATCTTCAACAGCATCAAAAAATGGAAATCTTATTTCAGGGACAACTCAATTATTTTATGAAGTTAGATCTTGACTTTCATGAAAGGTAAGAAATCTGATTTTAGTGACTAAATAATACACAAATAAGGACAATAAAGGTAAATACCATTAAAAACAAAGTAGCTAAAGAGTGAAGATGTAGCTAAAACTAAGCTCAATTGCCTTGATGCGTGTCTATGTATTTGTGAGAAAGTAAATGCTTACAAGTTCCACTCCGTATCCTCAAAGGTCTCTCTGTCCTCAAAGGCAAAAGCCAAAGTAAAATAACTCAAAAGAGAGGTTTTTAGCTAGATATAAAAATAACACAATAAAATATTATTTTTATTCTTATGATAATAAGACATTGTCTCTGCAAGTCTTTGAGATGGCAACATGCAGCCTCATATATATTTACAATAGCTGAGTCACCAACGAGCTTCAGAGATGCAGATTAGCTCATAAGCTCTCCAAAGTTTCCACTGATTCTATTGTTCTATCTTCCCTCGATTAATAGCACATAGCCAATCACTCCAGTGTTTTCACAATTTATTTTGTCTCACACACACACACAATCACTTGTGCATGAAACTGTGTGAACCTACCTGTACACATACATATTAACCTGCTATATAGGACTATGTTTTATTTAGGCCTTTATACACACATGTCCTAATATTTCTGTCTTCCCAATTAATTAATTATACATATATCGTTTTTATGATAAAAATAAAATGCCATTATAGAAATCAGATTTGGGAATTAAATATTTTTCTTTCTAACATTTATGGGTAGTATAAATTCTTATTTACATAGAACTAGATTTTTACAGAGACAAAATAACTGATGTCATTTTTAAAGTTTTCCATAATTCCTCCACCAAAAATAAAATTATTCTATTTAACCTCATGAGGTCTCAACAATTCTCATTCTTCAAAAGCATGGTGTACCAAGAGAATTAGATATTCTCTAATATCTGCTTTTCAGTATGATTGGCATTGTTATGCTAAACTCTTCTATTTTGAAACTATGTCTTCTAGGCATAACATCACTTTATTTTGAATGAATGACATTCTAAATGTCTAAATATCAAGTGACATCTTGTTTATCTAGAATTCCTGAGGCCTCAAATTGTTTTTAATGAAATTTAAGTTAGATGTTCTCAATTTAGCATAACAATTTTGCAAAACAAAACAAGTGCTTATAAGTTGTATTCCCCAGTCAAATAAAATGTTACAAGTGTGAACACCCAAACACTCTCATAGACATAAAAATCATCTATAGTTTTCTTTCCTCACGTGAAACAAATCAGGATGCATCTCTGAAAGTCAAAAGATAATGTCACTCCTATATTTCGTTTTCTTCTATTTCTGCCTCCCAATTCTTCACTTACTAGTAGCAATACTGGCAAAAATAAAACTATTAAGAAGATACTTCTGTCACAACAGTTTCAAAAAGCCTCTAAAGAACAATGCAGCAATATTTCAAATTTATCCACTTCTTTCATTCTGTCATTCTCCAAAAGATCTACCAACAGTTGTACTTTAATAAATACATCACAAGACAAACAATGAACCTATTAGGATATGTGGCATATAAGGTAGACTTTTTCTTTCTGAATTAATGTTTGAATTTCTAATTTTGCTTCGAAAATTACAAAAATCAAAAAGAGAAACATGGAATATTTAAAAATCTCACGATATACACGTGGCCAACAAGCATATGAAAATAAGTTTAATGTGACCGATCATTAGAGAAATGCAAATCAAAATCACAATGAGATACCATCTCACAACAATCAGAATGGTTATTATCAGAAAAGTCAAAAATAACAGATCCTGACAAAGTGGCGGAGGAAAATGACTGCATATACACTGTTGGGAGTGTAAATTGGTTCAACCATTGTGAAAAGCAGTATGGAAATTCCTCAAAGATATAAAAACGGAAGCATCATTTGACCCAGCAATCCCATGACTGGGTATATACCGGAAGGAATATAAATCATTCTATCATAAAATGCATACGCATGGTCATTGCAGCACTATTCACAACAGCAAAGACATGGAATCAACCTAAGTTCACATTAGTGACAGACTGGATAAAGAAAATGTGGTACATGTACACATATACACCACGGAATGCCATGCAGCTATAAAAAATAATGAGATCATGTCATTTTCAGGAACATGGATGAAGCTGGAGGCCATCATTCTTGCAAACTAACGCAGGAACAGAAAAGCAAATATCATATGTTCTCACTTATAAGTGGAAGCTAAATAATAAGAACACCTGTACATCGAAGGGGAGCAACAGACACTGGAGCCTACCAGCAGGTTGAAGGTGGGAGGAGGGAGAGGATCAGGAGAAATAACTAACGGGTACTAGGCTTAATACCTGGGTGATGAAATAATCTGTACCACAAACCCCCGTGACATGAGTTTACCTGTATAACAAACCTGCAGATGTACCCCTGAACTGGAAATAAAAGTTAAAAACATAATTATTTGATATATTATATTTGAGTATTCATTTATTTATGATAAACAAGGTTCACTGTTTTTCCTCCAAGCTACAATATAGTATTTGTTCTGATTTATTATTATCCACCTGATCACAAAAAATGACTTTGTAAAGTGTTTACATTTTATTAGTATGTTCTGCTTTACTAATAGTTGTACTTTTTTTCTGCCATACTGCCATATTCTACATCTCCAGGAAGCACTTTTCACATTGTATTGTATGCCATGTAGTGCATATTCTGCTTGAAATGATAGATGATTAATTTTGATAGATAATTGATTTTATTCTAAACAGTATGCTATTGTTGTACTGACAGCACCATATGTTCTCATTAGTCAAAATTCTCAACTGCCAACAATGTAAATGCATTATATTCTGAAAAGCAATGCTTGGAGAACTTTTAGCAACATGGCAAACTAAGGTGATGCATGCAGTGCTCTTATATATTAAAACAAAAAAAGTTTGATAAATTAGAGCAATTAAATAAAAAGTCTAACTCAAAAGAAAGGGATAGCTTCATGTACCAAAATAAGAGAACAAAGAAAGCCATAATTTTAAGACGAAAGTGAACTTACAAGTAAATAATTTCTCATACTCATTGTAAGATATGAAACCTATTATTAAATACATATGAGGTTCACATGGACACATGGCAAGGAACAATACACACTGGAGCCTGGTTAAAAATGGGGGTTGTGGGGAGGGAGAGCATTAGGAAGAAGAGCTAATGGATGCTGGGCTTAATACCTGGGTGATGGGGTTGATCGGCGCAGGAAACTACCATGGCACACGTTTACCTATGTAACAAATCTGCACATCCTGCACGTTTACCCAGGAACTTAAAATAAAGGTTAAAGAAAAAAAAAATAAGAAAAATAAAAATAAGAAAAGAAAAGCATCCAAACCAAAAAAAAAAAAAAAAAAAAGACCCTCCACCAACAATAAATAACCAAGCAACCAAGCAAGCAATGTAGTGTTCCCCTAACTCAGCATCAAATGCAAAGAACACTTCTTCCCATTAACATGAATAGTTGGGCAGTTTTCGGTGTGACTAGGACTTCCGGTGAAAAGTGATTTTTACAAAATCAAAGCCTCAATTATGGGCCACACATAGATTAGGGTCCAAACTTGCATAGTGTGAATTGTGATGATGTTTTTAATAAGAGGAGTTGGAGAGGAATTAGAAGTTAGTCACTAGGAAAATACCTAAATAACATTTGGTAGATGCCCACTACAGCATACTTACTTAGAAAAAAAAAAAAAAAAGACTAGTATACACAGAGCTACATAAGTAGATATTAAAATATACTTTTAAGTGAAAAAGTCAAGAACTCAAATGATATTTATAGCATGATACAATTAACAAACCTATACCAGTCATGCATTCAAATGCCACAAGATATATTTTATAAAGATAAGTTCATAGTCAAATGCATTTATCAAATCTATTAAGCAGGATATTTATGATAAGAAAGAAATATACATTTGCTTCTGGAATGTAACAACAAATTAAAATAATATAAATGGTCCCAAAATAAGTGAGAGGTTGTGCATAAACCAATTATGACACCGTGCTATGAAGGAAGATAGCAAATAACTCAACTCTGTATATCTAATTCCCATTAAATAATATAATAAAACAAAGGCATGCACATAATTTATAGAACAAGAAATAAATAATACAGCAATTATAAAATATACACTTATGTAATTAAATAATAACTGTTTGTCTGCTCAGGCTGCCACAACAAAATACCACAGACTGAGTGGCTTTAACCACATAAATTAATTTCTCACAGTCCTGGAGGTTGGGAAGTCCAAGATGAAAGTGGTGGCTGATTAAATTCCTGGTAAACGTGCTCTCTCTCTGTAGCGTGCAGATGGCTGCCTTCTTATTGTGCCCTGACATAGTAGAGAGAGACAGCTTTGTTTTCTCTTTCTCTTTCTCCGAAGGCACCATCCATTTCAGATTTGGGCCCCTTCTTTATGGTTTCATTTAACCTTAATTAACTCCCTGCACATCCTCTCTCCAAAGATGGTCACACCGAAGGTTAAAGGCCTCAAAATAAAATTGGAGGGACACAATCTAGTTCATAGCTACAATTAAAATACTATGTATGAAACTTGCGGGATTCCACCTAAGAGTTACCTAGGGCAGCAGTTCCAATTCTGACATGATACCAGGTGGAGCTCTGCAAACCTACTTCCTCACAAAGTGAACCGTATTTATATTTAAATACACACACACGAAGACCTCGACATTTAAAATCTTTGAAAATGGTCTTAAATGTACACAGCAAATGAATACATATTTTAAAAATATTAATAAAATTAATGATATTCAATAAATATCTAACAAAAGTGATCAGTAAAAGTTAGTGTGTCATTTACCTGTTGCTAATCCACGTTCTAAGCAGACCAATTAAGAGATAGGTGTTCCCTTTTCCAATGCAGACTCCACTCACAGGATGGAGGCTTTGCTTGGGATGTGATGCTGTTAAAAATACTGGGTTCCCCAATCCTCTTTGCACCAGCTTTTGGGGTGGAGATTTTATACTAGAAAAGGCAAGTAAAGAAGACTTGGAGCTGTGGCTCCCTTCTACCATGTACTCAGCTCCTAAATGAAGAGTGTCATTCAAGAGAAGGTCACCATGGTCCTTGCCCCCAACACAAAGCCATGGCTTAGAGATTTTGCACTGGACAAAAACAGGCCACAAAACAGAGAGCTGCAAATTTCTGTCTTCTTAGGAAACAACATCATTTGTAACTGAATCCGGAGAAGTTCAACACTAAGGGCATTCTCAAAATCACTGGAGCTTGCGGTGAAAGGCACTTGGGAGGAGAATGGTAGTTCCTTGAAGACATAACCTAAGCTACAGGTCAACTAGTTTGCCTGGGAGAACTGGGGAAAAACAAAGTCAGGAGGCCACTTTTTGGGACCAGAACAAATCTCAAATATTGACCTGGGAAACTACTCTCTCAAAGGAGCTCAAGTTTCATTGGATCAGTCTACAAAACAATTTATTTCCCAGGACACTGTTGAAAGCAATAGCAATTAGCAGAGTTCAACAGCTTGGTGTGGCCAGGGAAAGAGACAAAAGAGAGCCCTACCAAATCCATTGTGATTCCAGGTTGACTGTGGACATAGCCAAGGCTTTGCATCCTGAGAAGAAAGCTCAGAGGTTTTATACTGCCCAGAAGTAAAGAAAGGGATAAGCAAATGCTAACATTTTAAGAAAGGGGAATAATATTTGACAATTAAAATAAATAAACTGAGTTTAAATGTATCAACACAGATCAATCTCAAGTATAATGCTGAGTGAAAAAAGACAGATATGCACAAAATTCAGAAAAATGATTGTTACCTTAGTGAAGAGAGTGAAATGGAATTAAAGAAAAATATAACAATGTTTCAACTTTATAAATAACTTTTTCTTTCCATAAAAGTGACACGAAGAAAATATGAAAATAGTTTATTTTTCGTATAATTATTTTTTTATTTCTAATTATATTTTGGTGTATATTAATTTAAATGAAGGTTAAGTAGTCTTATAATTTTCTGTAGTTCTCTTTAGGTTTGAAATGTAACACAATTAAAATAAAGACAAACTATATTAGTAATACGCAATAGTAAGTAAACTATAAGAACAGCCATAGAAAAACTTGCTGCTATGGTTTGAAATTGTCCCCCAAAATTCATTTATTGGAACTTAATCTCCAATGCAACTATATTGAGAGATGGGGCTGTTGAAAGGTAATTAGATCATGAAGTCTCTGCTTTCAGATTAATGCTGATATTACAAGATTGAGTAAGTTATCAAGAGAGTCAGTTCCTGTTTAAAAAAGTGAGGCCGGTGGGGTGGCGCATGCCTGTAATCCCAGCACTTTGGGAGGTGGAAGTAGGCAGATCACCTGAAGTCAGGAGTTTGAGACCAGCCTGGCCAACATGGTGGAACCCTGTTTCTACTAAAGTTACAAAAATTAGCCGGGCGTGGTGGCGGGCGCCTGTGGTCCCAGCTACTCAGGAGGCTGAGGCAGGAGAAAGATGTGAACCCGGGAGACGGAGCTTGCAGTGAGCCGAGATAGCGCCACTGCAGTCGGCCTGGGCGAAAGAGCGAGACTTCATCTCAAATAAAAAAAATAAAATAAAATAAATAATAAAAAATAAAGAAAAAATAAAAAATAAAATAGCTGGCTGTGGTGGCGGGCGCCTGTAATCCCAACTACTCGGGAGGCTGAGGCTGGAGAATTGCTTGAACCTGGGAGGCAGAGGTTGCAGTGAACCGAGATTGCACCTTTCCGCTCTAGCCTGGGCAATGAAAGCGAAACTCCATTCCAAAAATAAAAAAATAAAATAAAGATGAGTTGGCTCCCTCTCCCCTTGCTCTTGACAGCATTCTCTAGCTCTTTCATTAACTTTCTGCTATAGAAAGTAGCAAAAAGGCCCTCATCAGAAATTGACACCTTGATGTTGAACTTCCTGGCCTCCAGCACTGTGAGAAATAAATTTGTATTCTTTTGAAATCGTCCAGTCCCATGTTTACTGTTTTAGTAACAGAAAGCCGACTAAGACACAAATAAGAATCAGGACATAATACATTTATGACAGATATTAAAACAAATGAACTTGTTTTCGAAAGAAGTGAAATACGTTTTACTGAAAATTATAAATTAGTGAAATGGACTTAAAAAGAAGAAAAGACATCTGAGATTCTGAGGCATCCAAATACAATTAGGTAAATTAACTCATTCATTTTCCACAACCTTGTCAATATACGATAAAGTTTAATATGCATTTTTAACTCGTTAGCAATTTCACGCATAGGTATAAAACTCCAAGAATCTCACCTACATGTGAAAATGAGGCATGTAAATGACCTTTCAATGCAACAGTTCTTATCAGAGCTATGTAAGAAAAACCTCCCATATGTCAACCAAAAGTAGAGTGGTTAACCTGCAGTATAATCATACAGTGAAATTTTATAAGCTTTCAAAGTGAACCAGAGTTAAACATGCTAATGTAAATAAATGTTAAATAAAACCGGCCTGGTGCGGTGGCTCACACCTGTAATCCGAGCACTTTGGGAGGCAGAGGCAGGAGGGTGACCTGAGGTCAGGAGTTCCAGACCAGACTGACTAACGTGGTGAAGCCCCATCTCCACTGAAAATACAAAAATTAGTCAGATGTAGTGGCAGACACTTGTATTCCCAGCTACTCTGCAGGCTGAGGCAGGAGAATTGCTTGAACCCGGGAGGTGGAGGCTTAAGTGAGCTGAGATAGCAACATTGCATTCTAGCCTGGGACAAGAGCAAAACTCCAGCTCCAAATAAATAAAAGAATAAATAAATAGGCCGGGCGCGGTGGCTCAAGCCTGTAATCCCAGCACTTTGGGAGGCCAAGACGGTCGGATCACGAGGTCAGGAGATCGAGACCATCCTGGCTAACACTGTGAAACCTCGTCTCTACTAAAAAAATACAAAAAAACTAGCCGGGCGTGGCGGCGGGCACCTATAGTCCCAGCTACTGGGTGAGGTGGGAGAATGGCGTAAACCCGGGAGGCGGAGCTTGCAGTGAGCTGAGATCCGACCACTGCACTCCAGCCTGGGCGACAGGGCGAGACTCCGTTTCAAAAAAAAAAAAAAAAAAAAAAGAATAAACAAATAAATAAATAAAATCCACAATCTCAAGCAATGATATAAATTTGAAGCTGGATATATGCAATATAAATAACTATAAAATTTTAAAATGAAAATGAAAACAATATAATTTATGTATTTATATATTTGTAATGAAAATATAAAAACATGTTTAAGAAACAAAAAAATTCGGTAATGATTTCCCTGGTGTAAAATGATGTAAAATATTATTGAGAAAGATCCAGGTATCTCCCTCCAGCTATCTCTTAAAGATTTATTTCTTTAAGAAAAATTGAGAAAAAAAAATTATAAAACCTAGCAAAAATCTAAAAGAATACAATTCAAAAAGTTGGCCTCAGATGTAACTTAATAAACATTGCTTTTCTTTTATTCCATTATTTCTAACTTTCACAGTGAAGTGTTAAGCAAATATTGAGGTGATAGGTGGAATGAGAAAGTGGTATACTTTCTCCATGACGCCCATTGTTTAGAGTAATATACTTATTAAACAGACGCGGAAGTATGTATCTGTAATAGTCACTAATTAAAATGCATGAATAAAAAGCAAGAAATGATGACACTTTAATACTGTTCATTTTCCCAATTTCTATCACTCAAACATGCCTCTGGAAAAAAAAAAAAAATGTTTTTCTTTGATAAAACGATTTGCCTTAAACTTCCAGAAATACTACAACTTCCATTTATGACACTCTTCAAAAATAAAATCTTTTACTTTCAGACTAATCAATTTAAAAATTGTTTAAGATTTTATATTAAAGTTCTTCAAGCTAATGTTATTGCTACTGGATGTAGTTGACTGTGTCTATTGACTTTGACATTGTCATTCCGAGTTATAAATATTAATGGTAGCAAAACTTCTGTGGATCAATAAATCTTTACAGTGATTTTAAAAATGCCAATTTTGTCTGAAGATTAAAAGTATATTTTGTATATTAACTAAAAACTTCTTCATCAGTTATTACATTCTCTCTTCTCAGACTTTCCTCTCTGGTATACGGCCTTGGTAACAGACCAGAAAATCTGTCGTTCACCAAAAGTTTCAAGAATTAAGAGCCAGTGGAATTCACAGTACTTACAGAGTTGGATGCCAGGGAATACAATGATAATGAGTGTAGCTCTCACTTCACAAAGCAAAGTGGACAAAACAGAAATGGGCAGTTTTTCCCATGATTTCTCTGTAGAGAGAAAGAAAAAGCACAGATACATTTTGCTTTTCAAACTTCCAACCTGATATATTTGTTGGTTGGCCCTATCAAAATCTCAACACATCCAAAACTGAACTAGTTCATATTCTTCTCTATGCCCTTCTAACTCCACAAACTTCCTCCTCTCACAGCAGTCTCTGACTCTGATAATTGCACCATGACCTGTCCACACAGGGAACCCCCGTCTTTTCTCTGTCTCCACCATCATCATATGAGTTTAGGTGACTATAGCTTCTTGCTTAGACCTTTTCCCATCATCTGCCTGTTTTGCCTCCCTCCAGTTTTCAACTATCCGATATAGTCTACAACAATGATGGTGAATGGCTCCTCTAAAATGAAAAGTGAATCATGTCAGGGCTTTCAAGTTGTATTTGGTATAATGTTCAAACTTTTCATTATATTTTCAGGACTCCTCTTCACTATCTCCTGCCCATTCACATTCACCTCTTGTCACTTGACACCTCCACTTTAATCTCCAGCAATACTCACTCACCTTTTAATTTCTTGAATCCCACTAATTCTTCTTGGCCTCCAAGACTGTATATGCTAATACCTCTTCTTGAAATATTTCCCATTTCTATTTTTAGTTTAGATAATTCTCATGTATCTTTCTGGCATAACTTAATGGCTACTTCTTTCAGGATGCCTTCTTTGCCCTTCTAGGTTAGGATATGTCCTATTGCATTCACTTGTATTATCTATCCCATCACAGCATATATGCGTTTTAGTTTATTTGCTTCTTGACTGACTGTAATCTCCATAAAAGCAGGGGCTATTGTCATCTTGCTCACCATTAAACAGCTTGTACCTAAAACCTGTGTGGCCTGTAGCTGATGCCTAGAAACATTTTTTTGTGAAGGAGGCAGGAAGCAAATACATGATTAACTAAAGGAACATTGTAAAGGTTCTTAGGTATGGTCTAGTGAGAAAGAACACTCTTCATAAGTCAGGCGAAGTAAACATATTACACGTACATAAGCAGTAAGGATACACAGAAGCCTCTGGTCTACAGTCTGTTAGTCTTCTAAGGCTCAGTACAACTGCCCAGGGCAGATGGAGTCTCATCACCATGTGCTCCATGTATCTCTGCTGCTGAGGGACTCCAAAAGCACTTTGTTCTGGGTGTTATACCAGAGTCCCCAGCTGAGTCACTGCGCTGAAGCACTGTAGAACATCCTATTCTGGGAGAAATGAGGATACAAACTGAGCTGTATCACATATTTCCTCTTTATCTCAGAATGTTCCTCTTGGAACATTCTGTCTGATAATTGTAACCAACAGGGAGAAGAACTGGGTCAGCAAAGGCCATCTGGAGACCTGTCCTTCTGCAAATCATTAAGGCCCATGCAATACGTGATCATTACTCTATGACATTGTAGTGTCAGAGTAGTAACTCTATTAAGATTTAATTTAAAAAATTTAGTAATTCTTCCAAATCTGATATAAGTGGGCTAAAAATGTAATCATAATGCATTTTAGAATGTTTCACTTCTAGGCACAAACAGAAATAGCCTAATGAATTTCTATGTAAATATAATATTAGTTATATTTAAATAGTTAAGAATGCAGAAAGAGTATAAATTTAGTGAAACATTTTCCATTCCCAGGAAAATCTACTGGCATATTTACATTGCAGTAAAATTTTGCTTTTTAAAATTTACATTTTACAGCCGGGCACGGTGACTCACTACTGTAATCCCAGTACTTTGGGAGGCAGAGGCGGGTGGATCACGAGGTCAAGAGATTGAGACCATCCTGGCCAACTTGGTGAAACCCCATCTCTACTAAAAATATAAAAATTAGCCAGGCGTGGTGGCAGGTGCCTGTAATCCCAGCTACTCAGGAGACTGAGGCAGGAGAATAGCTGGAATCCAGGAGGCAGAGGTTGTAGTGAACCGAGATTGCACCACTGCACTCCAGCCTGGTGACAGAGCGAGACTCCATCTTAAAAAAACAAAACAAGCAAAGAAAAATAAAATTTACATTTTACAGAGCCCATTTTGTTTCCAATGGTTATATAACTTCAATTGTTTTTGAAATATATTATCTTTTGAAAAAGAAATTAAAATAATCTGCTGATACTCTACATAATTGTCTCCTGGTTTACAATTGTAAGTAGTAAAATCAGACCTTGAACTAAACATATAATTCTTATTATTAACTGGGGGATTAAACCTTTTCTAAATATCAAAATTTTACTGTAATTAAATTTAACTGACATTTTACTAAGACTTTTCTCTAAACATCATAAACAGATAATACCATATCATGCTTGCTTTTATTTCCTCATCAATTTCCAAGTATCAAATATATTGCCTAGAAAATAGTTGGCATATGAAAATTTTTTTTTCAAAGGATGTCTCACAGAATGACAAATGGAGAATTATACACACAAGAAATGATGTTTTAAAACACAATGTAAGCATTCTCTCTCTGAAAAAATAAAAATTGGGGCTATAAAATCTTAATATAAAAAACTAGCAATGGCAGAGGCAGGACTTGAATTCAATATTTTCTGTTTTCCAAGTAAAATATACTTCATAGCATATAATCATTTAAAAATAAATAAATATATCTATAAAGAAATTAGTTATAATTCGCTATTTGCTTATAACAAGTTTATTCCTAAGCAATGTAGTCTGCTACTATAATGTATCCATTTATGTGGTTATTTTTAAATTACTTACATAACAGCTCCTACCTGAATCCTCAAGAGACATGTTTGAGCCTCTAGGGGTGAAAACCGGGCAGTGACATTTATTTCACTGGTTTTGGGTCAGTCACTCCACAAGGTGGCAGTGTAGTATTATTACAAATAATACCCCGCCTGCAATTTTTTTTCTTCTTTTTTTTTTTTAAGAATTTTTTTCTTCACGTACCTTGGGGAATTATTTTACCTTTTTTTCCATGTGATATATCTTAAGGTTAAACAAATTATGAGTAAATTTTAGATTTCATACATGGTACAAACAAGACAAAATGAGCTTGTTTTAGGTGCCTGAATGATACAAGCTATCCAAGATTTGTTGAATATCCTGTCAACATTTTGAAGAGAAATATCTTTACTGAAAAGGGAAGGAAACCTCTTGTATATATAATCATTTCTTATTGTCTTACAAAAGCACATTATGTTGAAAGGGAAGGTTCATCACAATCTATATTGAGTCTAATGAAGGTAGTGCTCTGAATTTAAAATTATAATTCTGGATATTTTCATGGACATTTTTAATTATAAAGAGGAATAATCACTTGTATGATTGTGTATATAAATTGATATCACCCATGTATACTTCCTTTTCGAATTGTAATCTTTTTAGTAAAATTCATCAGAATCTACAAATCTATGAAAGTACCCAAAGTGTATCTCAACTCCTTTGTGTTCTGCAGTAGTTTTCACAAATTCTTGTGCTGAAGAATTCATGATATTCAAAAGTTTCACCATTAAGTAGAAATAGAGATACAGAAAGAGGCATGCTTTGAAGTTTTTAATACAGAAAGTCATGGTTTTGACAATGAATTTATGATGCTTTATTTTGTCATCCTTCTCATTTTGGATAAGTTGAAGTGGGAATGTGTTTACAGTCATATATGCTGTAGGCAAGAAGATGTTTATCGAGAAGCAACTATTTATTCCTATTTTCAGAGAGCAGTCTCCAGCCTAATGAATACATAGGATAATAAGAACAATTTTATTACCCATTTTCATTATTTGCTTTCTTTTTTTTTTTTTTTTTTCTAAATCTTATTTTTTACTGTAAACACTTAGGGTCTACTGAAAAAAGACACTTTATAAAATTCAAAATAGTAGGGTCTTCTTTATTGGGTTCTATCTTCCCAGCACTATTTCACTTTTTTTATGGTAACAGATACTTCTCCATCCTTTAAAAAAAATATTTTCTTCCCCACTTAAACCATATTATGAAGGAGTTCCAGTCACAATGTTTTGATAATTTATGCAGCTGGACCTGTAGCCTAGACCTAGTCAATCATATTTCCCTATGCCTTTAAGCAGAATAATTAAGAGTAGACTTATGATTCAGTCCAGGCCAATCATAATCCTTCCTTAGTATATCATCTATTAGAACTTGGAGAGAGAGAGAAAAAACTGCAGTAGGAAAGGATTTAGCCAAGTAGAGGAAAAAAGAGAAAAACTGATGAGGGGGGCAGAATGCTGATGGTATTTTATCTGCAGTTTCAGTCACTGAAGTCCCTGTGGATGATACCTGCTTATCTTCTGTTAATTCTGTGAGTCATAGGATCTTTCCAATAAACACCATTATCTGCTTCAGTTAGTTTATTTGGGTTTCTGTCATCTGCAATCAGAAAAATTCTGACTAGACAACAGTTTTGCAAGATCTGCAAGTGATATTTTAAAAAATAATTTTATTGGCCGGGCGCAGTGGCTCAGGCCTGTAATCCCAGCACTTTGGGAGGCCGAGACGGGTGGATCACGAGGTCAGGAGATGGAGACCATCCTGGCTAACCTGGTGAAACTCCGTCTCTACTAAAAAATAGAAAAAACTAGCCAGGCGAGGTGGCGGGCGCCTGTAGTCCCAGCTACTCAGGAGGCTGAGGCAGGAGAATGGCGTGAACCCGGGAGGCAGAGCTTGCAGTGAGCTGAGATAGGGCCACTGCACCCCAGCCTGGGCAACAGAGCCAGACTCCCTCTCAAAATAATAATAATAATAATAATAATTTTATTAATCATGTGGCAAAATATAGGCAAGTAAATCACAAGTAGTAGGACATATTCTAAAATATATGACAATCATGTTTTAAGCCCTTTATAAACATCAGATTTGGAAGAAGAATTACAACTCAAAGAAAAGTCCATTACAAAATAAATAAATATGTTGAGCTGTAATTGAGCTATAAGTTTAATTCAATCAATGGTTTTGTTTCCTTAATAAAAATTTTAATAACACACCCACCTCTCTCAAATTTCATATTCCTCACCACCACAGCTAAGCATTGGAAAAAAAAATTAGGCCAGACATGGTGGCTCATGCCTGTAATCCTAGCACTTTGGGAGGCCGAGGTGGGCGGATCACTTGAAGTCAGGTGTTCGAGACCAGCCTGGCCAACATGGTGAAACCCTGTCTCTACCAAAACTACAAAAATTAGCCAGGCATGGAGGCGTGCACCTGTAATCCCAACTGTTTGGGAGGCTGAGGCAGGAAAATCGTCTGAACACAGGAAGAGGAGGTTGCAGTGAGCTGAGATTGAGCCACTGCACTCCAGCCTGGGCAACAGAGTAAGACTCCATCTCAAAATAATAATAATAATAATAATAATAATAATAATAATATCATCAATGAGGCAGAAAAGGAGTCAAAGGAAGAACATTCAAAGGTGAGGGTTGGAAAATAAAAATCAGAAGCCTGGAGGAAATGATCATTAGAGAAACAGGGAAATGTCAGGTTGTGTTCGTGGAGTTGAGAATAGTGAAGTCAATGTCTGTATGTCAGAACAAGATGCATTAAGAATCCGATGAAGAGCGTAAGAAATGGCACTGTGGAAAGAATTCAAAGTTGAGAACCAGTCAGAATAAAATAATTATGGAAATAAAGGAGTTTAATAAAGAAACCTGGGTATTATAACTTTATTACGGATGATGTCTGTTTTGGCTAAGGTACATTTTAATTCATCATTCTTCATTTTTGCTTTTATTTTGTTGCATTATTTGTTTTGTTCTAACTTATTTTTAAGAATTACAGTGCATCTACCTGATTACATTTGAGGATTATCTTGAAGTGTCACCAACTAAATGAGCAAGTGAATTAAAAAAGAGAAGAGAAACAAGATTTAGATCTAGATAATTTTGTGGAACGAGGTAATTATATGGCATGTCTTACATTAAAACTTTTGATAATTGTATGTAAAGTTAGTTTAAAGTAAACTATGTTAAAAAACATGGCAAAAGTAATTAAATGAACATTTTGTATAATGCAGAGCAATAAAGAGTACTTGTATATTTTGAATTAGAGAGCTGGTACTATTGATGAGAAAAAAAATCAATGAATATGCTATGATTATTGATTTTTCAAGAGAAACTGGTTCAGAAAAAATAATGTCAGAGAAAAAGGATAAAATTTGCATCAAAAGGCAGTGTTTTATAATTAATTGTTCAGTTCTACATTATCTGTGCTTACTGCCAATTAAGAAAAAGCAATGAGATAAAAATTCCATCAAACTATGAAAGATTAATTTTGCCACATGTGTGAAAGATAAACATTTTTAAGCCATATTGACGGACATTTATAATGAGGTAAAAACAATTCTTGAACTTTACCCCCCAATTTATTCTCCATATTTTCATTAAACAAACTTAAGTCCGAAAACCTAGTTGATTTACACCTGATATACGTCCTACATAATGAATTTCAATTATAATTATTCAGAATACCTCAATTCTGAATTAGTGTGCTTTTTTTTTTTTTTTTACTTTCAATGCAAACCATTAACATCATGTTTCCCATTCTTTATATTCTCTTTAATGATTATGAACGACAGTGATGTTTCTCGATTCTATAGCATATACTTTGTCAATGTATATTCTGGAAAAGTTCAAAGCCAAACAAATACAAGTGTTTGCTTTGTTTTGTTTTACTAATGTAATAATTTACCTACATAAATAAAAAGACAAAGGATAGTTAGTCTGAACTATTCTCCTGATGACTTCCAGTTGAGAATTTATATAATACCTTAAATACCACAGTGATCACATAAGTACACAATATTACACATGTGTATTTCTGAAGTTATTTTTCTAACATAATACTATGATATGGCATATTGTATATTAAATAGAATAATTATTGTCTAAGAAAATACATGTAGTTAATTATTTGTTTTCTCTAAACGATATTTTTCTTTTTTTTTTTCTTTTACTTTTTTTTCTTTTTTATTATACTTTAAGTTCTAGGGTACATGTGCATAACGTGCAGGTTTGTTACATATGTATATTTGTGCCATGTTGGTGTGCGGCACCCATCAACTCATCAGCACCCGTCAATTCATCATTTATATCATGTATAACTCCCCAATGCAATCCCTCACCCCTCCCCCCTCCCCATGATAGGCCCCAGTGTGTGATGTTCCACTTCCCGAGTCCAAGTGATCTCATTGTTCAGTTCCCACTTATGAGTGAGAACATGCGGTGTTTGGTTTTCTCTTCTTGTGATAGTTTGTTAAGAATGATGGTTTCCAGCTGCATCCATGTCCCTACAAAGGACGCAAACTCATCCTTTTTTATGGCTGCATAGTATTCCATGGTGTATATGTGCCACATTTTCTTAATCCAGCCTGTCACAGATGGACATTTGGGTTGATTCCAAGGCTTTGCTATTGTGAATAGTGCCGCAATAAACATACGTGTGCATGTGTCTTTGTAGTAGAATAATTTATAATCCTTTGGGTATATACCCAGTAGTGGGATGGCTGGGTCATATGGTACATCTAGTTCTAGATCCTTGAGGAATTGCCATACTGTTTTCCATAATGGTTGAACTAGTTTACAATCCCACCAACAGTGTAAAAGTGTTCCTATTTCTCCACATCCTCTCCAACAACTGTTGTTTCCTAATTTTTTAATGATTGCCATTCTAACTGGTGTGAGATGGTATCTCATTGTGGTTTTGATTTACAATTCTCTGATGGCCAGTGATGATGAGCATTTTTTCATGTGTCTGTTGGCTGTATGAATGTCTTCTTTTGAGAAATGTCTGTTCATATCCTTTCCCCACTTTTTGATGGGGTTGTTTTTTTCTTGTATATTTGTTTGAGTTCTTTGTAGATTCTGGATATTAGCCCTTTGTCAGATGAGTAGATTGCAAAAATTTTCTCCCATTCTGTAGGTTGCCTGTTCACTCTGATAGTAGTTTCTTTTGCTGTGCAGAAGCTCTTTAGTTTAATTAGATCCCATTAGTCAATTTTGGCTTTTGCTGCCATTGCTTTTGGTGTTTTAGACATGAAGTCCTTGCCCATGCCTATGTCCTGAATGGTACTACCTAGATTTTCTTCTAGGGTTTTTATGGTATTAGGTCTAACATTTAAGTCTCTAATCCATCTTGAATTAATCTTCGTATAAGGAGTAAGGAAAGGATCCAGTTTCAGCTTTCTACTTATGGTTAGCCAATTTTCCCAGCACCATTTATTAAATAGGGAATCCTTTCCCCATTTCTTGTTTCTCTCACTTTTGTCAAAGATCAGATGGCTGTAGATGTGTGGTATTATTTCTGAGGACTCTGTTCTGTTCCATTGGTCTATATCTCTGTTTTGGTACCAGTACCATGCTGTTTTGGTTACTGTAGTCTTGTAGTATAGTTTGAAGTCAGGTAGCGAGACGCCTCCAGCTTTGTCCTTTTGACTTAGGATTGTCTTGGCAATGCGGGCTCTTTTTTGGTTCCATATGAACTTTAAAGCAGTTTTTTCCAATTCTGTGAAGAAACTCATTGGTAGCTTGATGGGGATGGCATTGAATCTATAAATAACCTTGGGCAGTATGGTCATTTTCACGATCTTGATTCTTCCTATCCATGAGCATGGTATGTTCTTCCACTTGTTTGTGTCCTCTTTGATTTCACTGAGCAGTGGTTTGTACTTCTCCTTGAAGAAGTCCTTGACATCCCTTGTAAGTTGGATTCCTAGGTATTTTATTCTCTTTGAAGCAATTGTGAATGGAAGTTCATTTCTGACTTGGCTCTCTGCTTGTCTGTTACTGGTGTATAAGAATGCTTGTGATTTTCGCACATTAATTTTGTATCCTGAGACTTTGCTGAAGTTGCTTATCAGCTTAAGGAGATTTTTGGGCTGAGACGATGGGGTTTTCTAAATATACAATCATGTCATCTGCAAGCAGGGACGATTTGACTTCTTCTTTTCCTAACTGAATACCCTCGATTTCTTTCTCTTGCCTGATTGCCCTAGCCAGGACTTCCAACACTATGTTGAATAGGAGTGGTGAGGGAGGGCATCCCTGTCTTGTGCCAGTTTTCAAAGGGAATTTTTCCAGTTTTTGCCCATTCAGTATGATATTAACTGTGCGTTTGTCATAAACAGCTCTTATTATTTTGAGGTACGTTCCATCAATACCGAATTTATTGAGCGTTTTTAGCATGAAGGGCTGTTGAATTTTGTCAAAAGCCTTTTCTGCATCTATTGAGATAATCATGTGATTCTTGACTTTGGTTCTGTTTATATGGTGGATTCTGTTTATTGATTTGCAAATGTTGAACCAGCCTTGCATCCCAGGAATGAAGCCCACTTGATCACGGTGGATAAGCTTTTTGATGTGCTGCTGAATCCGGTTTGCCAGTATTTTATTGAGGATTTTTGCATCGATGTTCATCAGGGATATTGGTCTAAAATTCTCTTTTTTGTGTGTGTCTCTGCCAGGCTTTGGTATCAGGATGATATTGGCCTCATAAAATGAGTTAGGGAGGATTCCCTCTTTTTCTATTGATTGGAATAGTTTCAGAAGGAATGGTACCAGCTCCTCCTTGTACCTCTGGTAGAATTCAGCTGTGAATCCATCTGGTCCTGGACTTTCTTTGGTGGGTAGGCTATTAATTGTTGCCTCAATTTTAGAGCCTGCTATTGGTCTATTCAGGGATTCAACTTCTTCCTGGTTTAGTCTTGGGAGAGTGTAAGTGTCCAGGAAATTATCCATTTCTTCCAGATTTTCTAGTTGATTTGCATAGAGGTGTTTATAGTATTCTCTGATGGTAGTTTGTATTTCTGTGGGGTCGGTGGTGATATCCCCTTTATCATTTTTTGTTGCATCTATTTGATTCCTCTCTCTTTTCTTCTTTATTAGTCTTGCTAGCGGTCTGTCAATTTTGTTGATCTTTTCAAAAAACCAACTCCTGGATTCATTGATTTTTTTGGAGGGTTTTTTGTGTCTCTATCTCCTTGAGTTCTGCTCTGATCTTAGCTATTTCTTGCCTTCTGCTAGCTTTTGAATGTGTTTGCTCTTGCCTCTCTAGTTCTTTTAATTGTGATGTTAGAGTGTCAATTTTAGATCTTTCCTGCTTTCTCTTGTGGGCATTTAGTGCTATAAATTTCCCTCTACACACTGCTTTAAATGTGTCCCAGAGATTCTGGTATGTTGTATCTGTGTTCTCATTGGTTTCAAAGAACATCTTTATTTCTGCCTTCATTTCATTATGTACCCAGTAGTCATTCAGGAGCAGGTTGTTCAGTTTCCATGTAGTTGAGCGGTTTTGATTGAGTTTCTTAGTCCTGAGTTCTAGTTTGATTGCACTGTGGTCTGAGAGATAGTTTGTTATAATTTCTGTTCTTGTACATTTGCTGAGGAGTGCTTTACTTCCAATTATGTGGTCAGTTTTGTAATAAGTGCGATGTGGTGCTGAGAAGAATGTATATTCTGTTGATTTGGGGTGGAGAGTTCTATAGATGTCTGTTAGGTCCGCTTGGTGCAGAGATGAGTTCAATTCCTGGATATCCTTGTTAACTTTCTGTCTCGTTGATCTGTCTAATGTTGACAGTGGAGTGTTGAAGTCTCCCATTATTATTGTATGGGAGTCTAAGTCTCTTTGTAAGTCTCTAAGGACTTGCTTTATGAATCTGGGTGCTCCTGTATTGGGTGCATATATATTTAGGATAGTTAGCTCTTCCTCTTGAATTGATCCCTTTACCATTATGTAATGGCCTTCTTTGTCTCTTTTGATCTTTGATGGTTTAAAGTCTGTTTTATCAGAGACTAGGATTGCAACCCCTGCCTTTTTTTGTTCTCCATTTGCTTGGTAGATCTTCCTCCATCCCTTTATTTTGAGCCTATGTATGTCTCTGCATGTGAGATGGGTCTCCTGAATACAGCAGACTGATGGGTCTTGACTCTTCATCCAGTTTGCCAGTCTCTGTCTTTTAATTGGAGCATTTCGTCCATTTACATTTAAGGTTAATATTGTTATGTGTGAACTTGATCCTGCCATTATGATATTAACTTGTTATTTTGCTCGTTAGTTGATGCAGTTTCTTCCTAGCCTCAATGGTCTTTACATTTTGGCATGTTTTTGCAATGGCTGGTACCGTTTGTTCCTTTCCATGTTTAGGGCCTCCTTCAGGGTCTCTTGTAAGGCAGGCCTGGTGGTGACAAAATCTCTAAGCATTTGCTTATCTGTAAAGGATTTTATTTCTCCTTCACTTATGAAACTTAGTTTGGCTGGATATGAAATTCTGGGTTGAAAATTCTTTTCTTTAAGAATGTTGAATATTGGCCCCCACTCTCTTCTGGCTTGTAGAGTTTCTGCCGAGAGATCTGCTGTTAGTCTGATGGGCTTCCCTTTGTGGGTAACCCGACCTTTCTCTCTGGCTCCCCTT
The DNA here is from genome assembly GCF_007565055.1 of Rhinopithecus roxellana. Lineage (NCBI taxonomy): Eukaryota > Metazoa > Chordata > Mammalia > Primates > Cercopithecidae > Rhinopithecus > Rhinopithecus roxellana. Next base: position 43,196,281 of record NC_044550.1, on the reverse strand, counting down.
AAGATTTTTTCCTTCATTTCAACTTTGGTGAATCTGGCAATTATGTGTCTTGGAGTTGCTCTTCTGGAGGAGTATCTTTGTGGCGTTCTCTGTATTTCCTGAATTTGAATGTTGGCCTGCCCTACTAGGTTGGGGAAGTTCTCCTGGATGATATCCTGAAGAGTGTTTTCCAACTTGGATCCATTTTCCCCCTCACTTTCAGACACCCCAATCCGATGTAGATTTGGTCTTTTTACATAATCCCATACTTCTTGTAGGCTTTGTTCATTTCTTTTTCTTCTTTTTTCTTTTGGTTTCTCTTCTCGCTTCATTTCATTCATTTGATCCTCAATCGCTGATACTCTTTCTTCCAGTTGATTGAGTCAGTTACTGAAGCTTGTGCATTTGTCACGTATTTCTCGTGTCATGGTTTTCATCTCTGTCATTTCGTTTATGACCTTCTTTGCATTAATTAGTCTAGCTGTCAATTCTTCCACTCTTTTTTCAAGATTTTTAGTTTCTTTGCGCTGGGTACGTAATTCCTCCTTTAACTCTGAGAAGTTTGATGGACTAAAGCCTTCTTCTCTCATCTCGTCAAAGTCATTCTCAGACCAGTTTCGATCCTTTGCTGGCAATGGGCTGTGCCCCTTTGCAGGGGGAGATGCGCTCTTATTTTTTGAATTTCCAACTTTTCTGCCCTGCTTTTTCCCCATCTTTGTGGTTTTATCTGTCTCTGGTCTTTGATGATGGTGATGTACTGATGGGATTTTGGTATAGGTGTCCTTCCTGTTTGATAGTTTTCCTTCTGACAGTCAGGACCCTCAGCTATAGGTCTGTTGGAGATTGCTTGAGGTCCACTCCAGACCCTGTTTGCCTGGGTATCAGCAGCAGAGGTTGCAGAAGATAGAATATTGCTGAACAGCGAGTGTATGTGTCTGATTCTTCCTTTGGAAGCTTCCTCTCAGGGGTGTACTCCACCCTGTGAGGTGTAGGGTGTCAGACTGCCCCTAGTGGGGGATGTCTCCCAGTGAGGCTACTCAGGGGTCAGTGACCCACTTGAGCAAGCAGTCTGTCCTTTCTCAGATCTCAGCCTCCGTGTTGGGAGATCCACTGCTCTCTTCAAAGCTGTCAGACAGAGTTGTTCGCTTCTGCTCAGGCCTCTGCTCCTTCCCCTGTTGTTTTTTTAGCTGAGCCCTGCCCTCAGAGGTGGAGTCTATAGACACAATCAGGTTTCCTTGAGCTGCTGTGAGCTCCACCCAGTTCAAGCTTCCCAGTGGCTTTGTTTACCTACTTAAGCCTCAGCAATGGCGGGCGCCCCTCCCCCAGCCTCGCTGCTGCCTTGTGGTTAGATCGCCGCAGACTGCTGTGTTAACAATGAGGGAGGCTCCGTGGGCGTGGGACCCTCCCGGCCAGGTGAGGGATATATTCTTCTGGTGTGCCCGTTTGCTTAGAGCGCGGTATTGGGGTGGGAGTTACCCGATTTTCCAGGTGTTGTGTGTCTCAGTTCCCCTGGCTAGGAAAAGGGATACCCTTCCCCCTTGCGCTTCCCAGGTGAGGCGATGCCTCACCCTGCTTCAGCTCTCACTGGTCAGGCTACAGCAACTGACCAGCACCGATTGTCTGGCACTCCCTAGTGAGATGACCCCAGTACCTCAGTTGAAGATGCAGAAATCACCGGTCTTCTGTGTCCCTCGCGCTGGGAGTTGGAGACTGGAGCTGTTCCTATTCGGCCATGTTGCTCCGCCCTAAATGATATTTTTCTCAACAAATTGTGTTACAGGCTAATACATGATTAAATTGTCACTGATTAGAAAATATTGAAGTTGGTACTAATAAGGTTAATTATATGTACCCTATCAAAGAATCTATAAAAACTGATACAATTTAATTTCCCAAACTCTCCCCTTCTCTGTTAAAAATTAACATATTCATATGTTCAAAACACATCCATGTGATTTTCCTTTATATGAACTTAAACACTATTAGAGACCTCAATAGTTTGATGCAGACACATCTGTTGAAACCATATGTAATGAAACTCGTGGCAATCCCACTGGAGCCATAAACAGATATGCTATTCAATAACCATTTCCAAGTTCACATATTTAAAAAGTTATAGAATTTTATTTTAACTTTGTGATTTCAGTGAGAGCCATAGAATTCAATGGCTATATGCTGTCCGAAGGCTATGACTACTAAATGTTGTGTTGCAGGTTCTGAAGGGTATTTCTAAGGGTAACCAGAAGACAGCATCCGTATCTCAGAGACACCTGGAGCTAATTTAGTAAGGCACAGAAGTTCTACCACACCGCTTAAGCCAACTCTTTTTGAGGAAATGATGATAAATTTCTTTTGATCATGCTCAAATGGCTTAGGAAATGACTGGGAGGTAGTTGATATTCCAAGATTCAAGCATCCAGTATTCTAAAAAAAAAAAAAAAAAAAAACCAACATAACTGTGTCCTAGTTCTGCAAATTTGTTATCAAAACAATTTAGGCTGAACATTATAGTCATATACTTATTCCAGGGCACATCAGGCCACTAATGTAATTATTGAAAGGGTTCTAAGAAGAAGGAAATTAAATTAAGAAAAACTGTTTTGCATAGCAGTGATTTATAGCCTACTTTATTCCCCAACTAGTGAGAACTGTGAAATCCAAGTTTTGCAAAATACAGTTTTAATAGTAAAATATTTGAAAAAGAATTCGTAGGAGGAAAAGGAGACTCATCAGATCAAAGGAGAAGTTATAATCACATGTGAGCCTTTACAATTGTATTTGAATAATAATGGTTCTAAACCTAGTAATGAAAATCCATTATTTTTCAAGTGTTGCAAACTATTTCAGATTCTGCTCTGCAGTGGGGTGTAATTTGAACTCTGTGTATGTGCACATTATTTGTACATGAATTATGTGATTTTTTTCTATGTCTTCATTTCTAAGTCCTGATTATTCAAACTCTACTAAGCTTTCTGCCCCATAAAATTAGTCTTTGGTACTTGAGTCAGAACAGAAAGTTTTCTCATACATCTCATGTCAATTAGGTCAGGTTAACTCATCATAGCATTGCATGCTAAACTATAATAAATACATAAATCAAAAAATGATTAACTGTAAGTTGCAACATTTTCAGGCTTAAAGCATATTAGAAACATTGCTGGAATGAAATAATTTTGCATACATTTTACTGAAGAAATTTGGAATAGAAAAAGGCTTATAAAAATGTTGGATCAATAAGAGATTTCATAATGAAGTACTTTAAATTATTCCAAAAATTATTTTCCTTATTCTTTTACAGTGTTAAATCTAAATCTTTCCCTTTGGTCTCTCTTTCCTTTCTTCCCCTTTTCTTCATTTTTTTCCCTATCTTTTCCTTTCTCTCTCTCTCATTTCTTTTCTTCCTTCCTTCTTTTCTTTGCAAGTCTAATATCCTGAGATCTCAATTCCCTGTAATGTGATAATTTTAACTCAACCAAGGGCAAAACTACTTCTTAATTATATTTTTGATCAACAATATCTCTGACAATCTGATAACAAGTATGGAGAGTCATCACAAAAAATAAATGTATATGAACATAAAATTTTAATTAGATTTAGAGAATTAAAAAATTGTTCTCCCAAGCCTAAACAGAGACATTGTAGTGACTGATTCATGAACTTCATGTTAGAAAAGAAAGCAAAAACAACTTGAGGTTGAGTACATTATTTTGAATACCTTATGGTGAATGTAACATTTCAAAGAAAAACTAAGTGCTGTTACTATAAGTGAAACAGGAAACCTTCCTTTGTCATGCTTGCAGGACATGAGATGGGGATGTGGCTCGCTTCTTTGGTGCCCCACTGTTCAAACCTCTAGGGGAGCATGCAGATGGGCAGGCTGTGGAGCTCTGACCCCACAGCAGCATCTAGGGGTGAATGTTTATAGCTGAAGCCCCAGTAGGCATGTGTTACAGTGTGCTCTTTCAGTTTAGCCATCCCTAGGTGGCTTGTGTAAGCTCAATTACTCAAGGACAGAGGGCTTTCTGTGTCCTGGGGTTTCTTGCCTTGTTGCACCAAACGAATTCTATCACACATGGGTTTGGAGAATGAGTGCAAGGTTTTATTGAGTGGAAGTAGCTCTGAGCAGATCGCGGAGCCAGAGAGGAGATAGAGTGGGAAGGTGGTTTTCCGCTGGAGTTAGGGCACTCAGCAGCCAGGATCTCCTGCGGCTGCCCCAGCCAAACTCCACATTGTTCTGCCGGTCGATGACCTCCTTGACTGCTGGGGCCTGCCAGTGCCTGTCAGTATGCTCTTCTGCTGATGTGTTCCTTGTGATGCCCAACTGCTTGTGCCTCTGCCTGCTAGGGTCACAGGATGGGGGTGTGGCAGGCCAGGGTGGTCTTGGGAAATGCAACATTTGGGCACAAAAACAATAATGCCTGTCCTCACCTAGATCCCTGGGCACAGGCCTGCGGGTGGAGCCCTTACCAGGGACTCTCCCTTTACTACCAAGTGCTTCCCTGCCCTGCTCCCATATCATAAGCACTAAAGAGAGAGGCTCCAAGATATTTTAACTAGAAATATTATATGACTTCCAACTTATTGAATTATATGCATAGTATGTAAAATCTTGACATAAGAAGCCCATCTGTTAATTAATAATTCATCTAAAAGATTGTTAATGAACAACTAGAATGGGCCAGGCATTGCTTTATAAAAGGAATGTAAGGCAACTATTTGCAAACAGTCCACTTACAGACAAGTGTATTATCTCTTTTCCATGCAATTTGAACATGCAGTCATTTGAGTATTAACAACTATGCCATAAGATATCCTAATAAAGATAGTATCCATAATAGATAATAGTTTCTGATGACTATAAACCAAAAAACGTCTGAGACAAGTCTCAATCAATTTGGAAGTTTATTTTGCCAAGGTTAAGGACATGGCTGTGACACAGCCTCAGGGGGTCATGACAACATGTATCTGAGGTGTTTGGGCTATACCTTAGTTTTATATTTTAGGGAGACATAAAACATCAATCCATACTTTTAAGATGTACGTTAGTTCAGTCCAGAAAGGTAGGACAACTCAAAGTGGGGGGAGGGTCTTCCAGGTCATAGGTGGATTTGAAGATTTTTTGATTGGCAATTGGTAGAAAGAATTTATCTAAAGATGTAGAATCAATAGAAGAAAGTGGTATCTGGGTTAAGATAAAGGGCTTTGGAGACTAAGGTTCTTATTATGAAGATGAAGCTTCCACGTAGTAAGCTCAGAGAGAATAGATTGTAAATATTTCCTATCAGACATAAAGAGTCCATTCTGTCAATCATAAGATCCCATTTTAATATTAATACTGGTCAGTTGTGTCTGATTTCCAAAGGGAGGAAGGTATAATTAGGCATGTCTAACCTCCACTTCCCATCATGACCAACTAGTATTTCAGGTTGACTTAGAATGCCCTTGGCCAGGAGGAAGAGTTCATTCAGTTGTTTGGGGGGCTTAAAATTTTACTTTTTGGTTTGCAGCACTCTGTAGCAATCATGCTCAGCTATTTGCAAGTATTTGATCATTTAATTATGAGTATTAAATAAAATGAAGTACACAGAAATATATTATAGAGTATAAATACATTTGCAAGTTTTCCACAAGTAGTGGGGAATAGAACTATTACCTAAGAAACAATAAGCTTAATCCCTAGAGGGTTTGAAGATATAAAGTAGCCTATTGTGAGTGAAATGTTTTTAACATTTTATCATGTAAATTATAGACTTATTTTATTGCATTTAGTAATACATTTCACTATGAAAACAATGTATTTGGCAAGTAAATTAACAACTTTTTTAAGCTCAAATACTTGCCCTCACTGTGCACACGTGTAACTGTGCATGTACCACACACAGACAAGAGTTCTGAGAGACCTAATGTGGCAAATGGCCAGAGGCAAAAGGAAGTGAAAAACAGGAAGGGGCAGGTAAAGTCCCAAAGCTAAAACTCTCCATCCCTTCACCACTTGTTTATCCTTGGTTCTTAGCCACAAACCTTATCCTATAGGCACTATACCCAGGAACTATTTCATGTCTTTATTCCTAGATCTTGAGAAGTAAATTGTTTCTGATATCTCATTGAAGAAATTATAGAAGAGTCTATGAGCAAAAGATTTAGAGATAGGAGATTCATATTTGAATCCTAGTCAAGTACTTGATAGCTGTATGAAACTGGACCCAGACCCATCTATAGAGATGATCATAGCAATATACATAAATATATAAAAATAAATATATAATATATATGCTTATATATATATATATAAACATGCAGTCATGTGAGTTTTAATATCTATGTCACAGGATATCCTAATAAATGCAGTGTCAATGATAGATATTAGTTTATTCTATCTAATCCTAATTTATATTATATTATTCTGTAGCTCTCACCCATACCCCATATATGAAAATTTTAATTTAAGTGCGTTTTAACTTATTTCCCTGATCCTCCATTTAAAAAGACACTTTATTTCCTTCATTTGGAGGATGTGAGAAAACAAAGTAGTCTTAGAAAAGCTCTATATGTATTACAAATGAATACATGTATGTGGCAATAATCCAATATGTCATATACACATAGTAACTGTTACTGTATATGAAGTTTTTTAAAAAATGCCTACTTCTTAACCTTTGTCCTCTAGATTTTGTGCTGGAAAACAAGGGATCATGTAGATGAGAATGAAGAATTAAATATGTGATTTTTATGGGTTTCCTGGTATTTATATAAACAACACAAACATTTCTTATTTACAATTGATATCACTCTGAGATGGTAAACATAAAATCACTTTTTATTTTATAAATTTATATATAGATATTAATTGTAAATAAGAAATGTTTGTATTGTTTATACAAATATCCCAAATCTATATATATTTGTACATTCTTTCTAAAAGTTACTTTCAAGAAATCTAAAATAAAGACATTAACTTTAATCAATGGAGGTATTGTATCTCAGGACACTCAGTTGGTTATTTGATACTTTTTAACATTTCATGCATATGCTTTGATGGCTCATCAGAAATTCATAACAAACCAGATGATAGATGATCAGTCCTGATACAATGGCCACGTGCAGATACAATTTATTCTAAAGCAGCAGTTATCAGGACTTGGTTGTAAAGTAAGATAGATTCTTTGCAAAGTATCCAGGCATTGGGAAGAAAGTGAGAAGCAGAAAAGGCTTATGGATACCCACTTCTGCTCCTACTGGTTCTCTTATTACCCAAGTGTTCTTGCAGATATTGTCCCTAATTTCAATAGTTGAATTAAGAGGCAGACCTATGTGCACATGGAGATAGTCCATCTGGAGGAAAACCTGAATGTGGAACCAAACCTGTGCCAAAGTAAATGTTGCATCTAAATGATTCTCCTCACATGACTGCCACTGCTGAGACAAGCCCAGCTACATGCTGAGCTAGATTGACAGAGAATGCAAATTATTTTCCCCTATTTTTTAAGGAGGAATTGAGTGCTCACATGTAGCTTACTTGCAATGACATTTCCTATTTTGCTTTCCCTAGAGGATATATATGCTCATGTGTATCTAAAATTGAAAGCAATTCTATTTTCCAGTTGTAATGTGTGATTGGTTCATTTTTTTAAGGATTTAAATGCTAGCGATATCATGGAATAGATATGGGACTTATTTTAGGAGCAAATGCTGAATTTTGCTTCTTCTCTTTGCTTTTCACGTGTATTCCCTCCCTCTGGACACCTATACTATTTTGCAACATATGAACTTAAATTTTCATTGTCAAGCTGCAGGTTAGTAACCATTTGGTTAATAAAAAGTATAAGATTCTAAATTCTTATTCATATAATCATATCTTAATTGCCACTGAATCTATAGGTGTGATATTGCTAAACAGATGAAGAACAATAAAATTAGATTCATCCTGTGGGGCTAATTCTTTAGGGAAACAACATAAGTGTATCCTAGACAAAATAAAGCTGTAGATATGGACACCTTGCTTATTTTACCTATATAAAAATAAACCACAATCTTTTGACAACTGTCTTCTGTTATAGTTTTTATTTTGTTAAATAAGGGAGAGGATGCAATAGAAAGACACAAAAATACTGACTTTTCTTCAATTTGGCAGTCAACATGAATAGCATTCAACTTCTTTTGAGAGTTTATATCTGTTTGTGCATATGCATTTAATTATTTTGATAAATGCAACACTTTTTTGCTGTGGTAGAGTTACAGCATGCTTTTACTGCGACCTGACTGATTAGCAGAAAGAGTTTATTCAACATGAGGCTCAGAATTATGGCAAATGAGGCCGGGCGCGGTGGCTCAAGCCTGTAATCCCAGCACTTTGGGAGGCCGAGACGGGCGGATCACGAGGTCAGGAGATTGAGACCATCCTGGCTAACACTGTGAAACCCCGTCTCTACTAAAAAATACAAAAAACTGGCCGGGCGAGGTGGCGGGCGCCTGTAGTCCCAGCTACTCGGGAGGCTGAGGCAGGAGAATGGCGTGAACCCGGGAGGCGGAGCTTGCAGTGAGCTGAGATCCAGTCACTGCACTCCAGCCTGGGCGACAGAGCGAGACTCCACCTCAAAAAAAAAAAAAAAAAAAAAAAAAAAAAAAAAAAAAAAAAAAAAAAAAAAAAAAAAAAATATGGCAAATGGTTACCATTGCCTATGTTTTAATGTTATATTTATCTGTCCTTAATTATGGTATTGTGCATGGTTTATATATACATATAAAGAATAAATAAATATCTGTGACTTTTGTAAGTACTAGTAATTCAGCTTTTCATTTTACCTTTGAGTTATTATTTTTTGTGTGGATGCTCTCTTGTATCAGTGGTAGCAGAGTACCCAGTCCTAAGGGAGAAGGTACTGAGGCAAAACTTAACAAATCAAACATCCAACTTCTGTCATGCATCGTGAAGTGTGAACTTTAACTCCAATTCTTGAAGGGTGCTGACTATCCAAGGCAGAGTTCTTGGGACGTGTGTACATTGTGTTACTTTAACTGAACTTAAAAATAGGTGGGTACCATATGATTTTCCTGTTGCCACTATAAGAAATTACCACAAACTTGATGACTGAAAACAGTAAAACTTTATTCTGTTATAGTTTTCTGGGAGTCAGAAGTCCAAAATCAGTTTCACTTAAGCTCAAGTCAAGTTGTTGGCAGGCCTGTTTCCTTGTGGAGGCTCTGAGGAGATAATCCACTTCCTTTTATTTTTCAGCTGCTTGTGGCTGTGCATATTCCTTGGCTTGTGGTCCCTTCTTCTTTAAAGTGTATCACTTCAATCTCTGCTTCTTTGATCACCTCCCTTCTCAGGTTCTAAAGTGAAAACTTCCTTGGTTTTTTTCTTAGAAAGACACTTGTGATTATATTTACAGGTCACAGGGATAATACAAGATAATCTCAACACCCTTATTTTATCCCTATTTTATCCTTCTCACTAACTTAATCACATTTGCAAATCTCTATTGTCATAAAAGGGAACAACTGTACCTTCTGGGATTTAGAATTTAGATATCCTTGGGACTCATTTTTTTTTTTTTTTTTTTTCAGTCTTACACTGGTACTATTATTTTCCCCGTTCTAAAGATTTAAAAAAGAGGAAACACTTAATCAACGTAGTCCAGGTCTCAAGGTCTCATGTGTAAAAAGGTACAGAATCAAGATTCTCTTTCCATCTGATTCTAAACCTATATTTTTATCCATAAAACCCTTAATAGAATAGTTGTGAGATCCTTTTTATGTCAAAATTTCAAATGGAAGATGTATGAAAAACTGCAAGTATATTGTAGACATATTTTATATTCAGAAGATTCTCTGAATTACGGTTTACAGACTTCTCGCTTTCATTATGATTAGTAAGAGGTAAGGATCAGTGTTCACATAAGGAAAATCTATTTTTGATACCATTATCATAATTTTATAAAGACTGTTATTTCAATACTAATCAGGAATAAAGAATGTGGGCCAGACTGATTCTGAAAGTGTTTTACCTTTTGACTTTTGGCTTTCATAATCATGTAAATATAAACATACATTAAATAGGCCCACTTTCTCCAGTATTCTTTGTTCTGAGGGAAGATTAAAACAATGTCAAAACACAAAGTAAGTGTATAATACAGTGGGGGTTAGTAACAATCAATCCAGGGAAAACAAACAAGCCTGTTTTGTATATAGACCAAACCTAACTGTTTTAAGATTCACTAATTCTTCTGAAGAAAAAAATAGTACATGCATTCAGAATTAGATTTGTGAAAAAACTTTATTTTTTATTTTCATAATGGTCACTAATTTCATTGTTTCAGATTGGAATCACTAGGGGTAAGGCCTGAAACATTACTTTCTTACACATGGTTCATTGAGGGAGTACTCTCAAGAAAACAGAAGTGAAGATAGAAGAGAGTTGTATTAGTCCCTTCTTGCACTGCTATAAAGAAATACCTGAGACTGGGTAATTTACAAAGAAAAGATGTTTAATTGGCTCACAGTTCAGTGGACTATACAGGAAGCATACCAGCTTCTGCTTCTGCGGAGGCCTCAGGGAGTTTTTAATCATGGTGAAAGGCAAAGGAGAAATGAGGCATCTACGTGGCAGGAGCAGAAGGAAGAGATAGAGAGGGGAGGTGCTACACACTTTTAAAACAACCAGATCTTGTAATAAGTCACTCATTATCACGAGAACAGCACCAAGGGGATGGTGCTAAATCATTCATGAGAACTCTGCCGCTATGATTCAATCACCTTCCATTAGCCCCCACCTCCAACACTGGGTATTACAATTTGACATGATATTTGGGTGGGGGCAAAGATCCAAACCATATCAAGAGGAAAGAAAGGAACAAAATAAAGATGTGTCTCAGGAAGTCTATAGCTATGGCCCGATCTCACAGGGAGCTATGGAGCACAGAATTGGTCACTTGGAACAGGGTCTGGCCTACTGTAACCCTTGTGAGTCAGTAATTGACTTCAGGCTGTGTCTGAAGTTGAGTCTGATAACCTAACTCCCATTTAACATGCTGACAAGAGCCAGTCTCTCAAAATGAGCTAGCTGGAAACTGTTAGGATCTAATGCTCACACTAACTTGGCTGGGCACCAACCATGCCCCCTAAATCCCTAGCTCCACCATTCTGAAATATCTTTTTACTCATATAGCATGTCTTTGGGAAATCATTTAATTTTTGTATATCCTGTCTCTCCCCTCACCCTGAATGTTTGTAAATATCTCCGGTTTTCAAAATGACTAATGGCTATAAGTACATAATTAAATCAACTTGAGTAAAAATGGTAAAGTTAATTAATTAGCTAATTAATTCAATACACTAAATTGTTTGGTTTCATATTATTGACAAATATCCTCTGATAAATTGTTCTATTTTAAATGGTTAGCGGGCAATATGTAAACATAACTGAAATACCAGTACTATATATTTAAATATTATCCTACTTTGCTTCACATGAATGAACTATCAGATATATAAAAAAGTTAAACATTTTGTGTTTTGAAAACACAAATTATTGCATATTGAGTATGTAATAGTGCTTTTACTTCCAACATTAATCATGCAAAATTTTGATCTGTCAAAAACCTGTGGTCATTGCCTGACCCATTTCATTAAAAAAAAAGGTTTTCATGCTTATTGTAAGAGGAAACAATGTCTTAAGCAAACAGTTGTTGCATCAGACCATGAAACTTCAAATAACTTTTACCTAAGTAAGTTTGTTGAAAAATGGCAATTTTCCTATTTAGTTAATTTCTCAGTGATCCATGACCTCAAAGAATACAGAAGTAGCACACCGACTGCTTGCGATGTATCTGAAGAAAAACTATGGTAACGAGTTCACCATATTTGTAATTAGAAGTCTGAAAAAGACTTCAACTGATCTCTCGTAAATAGAAAGCTCTGACATTTTCAGACTCCAGGCCATGAAGGGCACAGGCATTATTTGATGTATTGTTAAGAAAGAGGCCCTGTACTTACAGGTACAATATATTTGGCTGATAAGCTACCATAAGTCTATCCAGTGTAGTAAATGAAGAAATGAAAGTAGCAAGTTTCTTTATGAGATCACAAAAATATTGCATTTCTAATTTTGCTAGCTTCATCAGCGAAGTAAACATGGCTAAATAAAGCACCCAGAGAAAACTTACAGACTTTGCAATCTAAATATATTTATTGATAGTGTTTTGCAAATATATAATGGAAAACCAAACATAATTCCTCATGCTTTTTTTCTTGTCCTGATCTGATTAAGTTAATTTAAAGGGAATTCCATTTTCCTTTTGAATGTTTCATTTGTTACCATAAACACATTGGTACATTTGCGAACTCCAGTTCTCAAAACAAACCACCAAATTCTTTTTTTGTTGTTGTTTCATTTGGAGACTAGATTTTCTAAGTAGGAGGTGGAAGCAGAAAGTTCAAACATCATCATCCTCAAAGCCACCAATAAATCAGAAAATACAAAGTGCTTCAAATTTAATTCTAGTGTTAAATCAATCCTTCCCAACATTTTAGCAAAGAAAATGTGACATTTTTCTTCTGGTTCTTCAAAGCTATGGCTGTATATATAAATAAAGAAAATACAAATGCACATAAATTAGAGAAGCCGCATATAGAAATTCACATAAATCAATTAAGAAAATTACATGTTGCTCTGATTTATTTAACCTTAAAATATTAGGTAGCTCCTTGGATTCTCATCCAAATAACAATATCCATTTACAGTCCCTGTCTTACTTAGTAAATCATTCTAACACTCCCAATCTCTCAGGCAGCCAAGAATATAGCTGCTGGGAGTATATATATTTTGACCATCTAATTGTAATACTACAGTATGTTAAGTATTGTCTTTGTTTACATTGCTCTAAAGGAATACCTGAGGCTGGACAAATTATACAGAAAAGAAATTTATTTGACTCATGGCTCTGCAGGCTGAATAGCAAACATGGTACCAGCCTCTGCTTCTGGTGAGAAACTTAGGCTGTTTCCATTCTTAGTGCAAGCAGACGGGAACAGGCATGCATAGATCACATGGTGAGAGAGAGAAAGAGAGAGAAGAGAGAGGTGCCAGGCCCTTTTTGTCAATCAGTTTCAGTGGGAACTAACAAAGTAGGAACTCAGTCACCCCTGTAACATGCTCCCTGCCCCCACCACCAGGAAAGGCATTAATTTATTCATGATGGATCCACACCCATGACCCAGACACCACCCACTAAGCCCCACCTCTAGAACTGGTATCAAATTTCAACATCAGATTTAGAAGGAACAAATATCCAAACTATTTGAGTGATGATTACACTTATTTTTCTTTTTTTTTTCCCAAGTCAAACAACAGCTCTGATCCCTTGATAAGTTACCTAATCTTGCTCTAGCTCAATATCTTTATATAATGGAAAAAACAATAACTAAATTGCACAGTTTTTCTAAGGAAAGTCAGACAGAAAGAGATAAACACTGGATAAAAATTCATGATCCCTAGTTAAAACTTACTCTGGATATTATCCAACAACTAAATTCTAGCAGGAATTAAAGTAAGCTCATATTCACATTCCATACATTTCTACCATGAAACTATACTCCCCAATTTGAAGTTTTTAAAAAAATCATGTATATTGCTAAATATCTTCTATTGTATTTTCTCCTTCATATTATAAAGAAAGAAAGTTTTTGCTCCCTTCTTATCTTTTTACACCATTCCCCAGGGAAGAGAAGTGGTTAATAGGATTGTCTATGTTCAGAGGGCATTGATTAGATCATGATTATTAATAGGTAGGTTCCCATTCTTTAAAAGGGTCATTTGCCTATACATGGTACTTTTTCTTTCAATTTTACATTTCTCATGTTAGGGGAAATAAACAGTCACACTATTCTTTGTGGTGATTTTCTTCAGCTCTTTATATTTGTGTATACGTGTGATAGGCATTGGCACATATATTATTTAAAAAATTTTTAGAGCAATTTTAGGTCCACAGAAAAATTAAGAGAAAGATATGGAGATACCTCATTGATTATATTGATAATAGCCTCTATTATTAATATCTCCCACCAGGGTGGTACATTTTTTGCAATTGATGAACCAACATTGACACATCATCATCACCCAAAGATCATAGTTTACCTTAAGGTTCACTCTTGATGTATATTCTTGGGTTTTGTCAAATATATAATGGCATGTATCCACCCTGTATGCACTATTATATCTACCACTGGGAATGACTGATATTTTTTACTGTTGCCATACTTTCGCCTGTTCCAGAGTATCACATACTTGAAATCAAACAGTTTATAGCCTTTCGATTGGCTTCTTTCACATAGCAATATGCATTTAACTTTCTCTGATGTCTTTCATGGCTTGATAGCTCATTCTTTTTTAGTGGTGAATAACATTCTACTGTCTGGATACACTGTAGTTTATTTATCCATTTATCTACTGAAGGATATCTTGGTTGCTTCCATGTTTCGGCAGTTATGAATAAAACTGCTACAGACATCTGTGTGCAGGTTTTTGTGTGGACATATATTTTCAACTCCTTTGGGTAAATACCAAGAAACAGGATTAAAGGATCATGTGGTATGTTTTGTTTTACAAGAAACAACAAAATTATCTTCCACAGTGACTGTGCCATTTTGCATTCCAACCAGCAATCAATGAGAGTTTCTGTTATTCCACATCCTAATCAGCATTTGGTGTTGCCAGTGTTCTGAATCTTGATTATTCTAAAAAGTGTGTAGTGGTAGCTCGTTGTTGTTTTAGTTTGCATTTCCCTGATTGTGTATGGTATGAAACATATTTTCATATGCTTATTTGTTATCTCTATATCTTCTTTGGTAAGGTATCTATTAATGTCTTTGGCCCATTTATTAATTGGGTTTTTTTTTTCTTGTTATTGAGTTTTGAGTCTTTTGTATATTTTGGATAACAGCATGGTTTGTCTTTTTATTCTCTTGAGATAGTGTTTTATTTTTTTCTTTTTTTAAAGCATGTAGCCATACAAAACATAATAAAAATTTTAATACTTAAATTCGAGACAGGTAGGAGGACATTCTTATATCTCTTGCCTAAACCGTATGCTCCCATAATTCTTTACCTAAGTTTTGAAATTGGGTTTATCAGACATTTTAGCTCAGTGATGAGTTAATGGCCTTCTGTGAGTCATGTATATCTCCCTGAGGATTTAGCATAGGAAGGCTGGGGTGAAGGAGAGGATTCCTAAGAGAGGTAAAAGTAATCAAAAAAGGAGAATTTGGATAAAATATCATCAAAATACAATTCCATATCTGTTCTTACTTCTAACTTATGTGTATGGTTTATAAGCCCTTATCTTGTAACATTTATGGAGTACACCACTTCCTTCTCTGCAATATCAAACATTATGATGCCATCTATTCATTGCACTACCATAATGTTTCTGATATGATGAGATCATCAAAGGTTTTCCAGACTAAATTACGACACTGAGTGAGAGATAAATGTTGTAGCTCTAAGGCAAAGTGATGAACGTATTCTTTGACTGTGGTAATTTTTTCAACCCTTTATATTTGTGTGTACATGTAACAGGCATTGGCACATATGTTATTTAAGAAGATTTAGAGCAATTTTAGGCTCACAGCAAAATTAAGAGAGAGTTACAGAGATACCTCATTGATCCCTTCCCCCACACATGCACAGCCTCCCCTGTTATCAATATCTCCCGCCATAGTGGCACATCTGTTGCAAATGTTAAAAAGCCTGTAGAACTCATTGGGAAGGGCTAGAAGGAAGATGTATGCCTTTGAGACTATTGAAAGTTTTTTCTCATGGCTTACCCAGACTCTTCATTCAAGGTCTCAGATCTGTGAACTAATATCTTGGAATCTGGAGAGGAGCTGTGAATCTCAAATGCAGATTTTCATCAAGACTCTCTTCATTAGAGCTAGTTTTTTCTTTCTCTAATATATCTCACTTTTAATCTCACAGGCTGACAACTTATTTTAGTGGCAAAGACCCTGATCAATTAGCCGGTCCTGAAGAGCCATGTAAGTCAAACTATTATGATACTTACCCATTTCTAATGATATTACATGAACATGTCTGCCTTGCCATAGTGTTTAAGTGCTGCTGCTAAGTCAGTTCTGGATCCTGACTTACAAATTCTGACTTACAATATTCTGTCTACTTAGAATATTGAATTGCTCTCTTAGAAAATGGTGAGATATTATCACTATTTTGAAGTTATATATATATGTATTTTGTTATAAATATATATTTATATGACTGATTCTGATAGTGAAATTATATAAACAATGAGTGCATTTCATACCATAGAAAAAATACCCAAGAAACTGTGAGGTGTGCATGCTTCACCAAGAAAGGGAATATCCAAAGGACCCTAACAAAATAATTTACATAAAACGTGTACATGTGAACATCAAAAACATTCCAATTATAGAGTCAAATGAGATAAAACTTTAGTAACTAACAAAGCAAACCTGCACCACACTCACGAGAGACATCTTTCAGATTAATGCTGATGCTGCAGAAAAGACGCAAAGGTCTGTAGCTTAGTTCTATAGTAATTAGTTCTTACACAATGGTAAACAGGGTGTTGATGTTTTATAAATTGGAGTAATGAAAAGGACTGTAGGATTAATGCAAGTTACAAACTTTTGGAAATTAGTCAAGTGACCTCTAGTGACAGGCAGGGGAATATGTTCTCTACATGAGAGTGGGGAACATGACACACCAGGGCCTGTTATGGGATTGGGGGTGGGGGGAGGGATAGCATTAGGAGATATACCTAATGTAAATGACGAGTTAATGGGTGCAGCACACCAACATGGCACATGTATACATATGTAACAAACCTGCACTTTGTGCACGTTTACCGTAGAACTTAAAGTATAATAATAATAATAAAAGAAAACTTATGCCCTTGTCCCATAATGCACTCTCTCTCTCTCTCTCTCTCTCTCTCTCTCTCTATATATATATATATATATATATATTTTTTTTTTTTTTTTTTTTTTTTTTGAGGCGGAGTCTCGCTCTGTCGCCCAGGGTGGAGTGCAGTGGCACGATCTCCGCTCACTGCAGGCTCTGCCTCCAGGGTTCACGCCATTCTCCTGCCTCAGCCTCCCGAGTAGCTGGGACTACAGGGGCCCGCCACCACGCCCGGCTAATTTTTTTGTATTTTTTAGTAGAGATGAGGTTTCACCGTGTTAGCCAGGATGATCTCGGTCTCCTGACCTTGTGATCCACCCACCTCGGCCTCCCAAAGTGCTGGGATTACAGGCTTGAGCCACCGCGCCCGGCCGCACTATATTTTTAAAGACCTTCATTTTTACAAACTTTAGGGCACGCTGTTCAATGTTCACAGGAGCTCATAATTATGTTACCTTATCACTGTTACCTTGCTGGATCCTGATTTACAAACCTGTTAAATAGTATCTTGTTACAACAGAAGTATTTCATATTCCTGAAGACAAACGGGAGCTATTGGAGAAAATCTAGTGAAGGATAAAACAAGAAATTTTAGACAAATTGTGTGTCAATAAAGATGGTTGTGCAGTGTGGCAGGATGGAATCCAGGAGGACACAAAAGAACTGAACACATGAAATCAATTAAAAGTTAATGAGGGTAATCTAAGTAAATAATTAAAACCTGAAAAATGTAGCGGCATAAATTGAAAGGAGGAATAGACTTGAAAAAATTATATAGTAGATAGATTGAGTACATTGAATGAATAATTAATATAAGGGCATTTTGAAAAGAGAATTAACTATGACAATTACCCTTCTACGACCTTGAGTAACTGAAATGATGGTGGTGACATTTAGGAAGACTAGTAATACCACAAGCATAAAGAGAAACACTGCTCTTTAATTTATTCCTTTCCCCTTCTACAGCTTTCACTGGGTATTTATTACCATCTATATGCATAGATATTAATTTGGCGAATGGAAAAATTGGAATGTACTTCATCAAGGAAGAGGCCAAGTGACAAGGAATCAGAATTCAGAGGTGGACAAAATGATTTTTGCTCAGAACACTCTCACTTGAAGTCATTTTGAGCCTCTTAGAGAAAGGGTATGGAAAAAGAGCCTAAGGGAACCTCTAGGCCTCCAACACAGTAAGAGATATTTTATGGACGCTGGTAGCTCTGTGAGGCATAGTGTGGAAGACCCCTCTCACCACAACTCAACAGTATCTTATAATATTTATGTTATGAGGATCAAAACATTTGGTAGATTCAGAGAGAACATCGTAAGAATATGATGCTCATTTCAGGGTGGTCAGGAACAACTATGATTCTCTAAGTAGGCAGAGCATGCGAAAAGAATGATCACAGATGCCTCATGATAGTGCAAGACAGGATAATTTATAGACACATAAAGAATCTCTCGGTCTGCTTTCAGGAATTGAAATGTGACTGATATTAATCGTGTGAAAATTTGGAAAAAAGTAGGTCTAAGGGAAAAGAGGTATTTTTGATATGTGACATTAAGCTATCATTAGAGTATCTAACTGGAAACCTTTAGTAGGTCTGATGATATTACAGTCTGAATTTTAGAATACTGGTTTGAGCTGAAAGCATAGAAAAAGATACCTTGGGGGAATGATCATTGTTAAAGTTACCTGTGGCTGTTATTTGATAGGGAGAATACGCAGAAAAATGATTCAAGATGGAACTCTGGGAAACATTGACATTATCACAATTTTTTAAAGTAGGTTTTTCTTTCTTTTTTTCTTAAGTTAATGTGATTGAGAGTTGCTTAAATTATTTGAAGCATTGTGTCTTCATAAACATCAATTAAGTTTTTTCCTACACCAGTTTTTTTTTTTGTTGTTTTTTTATACCAGCAATCCCCAAACATTTTTGTCATCAGGGTTCAGTTTCATGGGAGGGAAGATGATTTCAGGATGATTCGAGGGCATTACATTTATTGTGTATTTTATTTATATTATTATTGCATTATAATATAAAATGAAATAATTATGCAACTCAGCACAATGTGGAATCAGCGGGAGCCTTGAGCTTGTAATTAGATGAGCTGCAACTAGATAATCCCATCCAGGAGTGATGAGAGACAGTGACAAATCATCAGGCATTAAATTCTCAGGAGGATCAGACACTTAGATCCCTTGCATGCACAGTTCACAATAGGGTTTGAAATTCTAAGAGAATCCAATGCCACCATTGATCTGACAAAAGGCGAAGCTCAGGTCATAATACAAGCAATGGAGGGTAGCTGTAAATATAGATTAAGCTTTACTGGCTCACCCAGTGCTCATCTCCTGTTGTGCAGTACCAGTCTGTGGCCTGAGACTTGGAGACCCCTGTTTTATTCTGTATGAGGTTAGTTTGAATCAACCCTCCCAAATGTTTCTTAGAGGGAATTTTAGAGGCCCAGAAATCAGAGATTTAGTGCCTTCTTGGAATTTACTATGGTTTGAATGTCCCCGCCAAAACTTCCGTTGAAATTTAATTGTCATTTTAATGATTTTAAGAGGTGTGACCTTTAAGAGGTGACTGGATCATTAGGGTTCTACCCTCATGAATGGATTAATGTCATTATCTTGGGAGTAGGTTACTTGTCCCGGGAGTTTGGCTCCCTCTCTCTGTCTCACATGCTCACTTCTACCTTTCCTCTTCTACCATGGGATGGGCCTTGAAGGATGCTGTGCCAGGTTCTTGGATTTCCCAGACTCCAGAAATAGGAACAGAATGAACTTCTTTTATTCTTTTATTTTTCTTGTTCTTTTCAGTTAAAGTACAAAGAATAGTACACAAAGTGAATGTTCACACCCCATCACCTAGATTCAACAATTATCAGTATTTTGTCACATCTGCTTCATTTATCCCCATTTTTTGGCTGATTTTCTTTAATAAAAAAATATATAAGTACAATTTCACTCCTAAATATTTTACTCCTAAATATTTTACTATGAATCTCTAAGAATAAGGGCATATCCTGAACCACAGTGCGATCACATCTAACGGTTAACAGTTCTCTGATATCACCTAACACCCTGCCATACTCACATTTCTCTTACTGAGACAGAAACGTCTTTTCAGCCTAGGTATGGTGGCTCACGCCTGTAATCCCAGCACTTTGGGAGGCTGAGGCAGGTGGATCATGAGGTCAGGAGTTCAAGATCATCCTGGCTAACATGGTGAAACCCTGTCTCTGTTAAAAATAATAATAAAGAAAAAGCAAAAGTTAGTTGGCTGTAGTGGTGCATGCCTGCAGTCCCAACCACTGAGAAGGTTGAGGTGGAAGAATCCCTTGAGCTCAGGAGTTGGAGGCCACAGTGAGCTATGACTGTACTGCTGCACTTCAGCCAAGGCAATAGAGTGAGACCTCCATCTCTGAAAAAAAATGTAAAAAGTAAAATAAAATAAAGTAGGAAAAGATATGTATTTAACTTTGGTACATACACACACATACACATATAATTTCATCTTTATAGCTTTCTTGCAAAATAAGTACTACCTCCATTTTGCGGATGAGTTTAAACCCACTATCAGAAATTAGCAGAACCTAGATATAAATCCAGATCATCTGGTTAAGTTAGTGTTTAATCCTAAGAGTTTGAAAACATACCTGTTGACATCTCTTTTTTATATAATCAAAGGGAAAAATAATACCTCATTACTTCTTCTTTATCAATAAAGCATTCCATTGACACATCATTTAAGAGTCCTGGTTTATCG
The DNA here is from genome assembly GCF_007565055.1 of Rhinopithecus roxellana. Lineage (NCBI taxonomy): Eukaryota > Metazoa > Chordata > Mammalia > Primates > Cercopithecidae > Rhinopithecus > Rhinopithecus roxellana. The sequence continues at coordinate 43,175,590 of NC_044550.1, read as the reverse complement.
GTGATTGAAGGCATCCTTAGACATCTCCTTACAACTGGCTAAGACATCTCAACAAAGGTACTTTGCCTAAGACTGTTTTCTCTATTTTAAGCTCATTTTGTTAACAGCCTATTTCCTACATCTCATAGTCGTTTTGAAAATACTGCAACTCCTGGGACATATTTAGGGCTCAATAAATCTTAGCTATGTTTGTAAGAAAATTGTGAAGAAAAATCAGTGTACCATCATGCCCAAATAATTTTTATTACCTAGTCTCTTCTAGTTTCTGACCTACTAACTAACAGTAATGCTCATTATCAAGACTTTCCAGTTCTCTTCAATGCCATAACAAGTCACCGTGTTATAAAATTCTATGCACAACAGCAAAGAATATAGGCTGAAATAAAAATTATGTGGAGCAGAAGGTTTTTCCCCTAATGTGGTGAGTGCCACCAGTAGGTGGCTTCTGGAGATAACAGCCAAAAAAAAAAAAAAAAGTCAAAACCTGATGTCTGATGCATTAAGGCTAAAAATGTTTACCCTCTCTATGTAGTACACATCCCACCCCTTTCAATTGTGCCCTGTAGTTTAACAAAGGGTTACAAGCTGTTCCCTGCCTAGTAGACAGTTTTGTATATGTCCGGAATAGCACAATTCAACCTTTAGATAGAGGAGGAAAAGTTGACCAGTTCTGCTTTGGTTAAAGTTTGACAACGATGCAAACTTCATTTGTGCTTTCTGACATACAGAAACAATCGCCCTCTGCCGGGCGCAGTGGCTCACGTCTGTAATCCCAGCACTTTGGGAGGCCGAGGCGGGTGGATCACGAGGTCAGGAGATCGAGACTATCCTGGCTAACGCGGTGAAACCCCGTCTCTACTAAAAACACAAGAAATTAGCCAGGCGTGGTGGCGGGCGCCTGTAGTCCCAGCTATTCGGGAGGCTGAGGCAGGAGAATGGCTTGAACTCGGGAGGCGGAGCTTGCAGTGAGCCGAGATAGGGCCACTGCACTCCAGCCTGGGCGACAGAGCGAAACTCTGTCTTAAAAAAAAAAAAAAAAAAAAAAAAAAAGAAAAAAAGAAAAGAAAAAAGAAGCAATCACCCTCACACTCAACAATGTGCCAAGGTCCATCACTTGATTAGGCAACCCCTACAACATCCCTGGGAGATAAACATTCTTAGCACTGTATTGTAGATAGTTATTGGAACAACAACTTTCTTCTTCTTAGAGATGGTGAAACTGTGAAAGAAAAAAATGGAGGGGGCGATTAAGTTTACAAGTATATTAACACAATAGCCACCACTTCTTCCACTTAAGAAATAAAACCAAATAGTAAATGGTTCAGTCCTCTAGGAGGTTTCATTGACAGACTGTTCCTCTATAGGTTCTGAGAAGTTTTGAATCAAGTCTTGCATAGAAATAAGATGGAAGAGGACCAATAAAAGTAACAGTGAAAGTACAGTTGTGAGATTTCTCAGTCATGTTACAGAATGAGATCTCACCCAGTTCATAGTCCGGGAAAAAGCCAATGATTCTGGCTTTCACTTCTAACAACAGAGGATTTGGAATAGCTCATGGTGCACGATAGCTATCATCCTGCAGCTGAATCCTCCAACACTCCTGTTGGGCTAATAGCGGTCTCCTCACCTTTGTGGGAAAAGAATGCCTGTGAATGCCAATAGCCCATTTAGACTTATATCCCACTTCTCATCCCAGAAATGCCTGCCAGAATGAAAATATGGAAGATCCAGGACAATAGGTTTGATTGTAAATCTCTTTTGGAAACCAGGAATCTTCTGTTTTCTCTTTTTAAATGTCACACCTTTTCTTTAATCCTTAAATACAATCAGATTAGGGTATGCTGTTTCAGGGTGTAGAATTATATCTACCTTAAATTTCTTTATAATTCTCTGCAGAGCAGAATATTTGGAAGGAAATCACAGTCATCTCTCCTTAAATAAATTGCAAAGATTGATGGTCTATTCTCATTTTCAAACTTGTGGAAAATTTTAATTTGTGACAGCAATTCCACTTCAGTCAACACACTTGAACTCTACTATCTTGGTTATTTGACTTTTGAGTGTGGAAATGTAGATTGAAAATGCTGTTGTGTTTGTGCTGAGTTTTCATTGACTCTCTTCTTCTTCAGCTAACCTGGAGAAAGCTCCCTATTGCTCACGTTCTAAAAACTGGTTCAGGTGCTCAAATTCAGAGGATAATTCTTGCATTAGGTTTTTCACTGTCTCTCAGTTCTAAGTGTCTTTTGTTTAGAATGCTTATTAATGTTTGAAGGTCTTCTGACTGCTTTTTCAGGGGATGGATGTAACTGCATACCCTTTTCCTATGATAAGGCAGCCTTCTCTATCTGCCTCATGTGGTGATCCTGATGGTCAGGGGTTGACTGCACAGGAGACACAACACCATTAGCTCCTCTTCACAGAAGATGGTCAGGACCTTGTTGTGCTTCTTGTACAGCCTGACCATATGGCTCCTGGTGATGTAGAGTAGCTTGCCAAGCTGCGTGTATCTCCTAAAATGACCCTCTTGGCATTGGTTATAACAGACAGGGCAGGGGAGCCTTTCCTGTAGATTCTCCCAAGACTTAGATGCAGGAGCAACAGAACTATGCCCACACTTAATGGTAATGGGATCTCTTAGGTAATTCAAACAGATGGAGCACTTGGCTTCTGCTTGGGGTCCTGTAAGAGTTTTCCCCACTTCCAGTGGACTGTGAAAGAAGGTCTGGACCAAGGTGGGCCTTGTTTAAAGAGGTTGGGTTCTGCAGGTACTCTCCAGTGAGAAGTAGATACACTCTCAGATCTCACCATCATTCCTGGGCACAGTTGAAGATTTCACTACAGTTCTGCTGGATTCTCAGTCCTTGATGGCAGTCCTTGAAACGCTTTGAGTCTTCAGACCCTTTAATTCCAGCTGCCAAAAGAAATCCCACCCATGGGCACACAGCTCAGCCAGACAACTACTCTTCTAGCCTTTGGATGCTCAGAGAAGACGAAACCAAACTAAGCAGCTTTGTTAGGAAGACAGCCATTGCCTCAAATCCTTAGTTGCTGTGGGTGAGAAAACATTTCTTTCTGGAGCAGGAGAGCTCTGCAGTGGTACTTTCTCCATGCAAGAGGCCACACACTAGACACTAAACACACAAGACTAAACTTATATTCTTTTTTTTTTAATTTAATTTAATTTAATTTTTTTTATTATACTTTAAGTTCTAGGGTACGTGTGCATAATGTGCAGGTTTGTTACATATGTATATTTGTGCCATGTTGGTGTGCTGCACACATCAACTCGTCAGCACCCATCAATTCATCATTTATATCATGTATAACTCCCTAGTGCAATCCCTCCCCACCTCCTCCATGATAGGCCCCGGTGTGTGATGTTCCCCTTCCCGAGTCCAAGTGATCTCATTGTTCAGTTCCCACCTATGAGTGAGAACATGTGGTGTTTGGTTTTCTCTTCTTGTGATAGTTTGCTAAGAATGATGGTTTCCAGCTGCATCCATGTCCCTACAAAGGGCGCAAACTCATCCATTTTATGGCTGCATAGTATTCCATGGTGTATATGTGCCACATTTTCTTAATCCAGTCTGTCACAGATGGACATTTGGGTTGATTCCAAGGCTTTGCTATTGTGAATAGTGCCACAATAAACATATGTATGCATGTGGCTTTGTAGTAGAATAATTTATAATCCTTTGGGTATATACCCAGTAGTGGGATGGGTGGGTCATATGGTACATCTAGTTCTAGATCCTTGAGGAATTGCCATACTGTTTTCCATAATGGTTGAACTAGTTTACAATCCCACCAACAGTGTAAAAGTGTTCCTATTTCTCCACATCCTCTCCAACAACTGTTGTTTCCTGATTTTTTAATGATTGCCATTCTAGCTGGTGTGAGATGGTATCTCATTGTGGTTTTGATTTGCATTTCTCTGATGGCGAGTGATGATGAGCATTTTTTCATGTGTCTGTTGGCTGTATGAATGTCTTCTTTTGAGAAATGTCTGTTCATATCCTTTGCCCACTTTTTGATGGGGTTGTTTGTTTTTTTCTTGTATATTTGCTTGAGTTCTTTGTAGATTCTGGATATTAGCCCTTTGTCAGATGAGTAGATTGCAAAAATGTTCTCCCATTCTGTAGGTTGCCTGTTCACTCTGATGGTAGTTTCTTTTGCTGTGCAGAAGCTCTTTAGTTTAATTAGATCCCATTTGTCAATTTTGGCTTTTGCTGCCATTGCTTTTGGTGTTTTAGACATGAAGTCTTTGCCCATGCCTATGTCCTGAATGGTACTACCTAGATTTTCTTCTAGAGTTTTTATGGTATTAGGTCTAACATTTAAGTCTCTAATCCATCTTGAATTAATCTTCATATAAGGAGTAAGGAAAGGATCCAGTTTCAGCTTTCTACTTATGGCTAACCAATTTTCCCAGCACCATTTATTAAATAGGGAATCCTTTCCCCATTTCTTGTTTCTCTCAGGTTTGTCAAAGATCAGATGGCTGTAGATGTGTGGTATTATTTCTGAGGACTCTGTTCTGTTCCATTGGTCTATAGCTCTGTTTTGGTACCAGTACCATGCTGTTTTGGTTACTGTAGCCTTATAGTATAGTTTGAAGTCAGGTAGCGTGATGCCTCCAGCTTTGTCCTTTTGACTTAGGATTGTCTTGGCAATGCGGGCTCTTTTTTGGTTCCATATGAACTTTAAAGCAGTTTTTTCCAATTCTGTGAAGAAACTCATTGGTAGCTTGATGGGGATGGCATTGAATCTATAAATAACCTTGGGCAGTATGGCCATTTTCACGATATTGATTCTTCCTATCCATGAGCATGGTATGTTCTTCCATTTGTTTGTGTCCTCTTTTATTTCACTGAGCAGTGGTTTGTAGTTCTCCTTGAAGAGGTCCTTTACATCCCTTGTAAGCTGGATTCCTAGGTATTTTATTCTCTTTGAAGCAATTGTGAATGGAAGTTCATTCCTGACTTGGCTCTCTGCTTGTCTGTTACTGGTGTATAAGAATGCTTGTGATTTTCGCACATTAATTTTGTATCCTGAGACTTTGCTGAAGTTGCTTATCAGCTTAAGGAGATTTTGGGCTGAGACGATGGGGTTTTCTAAATATACAATCATGTCATCTGCAAACAGGGACAATTTGACTTCTTCTTTTCCTAACTGAATACCCTTGATTTCTTTCTCTTGCCTGATTGCCCTAGCCAGAACTTCCAACACTATGTTGAATAGGAGTGGTGAGAGAGGGCATCCCTGTCTTGTACCAGTTTTCAAAGGGAATTTTTCCAGTTTTTGCCCATTCAGTATGATATTAGCTGTGGGTTTGTTGTAAACAGCTCTTATTATTTTGAGGTACGTTCCATCAATACCGAATTTATTGAGCGTTTTTAGCATGAAGGGCTGTTGAATTTTGCCAAAAGCCTTTTCTGCATCTATTGAGATAATCATGTGGTTCTTGCCTTTGGTTCTGTTTATATGCTGGATTATGTTTATTGATTTGCGAATGTTGAATCAGCCTTGCATCCCAGGAATGAAGCGCACTTGATCATGGTGGATAAGCTTTTTGATGTGCTGCTGAATCCGGATTGCCAGTATTTTATTGAGGATTTTTGCATCGATGTTCATCAGGGATATTGGTCTAAAATTCTCTTTTTTTGTTGTGTCTCTGCCAGGCTTTGGTATCAGGATGATGTTGGCCTCATAAAATGAGTTAGGGAGGATTCCCTCTTTTTCTATTGATTGGAATAGTTTCAGAAGGAATGGTACCAGCTCCCCCTTGTACCTCTGGTAGAATTCAGCTGTGAATCCATCTGGTCCTGGACTTTTTTTGGTGGGTAGGCTATTAATTGTTGCCTCAATTTCAGAGCCTGCTATTGGTCTATTCAGGGATTCAACTTCTTCCTGGTTTAGCCTTGGGAGAGTGTAAGTGTCCAGGAAATTATCCATTTCTTCTAGATTTTCTAGTTGATTTGCGTAGAGGTGTTTATAGTATTCTCTGATGGTAGTTTGTATTTCTGTGGGGTCGGTGGTGATATCCCCTTTATCATTTTTTATTGCATCTATTTGATTCCTCTCTCTTTTCTTCTTTATTAGTCTTGCTAGCGGTCTGTCAATTTTGTTGATCTTTTCAAAAAACCAACTCCTGGATTCATTGATTTTTTTGGAGGGTTTTTTGTGTCTCTATCTCCTTCAGTTCTGCTCTGATCTTAGTTATTTCTTGCCTTCTGCTAGCTTTTGAATGTGTTTGCTCTTGCCTCTCTAGTTCTTTTAATGTGATGTTAGAGTGTCAAGTTTAGATCTTTCCTGCTTTCTCTTGTGGGCATTTAGTGCTATAAATTTCCCTCTACACACTGCTTTAAATATGTCCCAGAGATTCTGGTATGTTGTATCTTTGTTTTCATTGGTTTCAAAGAACATCTTTATTTCTGCCTTCATTTCATTATGTACCCAGTAGTCATTCAGGAGCAGGTTGTTCAGTTTCCATGTAGTTGAGCGGTTTTGATTGAGTTTCTTAGTCCTGAGTTCTAGTTTGATTGCACTGTGGTCTGAGAGACAGTTTGTTATAATTTCTGTTCTTGTACATTTGCTGAGGAGTGCTTTACTTCCAATTATGTGGTCAATTTTGGAATAAGTGTGATGTGGTGCTGAGAAGAATGTATATTCTGTTGATTTGGGGTGGAGAGTTCTATAGATGTCTATTAGGTCCGCTTGGTGCAGAGATGAGTTCAATTCCTGGATATCCTTGTTAACTTTCTGTCTCGTTGATCTGTCTAATGTTGACAGTGGAGTGTTGAAGTCTCCCATTATTATTGTATGGGAGTCTAAGTCTCTTTGTAATTCTCTAAGGACTTGCTTTATGAATCTGGGTGCTCCTGTATTGGGTGCATATATATTTAGGATAGTTAGCTCTTCCTGTTGAATTGACCCTTTTACCATTATGTAATGGCCTTCTTTGTCTCTTTTGATCTTTGATGGTTTAAAGTCTGTTTTATCAGAGACTAGGATTGCAACCCCTGCTTTCTTTTGTTCTCCATTTGCTTGGTAGATCTTCCTCCATCCCTTTATTTTGAGCCTATGTATGTCTCTGCATGTGAGATGGGTCTCCTGAATACAGCAGACTGATGGGTCTTGACTCTTCATCCAGTTTGCCAGTCTCTGTCTTTTAAATGGAGCATTTCGTCCATTTACATTTAAGGTTAATATTGTTACGTGTGAACTTGATCCTGCCATTATGATATTAACTGGTTATTTTGCTCGTTAGTTCATGCAGTTTCTTCCTAGCCTCGATGGTCTTTACATTTTGGCATGTTTTTGCAATGGCTGGTACCGGTTGTTCCTTTCCATGTTTAGGGCTTCCTTCAGGGTCTCTTGTAAGGCAGGCCTGGTGGTGACAAAATCTCTAAGCATTTGCTGATCTGTAAAGGATTTTATTTCTCCTTCACTGATAAACTTAGTTTGGCTGGATATGAAATTCTGGGTTGAAAATTCTTTTCTTTAAGAACGTTGAATATTGGCCCCCACTCTCTTCTGGCTTGTAGAGTTTCTGCTGAGAGATCTGCTGTTAGTCTGATGGGCTTCCCTTTGTGGGTAACCTGACCTTTCTCTCTGGCTGCCCTTAAGATTTTTTCCTTCATTTCAACTTTGGTGAATCTGGCAATTATGTGTCTTGGAGTTGCTCTTCTCGAGGAGTATCTTTGTGGCGTTCTCTGTATTTCCTGAATTTGAATGTTGGCCTGCCCTACTAGGTTGGGGAAGTTCTCCTGGATGATATCCTGAAGAGTGTTTTCCAACTTGGATCCATTTTCCCCCTCACTTTCAGGCACCCAAATCAGACGTAGATTTGGTCTTTTTACATAATCCCATACTTCTTGTAGGCTTTGTTCATTTCTTTTTCTTCTTTTTTCTTTTGGTTTCTCTTCTCGCTTCATTTCATTCATTTGATCCTCAATCGCTGATACTCTTTCTTCCAGTTGATCGAGTCGGTTACTGAAGCTTGTGCATTTGTCACATATTTCTCATGTTATGGTTTTCATCTCTGTCATTTCGTTTATGATCTTCTCTGCATTAAGTAGTCTAGCTGTCAATTCTTCCACTCTTTTTTCAAGATTTTTAGTTTCTTTGCGCTGGGTACGTAATTCCTCCTTTAGCTCTGAGAAATTTGATGGACTGAAGCCTTCTTCTCTCATCTCGTCAAAGTCATTCTCTGACCAGCTTCGAGCCATTGCTCGCGATGGGCTGCGCCCCTTTGCAGGGGGAGATGCCCTCTTATTTTTTGAATTTCCAGCTTTTCTGCCCTGCTTTTTCTCCATCTTTGTGGTTTTATCTGTCTCTGGTCTTTGATGATGGTGACGTACTGATGGGGTTTTGGTATAGGTGTCCTTCCTATTTGATAGTTTTCCTTCTGACAGTCAGGACCCTCAGCTATAGGTCTGTTGGAGATTGCTTGAGGTCCACTCCAGACCCTGTTTGCCTGGGTATCAGCAGCAGAGGTTGCAGAAGATAGAATATTGCTGAACAGCGAGTGTACCTGTCTGATTCTTCCTTTGGAAGCTTCCTCTCAGGGGTGTACTCCACCCTGTGAGGTGTGGGGTGTCAGACTGCCCCTAGTGGGGGATGTCTCCCAGTGAGGCTACTCAGGGGTCAGTGACCCACTTGAGCAAGCAGTCTGTCCGTTCTCAGATCTCAGCCTCCGTGTTGGGAGATCCACTGCTCTCTTCAAAGCTGTCAGACAGAGTTGTTCGCTTCTGCTCAGGCCTCTGCTCCTTCCCCTGTTGTTTTTTTAGCTGAGCCCTGCCCCCAGAGGTGGAGTCTATAGAGACAGGCAGGTTTCCTTGAGCTGCTGTGAGCTCCACCCAGTTCGAGCTTCTCAGCGGCTTTGTTTAACTACTTAAGCCTCAGCAATGGCCGGCGCCCCTCCCCCAGCCTCGCTGCTGCCTCGCGGTTAGATCGCCGCAGACTGCTGTGTTAACAATGAGGGAGGCTCCGTGGGCGTGGGACCCTCCCGGCCAGGTGAGGGATATATTCTTCTGGTGTGCCCGTTTGCTTAAAGCGCGGTATTGGGGTGGGAGTTACCCGATTTTCCAGGTGTTGTGTGTCTCAGTTCCCCTGGCTAGGAAAAGGGATTCCCTTTCCCCTTGCGCTTTCCAGGTGAGGCGATGCCTTGCCCTGCTTCAGCTCTCTCTGGTCAGGCTGCAGCAGCTGACCAGCACCGATTGTCCGGCACTCCCTAGTGAGATGACCCCAGTACCTCAGTTGAAAATGCAGAAATCACTGGTCTTCTGTGTCGCTCATGCTGGGAGTTGGAGACTGGAGCTGTTCCTATTCGGCCATCTTTCTCCGCCCCCCCTAAACTTATATTCTTTATAAATTATCCAATTTGCAGAAAACAGATAAAGACAGACATCTGGGAAGGTCCTCCATTAAAATAAAAATTGAGTGGAAGTAATATATTGTGGGCTCTCTCTCTTTCTTTCCTCATTTATTTCTCTTCCTTATCTCCCCTCCTCAAGAGTCACACATGTGCAAGAATGCTCACTATATTTAATCTATTGTCTCTCTTCTTGGGAATTTGGAGAATTCTGATTGCCTAGACTGGCTTATATATCTTCTCACAGTTGATAGATACCTAAAATCAGTTTATCATAAGACAAAATTATTTTATTCTCAAGTACATATAAGGCTCAATACAAATAATCCTAGAGGTGACAACACTGAACTTAACCATATGGCAAGATGCAAAGACTGATACCGGAATGCAGATTTGACGGTAAGAGTTTGACCAACGAATAGCCAAAATATATGTTTTGGCATACTTTAAAGGTACCCAGTTATTTCTATGTACATTAGTATTCTTTGGCACTTCTAAGGGGTATTAGAAAACTTCCTGAGGAATTGGACACAGGATATTGATTCAATTAAGCATTCTTTCTAAAGGCCACTGAAAGTGTAGAACTATCCTGACTATTAGGCAGAATTTAGCCTGCTTCAATCTACAGACTGACTATCTGGCGATTGTAGCAGGTTATGTAAATGTGTGTAATCTTGAGAAACATTTGAGGCAATTAGATTAGCACATTTAAAGAACATTTCAGATATAGTCTTCAACCTAAGTAGTATTTTGCAATGCATAAAGTTTGCATTGGAATTTTCTTTTGTGTGTATGGCCAAACATATGTGGCATATTTGGAAAAGTCTTTATCCAGTCCCAAATTCCAAAATATAAGCCTTGAAAATGACCAACGTCTCTCCAGGTCCACTTCCTCTTAGGTCTGCTGTAGTGAAGAGCTCAGTCCCTGGAGTCATATGAACTTGGGTTAAATTCTGATTTCATTAATTATTAGTATAATTTGTTTGATAAAGTTGTTTAACCTTTCTAAGACTTAGTCTCCTAATCTGTAAAATGAGAAGAAAAATAATTAAAAGTGTATAGTAAAGTTTGAAACAGATGAAAGAGTTTCAAACTCTTGGCACCTAAGAAATATCCTATGAATATTAACTATCACTGTCAACAATACTTCTTATTCTGCATTTATTTTCTATTTTCATGATGTGCTACAAGGACACTGTAACTGATTGCATAGTCAGAATCTAAGTACAGAGAAAGAAAATAAAAAGACCTATAATTAAGGAGTAGAAGCCAACTAAACAAATAATTAACAGGAGAATGTGTCAACAGACAAAAATTTGCAGGTTGCAAAAGTAGTCACTTCCTTGTACTGAAAATTTGCCAAATTTGGAATTATCTGTGTTAACACTTTCCCACCAAAGGATGATAACAGTCAAGGATGTCAGGAAACTAGTTCTTTGAAACCTGAGATATCAAACTGATATACTTTTAGTTTAAAATACCTCATTATTTATATGTGTTTATATAAAAATTTTAACAAATGTATTTCCTTCTCCTGTACATGTCCTATTTTTACTATTTTGAAAAAGACAAAAATACAATATTCTGCTTATATTTTGGCATCTTTTGTCTAATATCAAACCTTGCAGGTTAGAGCATTAAAGTTAAATTATAAAACTATTCTTTTCTTATTTTATCTTTGGATAGATGAAAATGATATATTTTTAGTACACCATATATAAGTAATTTCTTCTGTAAGACAATGATAATTCTAGTATACAGTTTCAAGCACGATAGTTTGAAATATTTTTTTTTTTTTTTTTTAATATTCTATGCTCCTTTGACACAGTTTGGCATTACCTGTTTAAGAAATAGTCTCTCATGGAAAGTGCATACCATGAGAAAACAGTTTATAAACTGAGCCCAAAATAAATCCTTTGGCAGAAATGATGGTATTTTAGAAGAAATCTAGCACGGGGGAGACTTTACACTCTTCTATACCGAAACTTAATACCAAAGACCTTCTATCGCCATCATTATGCTCTGTGTTTCTTTCCTAGCTGTTTACCACTCATTCAAGTATGTCTCAGAAAATTCTCATGCAGTTTTATTTTCTATGGGAAGGCACTATAAAACCTTTTTCCTCTGCAACTAAATTCTCTTTTCAAAAGCTTGAATTATTTTCTTCCTTTCTTTTTTAGTTTTGCTTCTTGAACACTGTCTCTAAAAAAGCAGTCAAACCTATCATAAAGCACTTTGTTTATGTCCATCACAATACACAATCTAGAAGAAGCCATAACCTTAGCAAGTCTGCCTCTTTTTTATTCTGCATTGCGTCTTCAGCTCAGGGTTTTATTTTTCCCCTAAGAATGGATATACCATCACTTATCTTTTTATTTTGCTTTCTTTTCCATTATTTAGAACATGGTTGCCAAGGCTTTGCTATTGCACCAGATGCATGAGGATGGAATTTTTCTTGCTCTAGAGGGTAAGTGCAAACATTCATCCACTGTTTAAGAGCTCCAAAATGATGAATAGCTCAGTAACTTTTGCTGTCTTCTACATAGTTTCTGTAAGATTTCATGTTTTACTTGACATTATTTTCCCTTCACTTTTCAGTATCTTTGCTCTGTGATAACTATCTTATTTCATTAACCTCTCTCTTTGATTCTGCTAATCTAAGAATGTTTTGTTTGTACCATTTGAAATGATGACTTATCATTATCTGATTGTGTAATGATTCTCCTGTGTTTATTATATCTATTTCTCCTTGCTCTTGCCATCCTCCCACCCCTCAGTGCTTGGCTTGACTTATTCACTAGTTGTTTTAATATAAGCAGTGATGCTACTACAACTGTTTACTTCTTGACCCTGATTATTACAATATCATTATCAAGACTCCAAGCTTCCTTGCAAGAATAACTAACAGGAAGCAAAAATTTTAAACATATTGTTAAAATACATACAGTAAAAGCAAGATTATAGTTCTAATAATTTTCTTGATACCTTGTTCATTTCTCAGGTCGCCACACTTTTGTGTAAAACATGTGTACCTGTATCTTATGAAAGAAACATCACTGACTTTGTAGTGACTTTGAACAAGTGACTCGATTTCTTTCTGATTTCATGTATCCCACATGGGATGAGATAAGGTTATTTGAGAAATTTATTGACATTAATTCAAATTTGATTCTGCAAAAAAAGAAAGAAAGAAAGAAAGAAAGAAAGAAAGAAAGAAAGAAAGAAAGAAAGAAAGAAAGAAAGAAAGAAAGAAAATTAAGAGAGCTCAGTGACAAATTGAGCTAATTGGTTTATTTGATTTGAAGGGAAATTTTCAGAAACTGACCAAAGTAAGCACTTAACTGAATCATCTAATTAAATCAATATTACCTTACCATTAATGAACTACTGCTTATACATATAGAAATATCCTCCAAGTAATACTTGTTCTCTCTCAGGTTTGATATGAGATAAATTATGTCATTCATTAATTGAAAAAAGTTTAGATCCTTAATTTTAATGATGATTATTATGTTAAAATACAGAAAAAAAATAAGAACATCTATAAAAATAGTTTTGCATTTCTTTGCCTTTAACTATGTAACAACCTCAGTAATAACTTACTGCATATTTATTTTATTGTAATTTTAAAGTTTGATTTTAATGTACAAACTGTGAAGTCAACTAAACAGCATTTGCAATCTCACGAAGTGTCACTGAATATTTATAACAGGAAATTAGAAGACACATTAATTTCTCTATCGATGCTGATTTTTGCTACAGTAATAACATGAATAATGCTCTTGAACTGGATTCATTTACCAACTCAGAATAATGATGAAAAGTAACTGGTTCAACTGTAGTTTTCCGTGTATGATTACACTATTTGTTTATTTAAAATAATGCATTCATTCATTCAGCAGTTAATTATTGGACTCTGACCATAAGCCAAACATTGAGATAGAAAATGGAAGTAGAAAGAGTAGGGAGGTTATTCCCATACTCGCATCACTCACATTCTGTTTGTTAGACATAAATATATCCAAAAAACGTACTGTGATGAACGTTCTAATACCAATATGATAGAAACACTATAATACAGTCCAAAGAAGGAGTTTTATCATGAAGAAGTTTATATTTGTTCTGCACTTTATTAAATAAGGATAATTTTGTCACAGAAAATAGTAATATCACAGTCCAAATTAATAGCACAGAAGCCTTCAAGTATATAGCGGGCTTGAGTGCAGTAAGCACCAGCCCCCACAAAACTGAAATATAACGTGCACGGAGGGGTTTAGCAGAAGATGAGAATGAAAAGAAGCTTGAGATAACATTGTTCAAGGAATAGACAATCATAATCTAAAAATGTAGATTTTGTTTTGCTGAAAATAAGAAATCTATAAGATATTGTCCATATTCTTAGAAAAGCATATAATGCACTCAGCATTTGGCTCTTGACAACTTATTCAGCCAAATCATCTAGCTTCACCAGTAAGTAATTTATATCTTTGGCGTCTTTCACTGCTTACAGTTCTCCCACACCTCTGTGGCTTTACAAGTCCTGATCGCTATGGGTGGCACTTAGTTTCCATCTTTCTGCTGCCCTACTTCAATTGGTTAGTTCCTATCCTTTCTTCAAATCTTAGCTTACACACCATCTCCTTCAGGAAAATAATTGCCCGATTCTAGTGTCTTGTTAGGTTTGCTAGGTTTTCCTAAGTGCTTCAACAATAGCCATATTTCTACCAACTGCATGATTATATTTATAGTTTCTTCTTTCAGACAACAAGAGAGTTGAGGAGGACTAGCGCTATTTTAATAAATTCCTCATACAGTGGAGAAACCTGAGATGTCACCTTAACCAAAATATAAAGGTTAGCATGACTGGTACTGTGGTATACAGATCTTGTGCACTCCCTGATAAGATGCACTGAACTGGCATATAACTTCTTTGATGATCTTGGCAAAAATAAATGCACTACCTAATATTATCATGAATAAATATTACACAAATCCAATTGAGAGGCATTTTGTGAAATAACTGATCTTCAAAATGTTAAAGTCATGAAAAACAAGGAAAGACTTAGGAATTGTCACAGATTTGAGAAGACTAAGGAGACATCACTGTACACAATGTGCAGTCCTGGATTAAATCTTAGAACACAGAGAAATGTGTATAGTGGAGAAACTGGTAAAATTGATATAAGATCTTCAGTTAATAATATTGTACCAACGTTAATTTCCTAACTGTGATAATTGTACTATGGTTATGCAAGACAATAAAAACAGGTAAAACCTGTTGAGGTCATACTGGTGCTCTCTGAACTCGTGTTGAAACTTTTCTGTAAGTCTAAAATTGTTTCAACATGAAGAGATAAAAGGAGCTCGTGAAATATTTGTGAAATGAATCATTTTGCTTGGTGTTTTGGACTAGAAATAATTATCCTCTTCCCAAGATTTCTAAATAGCATTTTGGAATGTCTAGTGTACAACTTGCACTAAGTTAGGCACTCAGAAATCTTTTGTTTTTAATTTTAAGAGATGAAGTCTCACTATGTTGCCTAGACAGTACTACACTGTAGATGCTTACCACCTCACCTGACAGAAATCTTTTAATAATACAGGAATAACAACCACTAAACCTACACTTTAATGTGCTATTACAAAAAATTCATTCAATGAAATGTATTTTAATATGTTCACTATATTAAATGGATACACATAATCCATGTGCACACATTTACATTTCCCAGTGAGTTTTTTATGTCCAGATGCTACATATGTAGTCGTACTTCAGTAATCTTTATTAATACCAAATTAATAAATGTTGTGTAATGCTAGGTAGCAATGAAGGAGCCATAATACCTCAGAAAAATCCTGTTTCTTACAGAAGGAGCTATATTGAGTGGCTTTGGAGATCAAAGGATACGTTTTCTCATAAATGTCAACCATGAAAATCCTCAACAAACACATTCAGTATAATCAAACCATTGTGTGAGAAGCAAACCAAAGACCCAGTTTTGGTCTTCATGACATTACTTTTAAAAGCAATAATCCAAAATATATTATAGGAAGACAGAGCTTTAAAAAATGATTCTCAAGAGGGAGTGAGCACAAACAATATCCTGTGATATGCAGTAAATCAAAACTTCAAACTCGAAAAGCATTTGTAAAATGCTTGTAAACATTGTAAAGTTCAGATTTATTACTGATTCCCTCTTACTCTAGACTACTTGGAGTTTTTGGTTTTTGTAACTATAACATGTGTAACACAGCTTGTGGAAGCTAAAGGTCACTTTCTGTGTTGTTTCATTTTCGCAGACTTGCTGACAAATACAATATTGTACCCAGATGTATATATTCTATTAGAAATGACAGGAAAAAAAGGTTAACATAAGCTTTTTAGAAGTGAAAAAAGGGTTGATATTACCAAGATCCTTTTTCTATATGTAACAAATTGTAAAGGCCAATGTATATTTTAGCTTACTTTTGATGTCTGCATTTCTCAAGGTTTTATATTTCTGTTGTTCACCAATTTTTCTAACTATAACACACATAAAATCTGGTATTTATCTACAATTTAATATGTACTCAAATTACGATCGGTTCTGTTTATGGGGAACAGAAATTGAGAGACAGAGCTTTTTATGTGCACTCACTGGCTCAATAATATATGAATACCTTACATAAATAAGAGGTTTCTAACACCAACCTCTACAAGCAAAAAACTATAGTATACTTTCCTTAAAGGTCAGAACTACTTCTCATATAAGTATTAAAGGACTACAATTTTCCTTTCTCTTCAAGTATCCCTGTGTCTTAGGACCCTCTTTATTATCCCTTAGTTGTTTCACTTTATATAAATCTATGTTGATGTTTCATTGAATACTTTCCGTCTTATTTTTGTAAGTATTTTGGTTTATTTTTTTTTTTTTTTTTTTTTTTTGAGGCGAAGTCTCGCTCTGTCGCCCGGACTGGAGTGCAGTGGCCGGATCTCAGCTCACTGCAAGCTCCGCCTCCCGGGTTTGCGCCATTCTCCCGCCTCAGCCTCCCGAGTAGCTGGGACTACAGGCGCCCGCCACCTCGCCCGGCTAGTTTTTTTTTGTATTTTTAGTAGAGACGGGGTTTCACTGTGTTAGTCAGGATGGTCTCGATCTCCTGACCTCGTGATCCGCCCGTCTCGGCCTCCCAAAGTGCTGGGATTACAGGCTTGAGCCACCGCGCCCGGCCTGGTTTATTTTTTAAGCAAATTGTTGAGGCCCAGCTAAAGTCCTACTACTACTTCTGACTTTGAAAGCACTATTGCCAGACTTTGTTCATTTGTGATTTGAATTTGTATTTTATATATAAGTGCTGAAAAAGTATATTTTAAATAAATACAGTTCGACAAATTACACATTTATTTTTCCATATCTACCTATAACTACTATTAATATTTACAAGCCTTGGAAAGGGTTTCATCATAAGAAGTTAAGAGGTTCTTAGGACATATTTCTTAAAATACAAGATTTTCTAAAATTCTTAAAAAGAATTTTGGGATTTTTTCTAATTTATTATAAATATGACTGTCTAACCCAATCTAAATTAAAGCAAATAACTGACATGCAATTTTAAAATGAGAAATATATAATTATAATCTGAGTTACCATTTGTAGTTTAGATTCTTTATTAGGAATTCATATATGACTTCATAATTTTTGCTTCATCGTATTATTAGATACATTTCTTTCAGAATTCTTGTAATACATCATGTACTTTTAGAAGCAAGCTAAAAGATATGTAACCTAATATTCTTCAATAACACATGATAGTTACTTGCTCTGCAACTTGCACATGAAATTAAAAAGTGAAATACTGGCTCATACTTTTTACACCAGCTCAATTATTTTTCTAATCACAGTCAACTAGGTCATCACTGAGTATCTTAAAAAAAAAAAAAAAAAAAAAACACTGGTATAAATCTAGGTTAAGTGTTATATAACTAACTACCTTGCAAAACATAACAGTTAGCAGGTAATATAATTTATGTAATTTATGTAAATCTGCTGCTGTGACATATACTATCTTCCTAGAGTGGTGAAAAAGAGAAAATGTGAAACTATTAAGATTTTTTGTTTTTTCCCCTTTGTTTTTTGATTACTGATTTGTTTTAAGTATATAAGGCTCAACTTATATGCATGTGTGTGTGGCGGGTGGTGGGGGTTATGTAGAAAGAGAATGAGGGTATCCTGCACTAATTACAAACCAACTTTGAAATCATCAACTTTGAAATCATTTTGTACTACAGTGAGTTTGAATTAGAGAAGTAAATAACAGTATTAAATACACTGATAAAATAATCTCAGACAAGCCAATACTCAATTGTTACATGGCTTTTATGTCCCCAAATAATTAATTAATAGTTTAAGGCTGGGCACGGTGGCTCACGCCTGTAATTCCAGCACTTTGGGAGGACGAGGAGGGCAGATCACTTGAGGTTAGGAGTTTGAGACAAGCCTGGACAACATGGTGAAACCCTGTCTTTACTAAAAATACAAAATTTAGCCAGGCGTGGTGGTGCACCCTTGTAATCCCAGTTACTTGGGAGGCTGAGACAGGAGAATTGCTTGAACTCCGGAGACAGAGGTTCCAGTGAGCCAAGATGGTGCCACTGCACTCCAGCCTGGGTAACAGAGTGAGACTCTGTCTCCAACAAATAAATGAATAATTTAAAATAAAGTTGTCCACAAGGTATAAATTATAATTCCTGTATGCTCTTAAATTCATACATATGCAAATCCCACTTTTAAAATATTCAAAGGTGTTATTGATAAACAGTAACATCTCCTAACCACAAAATAATGATGATGATGATGATGATGATAATAATAATAATAATAAAATACACCTATATTTAAATGGGAAGAAAAACTTTTTGATGTTGAATAGCCCAGGACATCTTCAGAGATTTATTCCATCCCAAAGTATTGTGTTTCATAGGCCAAGAATATGACATGTTCTTTGCACATGAAGCTTGGATCCTTCGCTTTTTCCTGTCTGTATCACATTTCTCACCCTCTGTAGCATGTGGTAGGGGCACACATTTAGAAACATCAAATCAAAATGTTATCTAGTTTCTATTTTTTCCAATTATATAATGTGAAAGCAAAGAAATGTGTATCATTATCTGTAGCAATCTTTAGTTTTCAGTAGTGAGTGAGTGTGATAAACACCCAAGTCTCACAGAAACAGAATCTGCTAATTCTCAAACCACAGAATAAGAAGGAGGCAGGGGACTCATTAGACAAAATTCCATCTAGCAGAGAATGTTCTCAATTAAAATTTTCTTTTCCTTTTCCCTCAGGCCACTTTTCTGAAAATAAGTGATTTTAGTATCTACTTGATGTTGTGAAGGACACTAAAAGTTGAGAACGTTGTAACTACGTTTTACTAGTACAGATATGTTGATGTTCCTCATATCTGAAGGTTACTGTGATCTCTTAATAAAATGGTAAAAACAACAACAACAACAACAAAAAAAAAAAACTATGAGTGAGAGTGCTGTAAGAGCTAAACATTAAAAAAAGCAGAAAATTTAAAACTGAAATTAACAAATGTGTTGCCATTTTCTGAATAAAGTTACTTTTATTTAAGGTGCACATCTTGGCAAATAGCCAGAGAAAACACATTTATACACTTAATACGTTTTGCTTTCCTAACCTAAATGGTGTTTAAAGCATGCTAAAAATGTGTACATTTCCCTTTGTACAAAAGAGATTTTAGGAGAAAAATCATTTGTGTGACCATGCTCGCGCACACACACCCCCGACTGTGACTTCAGTTAGGAAATTTTTACATTTCTGTATCTTCCAGTTATTTATCCTGTCTTCCTATTTGAATGAGACAGAAATTCTGCATAACACTAAATGCAAATACTTCTCTCGCTTCTCTCTTCCTCTCTCTCCCCCTCCCTCCCCTGTGGTACCCTATGCCATGGAAGTTAATCTTCCATATCTGACATCTTCCATGCAAAAAGCATACCAACTTTCACAAAGTGTAAGAGGAAAATATTGTCCAGGTCTTAACTAGGTCATGGAACCTAGTCAGTGAGCTGCTACAGGTTTTGACAGATGTTCCTGGCTGCAGCTCTGCTGTGTGCATAGGGGCTGCACCTCTCTCTTGATGCCAAGCAGCAGAGCCACAGGGTGCTGATGGCAGTTAGTGCTGTGACAGTCAGCCAGCTTGGTACATTTCCCCAATTGGAATGCTACTGCCTTCAAAAGTTAGCTTTGGGTACTGCTTTCTCTTATGTTTACAAGAAAACCACAGCCAAATGCCTTGCCTGCCCATCTGTGCCATATTAGACATCTGGACAAACTTGGCCCTTGTATGCACATCAGCGTGATGGATTGCAGATTTGTTCTGTCAACTTCCACAGAACATTCACTCAAGATACAGCTCTCCAAGAAAAGTCTCTTTACCTGTGTTTCTAAGAAGCTCTTTATCTTTGAATGCATAACTCATAAACTGGATACCTTACAAGAGCTTAAGAAGCAGATTTATAGCAGGGATATTTTGATAAATCTATCATCCTGAAAATTCCCTAGGTTACTCAATTAAGTGATATTTAAGTATACTCCCTTTGCTGTTACATAATTGTTGTAAACAATATATCATTGCACTCAGTTTTTACAGCTGTTTACAAATTGGTCAACATAATTTCAGGCAGAAATTCTCGAAAATGAGGCCAGCCTCTAAGCCATTTTGTGAAGTTTCCTTAGAAGCATTTTTCGGAAAAAAAAAAAAAAAAAAACACTTTACATAAATATTTTCACTTCATTGCTGTCTTGCCCTCTATCATCGCTACATATAAACCCCTTCCCAACCTCTCCTCGGGGTCAGACATAACTGCTCTTATCACTATTTTACTGAGACTTCACTTTTAAAGGTCAGCCATGACTTCCTACCTGAGCCAGTACTCATCTGATTGAAAAACACTTTACATAGCTGATCACTTGGTTTTAAAAAGTTGTTCCCTCTTAGATTATGTAACACTTCAACCAGCTGGTTCTTATCTTACCTTTCCAAACCTTTCTTAGTTTGTTCTCCTGGCTCATTTTTTCCCACCTCACACTTAGAGGTTGACATTTTTCAATGTTCTTCCTCTAACTTTTTTGTCATCTTACTTTATTTTTTGCTTCACGTTCCCTTGTCATGGGATTTCACACATTACATAAGTTGTCTCTAATCCTTACACAATTTAAACTTGGATAACAATGAGCTATATACAAAATATGCCATGTAGTACATACATGGCAGCTCTCTCACTGTTTAAAAATGTTTTCATACAATACTTTAACATACAGTGTTTATTCAGTTCATTTTTACTTATTCTCTTCCGTATTAGTTTACTATTAATGCTGAAACCAATTATTGTAAAGTTAATATGACATAATTCATTTTTATGTAATTTTGTAGTTCAAAAGTCCAAAATGGAACTTACTGAACTAAAATCAAGGTTTCAATAGGTCCATGTTTCTTTCTGGAAGCTCTGTGGGAGAACTTATTCCTTGCCCTTTTCAGATTCTAGAGGCCACACAATTCCTTCACTGCTGGCTCTCTCCCCTGATCTTCAAGGTGAACAATAGGGGGTCAAGTCTTTCTCAGACTGTATCACTCTCGCCTCCCCTTCTGCCTCCTTCTTTTATTTAAAAAAGTTGTAATTTTATTGGGCCCACTCAGTTAATCCAGGATAATGTCCCCATTTTAAGATCAGCTGACTAGCAACCTTAATTTCATCTGCAACCTTTTTCCCTTGTCCCATGTAATCTAATAAATTCACAGGTTCTGGGGACTGGGACATAAAAATCACTGTGGGTGAGGGCCAGAAAAAAAAAAAATTATCCTGCCTACCATATTTTTTTTTTTTTTTTTTTTTTTTTTTTACCCTTTTTCACTAGACTATAACTTCGGCCCAAAATGTTCCTCTTATACTCCTTCAAAATACGTTATAAGAATATTTGAAGCTTCATTTTTTAATCTCAGAATTGAGAAATAACTTTAGGGGAAAGAACATTTCAGTGTATGAGAAACTTCTGAATCCTTGTGTTTAGGTGGCATGTGTGGCACTGCTGTTAACAATGAATATAAAATGAAGCAGGTGCCATATCAAGGAAACATAGGCACTGGTGTTAATTATTATAAAATGAACTAGCTAATATATTAAAAGAATGAAGAGGAAAAAACAGTCAAAGTTTCTGACTTCATCAAGATCTTTTATGATATGGCTTTTCTTTTCTTTTTGTTTTAGAGGAGTCTCACTCTGCCATCACCAGACTGAGTGCAGTGGCGCAATCTCAGCTCACTGCCATCTCCACTTCCCAGGTTCAAGCCATTCTCCTGCCCTATCCTCCTGAGTAGCTGGGACTACAGGTGCATGCCAGCATGCCTAGCTAATTTTTGTATTTTTAGTAGAGATGGGGTTTCACCATGTTGGCCAGGATGGTCTCGATCTCCTGACCTCGTGATTCGCCCGTCTTGGCCTCCCAAAGTGCTGGGATTGTTTTCATATTCTTGATGCTGAGTTTAGTAATCTAATTACAGCTTTATGAAACTAGATGTAGTGACACAGTGTTCATTAGATGTATGCATTATGTATATTTGTGAGGAAGGTTTATATTCAATTCAAAAAATAATTTATTTAGAGTTTGCTCTGTCTAAAACTTGTTCACAATTTTAAAAAATGCCAACATCAGTCACACACAGTCACTGATTTGCCCTTCAGGAAGAAGAGAGAGAGACAAAACAAGGAAACGTCGATGAAGCAAATGAGGAAAGCAATTGTTCTACAAGGTAGCATTCTCCTCAGATATTTGCTAAAATTTCTGTGTGCTTTTTGTTACTGACTTCTCCTTAATTATCTGTCTTAGCCCAATGAGACTGCTTTTATTACCAGGTATCAGCCATCTCTGCTGAAAAAGCCCGGGTTCTAAGGGCAAGTATTTCTAGTACATTATGTTTGTTTTCTCTACAGAATACAACTTTCCATATTAACAGGACTTCTTTGTACCAGCTATTTACATAGCACATTTAATGTTATTGCAGAAGATAGAGAATTTGTTAGCAGAAAAACACAATTCTTTTTCTACACTTCCTGTCTTTTTTACCTATAGTATCCTCTTCCAAGTTTGGTTAGTTATCCATGCTATATTTATTCTTACCTTTTTTGTCATAAGAGTAATAAAATCTGTGCAGGAAACTATAAGTAGTTACAGACTAAAACTCTCAGAAGCCTGGTGAATACCTAACAGATACTCCAGTTTTTGTTGAGCTGCTGTTATATGTTTTCCCTTTTTACCAAAACGACTGAAACGAATTCACAACACATCTAATGCTTTACTAAATACTGTTGGATATGTCTCATCACCTGTACTGCTCTTCTCCCAATCTAGGTTATAATCCTTTCTTGTTTGGATTATTGAATATCCTCTTTACTGGTCATATCACTTCTGCCCTTCCCTTTCAGTCTATATTTAATACAGTATCCGATGTTCCTCTTAAAAAGTAAGTCATATTTTTGTCATTCCTTTCTTCAGAATCCTTTTTTATTTTTTTTTTGAAGAATGGAATGGCTTTTTATTACATAAAGTGCTAAAGCCAAAATCCTATTAATGATCTACAAGGCCTCGTGGGATCTGGTTCTTGCCTGCTATTTTATCTCATACCCTGCACTCTCACCTTCATTCAGTGCTTCAGCTGTGCTGACTTCCCTCTGCTCCTTCAAACTACTGAGCTCCTCCCTTTGCAGGGCCCCAGCATTTGCTAGTTCTTCTTCCTAGAATTCTCAACGATTTCTGCAAATATCCACAAGGCTCTTTCTACCTTGTTTGTACTTTTTGAGTGCATATATCTAAGAAAAAATGCATTAAGGTTTAACTAACTTACTTAATTTTTTTAAATTTTACAACTTTACAGTGTTTTCTCCAACACACTATAAATGAGTGGCTTTGCAAGCTGTACTACTTATCATCTATCATTTTTTACTTTTCATGTTTAGCTTGAGAAGGAAGAGCTGAACTTGTGTAACAGTAAAGAACATGGCTGCTGATAAGACTCTCAGGGTTTTTAGCTTCTTGATCTACTGTTTAACAGTTGTTGAAACTTTGGACTCACAACTTTTATTCTCTTTACCTCAGTTTCCTCATCAGAAAATAGAAGACTATAAAATGCCTACCTCACAAAGTTATTGAAGCTGGTGAGTTAGTACATGTAAATAACTTAGAGTAATGTCTGGCAGTCAAGTGAGTATTATGTATAGGTCTGTAATCATCAACCATTTTGACTGCTTGGAGGGATCATACTCAAGTTTTAGATTTGTATTGTATCTTACATTAAGTAGTTTTATATCTTAGTGATCACAGGCTGATTTCTTAAATTTTGTGAGCCTCATGCACTGTCTGTTGTGCTTACTTTCCAAAGTGGTTGATATGCCTTGCTAGTAAATCACTCATCAATTCTACTTTAATAGAAATGCATATTCTTTCTTATAAGTAATAAAAATGACTACTTTGAAGCCCAGATATTTTATACCTAGTAACTAGGTTCTTTAATCAAATGTAACATTGAATATGAAAAGCTTTGTTGAGTACCAGATGTGAGGACATAGTAGTTTCTGACCTCAAGAAATCTATAATCTAATTGGGTAGGAGAAACATATGCACGTAAAAGAACAAAAATGCAGAGTATAAATAGTATAGCTTTATGCTTGTCTACCACAGAAACATGTTTTATTCATTGAATACTATTGATAGAGGCAGGAGGCAGAGAAATTCTAGGCACACAGGGGTGGGTCCCTGGTGAACCCCCACCTTCAAGCTGAAAAGCCTGAAACCTGCAGCCCAAAGTGAGAACTTCTATTCCTGTTTGTCCACTTTCTCCCGATTGTTTTTTTCTGAATGTAGCCTTTTTGAGAGACGGACTGACTTCAGAGAGATGGCTTGACTTTGGGGAAGAGACAACCCGACCTCGGGGAAGGCAACCTGCCTTTCTTGTCCCCTTTTCACATCCTCTCTTCACTGAGAGCAGTTTTAATTGCTCAATAAAATTCTCCACCTTCACCATCCTTCAATTTGTCTGCATGATGTCATTCTTCTTGGACACCAGATGAGAACTTGGGACACACTAAGTGTGGATATCCAGCAAGTCTGTCACACCATCCCTTTGCCCTCAAAAGTGGAGGACAGTTACCCACATGACGAGGCAAGAGGCCAACTGAGCTGCTAACACACAGCCGTCCATAGACGGCATAACTAAAGGAACACTGTAACACCCCCTCTGGGGCTTCGGGGTGGTGGGAAACCTCATCTGGGCACTGCTGTGCGTCCTGCTTGCTCCTGTGTTGGCACCCAGAGTGGCTGACCAGATCCCACACTTGCCTGCTCGCATGCTCCCTCCAGCAAGGGGTTGAGTGTGGTAGGCCAAGTAAATGGGGCACCTATGCTGCCAGTCTGACAAAGGGGCCAATAAAAATCCTGCATCACTAGCATGATGCCTGACACGATTTACCTTTTAAGCAAATTAAATAACTAAAAAACAATGCAATATATTTTGCAACTATAAATTCTGTCTTTCTTGGATGCAAAAACACTTTCTTCCTTCCTATTGCAATTATTTCCTTCCTTGTATGCAATCCAAGGAAGGAAAGATCATTTCTCCTGTGATTGTCAGAAAAACTTTATGTTAGACCTTCAATTTGATCTACACCATAGAGGATTTATACTAGTTAAAAATAAATTATAGCAAGGGTAAAAGTGTGAATCAAAGTAGGAATGTAGAAAATAATGAAGTCCATTAAGAATTTAAGTAGATGGAGTGGAGAAGTCATGATTTTTAAAAAAATGATGGTGTCAGAAAACTGGGTTTTTATCCTTATTCTATAAATTGGATTCATTTAAGTAAGTGGTTTGATCTCAGAAGTTCAGCAGATGAGGTTTAACAGAAGTGGTTGATAATCTCTAATTTATACATCTCATACACAGAATGAATAAAATTCAATGCAAGAGGAAGTATGGGTTGTGAAGCTGAAAACAATTTTAATGTTAGCACAAAATAAATTTTCCATATAAGTAACTATATAGAGTTATGAAATTAAATGATCAGATAGATTTGCACTACATTTAATCAGTTAAGAGTGAATATTTTAGAAAGTTAATATTTTTTTAAAAAATTAAGGTACGACTAAGGTAGTTTTGTTATTATTTAGGAATAATTAATCTAGCAGAAAATTCAGGAGAATCAA
Source organism: Rhinopithecus roxellana (assembly GCF_007565055.1). NCBI lineage: Eukaryota > Metazoa > Chordata > Mammalia > Primates > Cercopithecidae > Rhinopithecus > Rhinopithecus roxellana. Next base: position 43,149,959 of record NC_044550.1, on the reverse strand, counting down.
TTTACCTAAAATATTTGGATTAATAAAAAGCAATGAAATAGCCATTGTAGCAATCCTCATGTTAGGCCAGACACAGTGGCTCATGCCTGTAATCCCAGTTTGGGAGTCAGCACTTTGGGAGTTTGAGTCAGGCAGATCACTTGAAGACAGGATTTTGAGACCAGCCTGGCCAACATGTTGAAACCCCGTCCGTACTAAAAATACAAAAATTAGCCAGGTATGGTGGCTCATGCTTGTAATCCCAGCCACTTGGAAGGCTGAGGCACGATAATCACTTGAACCCAGGAAGTGGAGGTTGCAGTGAGATGAGATCATGCCACTGCACTTCAGCCTGGGTGACAGAGCAAGACTCTGTCTCAAAAATAAATAAATAAATAAATAAATAAATAAATAGCAATCCTCGTGTTAGATGATGAATAGCTATGTTGTTATTAGGTAGGATGATTTTGTGAAAGATAGAAAGAAAAATATATAATATTAAAATACTGATTTATATGTAAAAGTTAACGAAAATATTATTAGACAATGTCAATTTGGTACATAAGTGCCTGAGAAAGTTAGTGAGACTAGGGTGAAGACATTTCGAGTTCTGAAGGAGTGAGATGATTTAGTCGTTTTGGAAAATTCAAGTTAAGAGGACGGAAGCCTTCAAAGGAAATATTAAATAGATTCTAAAGCAAGAAAAGGTTAAGCGTGAAAAATGATACTGCAATAAATACTGGGTCTTAATCAAAGATATAATTTAGGCTGAAGTTTGTATAGAGGGAGCCATACTAATCTGTGTTTTCCTCATCATTATCCTTTTTACATTTCTCTTTATCAAATTACTACATTTCCTGTGGTCATGGCAACATCAGATCCATTTTCTGCATTTTCCGTGATGTCTTTTATATTTTGTCACAGATTCTATGGGCAAAACCGATAAGCTTTAATTACAAGAATTTGAAGATTTCTGGGTAGCTTTTTTTGTTGTTGTTATTATGAGAAGTAGCAGCAAGGGATCAAAGATAGGGTACAACTGAATGTATCAAATCAAGTTAATACATCACAGAGTAAAATCAACAGCCCAAGTTTCTTCGACAATGAACACCACAGGCTATAAAATTACAATTCAAAGTATGATCAAACAAAGTATATTGTATAATCAATCAAGCATTCCAACACAATTATCAAAATATACATCATGTCAAAAGCAAGTACAAGGTTTATCCAAATTAAATTAGGCAATATCAAATGATTACTTGTGTTTTTCTCTTTTTATAATTTATTCCCATATTTGATTTTCAAGTTGACAATATAGAATTTAAATGTAGAAATTTTTTTTGTTGTTGAAAAACAAAAACATAATGACAATAATTAAAACTTCAAAATCTTACTACATTTTAATCTTTATAAAATTGAAAACCCCATCTCTTTCTGGACTTGTGTTTATTGATGTTTTTTTCTTCATCTAGTAACCTGCAATGCCAACCTCAAAAATGCTCCCAATTGATCTCTTGACATGATTATGAGAGCTTTAACTGCAGTTTTTACAGAGAATCACTGTTTTAAATTCTTAGAATTCATTAATAGAACAGACAAAAAGTTGAGACTTTGGACTAAGGAGAAAAAAATCAGATGCCTTCTTATTATTATTATTGAAACCTTAATGATGATGATAATTATAAAATGACAAGGATTAAAATACTCTTCTGAGCTAGAACTGACAAGAATAATACATAGCAAAAGTACTTTTATAATGGCATTTTAAAATTATGGAGATTAAGGATGATAAAACTTCTCAAAGTAATTTTATCTAATTTAATAAAACAATTTACTTCATTCAATAAAACTAAAATAGTTCACATCTACTACAAAAGACTTTGAAATGAATTTGGGCATTTTACCCCTTTTCATAGTTTGTTTTTTCAAAAACGAGTCTGAGACAAAGACTAATGTACAAAAGTTTTATTGGGAATTGCTCTTAGGATCAATTACTGTGCAAGAAGCAAAAAGAATTAGGACAAGGTAAAGGAAGAAATCCTGCTGCAATGCGATCTCAAAGAAGATTTCAGGCAATCCAATGGATATGAAGCTAAGGTGGCCCATCAGAGTTACTTTTTTATTTTTTTTATTTTTTATTTTTGGAAACAGAGTCTCACTCTATATCCCAGGCTGGAACGCAGTGGCGCGATATCTGCTCACTTCAAGGTCCGCCTCCCAGGTTCACGCCATTGTCCTGTCTCAGTCTCCAGAGTAGCTGGGACTAAAGGCACCAGTCACCACGTCCGGCTAATTTTTTTTTTTTTTTTTTTTTTTTTTGTATTTTTAGTAGAGATGGGGTTTCACCGTGTTAGTCAGGATGGTCTCGATCTCCTGACCTCGTGATCCGCCTGCCTCCACCTCCCAAAGGGCTGTCAGAGTTATTTCTAACTGGGCTAAGGAGTGGAATCTTTTATCCTCGGTCAAAAAGACATCAAATGTGAACCGCTCTGAAAAGGGGGAATGACTTCAGCATTGTAACTGTCTTCTACAGGGGCAATGCCAAGGGAGCTTGACCACTGAGTGCTATTTACTGGCAGCACTCTGAATACAGGAGAATGTAAGACTTCATCATAAACAGGAGGATAAGAGAGGAACATCCCAGCATCCGCTGAAGTATACCTCTTGACTGCCTGGACACACGTGTTTCTGTGAGTCCTTGGAGCAGCTCCTCCCAGCAGACTGTGGTGGGCCTTTTACCCTTAGGGAAACTGAGCTCGAGTCCTGCTGCTGCAACTCCTCTTGGGTCTACAACTGATATTCAGTGTTTACTTAATCTTTTCATTCTAGATGCCGCTTACCCTCAGTTAGCCATTCTGATGGTTTTAAAGGTTCCTTTTGTGGCAGAAAATGGGTTTTCACCAGTGAGATATCTGAGCCTCTGGTCATTATGCCCTTTTCAAGCTTTTGCTGTTACATTTTTCCATTTAAGATCAAAACTGGTCAAGAGAGTAACTAAAATAGAACACATTATGTAATGGTAGTACCAGCTCCTCCTGATAAATAGGGTCAATTATCCCATAAGAGATGATGGCTTTTTTTCTTGTCTGCTGCTTTTTTGGCATGAGAAACCCAAAGTCTATCATCGGTAGAACTGCTTTCATGCCCATTTTTGGAAACCATGGCCTCTACTCTCACATAATATAGATTTCCAGGGTTCACGCCTGCTTTCAACACTGGATTCTTAGATCCAGTTATTCTCTCTCTTAGGAAACCTTATTTATTTATTTATTTATTTATTTATTTATTTATTTATTTATTTATTTAGTGTCTGCTTAAAGTTTATAGTGATTTCTGGAGAATAGTGCTCCAGCCTCACAAGATATTGCCTGTGAGTGGCTGCTGCGCTGTGTCTTCAACAGTCTGTTCTATCATTCCATCAGGTCAACAATTTCTGCATCTTATAGTATATACAGTATATAATCTGGCCAGTAGATCCCATGATCTTATACTGACTCCTACACATTTGTGGCTGTAAGTTCCTGCATAACATGACGGTGTGTGTGATCCTTTGCAAGTGGGTCAAAACAATGTAAGTCCTTGCAGAACAGCATTGGTTGTGTTTTTGTGACCAAAAAGGCAAACACATACTCAGAGTATGTGTGTATTTCTGACAAAAATTTTGCAACTGTTTCCAGGGAATAAGGGATTCAACGTAGTCAATCTGTCATCAAATAGCTGTTGGTGTTCTCAAGGGATATCAGAATCTTGGTTGTAGTCTATTCCTTACAGGTTGGACATCTGGCAACAGCAGTAGCTATACTTGTCATGGTAAACAGAAATCCATGCTTGTGACCTGTGCCTAATGTTCACTTGTGATTGGTCATTCTTTTAGGTCTTAGATTAGCAGCGATCCTTCCTGCTACTCCTTCTGTATTCTCGGAACCAGTGTTTCCACTCATTTGGGACAGTAAGAATTACTGATGACAGAAATTGGGTAAAGTCAAATACCAGTAATTTTGATGACATGGTTTTATAGTCCCATTTCCATGGATGATCTCTGATGGTAGTGCAATAGAAAAAAAAAAAACTTCACACACAATGTGCCCACTTCTCTATGTATAGCCATGTGCCTCTAGCCCAGACTGCTGATTTTTCAGAATTTTTCCTCTAGACTTTATGACCATCTAGTCAAGCCATTTTTTTCTAGTGCCTGTGAGTCCGTGTGTGTTCTAATTTTATCCAATTTTATTTTCTCACAAAATAGATGGCCAAATGTACTGCCCGGAACTCAGCACTTCAGGAGATTTGTGTCCTACTGCTATCTTTTGAGGGTCACACTTGACTGAAGCTGTAATTCAGCCAGCATTCCCTTGTGGTTTGCATTCACATATTGAGCTGACCCACTTGAGAATGAGAATGAAACTTGAGTTCTGTCTTTATTTCTTAAACATCCAGAGATGGGAATCGAGAAAAAAGTGCTGTTGCAAAAGTGGTAAATAACATGATCCAGGCTACCTGCTCAAACAACCTGTTTGTTTCCTCTATCTCTGTCCATGCTCAATCCTGCATGTACCACTTCTATTTTAACACACATGACTGTGGAACTCCATGATTTATGACTTGGTGACTCTAATAGAAACCAGCATTAGATGGTCAATTGCAGTCCCAAATCTCAGAGTCATATGTTATCACATGATCCATATCTCCATCTCTGTTAGAACCCAATAGTGTTTTTTTTTTTTTTTTTTTTTTTTTTTTAATAATACAATTATCCACTAAAAGTGGCATGGTCTGCCTCCAGAACACTAGTGGACTTGCCTCAAACTCCACATGGTGTTTTTCCAAGCATTGCTGCTTTCAATACCACAGTGCAAGAACTGTATGCATTACAGCCCGGTTCTGCTGCCAAGTACTTTCCTGTTCTTGTTCACCTCAGAGCTGGAAGCCTTTTATGTCACCCAGTTTATAGGTTGCTCAGTATTCCCAGGTGTGGAATACAGCATTCTCCAAGGATGAAGAAACATACTCGGTGGTGACCTTCTTTTTGTGTGTACTTTGGGTACTTTGCTGGGGATAGCCTAGCAATCATCTACTGGACTCATAATAATTGTATAGGTACTATAGGCCCATGAGTGCTTATACAATTTTTCACTCATTTTCAGAAGTACACATTTCTTACCAAGGCCTCCAATGCACTAGCCATTTCTTGTTCACCTTGTCTAATTAGCATGATGTCATTGATGGAGTTGACCGATGCGATGTTTTGCAGGATGTCCAGGCTGTCTAGAACTCTTCAGACTATGTTATGACAAGAGGTGCGAGAGAGATTAACCCCAGACATCCAAGTGAGTATAAATAGTCTCTGATCTTTTTTTTTTCTGAAAGAAAAACAGACAAAAATGCACACAGTTAAAAAAAAAAAAAATGCCCTCATTCTATACCTGAGACCAAGTTAATCTACTCTGGTAAAGGCACCATATCTGTCACAGCAGATACAATCAGATGAGTTTGCTGCAGTCCAGTCATTTTCCAAATCGATCTTGTTTTAACAAGCACCACGCTGCTGAATCAAATGATGGGAACCAACGTTCCCATGTCTTTCAGGTTTTGAAGGGTGGTATTAAATTCTTCTATCCCATTGGGATACAGTATTGTGATTTACTATTTAGATTTGAGTGGAGGCTATTTCAGAGGCTTCCACATGGCCTTCCTTACCACAACTGAATTCCCTTCAAAGGGTGAGATACCAGTGTAAGACTTGTGCCAACTCCCAAAGGGATCTGCTCCAGTTCTACATTTGGAGAACGGAAGAATGAACAGTGAGTAGGCCTTAGGAGCACTGTGAACTAAACCTGGGATTAGAAATCCACTTATCATCTGGTCCCCATGAACTTCCACTTTAAGAGGGGACCCAGTATGATGCTTTGAGTCCTGAGGTATAAATATCAACACAGATCATATGTCAAAAGATGTCCAGAATATTTAAGTGTACAGTTTCCCTCTCAGCAACTGGAGTAATAGGTCCCTGAGTCCTAAAAGAAGAATTCCACATCACATCTCAATGCAAATCTATAGTTCAAATTCTCAATACCACTTACCCTTTAACTGGGATTAATCAGATGTTGAAATCATCAGAGTTTAATCAAGTTACCTTCTTTAGTTTTTTTAACTTCATAAAAATCTATTCACCTGTCAACCACCAAATATGGTTTTTCTCTAAAACATCTACCCTGATCTGTTCTCTACACAGGTTCTAGATGTCACCCAGTGAGCATGGACTGAATCATTTTTCTGAAATTATTAAAGTTGTGTGTTAAAAATCACACTGACATTTTGAAAAACCTGTATACAGACATATTGTTGATATTTACTCCAAAACATATTTGTTCATATTCTTTGCTCTTTTTGAGTTTCCGTTAAAAAATATTAGATGTCTAACCAAGTAAAAAGTAAACCTTTGTCTGGGTGAAGTTTTTCACACCTGTAATCTCAGCATTTTGGGAGGCTAAAGTGGGTGGATCACCTGACATCAGGAGTTCAAGACCAGCCTGACAAACATGGTGAAACTCCGTCTACTCAAAATACAAAAAATTAGCCAGGCATGGTGGTGGATGCCTGTAATCCCAGCTGCTTGGGAGACTGAGGCAGGAGAATCGCTTGAACCTGGGAGGCAGAGGTTGCAGTGAGCTGAGATTACACCATTGCACTCCAGCCTGGGCAACAAGAGCAAAACTCCATCTTAAAAAAAAAAAAATATATATATATATATATATATATATATATATATATGCGCAAATACACACACACACACACACACACACATATATATATATGTATATACCTTCACTTAATTTTAGTTAGTTTGAAACAGCTGTTAGTGACAGAATTAATTTCCTTTTTCCAAGTGGATGCTAAAAAGTACATATATACAATCAACATTTTTTTTCTAATAATCCTTAATCTCACAGTCCCTAACAATAAAAATGAAGGCATTGATTTTACTTTCATGTGCATGAACTACTTTTGTCTTTGACTACAAATCTGAATCTTATTTTTGACCTCACAGAAATTACCATCAGTGGTGTACTTAGCTTATTTGACACCTAGAGTGGAAGATTTTTTTGACAGCGCACTTCTCTATATGACAAAATCATTGTCAGGAGTAACTATGACATGAAATGAATAGTAATAGCCAGAAAAGAAATGCTGACAGGGATAATTCATTGTTATTGAACTTTATATGTAATAATTAAAGTGAAAGTACAAATAATAAACAACTGAAATAAAAATAAGTATTATAGTTCACAAAAGTGAAAAATTACAAAGCATTACTTTCACTTGTAAGAGTGTATATTTTAAAATAGAGAAAAATAAACTTACAATTACATATTGGTTTGCCATACAAATGAATAATGACTAGTTTCTGTTTTTTGAACTGTAACTTCTGGAATTTTTTCAATCACATAATCAGAACTGATTGTTACATAATCATGTTTAATAGATAGTGCACCCAGGTTTGTCAATCTAGGTTTGCTCATACTTGATTGAAGAATACTTTTTACTAATTTTTATATCAAAAAGTTTCTCTCACACATAAAAAACATATGTAACTAGTTTGAAAAGCCTTAATCATAAAGATAAGTTTGACAGAAATTCATGTTTGACATTTCAGAATGTGTTTTAGAAATGATAATTCTAAAATATAAGAATTATAAGTCTCACTTTTTCAGGATCAATTTTAGTAGCTTTCAAATGTCTCTGCAGGAATATGTGTATCTGCATGTATATGAGTGATAAAAAGAGTAGAATAGAAAAAGAAAAACTCACAAATTAAAACTCCAAGTTGTCACCTATAATGACAGAATAAAACTAACTCATGTATTTACTTTCCTTTGCCTTTACAATAATTGTGCTATCATTGTTTATTTTGAATTTACAGTATAATATCTGAAATATGCAGCATCACAAGGGTGGGAGACATGCTTTGTTACCAGTGAGTTCATATAATCCCAAATCTTACTGAATTTAGTTTCAAAACAAATGCAAACTGTTGAGCTCATGATGATCTGAATGTTCATGCTGAATATTCATTGGATGCAAACTTTCTTGGAAAAGTGGGAACTTCAGGTGAAGTGGCTCTCTGTAAAACTTTCAGTTCTCCAATTTGATATCTACATAAAATAGGTTTCATAAAAATAAGTATTTAAAAAAGTATTATGGTGAAAATTGCTCATATATATCATCGTGCAAATATAAATATGAACTTAGTCCTTAACAGTAACTGCAGCAGTTGCTTAGAGGAGCATTCATCACTGACATAGTTCAGAATTGCCAGCACTTGTTGACAGTAAAAAGCTGACCAGATTTAATCGGTTTTATGATTGTTTCTAAATTTCCCATAGTTTATTGTGGGAGCTGTATCAGGCTACTTTTATGACCCAGCCTTTTAGTTTCATTGATTATATTACTTTCTTTTCACATTTTAATACTTTGCCTGCTGTTATCCTTAGGAGGAAGCACACAAGGAATAATTTTTAAAAATACAATAGTGCTTTTTAACTAATTGCTTTTAAATCACTCAGATACACAAAAACAAAATTGTGGCTCCTTGCAAGGAACAATTTATTCTCTAATCATTCTGTGACAGCATTTCTAAAAATGGCACTCAGATCACTTGAATAAGAATCATTTCTCAAGCCTGTAATCCCAGCACTTTGGGAGGCCGAGACGGGCGGATCACGAGGTCAGGAGATCCTGGCTAACACGGTGAAACCCCGTCTCTACTAAAAAATACAAAAAACTAGCCCGGCGAGGTGGCGGGCGCCTGTAGTCCCAGCTACTCGGGAGGCTGAGGCAGGAGAATGGCGTAAACCCGGGAGGCGGAGCTTGCAGTGAGCTGAGATCCCGCCACTGCACTCCAGCCTGGGTGACAGAGCAAGACTCCGTCTCAAAAAAAAAAAAAAAAAAAAAAAATCATCTATGGTTTGGGTGCCCTGCTGTAGACATTTTGAACTAAAATGTCTGAGGGTTGGTTCTGCAACTCTGATTTGAAGAGGGAGAAGAGAAGAGAAAGGCTACTGTCATTCATATATAGTCATCTTTTCTCACTTCTTGAAGTCTTCCACATTTGACAGCTCATCTTTCCACCATGAAACAATTACTTCACCTAGTTTTTGTTAACCTCTCTTCCTATTTTATTCTCCTGTTAAAGGATCTATCCTTCTAGATTTCTCTGCTGGCTTCTCCTTTCCTACTAATTTATATTTGGCAGAACATTTGAAGGCTCAGTTTTCAGACATTCTTTCTTTCATTCTTTCTTTTCTGCATGCTCTGCCTGAGCTATCACATAAAAATAGCATTTTTATGTGAATGACTTCCTCTACTCTGATTTTCATACTCATTTAACAAAATAGATTCTTGCATGTTTATTAAGCATCTCAAACTTAATATACTGTAAACATTACCATCAATTGTTTTCACTCATGTGTTTTTTATCCTCAGTATTTCCACTTTTATAAATGACATCATTCATTGTTGCTTATGGCCCAGAAATTAGGCATATCTTTATTTCTTCATTTTCTTTATCTCTGATATTTAATACATAATCAAATTTTGTTGTCACTACTGAATATATTTTAAATCAAGAATTATTCACCTTATCTTCCCTATTATCCCAATGGAAACCATCTCTTTCTTTGACTTCCATAATAGTTTCTAATTACTTTCTTCATCAACCCATTCTGCATACAGAATCCAGAGTAGTCTTGAAAAATATAAACCTGTTGTATAAAAGCCCAGCCTAAAACCTTCTTGTCTCACACTGCCATAAAAAGCAAGCTCCTTAGCACATATTAGGTAATCTTTTCTGACCCAGTCTTGTCCATCATCCAACCTCATTTTATACAACATTTCCCCCGTCTCACAAAGTTCCAGCTGTGTGGATCTATCTTTACTCCCAACTTCATTGTATTGCCAAGTTCATTCCATTCTTAGATATTTTGTACTTTTTCTACTCTGTTCCTGCAATATTCGTTTTCCTGCCAGTGATGGCAGCGACAGCCTGTCTGGAGCGGCTGCTGGCATGATGCCAGCTGCAGTGGGGGTGGCATTACTGGGACTGTGTATTCCATGGAGGCTCTAGGAGGCAAGAACCAGTGGGAGTCCTGCCCTCTTCCAAGTTGGAGAGGCAGGAGCCCTGCCCTCTCAGGTGCAGCTGCAGCCACCTAGCCACAGCTGCAGACCAGGCATCCCTATGCTCTCAGGGATCCAGGAAGTCCCCTCCCACTGCAGGCTCAGAAGTGCCTGCTCCTGCTGCCTGGCCTCTCTGCACTCTAGCGCCTGCTCCGATTTTGGAGCAAATTTGGGACTGACCTTAGGCACTGTTGTAACCCAGCCAGGTGTGAGCATGCCTGGAGAAGCACTGACACACCAGCCCTCTGCCACCTCAACCCACTCTGGAATTCGGTCACCAACGAGCACAGGAGAAGGGAGAAGGATGGCTGAGGGTGGGTAAAGGGCTGCTTGGTGTGGACCTGCAGGCACTCCTCAGCACAAGCAGTCTGGGCATCACGGAAGCCATGGGTGGCAGGTTGATGGCTGCAGGAGGCAGATAGGTTGCTGGACAGTAAGGGGCAGGTCCCCAGTGAAGCCTCATCTTCAAGCCAGGGATGGTTTTAAGCCTGGGGGGCTGAGCTGCCAGTTCTGCTGACTGGAGTGAGAACTTACGATGCTTTTTCCAGGCCCACCCATGGCCACGTATGGACCAATCAACACACAATTCCTCCCCTCTGAGGCTCAAAAAAAAAAAAAAAAAAAAAAAAAAAAAAAAAAAAAAAAAACACTGGACTCAGTCAGACTCAGACTCAGGCAGACGACCAGAAGACCTGCCTGTGGAAAGGAGTTACCCCCTCCAGGTCTCCTCTCCACTGAGGGCTGCACAGATGTTGGTATAACCTGCCTGTGGACAGGAACTATCCACTATGAGTCTCCTCTCTGCTGAGAGGTGCACAGACATTGGGATAACCTGCCTGCAGAAAGGAGCTATCCATCCATTGTGGGGATCCTCTCTGGTGAGAGCTGGACACTCGTTGGGATGACCTGCCTGCAGAAAGGAGCTATGCACTTTGGGTCTCCTAAGAACTATTGTGCACTCAATGAAGCTCCTCTCCGCTTGCTCACCTTCCAGTTTTCCCTCACCCTCCAATTGTCCACATACCTCATTCTTCCTGGATGCGGGAAAAGAACTCATGACCCACTGAATTTCAGGACTAAAAAACCTGTAACACAAATAGGACTGAAATGCGTCCCCCCAATTACCACTTTACAGGAGATGAGAAAGAGAGAAGAGCTGGGGCTCTTTGGGAAGCTCAGACCTAAGGCTTCCCTAAGCCAGGGCTGTGACACCCTCTTTGGGGTGCTGAGGTTCCTGGCATCTCCAAGCTTGCAAGTACCACTACATCCTCTCGTCCAGAGGCAGGTGGCCTCAGCAGAAGCAATATGCAGTACATCTGGTCCAGCCACAGCCTTGCATGGAGCCAGCTCTTATACCAGTGCCTGGAGCTACCTGCCATGCCGCAGCAGCCAGTTTGACTAGCTGGCTGTGCACAGTGGCTGAACCCTGTGCTCACTTGCCCACACACTCCTTGCCGCTCTGTGCTCCGCTTGCATTTGGCAGGTATGGGATCTGGGATGGCGGCATGAGCCGAGCACTGCTGCCAGGTCAAGTTGGCAGAACAAGCCCAGCGGGCACAAGCAATACTCAAGCAGAAGGTGCTGCTGGCCACAGAGGTTTCTGGCTAGTGAAGTGACACCCTAAGGATCCTGTGACACCAGGTCTGTTCAGGGATGCCTTTTATTATCATTTAGCACTCAGCTCAGGTGTCACCTTTTCAAAGAGGTCATCACAGGCCAATGTACTTGAAGAAGCCCCACCCTCACTCCATTCTCCAACATGGTGCCATATGTCCTTACCTAATCCCTATATAGTTTTCTCAGTGATATTCATCCATCTTGTCACATACTTCCAAAACATGCATTCTAGTAAATTGATAAATGGAGTTATCACTTAATGTTTGATACAGTCTACTTAAATTACAATAATTCTGAAGCCTTTTCTGACTTTTACTCTCTTATCCTTTGGTGGTGAATGAGAAATAACTAATAGGTGAGCTTGACAGTAGAACTGAGCAGGTATTGTGCAGCTTCTTACTATTTTTATTTGAGACTTGCCGGAATGAATAAAGAACATGGTCCAGTTTGTATTTTGTCATTCTTAAGCATCCTAAATTGTAATGAAGGTTTTCAGTACTGTCTATGGCCCCATCGACAAGCTTGCTTCATTCACAAAAGCAATGTTAGCAACAGACCATTTAAATTCTGTTGTAATTGTGCTTGAAAACAAAAACACATTGAATGTAATCAGAAATAATATAGCCAATATAGCCAAGATATTTATGTTTAGGCAGCAGGGTTTAGCAAATAAGGCCTACGTGTCACATTTTCTTGGCAGTTCATAGTGGGATATTTTAACTCGGTATTTTTTTTTTTTTTTTTTGGTTGGGGAAGAAAGGGTGTGTTCGATTGTAACCACAAAGCCTGGGAAAATAGCTTTAGGACTTAGGTTTTTAATAAGCAGGGACTTTTGACCTTGGCAGTTTCAAAAAGCTAATTGCAACTTTGTCCACCCAGGTGACAGATATTTTATATAGCAGAGCTTTTTAAATGGCAGGGTCACAAGCAATGACCTTATAAAAATGAGTTTGGGCCTCATTGGCCTGAGTAGATGACTGGTCATGTGTGGGTTACTACTGCTTGACCTTGAAATATGGAGGCATGGGGCAGCACATGGTGTTTCCGGAAATTAAAATAAAAATCAGCTCTTAGTAGTCTTTGGTCTGCAGAATAATTTTGTAACTCTAGTGTGTTTTTCAGGCAGGTCCACAGGCCAGGACTTTAAGCTGCAATGTGAGCTTAGTTCAATAATTGCTGTAGAGTATTAGCAAGGTTTAATACTTAAGTTGTTAGTGCATATCTAAGTATGTAATGCTATAAAAGCTACCCAAACCCCATTGTTCTTGTTTGTTTGTTTGTTTTTGTTGTTGTTGTTGTTTTTGCATGTGTTGAACTACTTTTAGCCTGAAGGAGGAGAGTCTTTGAATGTAGGTTGCTTGCCCACAGGTCTTTAACAATCTCTTCCCGCTATGTGGTCTCAAGCTGCCAGTTCTCTTAAGTATCAAAACATCACGGATACAATTTATTTTTCTTTTTTTATTTTGTTTTTCTTTGTGATGGGGTCCCTGCTATGTTACTCAGGCTGATCTCAATCTCCTGCACTCAAGCAATCCTCTGGCCTTAGCTTACCTAGTAGCTGGGATTACAGGCAAGCCCCACTGCACCTAGCCCCACTGTCTTGGATTTATGAGAGGCAAAACTATTCATTCATAGGCTATCCCAGATTCAAAGGGAGAAGTAATAGACTCCATCTTTAAATGTGTGAAGTGATAATGCACATACAGAAATGAGAGAAATTGTTGGTAACCAAATCTGTAAACCATACCATACAGTCTTCCCTGTGGCCACAGTTCATTCCCATCTCATATGCAAATATATTAATCTCTTCTCCAAATGTGTCATTCCATTATCTCACCAATTTAAAGTTCAGAATCTCATAATCTGCATAAAAATAGACCATAAATGAGCTTTCTTAGTTGTGGCTCTTCTCCAAGTGAAGACTTCTAAACTGAACAGACCTGTTATCTGCCTCCAAACATCCAACATTCATTGGTGAGAAGGGAATGGGAGTAATACAAAGAATACTCCCATTCAAAAGGGAAGACATGAGAGGCACTGGTTTATAGCTGAACACGTTAACAGATTCGCTTGATTAAACCCTAGTTCTGCTTCCTGGAAGTGTTTATCTGAGGCTCTGAGATCCATGCTCCATGCCATTGGCTATTTTTTTTTTTTTAAACGAGTCAGTCTCCTTTATTATTAAGAAATGATTCATGTTTCTTTTTACAAAGAGCAGGAAAAAAAGGGATGGCTAATGTTTATGTTACAGCATGTAGTCAGGCAGACATAAGCAGGGCAGGAGAGAGTCCTCACCCCCTGAAACAAAGAAAGTCAGGTGACCATCAGGTGATAATCAAGTGGTTGTTAACTGTCTCTCTAAAATAATAAATAGTTGCAGCCGGTGCCATGGAGAGTGAGTTTCTTAATAGACAGAAACACCTGAAATATGATCAACAGCTTCCTGGTAAGATCTCAGGAGCTGGGCAAGTGGGCTTAAGCATGCATACTAAGAGGCAAAATGGCAGAGTTTAACTGGTGTATGACTCTCCTCTTGGTCACACAATTGGTAAGGGAAAAACGCCTCAATTGAGCATGTGTACAATTTCAATAAACACACTGTGGATGTGGTCCTTCCCGAGTGGTGGCAGGCCACTATACATGTGGATAACCCATCCCAATGGAAAACTCAAGGGAGAAGTAACACAATCCCAGAAGCATGCCAAATGTATAAGACCCCAAATCAAAGGTCAAACTGCACATTTGACTCTCTCAAGTTCCCCACGTGGCCATCTTCCAAGCATAATTTATTTCCTTTCATTCCTACTCTAAACTTTTTAATAAACTTTCACTACTGTTCTAAAACCTGCCTGGGTCTCTCTGCCATATGCCTCTCAGTTGAATTATTTCTTGTGAGAAGGCAAGAAGTGAGGTTGCTGCAGACCCATACAGATTTGCTGCTGGTAACATTTATAGAAGAGCTTTTTCAGTTCGATTCTTACAAGTGGAAATTTGGGCTCAGAGGCTTATATTCATGTTGTTCTCTTCTGGTCCTTTAGTTTAAACTGGCAAGTTCTTTAAATTATTTGATTTATTTTCACATAACAAATTATGTTCCACTCCTTTAGGATAAAACCACCACACAGATCTCCTGGAGGTAAGCCTTTCTTTACTTAGGTCTGGAAGTCAGATGTTGTTGGAATACATCCTATGACTCTTAACAAGCATTTGCATTTAGTTTTGTTTGTCTGAGAGAGTCTAGAGGCCCTGCCTTAAATCTTTCAAAGTTCTTAACTAGGTATCTTACAGGCACAGCCTTCATATAATCTTTAACCTGAGAAGGCATTTTTACTGGTAACAGTCTGGATGTAAACATTGCCCAAAGCTACTTCTTAAGTTAAGAATAATTTGCCATACAGAGAGGCTGAAAAGAAAAATAGCTTTGTTGGTTAAAAAAAAATCAGTATCTAAAATATTTCAAGAGATTTATGTTGAGCCAAATATAAGTGACCATAGCTGGTGACATAGCTCCAAGAGATCCTGAGAGCATGGTCCAGCTACAGCTTCGTTTTATACATTTTCAGGAAACATAGGACATTGATTATTACATGGAAGATGTGACAGAGCGGGAGCATCACCATCTTGGACACGTCCCTCATTCTAAAGTTCACATTAATAAAAAAAACACCTAAATCTGAAGGGCATCAGCCTAATGGCTAGTCAGCATGACCACAAACCACAGATAACATCTCCAACCAAAATCATTCCAAACTCCTCCCCAACCAGAGACATGCTATCCCCGAGATAACCCCGCTCAAGCTGGCCAGGAAGATGCCTGCCCCAAGATAATCTCCCCTCCTCTGTCATTCCAACCCTGTCATATAACTTCTCCCTCAAACAGGAACATTCCAAGCTTCTGATAAGCCCCCTCACCCGAAAACCAATACATACTCTTAGCCTGTAAGAGAAAAGGCTCCTGACGAAAATCGGCCAGGAGCACCTCTCAGGCTTTATCTAAATTAAACCTGTCTTTAATTGCCAGCTGCATTTCGTGTTTCTTTCCACTTTAACTATTACAAGATGTACATTGATTTTATTGGGAAATGTGGGACAACTCGAGGAGGGGGCTTTCAGGTCATAGGCAAATGTAATCATGCTCTGATTAGCAATTAGTTGAAAGAGTTTATTTAGAATCTGAATCAATAAAAGGGAGTGTTTGGGCTAAGATACTGGGTTGTGGAGACCAAAGTTCTTGTTATGCAGATGTAGCCTCCACATAGCAGGCTTCAGAGAGAATAGACTGAAAATCTTTCTTATGGGACTTAAAAGGGTGCAAAACTCTTAGTTCTCTCCTGGATCAGGAAAAAGACCTACGAATGAAGGATATTCTCTACAGAATGTAAATTTCTCCCCACAAAAGACAGTTTTTCAGGGCCATTTCAAAATATAAAAAAGAAATACATTTTGAGACAAAATGCTTCCGTTTCTTTCAGGCTTGCTATCTGTCATGTTATTGTCTTATTGCTACAGAGAGTCTTGGTTTCCATGTCAATACTAGTCAGCTATGCTTGAATTTCAAAAAGAGGAGGGTATGATGAGGCATGTCTGGCCATCCATTTCCATTAGAACATGAATTAGTGTTGCAGGTTGATTTTAGAATGCCCTTGGCCAAGAGGAGAAGTCCGTTCAGTTAGTGGGGGTTTAAAATTTTATTTTTGATTTACAGCTTTTATTTTGTAACCCAGCAAACTCTGAGTTAAAAATATTTTTTCTAAGATGTGAAATTTGAATATTTTCTGACTTGAGTTTATTAATTTTTTCCTAGGTGGCAAATAAAACCAATTGACATTATCAACATTCTGCCTGAAAATTTTCTTAGGTAGACAATTTAAATAGGTAATTTTTCTATTTTTCAAGACAACAAGCATTGTACTTGCTAATTATTCTTCAGATTATGATTTCTAGTCTCCAGTAACAGTTTCCTTACTGCCCTTCCAGTTTCCACCTCTGGGCAATTCTCAAAGTCGTGTTCAATGTTTTTGAATTTTGATATAGCAACACAAAACTTCAAGCAGTCTAGGTATCAAGCTCTGTATCAATTATCAATTGCTGCAGAATCAACCATAATTTTAGCCATAATCGAAGACTGTCTGCCACAGATACTAAATTTAAATACCCCAACAATGTAAGAAGTAGATTTTGCTAAACTGTCCAAATTGGGTGAGAAAATCTGTTTGATTCTCTGGTTGAATATTAAGAAGTCCAAAATCTGTATTGTTAGAAAAGCTGACATTTTGTTCTCTATCTATCCATTTTGTTTATCCCATTTGAAATTAATTTAAAACTTAAGTGTATCATTTGTTAGTCCTCAAATCCGAACTTGAACTTCAAGTTTTAAAAAAATCTACCCAACACACATAATGCTGGGAATATGGTAGACTTTCAGTACATATTTGTTAAATGAAGAAATTCTGAATGCACACTAATATATAAAGACTCCTGGGAGACATCTTCAAGAAATAATATTTCCAACATAAAGAAGATTCCTATCCCAACATATGCTAAACTTTGTCTTTTAAATTTCTTTAAGACTTAAGAGTATGCATCTAAAATAAAAAGAAAATCACTGTACAAAATAAATTATGTTGTCTATGATTCGTAAATCTTGGTGTATTTACAGAATTTACATTTATATCATAATATGTATTCAATAAAACATTATAATTGAGGATTATAATAATAAAGGATTATATCTCAACATCAGGGCAAGATATGAAGCCTAACAGAAATCCCAATATTTCTCCTTTAGTAACATCAACTGCTAATTATCACTTCAAAATGGAACGATCCAAAATCAGAGTATCCTGAAAGTGAAACATTTACTTTTCTGTCAGAGAGCCATAAGATTTCACCCTTGGTTCAGCCTTCTTTGAACTAGAAAATTCTAATCCTGTTTTTTTTTCTAATTTTGTGTAGTAACAGAACAGACATACACACATATAGAACAAACATTCAAATTAATGATTTGTAGTTTTAAAAATAAAAAAGAATTATGAATTTTTATATAGTCAGTTATATATGAAAGAACAATATATCTGTACAGATGGAGTGTTAAAAATAAGGCAAAATAAATATTTTTGATTCTGATAACAAAACAATAGACAATAGGAAATGTAGAATATGTGGGTTTGGTTGACAAGTAGTATTGTGAATGAAAATTAGTATATATGTGTACAGTGTATTTATAAAATTACATATATATTCATAATTGCAGTATTTCTCTGAATATGTAGCATAGAATATGCAGAAGTTCAAAAACACATGTCTTAGGAAATACATTCTACTTTTCTTTTTTGTTTGTATGCTTATTGTTTTATGCCTATATCCATGGGTAGACCAATCCTAGTGAGAGAACCTGGTGGGAGGTGTTCCCTGGAGAAACTTCAACCAGCCCTCCCACTGAGGTGGAGGCTTGGGAAGTTCACCACCTTTGCAGCAGGGAGGAGCCTGGTCCCTCCTCTTCCTGTGTGGAACCTGTGATTGAAGCCCAGGTGGAAAGTGCTGTAGCAGGGACTTTGGCCTTGGGACAGTCCCTGTTTCCCCCTTTTCTTCCTTTTCATCCAATAAATCTCTGTCTTACTCACCATTCAAATTGTCTGTGAGCCTGAATTTTCGTGGCCGTGGGACAAAGAACGCCGTCTTTAGCTGAACTAAGGAAAAGTAGTGCAACATTTCTGGCCCACAATGTGGGGGCTAGAAAAGCAGGGAGTGAGATGGGAACTCAAAACCTCTCACCATTGCTTCTAAGCCTTTTCATCCTGGGACTTCTGAGGGTGGGGGAAACCGTGCTCCCACCTCCCATCGCTCCCAGGCTTTTTCATGGCATTTTCTTTTCTTTTTTGGAACCCACCAGTGAGCAGCAGCTTTCTGCTGCTCCCCCCTCCCCGCCCTGATGTGACTGGGACACATGGCCCAAGATTCCCACACACCCTGCTGGTTGGTTCCCAGCCAGGCACCACTGCAGCCTTCCCCTACCAGGCTGAGGGGATGAACTCTATCGGAAAGTAATTAAGCTTTTCTCTGGGGGGAGAAGCCACTTACCTAAACATAAGAGGTTCTTCCCCAGGCATTTTTAAACTGTTCTTTTTTCTTTCCCCTTCTCCACCTGATAGGCAGTTAACTTTTAAAGTTTTTTTTAGAAGATGTTTTAGTAGGCCAGGCCCCACCCAGCGACTGGATTTTCTTCTGCCTGTCTGTGTGTGTACTGTGTATTATGTCTGTAAAAAGAGCTCTAATTAATTTGGCCTAATCAAGTTTTTTTTTTTTTTTTTTTTTTTTTTTTTTTTTGGAAGGTAATAGCTGTGATACCTTTGACTTCACACGACTTTAATCTTTGTGAAATTTTTTTTTTCAGCGGGACCATGAAGCGTCCAGAAAAGAGAGGTAAACAGGATTATTTGACACGTTTAGGTACATGGGATTGGCAAAATGATGATCAATCTTTTTAGATTATATCTTGGCGAATAATGCTAAAATATGTTCCAAAATTGTATGAGATTTTAAAGATTCTAATGTCTGAGTATTTGCTATCAATCATAATAAAGTCTTTTACGTTACGCTATTGTAAACCATGGAGATAACCAAACTTCTTTGTTAATCATGTTTCTAGCTATAAATACCCTCCACATTTTGCTATTCACAGAAAATTGTCTTGTTTTAATCTTTTTCAAAGATAGTTTATAATGAGCTATAGAACTTTGACAGGTACTCTCAAATACAGACTTCTGATAACTTTAGAGATTATAACATTGGAATAAAGGAAAATGTACAGGAATCATGAAGAGCTAAAATATTCACAAATATCAAGCAAAATGAGTTTACTAAATGGATTGAACTCAGGGAACTGAAGCAATTATTTTAACTTTTGCTTGGAATATTGCTGATCCTTGTTTTTCAGAGTCAAGACAACTTATTTTGAACAATTTATGGCCTTTGGTAATTAATAAGGTATGCATTACTGTGATCAAAATTTAGAGCATGTTTGTTTCTCTCTCCCTGGTTTCTCTAGAATTTGAAAATTCTCTGTGAGTTTTTTTTTTTTTTTTTTTTTTGAGACAAAGTCTCGCTCAGTCGCCCAAGCTGGAGTGCAGTGGCGTGATCTCGGCTCACTGCAAGCTCTGCCTCCTGGGTTCACGCCATTCTCCTGCCTTAGCCTCCGGAGTAGCTGGGACTACAGGTGCCTGCCACTATGTCCGGCTACTTTTTTTTTTGTATTTTTAGTAGAGACGGGGTTTCACCCTGTTGGCCAGGATAGTCTGGATCTCCTGTCCTCGTGATCCACCTAGCTCGGCCGCCCAAAGTGCTGGGATTACAGGTGTGAGCCACCGCGCCCGACCTCTGTATGTATTCTTACCTTGCGGCAATATAATTGTTTGCATCACTGCAATAAGAATCCATTTTTCTTTTGCAACAAAACACAATTGGAAAAGTTTGTAATTTTACCAAGGCTTTAACTACAAGGGAATGCTTCCTTTTAAGGAGGCAATCTCGACTTGCAGAACCAATAAAAGCTCAGTGGGGAAAATGGACTCATACCCTCATTTACACAGTTGCTACACAGGGTTCTTGACCTATGTTCAGTAAAGAATGTCACTTTCTAACAGGTCTAAAAGATCCAAGTTTATCTTGGGACCTTAAGAGTAGAGGATCACCCAACTCACATGTGCTTGAGGATACAAACACATGGTTGGGCTCAGCTTTGAAAGGTCTTATCTGAGATTCCTTGTAGAACAAACTTCCATCAAAGCAAACCCAAAAGGCCTATATATAAATAATTATTCTTGCTGTGCTTTGTGCAAACAATCAGACCAAGTATAAGACTAAAGTCTATTTTGCTCACCACTCGGTCCTATGTGCTTTTTTGTTTTTTTTTTTTTTTAAACAAACATGAGGACTGGAGAGATAAATAATGTGTTAAACCTTACATATTTCTCATTAACTTTTAAACTCATTCGTGGTTTTTAAGTTTTTGCCTACATTTTAGAATAATCCTGCTTGTTCCTGTGAACCTACTAGCAATCTCTGGCTGCAGCTCAGAAAGAACAAAAGGGATGGGTAATGTAGAAATCTGGATCAATATTTTAATTCTGAGCAATTATCCTGCAAATCCTGCCAGGTAATGGAATAAATAGGGAATAAATAGGAGATTACTTTTAGGAAAGTAAGACCAAGAGTGATAATTAAAGTCAAGCACCATGCACCCAAATCCTAGCAAGCATGACTATAGCCATCAGTTATCTGGGTGTGTCACAAGATATCCTTTCCTCTTATTTGTTGGAGGAGGACTCAGTTCCACAGTTTTGCCTTAGCATCTGGCTTATGTTAAGGAGTCCGTGCAACCCCCTGAGACACATTTTTGTCCCAGACTCAATTCCAAGCTTCGGGTCAAAGCCCTAGAAAGAAAACTGGATCTAAGAGAGCCAGAGGCAGACATCAAGAGAGGTTAAAAGGCACAGCACAGGTGAGCATGGTTGATTCCTGCTGATGAAGCAAACCCCAACCTTCCTGTTTCATGGATACAGGATATTCACACTAATATCCATGGCAGAAATGAGGTCTGGGAACTCCAACGCTACTGACAGTAGGTAAGAAAGAGACAAAGGTGAGAGTGGATAATTTCTATTCTCTAGTCCCTTCCTGATTCATAGGTTCAAGCTGCTTCGGCACTCATGGTGGCACGTGTCAAGGTCACTGGAACTGGGGGATGTAAGGACAGAAGAGGAAAAAGGAAACTCTTCCCTCTCTCCCTCACATACCCTGCGTATCTGCTAGGAAGAGAAGAGAATCAGGGATGCCTGCTCCCCTCTTTCTAAATGAGTAGCCATTAATCGTTAGTCCGTACCCCTTTAGAATGCATCCTGAACCTCTGGGACTCCTTTGAAAAAAAACCCTTCATTTTATTCCTTTCTCCTCCTCAGTCCTCTCTTCACGGATAGGTAATTGTGTCTCCATACTACGGGACACTCTCCTCAGATGCATCCTCCTAACTAGAAAGAATTAATTTTCCAGACCTTAAACTGGTTGGCTTAGGATTGGGGTCAGGGGACGGGAACCCAGAAGTTCAACATGCCATCAAAAGGGTAAAGTTTTTTAGCTAGTTAGGCTTTTGGCCTCCCTCTCCCTGTTCAAACTGGTAAAAGGCCTCAGGATTATTAAGCTGTCTTTACCCCTCCCCTTGTTTTATTTTGATACATGATTTTTAACAACCTGGTTTGTGTGCTCTTGCCTTCAGGACATCAAATTCTAAATGGTCATGCAATCAGAGCCTCTGAAGATGGTCCCTCCTGCTGGGAACCCTTAGATTAGCCTCTGAGGGAGCTCTGATGCTCTGATTGCTGGCTCCCCAAACAGCGCCCCCTATCAGCAGGAAGCCCTTATGATCAGTCTTTGTCTTTATCTGTTTTTTTTTTTTTTTTTTTTTTTTTTTTTTTTTTTTTTTTTTTTTGAGAGGGAGTCAGGCTCTGTCACCCAGGCTGGAGGGCAGTGGCATGATTTCTGCTCACTGCAAGCTCCGCCTCCTGGGTTCATGCCACGTCCGGCTAATTTTCTTTCTTTCTTTTTTCTTTTTCTTTCTTTTTTTTTTTTTTTTTTGCATTTTTAGTAGAGACGGGGTTTCACCCTGTTAGCCAGGATGGTCTAGGTCTCCTTACCTCGTGATCCACCTACCTCGGCCTCCCAAAGTGCTGGGATTACAGGCGTGAGCCACCGTGCCCGGTCGTCCTTATCCTAAGGGGAGTTATATGTACTTTTTTAGGAGGGAGGAAATGAGACAGCCAGATGGCAGGGAGTCCCCGGAGAAACTCTGACCAGCTTGCCCACTGAGGTGGAGCCTGGGGAAGTTCATGACATTTGCAGCAGGGTGGAGCCTGGCTCCTCCTCTTCCTGTGTGGAACCTGGGATTCAAGCTGAGGGAAGGAAGCGCTCTAGCAGGGACTCTGGCCTTGGGAGAGTCCCTGTTTCCTCCTTTTCTTCCTTTTCTCCCAGTAAAACTCTGCATTACTCATTAAAATTGTTTGCCAGCCTGAAGTTTTGTGGCCGTGGGACAAAGAACCACGACTTTAGCTGAACTAAGGAAAAGTCCTGCTACACTAACATAGTCCCCAAGATCTTCACCCCATGAGCAAAGTACTCTTTATAATCTCTTCTTGTATATAGGTGAGACCTTTGGATATGATCCATGTGTCTCCTTGACAGGTTACATTTTATGGGAGATGTGTTTGCAGATCCGATTAAGGTTTTTTAGTCAGTTTGACTTTGAGTTAATCAAAAGGAAGTTTGAGGGTAGACCTGATCTAATCAGGCAAGACTTTAAAAAATTATGTTATTCTTTTCCTAAAATCAGAGAAATTCTCCTGGTAACTTTGAAGAAATAGCTTCCATGAGTTCTACAGCTCCAAGAAAATACACTGTGGCAACAACCACATAAGCTTTAGAAGAACCTAGAGGTTCAGAAAGAAACATAACATGGTTGACAGCTAGGCAGCAGTTTTAGGTGACCATAAGCAGAAGACCCAGGTTAAGTATTCTAGATTCTTGGAGCATGGAAACAGTGAAATATTAATAATAAAGGTATGTTGTTTTAAACCACTAAGTTTATGGTGCTTTGTTATGTAGCAATAGAAATATAATGTGAAAGGAAAGAGGAAGAAAATAAAATTATAATTGTATACTTAAAATTTTAATGTGCATGCAAATCACCTAAAAGTCATGTGGTGATGAAATGAAGATTCTGAAAGGGTACATCTGGGCAGATCTGAAGGGGTACATTAGGCTCCCATGAGATGCTGATGGTGATTCTGTTGGTCCATGGGCCACAATTGGAGTAACAAGGATTTAAACCATACAGCAAATTCAAAGCACGAAATAAAAATTATTTTGGTTTAGCTGTATCTACTCAGAAGATGAATATATATAACTGTATATAAGTGCTAATTAAGGTATGATGGCTTATATTTAAACACAAAATAAATAAAACTTTAAAAACATTCAATGTAAAATAAAAGGAGGAATTCATTAAAGAAGAATGATTCTACCAGAAAATCTAGGTAGATTAAAGCTACTGAAAATGAGTGTAAACCTTAGTTTCAAATTTCTACCTAATATGATAATATTCTAATGAGAAGAGAAAAATGTTTTTCCTGGTTCTGGATTTCTAATCTGTAAGTTTTATAGAACTAATTTGTTCTATAGTATAAAGTAGAGCTCTGATTATTCTCATCTGTTAAATTGATTTAGGTTAATCATCAAATCCCATAGGCACATATTTCTATAGGCCTAATTTAAATTAGGGAGTCTCTGAGGCATATTCACATTATGGAAGCTCTAGCATTCTGTGCCTCAGTCTTCTTGTTCAACACAACTACATAGAGTAGTCCTTACATGTGAAGATTGAGAAGGAACGAGGTGACCAAACACAGCCAATGAATAGGTGCCCTTGGCCCAGCCCCATGTTGTTCTTCCAATACATTTCAGAAAAAATGCTTCAGAATTAGGGGAAAATGTTTCACTTCTTTTCAGTAGCAATTCTCCTACCTGTGTTTGTATCTTTTTTTTTTCTTATTTCCACTGGTACCTTACTCCAGTAATTTTAGCTATTGTTTACATTTAAAGTCCTATATCTGTTTTTAAAACATATTATTTTCTAAAAGTGTGTGAACATACTCTCCCATTAAAAAAGAAAACACAGTCTTGTGTTTGATCCTCTATTTACCCTCTCATTTCTACCATATGTCTCTTCTCCCTTCACTGCCAATATCCGTAGGTGGAGATGGAATGGCAAGTACACATTCTGTTACAACTTCCTTATTTTCTTAGTTCTTATTTTTTTTTCAAGTAAGAGTTAATACTTCCATGTACCTATCTTAGCTCTCATAACTTTCATATCTCTACCACAAGATCTGAAAATTCTTAAGAAAATGAATACTCACACCTTTATTAATATCACCTGCACCCAACACCTATCCCACTGCTTCTTACAAGGTGAACACCAAGCAAATATTTGGAAAGCAAAGGATATTATTTAAAAAATTCTATTTTTTTTACATCCATATTATCTATGTTTACAGCTGCTGGATTTTAACAAATATAATATATTTTTGTAACCAGAACCTAAATTGAGAGAGAAAACATTGTCAACTCCATTGTTCCTTTTTTAAAATCATAAATTTATCTCTTCAACGGTTACCATTGATTTTAACAGCACAGATAAGTTTCAATATTTCTGTAACTTACAAAAAGCAAAATATATTGTTTTCACTCTTTTGTATCTGACATCTTTTACTCAACTTTTTTGAGATTTATTCATGTGTTGCTTCTTATAAATTATCCATGTGTTAATATATGACAAAGTTTAACTATTCATGGATATTTAAGAATTTTCTAGTTTGGAGCAATAAAGAATAGTGCTGCTATAAATAATTTTATAGCATATTTATAGATGACTTTTGGTATCTGTATTCATATTGTTAGATATATAGTTTAAAAAATTCATTATAGTATGTAATACATTAAACTTTAATAGACAAAGCTAAAAATTTCTCAATTGTTACACAGAAATTACAATACACATTCTGGTCTTAACAGAATCAAACATACATGACTTTTAGCACTTAATGCCACTAAAATTTTATATCTTTAGACTCAATTCATTTCTCACATTTAATGCTATTTTTATGTATAATAAATTTACATGTAATTTGAACTTTCATGCTGTGTTTCAAAATGCCATTCATCTGATAGTTTTAAGCCATTTATTATTTTAAAGATTCTGAAAGTCAGGAGTTCAGGTACAAGAGTATTGTCTTAAAGATTCAGGAGTCAGGAGTTAGCTGAGTTCTCTGCTCAGAGTCTCAAAAGAATGTTAGCAACTTGTCAGACAGCTGTACTCTTATCTGGAGGCTCAATCGGGAAAGAATTCACTTTCAAGAGCACTTAAGTTGTTGCAGTATTCATTTCCTTTTGGTCGAAGAACTGGGAGCCCTGGCTTCTTGCTTACTGGAGACTGGTAGACCCCCTTCAGCTCCCTGGGGTCTTTGAAGTTCCCAGAAACTGACTGTTCTTCCTAGAAGATTACTGCTATTCCTGGCCTCATGCCTTCCTCCATCATGGCTGCTTAGTGAGGGGAGTCTGGGGAGCAAGTATACTAAAAATATGGAGTCTTATGTAACGTAACACAATAATGGGGTTGAATCCAATCTCTTTTTCTATATTATTTATGAGCAAGTTATAGATTCTACCCATAGTCAAAGGGAAGGGATTACACAAGAGAATACTAGAAAGTGATGACTTTTGGGGGCCTCCTATGGTCTACTGCATTGCATTTCACAGTGTATCAAATATTGTGCTGTATACCCCATAATCAATTGTATTTACCTGCATATATTTACCCTTTTTGGTTTTCTTCACTTCTTTGTGTATTTCCAAATTTCTTGGTTGTATTATTTGCTTCCAGAATTACATTTTATTGTTTATTTCCAAATTTATTTTATTTTTACTTCATCTGTGGTTATCAACAAATTCAATCTTTATCTACCTTTAAAAATTTTCCATTTTTGAGACTCTTTTCTTTGTTGTTGTTGTATAGAATTCTAGAATGAAGTTATTTTCCATTAACAACTTAAAGATGCTATTCTATAACCTTCTAGCTTTTATTGCTTTACTTTCAAAGCCAACTATCAGTCATAATTATTCTTTAAACTCTAATATTTCTTTTTCTCTGACTACTTTTTACCTTTTATTGAATATCCTTTATATTCTGTTCTGTTTCTATTTCTTTTTACTCTCTATGATTTAATTTGGATATATGTAATACAAGAGTCTTGTACTATTTCCAATCTACTGTTAAAAAACATTTATTATTGCAGTTGTCATTTTTTAGATGTATTAGGTCTCATTTACTTTATTTCAATTACTTTTTTTTGAATTTTCCGCTTTTTACATTCTATGTATTTATTAACTTCTATTTTAAGTTCACAGGTACAAATACAGGTTTTGTTACATAGGTAAATTTCTGTCATGGGGTTTGTTGTACAGATTATTTCATCACCCAGGTATTGAGCAGAGTGCTCATCAGTTATTTTTTCTAATCTTCTCCCTCCTCCCACCCTCTGAAAGGCCCCAGTGTGTGTAACTTCCCCTATGTGTCCATGTGTTCTTTTTCTTGATTTAAATCTTTTTTTAAATGATTGTAATATTTATTTTAGATTCAGTGGGCACCTACACAGGTTTGTCATGGATTTATATTGCATGACACTCAGATTTGAGGTAAGAATGACCCACATCACCCAGGATGGGAGCATGGCACCCACTGGATAGTTTTTCAGCCTTTGCCTCCCTCTCACTCTCCACTCACTAGTAGCCCCCAGTATCTATTATTCCCATCTTTACGTGCATGCGTGCCCAATGTTTAGCTCCCACCTGTAAGTGAGAGCATGCAGTATTTGGTTTTCTGTTCTTAAATTAATTCACCTAGAATAATGGTCTTCAATGGCACCTACATTACTGCAAAGGACATGACTTTGTTCTATTTTATGGCTGCATAGTATTCCATGGTAGAAGTGTGCTATATTTTCTTTATCCAATCCACCATTAATAGGTACCTAGATTGATTCTATATCTTTGCTCTTGTGAATAGTGTTACGATATATGTATGACTACATGTGTCTTTTTGGTAGAACAATTTATTTTCCTTTGGATATACACCCAAGAATGGGATTGCAGAATTCAACGGTAGTTTCATTTAACTTTAGAAATCTCCAAACTTCTTTCCATAGTGACTGAACCAATACACATTTCCACCAACAGTATAAGCCTTCCTGTTTTTCCACAGCTTTGTCAGCATCATTATTTTTGACATTTTGATAATAGCCATTCGGACTGGTGTGGTGGTATTTCATTGTGGTTTTGATTTTTGTTTCTCTGATCATTAGCAAAATGGAGCATTTTTTCCATGTTTATTGGCCACTTATATGTCTTCTTTTGAGAAATGTCTGTTTATGTCCTTTGCCCATTTTATAATGAGATTATCTGGTTTTTGCCTCTTAAATTGTTTAAGTTTCTTACAGATTCTGCATATTAGACCTTGTCAGATACATAGTTTGAGAAGATATTCTTTCTGTGGATTGTCTGTTTACCTTGTTCCTTTTGCTATGCAGAAGTTTTTTAGTTTAATTGGGTCCCACTTGTCAATTTTTGTTACTGTTGCAATTGTTTTTGAGGGCTTAGTCATTTTCTTTTTACCAAGACTGATGTATAGAGAGGCATTTCTTAGGTTTTCTTGTAGGACATTTCTAGTTTGAGATCTTACATTTAATTGTTTATTTCATCTTCATTTAATTTGTATACGGCAAATGCTGGGAGAACAGTTTCATTCTTCTGTATGTGGCTAGCCTGTTATCCCAGCATTATTTATTGAGAGGGAGGCCTTTCCTCATTGCTTATTTTTGTTGACTGTGTTGAAGATTAGTTGACGTTATTTCTGGGTTCTCTATTTTGTTCCATTTGTCTGTGTGTCTGTTTTCCTACCAGGATCATGCTGTTTTGGTTACTGTATTAGTCTGTTTTCATGCTGCTGATAAAGACACACCTGACACTGAGCAATTTACAAAAGAAGGAGATTTAATGGAATTACATTTCCACATGACTGGTGAGCCTTCATAATCACGGTGGAAGGCAACGAGAAGCAAGTCGTGTCTTACACAGATGGCAGCAGGCAAACAGAGAAATAACTTTTGCAGGAAAACTCCCATTTACAGAACCATCAGATCTCATGAGGCTTATTGAAATATCATGAGAACAGTATGGGAAAGACCTGCCCCCATGATTCAGTTACTTCCCACCGTGTCCCTTCCACAACATGTGGGAATTCAAGATGAGATTTGGGTGGAAACACAGCCAAAACCATATCCATTACTGTAGCCTTATTAAATAGTTTGAAGTCAGGTAATGTGATGCCTCCAGCTTTGTTCTTTTTCTTAGAATTGCTCTGGCTATTCTGGCTCTTTGTTAGTTATGCATTAATTTTACAATAGTTTTTTTTTTTTTTTTTTTTTTTAAATTCTGTGAAAAGTGACCTTGGTAGTTTAATAGAAATAGCATTGAATCTGTACATTAATTTGGGCAGTATTACCATCATAATGATATTGATTCTTCCAATCCATGAGCATGGAATTTTTTCTTTTTTTTTCATTTGTCTGTGTCCCCTGTGATTTCTTTCAGCAGTGTCTTGTAGTTCTCCTTGTAGAGATCTTTCAACCCCTTGGTAACATGTATTCCTAGGTATTTTATTTTCATGTGTGTGGCTATTGTACATAAGATTGCATTATTTATTTGGCTTTAAGGTTGAAGCCTATTGGTGTATAATAATGCTATGGATTTTTTTACATTGATTTTGTATCCTGAAACTTTAGTAAAGTCACTAATCAGTTCTACAAGCCTTTTGGTGAAGTGGTTAGGGTTTCTTACATATAGAATCATATAATCAGCAAGAGAGATATATTGACTTCTTCTTTTCTTATTTAGATGCCTTTTATTTTTTCTCTTGCCTGATTGCTCTGGCTAGGATTTCTAGTACTCTGTTGAATAGGAGTGGTGAGAGTGGGCATCCTTTTCTTGTTCTAGTTCTTCGGCAACATGATATCAACATTTGTGCATTCAGTATGATGCTGGCTGTGGGTTTGTTATAGATGGTTTGTACCATTTTGAAGTATGTTCCTTCAATGCCTGGTTTGTTTGAGGATTTTTGGAGGATGTTGGATTTTATTGAAAGCCTTTTCTCCATTTATTGAGATGATTCTATGGTTTTGTTTTTAATTCTGTTTATATGGTGAATCACATTTGTTGATTTGTGTATGTTGAACTGACTTGGTATGCCGGGAATAAAGCCTTCTTGATCGTGGTAAATATACACTGATGTACGCTGAACTCAGTTTACCAGTCTTTCGTTGAGGATATTTTCATCTATGTTAATCGAGGAACTTGGTTTGTAGTTCTTTGGTTTTATTTGCCAGATTTTGATATCAGGGTGATGCTGGCTTTATAGAATAAGTTAGGGAGGAGGCACTCTTTGATTTTTTTGAATGGTTTCAATATGCTTGATACCAGCTCTTCTTTGTACTTTTGATATAACTTGTCTGTGAATTAATCTGGTTCAGGGATTTTTGGTTTGCAGTTTTTTTACTATGGATTCAATTTCAGAACTTGATATTATTCTGTTCAATATTTCAATTTCTTCCTGATTCAGTCTGGAGAGGTCTTGGGAGGTTATGTTTCAGGAATTTATCCATTTTCTCTAGATTTTCTAGATTGTGTGCATGGAAATGTTTAATAATTGGCTCTGAGAATCTTTTATATTTCTGTGAGATCAGGTGTAATATTGCCTATGTAATTTCTGATTGTGTTTATTTGGATTTTCTTTCTTTTTCTTTGTTAATCAACTTGTGGTCTATTGTTTATTATTTCAATGACCAATTTTTGGTTTTTTTTTTCTTTGTATGGATTTTTGGATCTCAATTTCACTCAGTTCTGCTATGATTTTAGTTGTTTATTTTCTTCTGCTTGCTTTGGGGTTAGTTTATTCTTATCTTTTGTGGTGTTTGGATTAAATTATGTTTTATTTGATTTAAGAAAAGTAACCCCTGCTATGATTTTAGTTGTTTATTTTCTTCTGCTTGCTTTGGGGTTAGTTTGTTCTTATCTTTTTGTGGTGTTTGGATTAAATTATGTTTTATTTGATTTAAGAGTAGTAACCCCTGCTCTTTTTCGTTATCTGTTTGTGTTATGGATGTTTCCCCATCCTTTTATTTTGAGCCTGTAGATGTTGTTACATGTGAGGTGTGTCTCTTGAAGACAGCAGATTACACTCACACACACACACACACACACACACACACATATATATTTTTTTTCTTTAGTATTGACTTTGAATAGTCTGATGACTATATGCTTTGTTGATGTATATGTAATTTGCTATTCTGTGCCTTTTAAGTGGGGTGTTTAGACCATTTCATTCAACGTTAATATTGATATGTGAGGTTTTTGATTCTATTGTAAAGTTTTTCGCTGGCTGATTTTTAGTTTCTATTGTGTGGTTGCTCTATGGGGTCTGTAGGCTGTGCACTTAAGTGTGTTTTGCTGTAGCAGGTATCATTATTTTATTTCCATGTTTAGAGCTTCCTTAAGTATTTCTTGTAAGACTGTTCTGGTGGTAATAACTTCCCTTAATGCTTGCTTTTCTTAAAAAAGATTTTATTTCTCCTTTGCTTATGAAGCTTAGTTTGATGGGATATCCAATCCTAGGTTAGAGTTTCTTTTCTATAAGAATGCTGAAAACTGGCCATTATTCTAGTCTGGCTTCTAAAATTTTACTAAGAAGACCACAGTTAGTCCTACTGGCTTCCCTTTGTGTGTGATCTGACATTTCTCTCTAGCTGTCTGTAAGAGTTTTTCTTTAGTATTGACTTTGAATAGTCTGGTGACTATATGCTTTGTTGATGTTCATTTTCCATAGTATCTTATAGGTGTTCTTATAGTATCTTATATGGATTTCTTATATCTGAATGTCTACTTCTCTAGCAAGATTAGGGAAATTTTATTTAACTATTTAATCAAATATGTTT
Organism: Rhinopithecus roxellana; assembly: GCF_007565055.1. NCBI lineage: Eukaryota > Metazoa > Chordata > Mammalia > Primates > Cercopithecidae > Rhinopithecus > Rhinopithecus roxellana. The sequence continues at coordinate 43,118,535 of NC_044550.1, read as the reverse complement.
TTCAGATTGTTTACATTTTCTCCTGTCTTGGGAACGTCGATAATTCATAAGCTTGATCACGTTACATAATTCAATATTTCTTGAAGACTTCTTTATTTTTTGGAATTTTTTTCTTTATTTCTAACTGACTGAGTTAGCTCAAAAGACTAATATTTGAGCTTTGAAATTATTTTGTCTGCTTGATCTAGTTTATTGAAAAAGTTTTCAAGTGTATTTTAAAATTTCTTAAGTGAGTTTTTTAATTCCAGAAGCTCTGATTGATTTCTTTGTAAAATATTTATATCTTACTTCATTTCTCGGATTGCTTTAGAAGTTTTCTTGTTTTTATTTTCAAACTTTTCTTGGATCTCATTGAGCTCCCTTGCAATCTATGTTTTGAATTATTTATCAGTCTTTTCATCTTTTCTGAGTTTTCAGTTTGCTTAGGTAACATTGATGGCGAGCTAGGGTGACCCTTCGGTGCTGTTGGTACTGTCAAAATGTTCAAATTTTTCATGGTGCCAGAATTATTGCACTGGTTTCTTCTTTTATTGAGATTTTGGCACTTCTAATATTATCATTATTTTTGTGTGAATAGGATTCATTTTCCTGCTTTCTTTTCATATAATAGTATTGGTTATATTACTATATATTATTATTATTTCAATTATTAAAAAGGATTATCCATTATTTTGGTTAATGACATTGCTCTTCCCTATTTTTCTAAAGGTTTTTAAAAATGTTTTATGTGTATATAATATATAAATATATAATATATATTATATATAAAATGTATAATTATATAAATGCATATATATATATGGAGTCTTGCTCTGTCACCAGGCTGGAGTGTAGTGGCACGATCTTGGCTCACTGCAATCTCCGCCTTCTGGGTTCAAGTGATTCTCCTGCCTCAGGCTCCTGAGTAGCTGGGACTACAGGCACCCGCCACCATGCCCAGCTAATTATTTTTGTATTTTTAGTAGAAACAGGATTTCACCACGTTGGCCAGGATGGTCTCGATCTCTTGACACCTGCCTCGGCTTCCCAACATTTTTTATATTAAAAAAATAAAAATATAAAAAGCTTAAACAATACTTAAAAATTTTTGTTTCTAGAGATGGTATCTCACTATATTTCCCAGGCTGGTCTCAAACTCCTGGCTTCAAGTGACCCTTCCACTTAAGCCTCCAAATTTGCTTGAATTACAGGCTTGCTCGCCACCATATCTGGCCTTCTTAAACATACTGATAATAGTTATTTTAAAGTCTTTGTCTGCTAAGTCTAATATCTAGATCAAATGAGGCTCTACTTCTCTCTACCTTTTCTATTGATGATAGGTCACAATCTTCTCCTTGATTTTTATATTTTGTAATTTGGGTTAATATTCCAGCAGTATGCAGAAAGAAACAAAACAAAGAAAACAAACCTACAAATTGCAGGGACTTCCGATGATAAAACTTCCTATTGGAGAAAGTTTGTCTTTTTCACATTTTAGTTGAGGGAATGACCACTTTAATCCTTTTAGAAATTATTCTAGATTGAAACTGGGTTGTATTTTAGTAAAACTAAGTCTTTTTGACGGGCGCTTCTGTTCTTAGTGTGTGGCCAGCCCAGGCTTCTGATTGAAAACCTGTCAGATCTCTGTCTTCACAGAAATTAAAGACTGTGGAATATCCAGCTGTGATCATAATATCTGCATGTTCAGTTTCCAGTCCATCTCTTCAGCCTCAGGGCCCAGGCAACTATCCCAGATAACTTCAAACCTGGCAAAATCTGGAGGCTGGGACCTACAGTGAGTTAAAGGCATGTCTTTATCATAACTGTTCTTTGTTTCCTAACCATAGTGAGATTGGGGAAGATGTTATTTCATTTGCTTTAAAAAATAAACATAAAGCTCTAGTTTTAAGCCTAACTTAACTACCATCTGCATAGCACTAAAATCAGCAAAATGCCCAGGAAAACTACTGGATGGATATAATCAGTTTGCATAAAATAGGGTTTTTTCATTTCTGGAATTTGGTTCATCTAATATATCTTCTAGACAATGTTGATGACTTTAAAATATGATTTTTATAATTTTTGTAATTTATCTTTTTTTCAGTAGCTGTAGTGTGTATGGGATCGCTATGAATCAGTATATTGTACTCAAGAGCAGGAGCCAAAACTAATTTACATTTTACAGACAGAATTTCTAAAATTACATCATTTATTGATTTATTATCGGGTATAAGAAAATTGCCTTATGTTATCTACTCATCTTTTTTAATTGACTTTTTTCTTTTTTGGCTTTCAGTTGTTCACAGTGGGTGATTTTTATCCTGCCATCTTTTAACATTAAAGACTCCGAGGTGATTTAGAAAATGGTAAACCCACAGGGTACAGTTAAAGTGATTCTGAAAAGTGTCAAATAATGGAAATCTTGAATTTGAAAGAATACATTCTCTTCATATCACCCTTTCCCCCTCATCTGTATATTTTAATAATTGCTTGACCAAATGCTATTTGCCTTACCCAAACTTTAGGACCTTCAGCTCTCTATTTTATGTTCAATTATTTCAGAAACTTTGGCTTTATTATTACTTTTGCCCATGTCAAATTAGTGGTTTTATATGATTCTTTATATAAGTATCAACTGCAAAAATTAAAACATGAATCTAAAACTTAATATTATTTTAAAGATTTTTATTAAAAAGGTGGTCTTAGCATTTGTATCCAAATTGATAGAAAGTGGTTGAGAGTTTAGGTTCTGGGGTCAGACTGAGTTTTAATCACTTTTCTACCTATTCTTAGATATCTGATTATGAGGAAATCAATTAGTTGATATTTCTATGCCTCTGAATTTTCACCTGCATAATAAGAATAATATTTTTATCATTTTTAGATTTTTACATTAGAGAACTCAATAAAAAGTGTGAAAAGCACTTATGACAGTGCCTACAACATTGTACTTACATAAAAAGTAATATGCCTTTTCATTATTACCTATGCAACTTTTCATATAGCCGAATTTATACGTATGTATTCACAATTGTTAAAATACTCCTCTTTGGCTTTCTGCTTTCTTTCTTTTTTTGGATGGAGTTTCGCTCTTGTTTCCCAGACCGTAGTGCAACGGCGCCATCTCAGGCTCACTGCAACCTCTGCCTCCCGGGTTCAAGCAATTCTCCCGCCTCAGTCTCCCGTACATTGGCTTTCTGGCTTTCTAACTCCTAAAGCTATAGTAAAACGTAAGTCCTGATTAAAGTTAAAAATAAATGAAACCTTATTTTATAAGTTACTATCAAACCCTGCAATGATAGTAATTCCTAGTTGCTTATTCTACTGTTCTTTCGAAGAAGAATTTTCCCATTTTATTCAAGTAGAAGAGATATGGCAAATGTTTATTAGAAAATAACTATTACATTTCCCAGTGTCTTGTAGAATTATCAGCAGGCAAGAGACACAAGAATTCACTAAGTGGAACTAATAAGTCAGTTTTCAAAACAATACAGTCTAGGTGGTTTGTATGTTTTGTGTTTCATTCTTACCTTTTTTTCCTGATGGAAGCCTAGCACACTGGCTGGAGGTAAAGCAACAGTCTTGCGACCACTAGTTGAAAATAATGAAAACAAATATCATATTTCAAAGACGGCTTCATTGAAAGATAGAAAACGACTAAGCCCTGGTTGGCAAATGTGGACTTACTGTATTAGCCCTTACTGTATTATACCAACATAGCACCTGTGAGAAAAATAAAATAAAAATAACATTATTTGGTTAAGCTATTATAAAAGTATTTTCCATTATATTTCAACAAGAAATTGAGAAAGAGAAGGCAGGAGGAACTGGAAATCCAGTTCAAAGAAGTCATTTTACAGTTTTAATTATTTGACTTGCCAAAGATTGTTATACCAAATTTTTAAAGGAAATACAAGATACTAAAAATGTAATAACTTTGTTACTAATAAGACTGATACAGCTATTTAAATTATTTAATTAAGTCATTCATACTCTGGGAGAAGCATCTGATGCTATATGCATGCTTGAATCAAGTGTAAGACACACAGCAGTGGTAATAAGAGGGAAGTCAATGAATGCATTCTTAAACTGTACAGGATTTTAAATTCCTGAGACCATTTCATTCATTTCACTTGTAAAAGGAGCCAAATTCCAACACAGGTATTTTTATTTTATGTATAATGTGATTCTGGGCTTTTGGGGATGAACATTTATCACATTTCTCACTTCCTCAATTTTTCTTAATTTTCTTCTGTGATGGTATTACAATACTTACATGTAAATTACAAAACCTGAAGCTTTTGCTATTAGTGTCAAAATGTGGCATATTAAAGCGCATATTAACCACATATTTATGGAATTAAATTGATTGATTTTTAATCATTTGCAAGTGATTTGTGCTTTATAATTGAAATATATTGCTTTTTTTTTAGAATTTCAATAGATTTTCAGGTATATGAATCTACATTTACCTTGTTGAGTTAGAAATATATTTGAGAGAAAATAACTGTATTTTGCAACAAAATAAATAAAGATTTGAGATGTTAAAACACCATCCAAATCTGCCTAAGATCATGTACCTATGGAATTACTTTTAAAAAGAAGGGACATTTTGCAAATGGCTGTGAAATATATACACATCATTCAAAAGCAAGCAAATAAATAAATAAACTAATTTGTTAAATATATACAAGCATAGGTATTTCCAGCCAAATTTTTAGATACCATTATGTAATCATGTCTGTAACATAAACCACTTGACTGTGTGTGGTTTTTCAACCATCTGTAGGTAAGGAGCACAAAAACATTCATAAGATTTCCTATTCTTATCGTTTCTACCATTCCTGTCCTTGCTTCCTTTCCTTGTCTTCTAGCAAGCAAATGTTGGAATCCAAGGAAATGGAGCAGCAAGGAGAAAGGGGTGACACTTGGAAATATCAAGACAGTTCCTGGGAAGGAGGAAACCAGTTAGTGGAGGTGGAGCAAAGAACTAGTGGGCAGAGGAGGTAGCCAGTTAGTGGATGTGGAGCAAAGAAGTAATGAGAAGAGGAAGTTATGAGAATGGTTGGAAGACTGAGTGTGGTGGCTCACTCCTGTAATCCCAGCACTTTGGGATGCCGAGGCAGGTGGATCACAAGGTCAGGATATTGAGACTATTCTGGCTAACATGGTGAAACCCCGTCTCTACTAAAAATACAAAAAAATTAGCTGGGCATGGTGGCGGGTGCCTGTAGTCCCAGGTACTCTGGTGGCTGAGGCAGGGGAATGTTGTGAACCCAGGAGGTGGATCTTGAAATGAGCCGAGATCGCTCCACTGCACTCCAGCCTGAACAACAGAGCAAGACTCTGTCTCAAACAAACAAAAAAGGAAAGAAAAAAAATTAAGAATGATTGGGAGATTTACGCAAAGAAGTTAATTAAAGAAATAATATTGAGGATAATGAGAGGCAGATTTCTCATGCTCTGCAGAAGGATTTACAAAATAGAAATGAGTAGGGCTACATACAGATGTATACTAGGTATACAAATAGGTATATATATATATTATATGTATGTGTATATACATGTAGGTGTGAATGTGTGTATATGTATGTATGCATAAATGTATTGTATGTGTATGTATATATAATATTAGTATAAACAGACATTTTGGTATAGATGAATTTACATATATGTAAGTAAACAATGTACATACTACAGAGAGAGAGTGCATGCAAATGAGGTAAAATGTTAAGAACTAAGGAATCTAAGTACAGGAAATGTTGAAATTCTTTGTCCTGTCCTTAACATTTTTCCACTTTTATCTAGATTCCAAGCTATTTCAAAATTTAAAAAAAGCAAGTTTACAAAAATGAACAAACTCCCTTAGAAATGATACATGTTTTCCATAGATTTCTTTTAAAAAAATCCTTTGAACATGATTCATATTGGCCAAGAATTATCAAAGCAAAATAATATAAAGTGGCTGATATTAATTTTTAATAAAATTTAAGTTCAACAGGCAATTCCTGGATCTCTAACCTCATTCAACTATTGAGACTGGCTTAGAAGCGGCTTTTCAGGTAAAAAATAAAAATTGGAACTTCCTGGCAAAGTTTTAAAAATGTTACTTAAAATACTTTGACAGCTGAAAACTAATACCATCTGACACCTAGAAAACCTCATTCTTATCCTGTTTACTCTTAGTTTTGATCAGAAATATCCTACGGCTATCTTCAAAGATTTTGAAACAAGGACACAGAGTGCTTCAGCATTGCAAAGATGACTTTTAAAAAATCATTTTTAATACTTTTTAACTTCTGACAGAGCAGGAGCACCATCAGCTCCGACAAATACCATCACTTTAAGTTCCAGCTCCCTTTCTAGCCTCATGCATTTCAAGGAAGTCACTTTTCTTCTAACTATAAGCAGCCAGCAAAAGCAGGCAGTAAAACACAGATAAGACAGCTTGGTCAAGGAGGGAGGTGGGGGGAACGTCTCTTGGGTAACTGCCACAGTTCACCCACATACAATGTGTCCCAGTAAAACAGTGGGCCTTAATAAGCACATTTCTTTCCCTTCAGGTTCACTAAGATAGGCAAGTTGAAAGCAGACTCAAGCGGGCTATGCCTGCAGCTGCAAAAAGATGTATGGGAACAGACACACAACTCTCCCTACCAGATAAGCATAACAAAGAGACACAGAAGCACCACAAACTTTTAATAAACTTTCCCACCCTAAATCCTTAAAAACTCTTAGTTTGTAAGAGAGTGTGCCTCTGACCTACCATGGCCAGGAGCCACTCTCAGGTTTGTTTTCCCTAAAATAAACCTGTCTTGACTGGTGAGCCACCTTTTGTGTTTCTTCCCTCTTTCTTTAATTCTTAGAAATTGAACACAAATCTCTATTACACAACCTTTCACAAAAGACAAATAATATGGATATAAAAAATTATTGTCCTGAGAACTGCACACATAGTATACAAGCAACAAATACTTGTGACTGATTGTTTAGATAAAATCCTTTGGTAAGCTGACCCCTTTAAGGTATAGCCAATTGGCTGAAATTGACCAAATTTAACAACAATATAATATCCACTGATTACATAGTTAGCTAGTCTTTTAAGATTATTCTTTTTAGTATAATGTCATTCAACTAAAATAGAACCTTCTGATATAATAATAACAACAATAAAAATAACAGAAATTGCCATTTATGGATGGTCTATAATATTTGTACTAGGAAATTATTTAATAAAATATTCATGATAACATTGGAGATTGAAAATCAATTAATATTTTGTGAGAAGTTTATTTGTTGGGTAGTATTTCAGATATTTTAAATATGTTACTTCACATTTAATGCTTGTATAACAGAGACAAAATTAAATCTCAAGTTCATATCACTAACAAATATCACTGTTAGAAACTGAACTGATATACAATTTTAAAATTCATGTTCATTTAATCATAATATGTTGAGTGTAACAATATAATATGCATTAATTATATGAAAATATATAAATCATGTCAGTCAGAAAGTGGTAACCATTTAGTCCAAAACACTTTCAGTTTGTAGGAGGTTTAAAGAGATTTAATATATGGGGCTGGGTGCAGTTGCTCACACCCGTAATTCCAGCACTTTGGGAGGCCGAGGTGGGCGAATCACAAGGGGAAGAGATCGAGACCATCCTGGCCAACATGGTCAAACCCCGTCTCTACTAAAAATACAAAAATTAGCTGGGCATGGTGTGCACACCTGTAGTTGCAGCTACTTGGGAGGCTGAAGAAGGAGGACCGCTTGAACCTGGGAGGCGGAGGTAGTAGTGAGTCAAGATTGTGCCACTGCACTCCAGCCTGGTGACAGACCAAGACTCCATCTCAAAATAAATAAATAAATAAATAAGTAAATAATATATGGATCCTGGTTTTTTTTTTTTTTTTTTTTTTTTTTTTTTTTTTTTTACTTATAAAGATATTAGAGAGATAAAACAAAAAATAAGCAACATTGATTGATACATAAAATAGATATTCAACATAGATATTTTAAGTATTTAAGAGTGAGACAGCAAATTATTTTAAAATTCAAACAAAATGAATGTTTTTTAAATTTTTATGGAGAAAGGAGAGTATGATCTGGACTCCTAGCTAATCTAATTATGTTTCTTTTTTTAGTATTACTTAGTAGAGAACAAATTTCAAAATTTGAGAGGTGCTGGGAAAGTTGCTCATTCTATTAATATAAAGTCAACTGTCAGAGTTGCTCTGTTAAGAAGACTTTTACAAACAGTTTTATTGAGATAGAATTGCAACAATTAAACTCAATACATGATATAAATAAAACCATAGAGTAGGGCATACACTACTTATGTCTGAATTTTTTCACTCATTATGATTATTTTGAAGTTCATCTCTGCTTTGGGGTATATCAAAAGTTTATTCATTTGTATTGCTGAGCAGTGTTTCATTATATTGATACATCACAGTTTTTTAATTCATTCACCTCTTCTTGGCCATTTGAATTGCTTCCAGGTTTTGACTACTACACATAAAATTGCTATAAATATTTTTGTAAAACTTTTTCTATGGATATATGCTTTCATCTCTTTTGAGCAAATGCCGAAAAGCAGAATGGGTGGTCAAATAGTAAGTGTATGTTTAACTTTTAAAGAAAATGTCAAACTGTTTTCCAACGTGATTGTAACATTTTACATCTTCATCTGCAGTGTACAAGATTCCTAATTTTTCCAAATACTAATCAATACTTGATGAAGTCAATCGTTTTAATATTAGCCATTTTAATAGGTTTGTAGTAATACTCCTAAACAGATGCCTGGAAGATTCCATGATTTCATATTTATGCAGTCGGAGTGGTATTAATTATATGTTTTAAAGAAGATAACATGCACTCCCTTTATGTGTTGTAAACCGTATTGCCAATGATTGTTTAACATTTGTATACAAGGATGTTTATAAAATGAAATAATCTTGTAACATTTTCTACCAGAAGAGGAAGAAAATTATTAGGAAATCAGTCTAATTTATTTTATACATGGAAAGAAGTTGCCAACATTTTATAAGTTTCAAGATAGAATGATATGTTATGGTTTTTCATATCCATTATGTATTAACTTTTATTATCCTTACAAATATATGAAACCTGCTTTCTTATAACTTAAAATTTTTACATTCAGGTATTCTACATTTCTTTTATTCTTAGCAACATTTTAAAAAATGTATTATGTCTTTTACACTTTTATTCTTTTAAGTAACACAAAAAGTTATGCTAAAGAAACAATTCCAATATAAATATCACTATTTGTGTGTATTGCATTTTTATCTTATTTTAATTTTTGAGTGCTGTTCATTAAGAAATTGTATTTCATTTTTAAAGTGAGACATAGAATATATCTGCTTCTCTGATAACTAATATGCCTACAATATATATGAAAGCAGAATTTAAATGAGTATAAACCATTCAATGTTTAGGAGTGGCATGTAAAAATGGTTTGTCAAGTTCACTTAGATTTAGCAGTGGAATTGTATTGAATGGAATCCTGAGATCCTCATAGTTTTTATAGTTTTGAATAATTTCAACACAGAAATGGCTACAAATTTTTTAGTTAATACTTACTTGTATTTCATTAGCAAAGGGTTTGTTAAAATGAAATATCTTGCCAAGACATATTTTTAAAACCCCACAAAAATACTTCCACATAGTATCAACTGCTAACATAGTTGGGTGTATGAAGCACTTTATCTTATTTCTACATTTTAGTAACATGTGTACACTGCCAATAATTGCATTGTATCAATGAAAAATAAGGAAAGAAATCCCTAACAATACAAACATTCTGCAAGTTTCCTGTTTTAAAGAAAGAGCATAATGATTTCCACTGCCCTTTGTATGTCTTAGTTGCTAGATTTACATTTATTTTTTCCTGCTGTCAAATTAGGATTTTGGCTAGAAATAATTTGTCCATAAATAGCATATTTACAGGTCCTATTTTAGTATAGGCAATCAACTCAGAAACTGATAAAGTCTTTGGTTAATTTTAATCATTAGTGAAGACATAAAGCTCTGAATTTAAAAGACTGTATTATTCACAAGGACAAAATCACTGAGTTAGAATGAAAAAGTAAAGACCATTTATAATTTTTTTTGTTTACTCATGCATCTATAAATGTCTCATGATTTTATACCTTATTGTTACCTATATGTTGGCTACCTTCGTATCAGGTCACTGCCATATGTAAAAAACTATTTTGATTTCTTCACTTTAAAGAAACAATTGTTCTTAAATATTAAGAACCTATCTTTCCATTGATTAACAAAGTCATTTGTTCAAAGAACATAAGCATCATATATTTGACCCTGTCACTATGTCAGTATCCATCATGCTTGAAGCTTTTAAATTTTTTACATCTTTTCATGTATTAAGCTCTTTCATTAGTGTGAGATATTTAAACCTATATAGCATACAGATTTTTACTAATTATATTTTTTCATGGGTTGTTGACAATGAGCTACTGATTCTGAGATTCTGAGATTGAGAGAGTATCTCAAGAATACCTGTGAATGGAGCAGAATTTGGCAGAAGGAGAAGCTGAACTGTATGCAGTGGCAATAAAAGTCTCTGCTGATGTCACAGAGATTCTGAAGTTGGGGTGACCATCAGGGACTAACCTGAGAGGTAATTCTCTTAATAATTAGAGTAATGGATGTCTTAATCCTGAAGAGAAGATCACAGTGTCCCACCATAGCATGCACTCTAGTTGTAAGTGGTTTTAATCTCATATATGATTTTCTGAAAACATTTGAAATTTAACTTTTAAACCTTTAATAAATATGGCATTTCCTCATAACTGTGATTTTTATATGTATTTTAATGTTTCTAAGAGCAGAGTATGTCATAATCAATGTATACTATTAAATTGATTTCTTTTTCTGAAAAAAACTAAACCAATATTATACTTTATGAGCAATCCCAAAGTCTGTGTAAAGGAAAAAATATATAGTATGTATCAAGTGGTGTAATTTTATGTTATGCTTCACACCAACAGAAATATATCTGGTTTTATGAGTCTCTTTCTGATTCTCAAAGCAGATCTAGTATTTGACCAACATTCTTTCTATGTATCTATAGATAGATTTTTGGTAGGGCTTTGCTTTCTGATCTTTCTGTATAGCCCAGGGAATTGATCATGATGATTTTAATCATGTTGATTCAAATTCTGTCAAGCTGCCCTGGGATCACTGTTTATTTTTTATGTTTGAATGTATATCTTGAAACTATTGCCATCCACACATTTTCTGTAGCCTTCTGTCTTCATTTATCTTCTCACTGTACTTTTTAAGTCATTTTTGATGCATTTCAGTTACTAAACATAATCAGGATCTTTGGAATTCTCCAGGCCAGCACATCACTGTTCTGAGATCATTTTTGTAGCTGAGAGGAATGTCTTGAAATAGAGGTAATAGGGTTAATAATTTTAAATAAGCTTCATAAGATAATCTCCATAAAATCATGTTGATGGACCAATGGATTCTCCTTAAAGACACAGAATGGGAAACTGGGCTTGCAAAATAGTTACATAAGACCATTCTTTAGTGAAAACCACAATGCATTTCTCACATGGAAACACATTAGAATAGTATAGCATATCTGGTATCAGCATCTATTTCTTTTTTTTCTTTTAATTGAGACAGGATTTTACACCGTCACCCACGCTAAAGGGCAGTGGAACAATCACAGCTCACTGTAGTCTTGCTGTCTTGGGTTCAAGCACTCTCTGGCCTCAGCCTCCCAAGTAGGGTGAACCACAGGCCCATGTCACCACCCTTGGGCTTTTTTTCTTTCTTTTGTGGAATTGAGGTCCCACTATGTATGTTGTCCAAACTGGTCTCAAACTCCTGGACTCAAGTGATCCTCCCACCTTGGCCTTCCAAAGTGCTGGGATTACAGGCAAGGGCCACTCCACCTGTCAGCATCTGTTTTAATTTTCTAATCTTTCAGACAACTTGTTTCCAGAATGAAGCTACTATTTTTTTCTTTATAAACAAACCTCTAGGGAACAATAAACACTATGATTCCTCCCTTTGCCCCTAACTGAACACTGTTATACACTTACATAAGGAGTAATGATGGGAGGAAGACTTCAGAGAAAGATTAACTCAACTTCTATAATCTGTAAGAGAACAACATTTACTTGTTTTTACAGAAAGCAATGTTAAAATATATTACCAAAGATGCTAAATAGTATAATATTTTACATTCTCTTTCAGGTGCTGATTTCATATAATCATGCATTATTAACAATGGTACTCAAATCAAGTATCACTCATATATATTTAAATATATATTTCTAAGTTTTTATATATTTCTCACTATAAATCTAATGATGTTGATTTTTTCCTGTGTTGAAAAAAGGAGTTGCCATTACATGTGGTTGATCTGATAAATTTCACTATGCTAAAGACTGCAGAGAATGAATGAATCAATGTAAGATATAAATGTTTGATCTGAGGTGACCTAGTAAAGATTTGCTTATGCCTTTGAGTGATTCACATAGGAAGAGACTTTCAGTTCTAGGGTGTACATCTGAATATAAATGTGCACTCTGTCACAGTAAGTTAAAGTTGATCTGAACATTATACTAGTCCAGCGATTCACCACATAACCTCAAATGCTGGAAAGCTTGTAAGCAACAGACTAAACTTTGAGAGTCAGAGAAATGGAAAGAAAAGCAATTTCTGGTGAGGGAGAAAAAAATAGAAGTTTAAAAAAAATCCATGAAATATTTATGGGTTTTGCATGTATCATTCTAATAAGAATGCAAATATTGTGACTTCTTTCTACTCATACAGTACTGACATTTACCAAATAGAATTCTGTTATTTGACCTCTTTCTGTAAACATTGACATTGCACTCACATTTATAATAGATTTCTGTCTGTTTTACCACAGTTGAATGTTTCCATTGGGAATGTCATTAGTTATTATGGCTCAAAATGCACCTGCACCAGCTGTGCGACTAAACATAAGGAAGGCACCAGCCAAAATCCCGGAGACTCTTAACAGTGCTTTGCTGCATTACTGCCATAGATCCAACATCCATCCTGAAACAGCAGGAAGGAAACTTCTCTAACACTTCATTTCCATAAAAATGAGAGTCTGACTTGTACTCTTGCTTTCTTTCATAGCAGTATCTACTTTCCTATTCCTTGCATCCTTAACTTTAGGCAGTCTCATGTTGCATTAGTACAAATTATTAGATAAAAGATGATAAACTCAGTTGAGTAATAGCCTAGAAATTTTAAGAAAAAATCAATATAAGTAGTTTACTTAGAAGCACAAAAGCATAAAGAGAATGGGGGAAAACAGGAACTTAGCCTACTTTTTAAAAAAAGCTGTCGAATCATTAGCACAATTAGCATTACCAAGGGATTCTCTGAGATCAGAAAGTATTTTTTAAACAAATATATATATATATGTGTGTGTGTGTGTGTGTATATATATAAAGCTCTGTCATTATGTTTTTATAGTTTTGCAGATGTTGAACATGGGTCAGATCACCATAAATAAAAATGCTAAGAATAATTCTCTTCAGAAACTGAAACTGGAGAGACAAGTAATATAATACTAAACCAAAATGTAAATTAAAACATATATTTCATCCAGTCACAATGGCTCACGCCTGTAATCCCAGCACTTTGGAAGGTGGGCAAATCACCTGAGGTCAGGAGTTTGAGACCAGCATGGCCAACATGGTGAAACCCCATCTCTATTTAAAATACAAAAATTAGCCAGGCCTGGTGGCAAGTGCCTGTAGTCCCAGCTACATGGGAAGCTGAGGCAGGAGAATTGCTTGAATCCAGGGTGCAGAGGTTGCAGTGAGCCGAAATCACGCCACTGCACTCCAGCCTGGGTGACAGAGTGAGACTCTGTCTCAAACAAACAAAACAAAACAATAACATATCTTTCATAGATATGGGCTCCAAAAATCTCTGAAAATATTTAGACACTAGCAGAATGTTATTGGACTGTCAACTAAATTGACTTTTAAAAAATAGAATAATTTCAAGAGATTATTTTTCATGTTAAATATTGATTTTATTATATTTATTTTTTAATTAGTCCCAAAGGCTACACAGACATTTCTCAATATTATATGACAAGCCCATTCTTGACTTGTTGGACTTCTGTGGGGGGAGATAATGATGGGAAATCTATTTATCTGAGAATCAGTGAATTTTTTTTGTTATTGCTACTCACAAAATTGTGAATTTTCTCATTTCTTTTTCCTGGTGTTTCCTCCAATCAATATATTTATGACTACTTGACAAATCAGTGGCAGCAAGTATATAGATGTTAGTTTAGTCAAAAGCTTAATTAGATAATATTATTTATTCAGTAGCCTTTTATCCAGCTAATATGCATAAAACTCTAAACTAGGGATTAGGTTAAGCTCTGGGAATAAAAATTTCCGCTCTTAAGAAGTTTAAAATTTATTAGTGACTATAGACAATCAAAAAAATCTATTTCCAAGTTATTCAGATACATGGCAAAGTGTGGTAGGAGTTTGTCAGTTGAACGTCCCTGATTGAGGAGGGTGAAACTGCATTAGATAAAACAGCATTGGCTGAATGCGATGGCTCATACCTGTAATCCTAGCACTTTGGGAGGCCGAGGCAGTGGATCACCTGAAGTTAGGAGTTTGAGACCAGCCTGGCCAACATGGTGAAATCCTGTCTCTACTAAAAATACAAAAATTAGCTGGGAGTGGTGGGGGGTGCCTGTAATTCCAGCTATTCAGGAGGCTGAGGCTGGAGAGTCACTTGAACCTGGAGGGCAGAGGTTGCAGTGAGCTGAGATTGTGCTGCTGCACTTCAGCCTGAGCAACAGAGTCACACTCATTAAAAAAAAAAAAAAAAAAAAAAAAAAAAAAAATATATATATATATATATATATATATATATATATATATATATATAGCATGTGCAAGGAGCCAAGGACAGTTTTTAGCTGGCAAATAAAATCAGAGATGAAAAGGAGACATTAAAACTGACAACAGAAAAATATAAAGAATTATAAGCGAGTATTATGAATAGCCATATACCAACAAATTAGAAAACAGAAGAAATGAATAAATTCCTGGATACACAGCTTACCAAGATTGGATCATGAAGTAATAGAAAACCGGAAGAGACCAAAAATGAGTAATGAGATTGAAACAGTAATAAAAAAATCTCCCATCAAAGCAAAGCCCAGGATCTAATGGCTTCATTGCTGGATTCTACCGGTCATTTAAAAAATAACTAAGACCAATTCTACTCAAATAATTCCAAAAATTGAAGAGGATAGAATACTACCAAACTCATTCCATGAGGCCAGCATTACTGTGATACAAAAACTAGACTAGGACACAGCAACAACAACAACAGCAACAACAACTACTGGCCAATATGCCTGACGAACATAGATTCAAAAATCCTCAACAAAATGCTAGTAAGCATAATTCAACAGCATATTTAAAAGATCACTTATTACAATCAAGTCAGATTCATTCAAGAGATGTAAGGATGGTTCAACATATACAAATCAATAAACTGATACCTTACATCAACAGAATCAAGAACAAAACCCATAAAACTGTTTCAATAGATGCTGAAAGAAATTTGATAAAATTTTAAAATATTTCTATAATCAAAGACCTTAACAAACTGGGTATAGAAAAAACATACCTCAAAACAGTAAAGGACATACATGACAAACCCACAGCTAACATTATACTGAACAAGAAAAAGTTAAAAGTGTTTTCTGTTAGATCTGTAACAAGATAATATGTCCATTTTCCCCAATTTTATTCAACATAATATTCAAAGTTTTAGCCAGAGCAGTTGGGCAAGCAAAATAAATAATGGACATCCAAATTGGGAAGGAGGAAGTTAAATTGTTCCTGTTTGCATACAGATGATCATATATAGAGAGAACATCTTAATGACTCCACCAAAAAACTGTTTGAATTAGCAAATAAATTTAGCAAATTTGCAGAATAGAAAACGAACATATGAAAACTAGTAGTGCTTCTATTCAACAATAGTGAATTCTCTGAAAAATCAAAAAAGCTATCCCATTTATAATAGCTCTAAAATGTGATAAAATATCTAGGAATAAACTAAGTATGTGACAAATTTTTACAATAAAAATCAAAAAATAAATTGATGAAAAAAATTAAAGAGGACACAAATAAATGAAAATACATCCCCTGCTCATGGACTAGAAGAATTAGTACGTGCAAATGTCTATATTGACTATGTGTTCTCAATGTAATCTATATTAAAATACTAATGGCATTCTTCACAAAAATAGTAAAACAATGCTAAAATTCACATGGAAATGCCAAAGACCCTGGGATAGACAAAACGATCTTGAACAAAAATAACAAAGCTGGAGACATCACACTACCTGACTTCAAAATATACTACAAATCTATAGTAGTCAAAACAGCATGAAACTGGCATAAACGTAAACACAAAGACCAGAATAACGAACAGAATATTGAACTCAGATATAAATTCATGCATTTACAGCCAACTAGTTTTCAACTAAGACACCAAGAACATACATTAGGGAAAGAACTGTATCTTCAACAAATAGTTCTGGGAAACCTGGCTAGCCACATGCAGAAGCATGAAACTAGATCCTTTTCTCTTACAATATACAATAATAAGCTCTCAATAATTTAAAGACTTAAATGCAAGATATGAAATGTTGAAACTACTAGGAGAAAATGTAGGCCAATTGCCTCATAAATTTTAACTGGGCAAAGATTTTTAGAATAAGGCCTCAAAGCACAAGCAACAAAAGCAAAAATAGACCAATGAAATTACAACTAAATAAAAAGCATCTTCACAGCTACAGATACCATCAATAAAGTAAAAAGACAACCAGCAGGATGGGAGAAGTTATTTGCAAACTATGCATCTCACAATGAATAAATATCCAGGATATAAAAGTAACCAGAGCAGCACAATAAACACACAAATGATCTGACTTGAAAATGGCAAAAGGTTTGAATAGATGTTTCCTAAAAGAAGACATATGTTTAATATTTGAAAAAATGTTCAGCATCACTAATCATCAGGGAAATTCAAATGGAAAACACAATGGGATATCACCTCACCCCACTCCGAATAGCTATTATCAAAAAGATCAAACCTAAGAAATATTGGCAATTAAGCAGAGTAAAGGGAATTCATACTCTATTGGTTGGACTGTAAACTAGTATAGCCAATAAAAAAACAGCATTGAAGTTCCTCAAAATATTAACATCCCATTACTGAATATATATCCAAAGGAAATAAAATCAGTATGTCGAAGATACATCTGTTCTTGCTTGATTATTGCAGCATTATTCACAATAATTAAGATAGTGAATCAACTTACAAGTCCATCAAGGGATGCATGGATAAAGTGTGGATTATATACACAATAGAATACCATTCAGCCATAAAGCAGAATGAAATTTGTCTTTTGTGGCAACATGGATAAATCTAGAGAGCATTGTGTTAAGTCAAATAGCTAGGCATAGGAAGACAAACACATTATTTCACCCATATGTGGAATATTAAAACGTTGATTTCATGGAAGTAAAGAGTAGAATGGGGGTAACATAAAATGGAGAGGATAGGAGGGAGTAGGAGGCTGGAAGTGGTTGGTCGACATGCAAAAATTCCAGTAAGATAGGAAGAATAAACTCTGACATTTTATTACAAGGTAGAATGACTTTAGTAAATAAGAATGTAGTCTATATTTTAAGATAGAAGATACAATTTTGAATGTTGTCATTACAAGAAATCATAAATGTTTAAAGTGAATCATATGCTAATTACCCCGATTTGATCATTATACAATGCATCCGTGCATTTAATCTTCATACTACAACCCATAAATATGTAGTTATTATACATCAATTATAAATTAAAAAATTATTAATACAAATATATCTTCATTTGTAAAAGATCAGGCAATGCTATTGTCTTACTTTGCTTTCAAAAAAATTAAATATTAAATAAAGAAGAAAAATATAAAATAGTGTCTAAATAATACAAATATTTTATTTTCATTCATACAACAGAGCTCTCCATACTATGTTTTAAACCTCATGCCTATAATTCTGAAGAGTTTTGCAAAATATATGAAGCTATAAAAATTATGAAAGGTTATTATCAACAAAGAAAATAAGGTGTGTATGTATGAGCATGGATACACACACATGCATGTGTATTTGACTTGATTATGTTTAAAATAAATGCAAACAAAATCCTATAACTTATTTTTCTTAAATTGTCTCAGATGCTTTTTTGCGATCAATGTGGCAAAATCAATGTGATTCCTCCCTCCTGAAGAAAATGTTCAGCCCCTAGAAACTTGCAGGCCCCATAGTGCTTCTGCTTCTCCTTGTTCAATGCTTGTATTTGAAAGAAAAATCATTTTACCATAAAAATAGCACCTGCTCTGGAGTCAGACAGATATGGGTCACATATTGTATCTCAGGAACTAATTAGTTGTGTAACTTCGGTCAAATTTAATTAAAACTCTTAGCATCAATTTCTTCATCTGCAAAAGGAGAATGTTATTACCATATATAGTTGTAATAATGAAGGATAATATTATAAAATGTTTTTAAACATAGTAATAGTAAGCTCACATTATCTTGGTACTTATTTGTTTTTATTTAATCTCAAAAAAATTGTAATGAAAATGTGGACAATGTAGTATAATTATCCTAGTAATTTAGTTCACACTGGGTTAGCTATATGCAATGTACTTCTTTTTGTTTTCTCATTTACCAGCTCGTTAATATTCCTTAAGCATAGCTTTTATAATCAACTTATAAAATGGTAGTATTATTAATTATTAACTGCATATTTATATAAGACATATAAAAACACAAACAGTAAAAATAAAAGTTAAAATCTAGGTTTAACATTCTTGCAACCCAACAAATACAAACCATAAATAAATTTTGATCAAATATAGGAAAAAAATTAGAACAGAAGGCAGAAAAATAGCTTATCTTCATCAATTAATTTCTTTATAAAATACTAAACAAATTTCAATACAATTATCTAGATTAAATTTTTATAAGAGAAAAATTTGAAAAATTAGGAACAAATTATAATTACTATAGTTTTCAACATTGATAGAACTTCATGTATTCCAGATACGTAATAAGAATTAAGTATATGAATATAATTCAGCATAATATAGTTGCAATTAAAGTTCTGCCAAGTATTTATAGTCTTAAAAAGAGCAACTGATCATTGAATAAAAATTAAATTATTCTTAGATCATTTTCTCTGTGGCACAGCAGTTGTTGCAGTCTCCTTATTAACTAATTTGTTTCTATGTCAAAGTACCATTCTTAACACTTACAAAATATTGTGTGTAATAAATTGCTATATGCTACTCATAGAAGTAGAAGCAAAGAACTTTAATAGAAAAAGAATGACACCAAATGTAGATGGCCAAGGTTGATAGATATCTTAATGGTATGGTTTGACTTGCTATCTTAATATCTTAATAAATGTAGTATATTAACTAAGTGGTTAAGGCAATCAATCAGCAACACAGAATGGGAGAAAACTGTTGCACTCTATCCATCTGACAAAGGGCTAATATCCAGAATATAAAAGGAACTTAAACAAATGTACAAGAAATAAACAATCCCATCAAAAAGTGGGTGAAGGATATGAACAGACACTTCTCAAAAGAAGACATTTATGCAGCCAACAAACATATGAAAAAAAGCTCATCATCACTGGTTATTAGAGAAATGCAAATCAAAACCACAATGAGATACCATTTCATGCCAGTTAGAATGGCGATTATTAAAAAGTCACGACTGTTCTGTTCCATTGGTCTATAGCTCTGTTTTGGTACCAGTACCATGCTGTTTTGGTTACTGTAGCCTTGTAGTATAGTTTGAAATCAGGTAGCGTGATGCCTCCAGCTTTGTTCTATTGACTTAGGATTGTCTTGGCAATGCGGGCTCTTTTTTGGTTCCATATGAACTTTAAAGCAGTTTTTTCCAATTCTGTGAAGAAAGTCATTGGTAGCTTAATGGGGATGGCATTGAATCTATACATTACTTTGGGTAGTATGGCCATTTTCACGATATTGATTCTTCCTGTCCATGAACATGGTATATTCTTCCATTTGTTTGTGTCCTCTTTTATTTCACTGAGCAGTGGTTTGTAGTTCTCCTTGAAGAGGTCCTTGACATCCCTTGTAAGTTGGATTCCTAGGTATTTTATTCTCTTTGAAGCAATTGTGAATGGAAGTTCATTCATGATTTCATTCTCTGTTTGTTTGTTACTGGTGTATAAGAATGCTTGTGATATTTGCACATTGATTTTGTATCCTGAGACTTTGAAAAAACGCTCATCATCACTGGTCATCAGAAAAATGCAAATCAAAACCACAATGAGATACTATCTCACACCAGTTAAGATGGCAATCATTAAAAAGTCAAGAAACAACAGGTGCTGGAGAGGATGTGGAGAAATAAGAACACTTTTACATTATTGGTGGGATTGTAAACTGGTTCAACTACTGTGGAAAACAGTATGGTGATTCCTCAAGGATCTAGAACTAGAAATACCATATGACCCAGCCATCTCATTACTGGGTACATACCCAAAGGATAATAAATCATGCTGCTATAAAGACACATGCACACGTATGTTTATTGTGGCACTATTCACAATAGCAAAGACTTGGAATCAACCCAAATGTCCATCAGTGACAGACTGGATTAAGAAAATGTGGCTCATATACACCATGGAATACTATGCAGCCGTAAAAAAGGATGAGTTCGTGTCGTTTGTAGGGACGTGGATGCAACTGGAAACCATCATTCTCAGCAAATTATCGCAAGAACAGAACACCAAACACTGCGTGTTCTCACTCACAGGTGAGAACTGAACAATGAGATCACTTGGACTCGGGAAGGGGAACATCACACACCGGGGCCTATTATGGGGAACGGGGAGGGGGGAGGGATGGCACTGGGAGTTATACCTGATGTAAATGACAAGTTGATGGGTGCAGCACACCAACATGGCACAAGTATACACATGTAACAAACCTGCACGTTGTGCATATGTACCCTAAAACTTAAAGTATAATAAAATAAATAAATAAATAAATAAATAAATAAATAAATAAAGTCAGGAAACAGCCAGGCACAGTGGCTCACACCTGTATTCTTAGCACTTTGGGAGGCTGAGGCAGGTGGATCACGAGGTCAGGAGATTGAGACCATCCTGGCTAACACTATGAAACCCCGTCTCTACTAAAAGATACAAAAAATTAGCTTGGCATGGTGGCGGGCACCTGTAGTCCCAGCTACTCAGGAGAATGGCACGAGCCTGCGAGGCAGAGCTTGCAGTGAGCCCAGATGGTGCCACTGCATTCCAGCCTGGCCAACAGAGTGAGATACTGTCTCAAAAAAGAAAAAAAAAAAAGTTAAGAAACAACAGATACTGGGGAGGATGTGGATGTGGAGAAATAGGAACGCTTTTACACTGATGATGGGAGTGTAAATTAGTTCAACCACTATACAGCACAGCGTGGTGATTCCTCAAGGATCTAGAACTAGAAATACCATTTGACCCAGCAATCCCATTACTGAGTATATACCTAAAGGATTATAAAACATTCTACTATAAGACACATGCACACATATGTTTATTATGGCACTATTCACAATAGCAGAGACTTGGAACCAACACAAATGCCCATCAATGATAGACTGGAAAAAGAAAATATGGTACATATACCCCATGGAATATTATGCAGCCATAAAAAAGGATGCGTTTATGTCCTTTGCAGAGACATGGATGAAGCTGGAAACCATCATCCTAAGCAAACTAACACAAGAATAGAAAACCAAACACCACATGTTCTCAGTCATAAATGGGAACTGAACAATGAGAACACGTGGAGACAGGGAAAGGAACATCACACACCAGGGCCTGTCAGGGTGTCAGGGGCTAGGGGAGGCATAGCATTAGGAGAAATATCTAATATAGATATTGAGTTGATGGGTGCCGCAAACCACCATGGCACGTGTATACCTGTGTAACAAACCTGCACATTCTGCACATGTACCCCAGAACTTAAAATATAATAATAAAAATGTTAACCGGTCTAAAAAAAATCTGAATAAAATAAAGATCTTATCTCAATCTGTTTATTTTTCTCATTATGTCTACTATTTTTATAAAGGCAAGACCAGATATTAGAGGAAAACTTATTCTCAGGGACAGATTGGATTATTTCCTATTATTTCCATAAACTCCAGTGAAATTTCCTAGTCTGCATTTGTAGAATATTGTTTCCAACTATTGCTTTTTATTGCACTTTTAAATAGATGTATTTTGTATAGAAAACTATGTATACTAGTCTACTAAATGGAATTACAATACACTTTTGCTGTAGCGTTAATTTTAACATTAACTTCGCAGTGAAAACATCCCAGAGGCCCATTTTCCATTACATGAACAACAACAGCAAGAGCAACAAGATGATAGCTAACTTGTTTTGAGCATGTACTTCGTGTGAAGTATTATATAAAGCATTATAAAAAATCAAGTTTTACTAATGGTCACAATAATCTTGAAGTAGGTATAATTATGACATTTGTTTAGTGAATAAGAAAAGTAAGGTTTGGAGTAGTAAACTACTCCTGATTACAATCAGAATTCAAACTTGAATCTGAATTGAATAAACAGAACTAGGTTTAGTTCACTAGAAGATAACAATATAGAAAGTTTCCAGTGTGCTATGCCTTGATATTTTCATTCATTATAATGACATGCTCATGTCCACATGATTCAAATGTCAGAATGCTTGTATCTCCTTCAAAATTCATATGTTAAAATTTTAAATCCCAATGTGATAGTATTAGGAGGTGGAGTCTTTGTTAGATAATTAGACCATGAGAACCAAGTCACATGAATGGAATTAACGTCCTTATAAATTAGGTCCCAGAGGCCCCCCTTATGCCATCTGCCATCTGAGGTTGTTGATGAACAAGGAAGCAGGCCCTTACCAGGAAACAAATATGCAGTTGTCTTGATCTTGGACTTCCCGGCATCCAGAACTGTGAGAAATACATTTCTGTTGCTTACAAATCACCTAGCCTATGGCATTTCGTTATAGAAGCCTGAACACATGAATACAATATGTTGACTTCGAAAGCTTTAGCTTGACTTCTGGTTTCCAGTTCGCCGAGCAAGAAGCTAGAAGTTGCCACCTTATTCTAACAACAAGTAAGAAGCTTAACCAACTGAAAGTCAGCATCTCTTCTTAGATTCATCAACAAGGGGAGGTCACAGTGCAGCCCCCTGCCCTAAGAGTTGGAGAGACCAATAGGTAAATGTAGAGAATTGTGACTTTCCAGAAGTCAATAAGCACAAATCTTCATGGAAAACAGTGCTGAAGTAGAGAAACCTGAAGTATAACTGACAAATTGCTGGAAGTTTATTGTAGATAAGGTTGAGAGATAAAATCTCAAGAGTACCTCAGTCACAGGGGTCCCAACACTTTTGTGAGCTTTACTTTTAGGAGCTCAACAAGGTTATCACGGTGAGTACTAGAGGAAAATCCCCTTGTATTTTGGCAGCAAGAGAGAAAACAGGACTATTTAATTGATGGGTGCTGACGAGTTGATGGGTGCAGCACACCAACATGGCACAAGTATACTTATGTAACAAACCTGCACGTTATGCACATGTACCCTAGAACTTAAAGTATAATTAAAAAAAAAAAAATGGCCAGAGCATTCAGTTCTTAATAAGGCCTGTCCTCCAGAGAAACCATTTAATTAGACCATAACTGATCAAGGGAAAGGGAAATATCCAACTGCAGATGGTTCTAGACTTCCATGTGGATGAAGGGAAATACCCAATTTCAGCTTGCCCTAGCTATTCTGTCCAACAGGAAGGGAGAAAACTGAGAAGTACATTTGAAGTTTACACTCCAGAGTTATAAGTTGATAAAACAAGACCTTTTCATATAACTATGTAACACTTTCCCCTTCAAACATCTTACCACTGAATCAGTAAAGGATTATTTATAACAGTTAATTTTACCCAATATGTCATGCCTGGCTATGAAGAAAAAAATACAAGCCACACTAAAAAGCAAAAACACAGTTTGGAGAGACAGGGCAAGCAAGTATATCAACCAGACTCAGATATTTCAAGAATGTTGAAATCCTCAGTATGGGAATTTAAAAGAACTATCAGTAAAATGCTAAAGGAACTAATGAATAAAGTAAAACACATGTAAAAACAGATGGCTGATGGAAGGAGAGAGATGTAAATTAGAACAAAGAACCAAAAAGAAATGCTAGATATACATAAAAAAAAAATACTGTAACAGAAATGAAGAAATGCCTTTGATGTACTTCATGGTAAACTGGACATAGCTGAAGAAAGAATTCCTGAGCTTGAGGATGTCTTAGTAGAAACTGCAAAAACTAAAAAAAAAGAGATAAAAAAGACTGAAGAGACATAACAGAATATTCAGGAATGAGAGAACAACTCCAAAAGGTATAACAAATATGTAATGAAAATTCCAGAGGAAGAAGATAGAAAAGAAAAGAAAAATGTGAGCTAATGACTCAGAATTCTCCCTCAATTAATATTAGACACCAAACCACTACACAAGAAACTCAAAAAAGCATCAGGTAAGTTACATTCCTCAAAACCCATACCTAGTTATGAACTTTCAAACTATAGAAAACTAAAGACAAAGACAAAATATCAAAAGAAAACAGAGGGAGAAAACACATTACTTACAAAGGAGAAAAGACAAGAATTACATTACATTTATCCTCAGAAGGCATATAAGCAAAAGGAGAGTGCAGCAAACTGTTTAAAGTGTTGAGGGAAGAAAACCCATGAAGCTAGAAGTCTATACACTGAAAAATTGTCCTTCAAATGTGAAGGAGAAATAAAGACAAATATTGAGGGAATCTGTTGCCTCTAGGCGTACCTTGCAAGAAATATTAAAATAAATTCTTCAGAGAGAAGGAAAATGATAAAGGTCAGAAACTCAGATCTAATAAAATAAAGTAAGAATGAAGAAGAAGAAATAAGTTAGGGTAACATAAAAGCTTTAACTTTTCTTATTCTTAATTGACATAGCATGATTGTTCAAAGTAATAACAGAAATTGTGTATTTGATTACGTGTGTGTGTGTTTGTGTGTATATATATACACATATATATGGTTATATATAGGAAAATGAATGACAGCAATAATATGAAGGAAAGAAAAAAGAATTAGGAAAATTTTTATTATGAAGTATTCATACTACTCAGGAAAAGGTAGAATATTAAGTGAAGATAAATGGTACACAGTAAAACACAGAATATTGTAACGCTGTAGTTGTATATAAACTACTCATATCTTTAGTATAAAGACGAAAAGGATAACCTATCAAAAGTAACAACTACAACAATTTTTCAAGACATAGTATAATAAAATATAAACAGGAACACAAGTTAAAAAGCAGGGAGTGGAAGATCAAGTAAAAGTGTAGTTTTTATTAGCTTTACATTCACGTGTTGGTTTGTGCAATCACTGTTAGGTTGTCATCAGCTTAAAATAATTGATTATAAAATGTTATTTTCAAGCCTCATGGTAACCTCAAATAAAAAAACTTACAACAGATACACAAAAATTGAAAAGCAAAAAATCAAAACATAGCACCAGAGAAAATCATCATCAAGAAAAGGAAGACAGGAAGGAAAGAAGGAAGGGAAGAAGGGAGAAAAGGAGGAAAGGAACACACAAACACTAAATCAGAAAACAAATAAAATGGAAGTAGTAAGTCCTTGCTTAATAGTAATATTGAAAGTATGTGAACAAAATCCTCCACTCAGAGGACATAGAGTGACTGAATGGGTTAAAAAACAAGAACAATCTCTTGTCTACCAGAAAGACACTTAACCTATAAAGACATATATAGATTGAAAATAAAGGGATGGAAAAACATTTTATGCAACTGAAAACCAAAACAAAAGAAAAAGTAGGTATATTTAGACAAAATTAATTTCAAGACAAAAACTATATAAAGATGCAAAGAAGGTCATTATATAATGACAAAGGATTCAATTCAGTAAGAGTATAAAATAATTGTAAATATATATATATGCACTCAACACTGGACTACCCAAATACAAAAAGCAAATATTATTAGAGTCAAAGAGATAAATAGACCCCAATACAATAATAGTTGGAAGCATTAACATCTCACTTTCAGCATTCGACAGATAACGCAGACAGAAAATCAGCAAAGAAACATCGGACTTAATCTGTCCTATAGATTAGATAGTCCTTATAGATATGTACAGAACATTTCATTCAGTGGCTACAGAATACACATTCTTCTCAGAACACAGATCATTCTCAAGGACAGACTATATGTTAGGCACAAAACAAGTCTTAAATAAATTTAAAAAATTGTGTCAAGCATCTTCTCTGACCACAATGGAATAAAACTAGAAATTAATAACAAGAACTTTGGAAATTATGCACACACATGGAATGACACAGCATGCTTCTGAATGACCAATGGATCAATGAAGAAATTAAGAAAGATGAACATATTTTTTGAACCAAACTAAAATGGAAATGCAACATATCAAAACCTATGGAATATAACAAAAGCAGCAGTAAGAGGAAAGTTTATAGCAATAAGTGCCTACATCACTAAAGTAGAAATACTTTATATAAAAAAATTAATGATCCGTCTTAAAGAACTAGAAAAGCAATAGCAAACTGACCCAAAATTAGTAGAAGAAAGAAATAATAAAGATCAGAAGAGAAATATATAAAATCAAAATGAAAAAGTCAATGAAATTAAAAATTGTTTTTTAAAAAATAAAATCAACAAAACGTTAGCCAACCAAAAAAAAAAAAAAAAAAAAAAGAGAGAGAGAGAGAGAAAGACCCAAATAAATAAAATCAGAGATTAAAAAGGAGACATTACCACTGATATCACACAAATGCAGTGGACGTTTAAAAGCTACCATGAGCAACTATATGCCAACAATTGGAAATCTTAGAAGAAGTAGGTAAATTCCTAGACACATACAACATACCGTTACTGAATCATTAGTAAACCTAAAACTAAATAAACTAGTAATAAGTAATGAGGTCAAAGCAATAATAAAGAGTCTCATAAAAAAAAAAAAAAAAAAAAAAGAAAGAAGAAAAAAAAAAAGAAAAGCAGCCTGGGCCTGGGACCCAATGGCTTCTCTACTGATCTTTATCAAACATTTGAAAAGGGCTAATACCAATCCTACTCAAACTAAACCAGATAATAAAAGCAGGGAAAATTCTTCTAAACTTACTCTACAATGTCAGTATTACCCTGACACCAAAAGCAGACACACACACACACACACACACACACACACACACACACAACAAACAAACAAAAACACTGTAAACTAGTATTCCTGATCAACATTAATGCAAAAATCTTCAACAAAATACTAGTACATAACATTCAACAATGCATTCAAAAGATCATTCGTCATGACCACAAGGGATTTATCCCAGGGATGCAAGGATGGTTTAACACATGCAAATCCATGTGATAATTCTATCAACATGATAAAGAACAAAATTCATATGATCATTTCAATTGATGCCGAAAAAGCGTTTGATAAAAGTCAATGTCCCTTCATGATAAAAACTCTCAAAATAACTGATTATAGAAAGAACATACTTCAAAACAATAAAAGGCACATATGACAGACCCACAGCTAGTATCATACTGAATAAGGGAAAACTGAAAGCCTTTCCTCTAAAAACTGGAACACTACAAGGATGTTCACTTTTACCACTGTGATTCAACATGGTACTGGAAACCCTAGCCAGAGCAATCAGAGAAGATAAAGAAAGAAAGCACATCTACGTAAGAAAGAAAGAAATCAAATTATCCTTTTTTTCGGGGTAATATGAGTCTATATTTGGAAAAACCTGAAAATTTCACCAAAAAGCCAGTAGAAGACATAACAAAATTCAATGACATTTTGACAATAATAAATATCAATGACATTTTTCACAGAAAAAAAAATCCTAAAATTTATACAGGACCACAAAAGACCTGGAATAGTACAAGTTATCCTGAGCCAAAAGAACGAAACTGGAGGAATCCCATTACCTGACTTCAAATTATACTACAGAGCAGTAGTAACTCAAACAGCCCTTGCCATTTGACCTTGGGCAAATTAAATAACCTGCAAGAGTTCTTTTCTTATCTATTTGTAAAATAGAAATAAATATGTGTGTCACACAAGGCTATTACTAGGATTAAATGGCATAGCATATGTAATGGTACTGGCATGAAAACAGACACATTGACTAATGGAACAGAACAGAGAACCCACAGATAAATCCATACATCTACAGTAAGCTCATTTCTGACAAAGATGTCAAGATCACATATTGGGCTAAAGACATTCTCTTTAACAAATGATGCTGTGAAAACTGGATATCTATATGCAGAAGAATGAAATGAGATACTGCCTCTCACCATATACATAAATCAAATCTAAATGGGTTTAAGACTTACTAAGACCTCAACCTATGAAACTACTGAAATAAAACATTGGAGAAACCCTTCAGAACACTGGTCTGGGCAAAAATTTATTGAGTAATATCCCTAAAGCACAGGCAACCAAAGCAAAAATAGACAAATGGAATCACAACAAGTTAAAAATATTCTACATAACAAAGAAAACAATCAACACAATAAAGAGACAGCCACCAGAATGGAAAAAAATTTGCAAATTATCTGCCCGACAAGGTATTAGTAACCACAATATGTAAGGAGCTCAAACAACTCAATTAGAAAAAAATCTAACAATTCAATTAAAAATGGGCAAAAGATCAGAAAAGATATTTCTCAAAAGAACACATACAAATGGCAATAAGGAATATGAAAAAATCATCAGAGAAACCCAAATTAAAACTACAGTGAGGTACCAGCTCATCATCATTAAAATGGCTTTCATCCATAAGAGCAACAAATGCTAGTGAGGAAGTGGAGAAAAGGAAATCCTCATACACTGTTGGTGGGAATATAAATGAGTATAGCCACTATGGAGAGTTTGGAGTTTCCTCAAAAAACTATATAAAAATAGAACCACCATATAATCCAGTAATCCCAGTGCTAGGTATATGCCCCCCAAAAAAGGAAATCAGCATATCAAAGTGATATCTGCATGTTTATTGTAGCACTATTCACAATAGCCAAGATTGGGAAGCAATCTACGTGCCCATCAACAAAAAACAGATTAAAAAATATGGTTAATATACAAAATGGAGTCCTATTCAACCATCAAAAATGAAATCCTGTCATTTGCAACAACATAGATAGAACTGGAGGATATTATGTTAAGTGAAATAAACCAGGCACAGAAAGACAAACTGTGAATGTCATCACTCACTTGTGGCAGAGGATAATAAAGTAACAGGGAGCAGGGGAGTTGGTGATAGTCAATGGCAACAAAAATATACTTTGAGAATATGAATAAAATCAGTATATGACAGCACAAACAGGTGATTGAAGTAAATAATAATTTACTGTACATCTAAAAATAACTAAGAAAATATAATTGGAATGTTAATAACACAAATAAATGATAAATGCTTGAGTTAATAGATACCCCATGTACTCCGATGTGATTGTGATGCATTGTATTCCTGTATCAAAACATGTCATGTGCTTCATAAATATATACTTCTACTATGTATCCGTAAAAATTAAAAATAATACAATAGACTTGAAACAGTTGTGAATGTATTTGCAAATTCTTAGGAAACCTCAAAAATGTAAAGAAAGAAACATAAATCATATACAAAGAAAGGAAAGAAAATATTTACATATAAAAAGCTCAATTACACTTATAAAAGGCAGATGAAGAGGGCAAAACAAAAATAGGAGCAAAGAACATGGTCAAGAAATAGAAAACAGTAATAAATATGGTAGATATTAATAAAAGTATATCAAAAATCACTTTGAATACCGGTGTCCACACAACCATTAATCTACTTTCTATCACTATACATTTGCCTATTCTGGACATTTCATATGGATGGAATAATAACATATATA
This sequence comes from Rhinopithecus roxellana, assembly GCF_007565055.1. NCBI lineage: Eukaryota > Metazoa > Chordata > Mammalia > Primates > Cercopithecidae > Rhinopithecus > Rhinopithecus roxellana. The sequence goes on along the minus strand of NC_044550.1, from coordinate 43,088,366 downwards.
GCCTTTTATGATTAGCTTCCTTCATTTAGTATAGTATTTTCAAAATTAACCCATATTGCAATATGTATTAAGGCTTTGTTTATTTTTTCAATGTTTTTATTGTGGTAAAATACACATAACAAAGTTTACTATCTTAATCATGTTAAGTGTACAGTTCAGTGGTATTAAACACATTCTTAATGTTGTGCAAGCATCACCACCATTCATCTTGAAATGCATTTTCTTCTTTTAAATCTTTATACCCATTAGACAATACTTTCTCACTTCTCCCTCCTTCCAGTACCTGACAACCACCATTCTGCTTTCTGTCTCTATGATTATAATTACTCTAAGTACCTTATATAAGTGGAATCCTACAGTATTTGCCCTCTTGTGACTGGTTTATTTCACTTAGCATAATGTCCTCAAGGTTCATTCTTGTTATAGCAGATGCCAAAATTTCATTTCTTTTTAAAGCTGAATAATATTCCATTGTATGTCTAGACCATATTTTGCTTTTCCATTCATCTGTCAGTGGAGGCTTTCTTTGCTTCTACATTTTAGATAGTGTCAGTAATACTACTGAGATCTTTTGGGTTTATACTCAGAAGTGGAATTGTTGGATCATATGGAACTCTGATTTTTAATATTTTGAGGAACTACTACACTCTTTCCCAGAGAAGCTCTACCACTTTACATTTGTACTAACAGTGCACAAGGATTCCAATTTCCCTACATCCTTGCCAACACTTGTCATTTTATTTTATTTTATTTTATTTTATTTTATTTTATTTTATTTTATTTTATTTTATTTTTTTAGAGAAGCCACTGTAATGGATGTAAGGTGGTATCTCATTGTATTTTTGATTTGCATTTCCCTGATGATGATTAGTGATGTTGATTTTCTTTTATGTGTTTATTGGCCATTTGTGTATACTTCTCAGGTTAAAGGTCTATTCAAATCCTTTACCCATTTTTTTCATCTGTTTTTTAGTGAGTTTGTTTTTGTTGAGCTTTAGGTGTTTTTTTTTTTTTTTTTTTTTTTTTTTTATTCTGGATATTACTATTTTGTTAGAAAGATTTACAAATGATTTCTCTCGTTTTGTTCAATGTCTTTTTGCACTCTTCATAGGATCTTTTGAGGCCCCAAATATTTAAATTGTTATGAAATCCAGTTTGTCAATATTTTCTTTTGTGCTTAAGCCTTTGGTGTCATATTGAAGAAGTCACTGCTAAATGAAATGTTGTGAAGTTTATGCCCTGTTTGCTTCTAAGAGTTTTATAGTTTTAGATATTGCATTAATGTATTTGATCCATTTTGAGTTTTTCAGAAATTATTTGCATGTGGTATCTACCTCTTTCTTGTGCATGTGGATATTCAGGTTTGCCTTCACCATGTGTTGCAAAGCCTGCCCTGTGCTCATTGAATGGTTGTGGCACTTTTGTCAATATAATTTGAAGATATGTGTGGGATTCATTTCTGGGCTCTCTATTCTATTTCATTGGTCTATATGTTTGTATTCATGCCAATTATCACACAATTTTGATTAATGTAGCCTTACAGTAAGTTTTGACATCAGAAAGTGTGAGTCCTTTAGCTTTGTTTTTCTTTATCATGCTTATTTTAGCTATTTGAGGTCCCTCAAAATTCCACGTGAACTTTAGGATAAGCTTTCTATTTCTGCAGCAAACATCATCAAAATTTTGACAGGAATTGCATTAAATCTGTAGATAATTTGGAGTAGTACTGCCAATATTCTTAAAAATATGAAGCTTTCCAATCCATAAACATGAAGTATATTTGTATTTGTTTATATCTTCTTTATTTCTTTCACCAATGTTTCATAATTTTCATTCTACAAGTCTTTCACCTTCTTGGTTAAGTTACTTCTCAAATATATTATTATTTTTATGCTATTATAAATTAAATTATTTTTATAAATTTCTACTCAAATTGTTTATTTTTAGTGTCTAGGAATATAATAATTTTACCTGTTGTCTGCAACTTGGGTGAATTATTTGTTAGTTCTAACAGGTCTTTTGCAGAATTTCAGGATTTTCTACAAATAAGAATATTTCTTCTGTGAATTAAGATTCTTCTATTTCTATTTTCTAATTTGGATGTCTTTTGTTTGTATTTCTCTAGGTAAGAAACTATGTAAGAAAAAGAAAATGGAAGCAATACTTTCTCATTTCCCCTCCTTCCAGCACCTGGCAATCACCATTCCACTTTCTGTCTCTATGATTATAAATACTCTAAGTACCTCACATAAGTGGAGGTACCTCTAAGTACCTCACATGTTTCTTTTTCTACTTCATTTCTTACCTAGTTTCTCTGGCTAGAATTTTTAATATTACATAAAATAGAAGTGGTGAGAGTAAACATTTTTGTCTTCATCTTAGAGGAAAAAACATTTATTTTTTAACCAATAAATATGATGTTTACTGTGGGTTTTTTCATATATGGCTTTTAATATGTTGCAGCAGTTTATTTTCTTCCTAGTTTGTTGAGTTTTATCATAAAAGATTGTTATTTTTTTCAAATGAGTTTTCTACATCAATTGGGATGACCACACCTATGTACATTCTTCACAAGGGCAAGTGAGACATTTTCCAGAACAAACAATGTTAGGCTACAAATTGTCTGAATGGATTTAAAATGATAAATAAGACAATGTATCTTGTTCTACCTAAATGGAATAAAGTAGATCAATCACAAAATAAAATCAATAACAAAATTAAAAATAAAAAAATTATGAAATTGTAAAAATTAAACAGCACACTTTTGAACAACCAATGGATCAAAGAAAAAAAAGTAAATTACAAAATACTTCAATGTGAATAAAAATGAAAACACACAAATACCAAAACTTATGGAACAAAGCAAAAGCAGCGATAAGAGAAAATTTATGGCTATAAACACATTAAAAAACAAGAAGCATCTTAAATCAACAACGTAACTTTTCCACTAAAGGAACTAAATAAAAATAAAAATCTAAAACTAAAGTTAATAGAAGAAAGAAAATAATAAAGATTAGAGGAAAGATAGACAAAATAGGGAATGAAAAGAAAATATAGCAAATCAATGAAACCCAAAGTTTGTTACTTAAAAAGAAAAATTGACAAATTTTTAACTGTAGATAAATAAAATAAAGAAAAAAACACTTAAATTACTAAAATCAGAAATGAAAATGAGAACATCACTATTTAATTTATAGAAATAAAAAGAAATATAAGAGAGTACTATAACCAATTGTATACCAACAAATTGGATAACCTAGACAAAATAGACAAGTTTCTAGGAAAAAAAACACCAGGACTAAATAATAAAGAAATATTAAATCTGAATAGCCCCATAATTAGTTAGGAGAGGCTATGGAGAGGCAAGAGTTGCTGAAAAGCCAACATAATACTGCAGGAGATAACAAAGGTGGAGGACTGTCACTATTTCACTTCATGACTTACTATAAAGCCAGTAATAAAGACAGTGTAATGTTGGCAAAAGAACAGACAAATAGATTTATGGAATAGAAGGGTGAGTTCAAAATAGACCTATATAGATATAGTCAACTGATCTTTGACAAAAAAGTGAGGCAATACAATAGGAAAAAAATCTTTTCTACAAATGACGCTGGAACAACTGGACACTCACATGAAAAAATATCAAAAATTAGATTTTACATCTGTTTTGATTATTAACTCAAATAGATTCTATGCTTAAATATAAAATGAAAATCTATAAAACTCCTAGAAGATGATGTAACAGAAAATCTAGAAGATCTAGAGTATGGCAGTGACTTTTTACATACAACACCAAGGCACAACCCACAAAAGGAAAAGCTGATGAGCTGAATTTTATTAAAATTAATAACGTCTGTGAAAGGCCAGTGCTCTGGGAAAGATCGGTGGTTGCCAGCGGTTAGGGATAAATAAGTGGAGAATAGAGGAGTTTTAGGTCAGTGAAATGATTCTGCATGATACCGTAAGGGTGGATACATGTCACTATACATTTGTCCAAACCAATAGAATGCAAAACACCAAGATCTAACCCTAAGGTAAACTATGGGCTTTGGGTAATAATAATGTGTCAGAGCCAGTTTATCAATTTTAACAAATGTACTAGTTTGGTGGGGGAGGCTAATAATAGCGAAGGTTATGCCCGTGCACATTCAGAGGTATTTTGAAAAATCTCTGTACCTTCCACTCAATTTTTATCTGAACCTAAAACTGGTTCAAAAGTGTTCTATTTAAAAATGATATGTTTTATAATAAAACTAAAACTACACAACACATTACATTCAATTTACCAGTTTATTTAAAGCAGAAGATAAAATGACCTTGAGTCTGAACAAAGAATATTAAACATGCATTCCAAATCTATACAAAACTTGAGAGAGCATCATTTTGAAATAGTCAGGACTTTGTCTTACATTCTATTTAATGAGCATTAAGCTAACTGATTATCTAAGGCCCTTCCAGATCTAAGATTCTTCCTCAACATTGTCAAAGAAGGAGCCATCAAAAAAACAAGGGTTGGGTTAGGTGGCCCTTGTAATTCACATAAAGGAGAGTAATTGAAGGACTTTCTTTAAGTAATAACATAGTGAGTTCTTAATAGCATAATGTGTGATTGGAGAGTAGAAATGGCAGATACAGAACTGGCAACTCTTCATTTTTAATGATAAAGAGAGTCTGGGGAGGGAAATACCCTGGCTTGCACAACTGGGATCGTAGAAGTAACATTCACTAGAATAAACAGGCAACCTACAGAATGAGAGAAAATTTTTGCAATCTACTCATCTGACAAAGGGCTAATATCCAGATTCTACAAAGAACTCAAACAAATTTACAAGAAAAAAACAAACAACCCCATCAAAAAGTGGGCAAAGGATATGAACAGACATTTCTCAAAAGAAGACATTCATACAGCCTACAGACACATGAAACAATGCTCATCATCACTCGCCATCAGAGAAATGCAAATCAAAACCACAATGAGATACCATCTCACACCAGTTAGAATGGCAATCATTAAAAAGTCAGGAAACAACAGGTACTGGAGAGGATGTGGAGAAATAGGAACACTTTTACACTGTTGGTGGGATTGTAAACTAGTTCAACCATTATGGAAAACAGTATGGCAATTCCTCAAGGATCTAGAACTAGATGTACCATATGACCCAGCCATCCCACTACTGGGTATATACCCAAAGGATTATAAATCATGCTGCTATAAAGACACATGCACACGCATGTTTATTACGGCGCTATTCACAATAGCAAAGACTTGGAATCAACCCAAATGTCCATCTGTGACAGACTGGATTAAGAAAATGTGGCACATATACACCATGGAATATTATGCAGCCATAAAAAAGGATGAGTTTGCGTCCTTTGTAGGGACATGGATGCAGCTGGAAACCATCATTCTTAGCAAACTATCACAAGAACAGAAAACCAAACACCGCATGTTCTCACTCATAGGTGGGAACTGAACAATGACATCACTTGGACTCAGGAAGGGGAACATCACACATCGGGGCCTATCATGGGGAGAGGGGAGGGGGGAGGGATTGCATTGGGAGTTATACCTGATATAAATGATGAATTGATGGGTGCTGACGAGTTGGTGCAGCACACCAACATGGCACAAGTATACTTATGTAACAAACCTGCACGTTATGCACATGTACCCTATAACTTAAAGTATAATAAAAAAAGAAAAAAGAAAAAAAAAGGGGGAAGGGCGATAGAGTTGAGAGGAAAACAGATGTATTTTGTTTTGCACAAGTGCAATTTGTTGAGGTGTGCTGGGTATAAGATTAAGTACTTGATTTGAATTATTTGATGTATTGAGGTAATGAAGAAAAAATATTTTAAAATGTATTGTCAAATTACTCTTTAAAATGTTTTTACAATTTATCATATCCACTGTCATAATATGAGACCACCTATTTTTCCACACCATTGCCAGGTGCTAGTATTTGATATTTATAAAGAGCTTTGTCAATTTTATGGAGTAAAACAAAAATGACACCTTTCAGGAAAGAAACGTAATAGAAGATTGCTTTAGAAAGCTTAGTCGATGCTATACATTTTATCTGAAGATGGCATAACTGGCTGTAAATGGTGAAACAATAGACATTGCAAATTGTGACTTGTAATGTTTGTTCTTTGGGTCACAAAACATAGAAACCTCAATTATAGATTTGGTGAATATGAACTGATTGTGAAATAAAAATTACCTATCGAGGCAAGTATTAGTGACTTGATATATTAGATATTAATTTCCACATAACTAATCACAAAAACCCTAAAATCACAAACATATATTATCTGACAACATCCATAGGTCAGGAATCTAAGCAAGGCTTGGGTGGATTGTGGACTCAGGGTCTTAAAAGTCTGCTAACAAGCTATCAGCTGGACTACATTCTTTCTGGCGCTCAGCGTTCAAGCTCACATGATTGTTGGTAGAATTCAATTTCTTGTGGTTGAAGGAGTGAGGCCCTCATTTTCTTGCTAACTGTCAGGCAGGAGTTGCCCTCAGCTCCTGAGGCCCACCTTTAGTTTCTTGACTGTGGCCCTTTCACAGTGTGCAGCTTACTTTCTCAAGGCCAGTAGGAGAATCTTATTCTTGTCTGCTAAAAGAGGGTCTTACAGAAGTAACCTACTCTAGGGAGCGACTATCCCATCTTTTTTTTTTTTTAATATTCTACTGCCTGGAATCAGCTTACACATTTTGCCCACACTTAAGGAGAGGGAATAATACAAGGGCATGATTCCTTAGGGGTCCCACTAGGGTATACGTATTAAAACTACTCTTGAAAAATACCAAAATGAATTGTTCTCACAGTGGAAATACAATCACTCTATGCCTTAGGATATGTGTAGCTACAGGGAACAGCATACTTTTGTAAAGTAAATAAAAATTAAGACGGTTTATTATCTCATAGGGTGAGAAGAATAATGGTAGACAAATTCCAACATTGATGTTTCATCTTAATGAAGTAACTGATGATGGCGGTGGTTGTCATCGGTTCCTTATGCCATCCTCAACACATATGCTGTCTTTCCTGTCATGATCACAAATGCATTTCAATCAGTTTCAGGCTTCATGTACAGACATAAAGTAATGAAGAGATATGATGTATTTAATTCACTTTAAGCAAGGAGAAATACTTCCCAACAGAGTTCTCTGATCCCATTTGTCAGGACGGTTTACACAGCAAGCACTAGGAGGAAAGGAATCTGGGAATGTCTATGGCATTGTCAGGTTCTATAATTTTAGAAAGAATGCTTCCATCAATGGGACAAGGAGAATGGCTATTGGGTAGAATAGAAGCAGAAACTTCCTTTTATATTATTATAAAATAATTTTTAATAAAAATTACAGCTTTTTATGGACGCCTGCATATAGACATATTTTGCTCTATCTTGAACTTGTAAAACAAATTGCACTCTTCTTAAATGTTTCTGATTTTCAACTTATCAATAGGAAGCATCTGTTTTACTTCAATTTTGACTTTGATTCTTGGAGAGAAATCTGTTTGTAATCTTTTACATGATGATTCCACTGAGAGAAAGGAAATACCGAGCTATTTCCTACCCTCCTCATCCCAAACTCACTAGAAACAAATTGCTGTCCTAAAGACTTCAAAGAGCCTCACAATTAGAAACTTTAATAAACAACTATGTTTTAGATCTCCTCTTCAATACATTCCAGATAATGTGTTCATTTCAGTTTCCCATCTCAGGAAGACTTTGCATGCAAGATGACAGTGTGTGCTTGTTTACAATGTCTTGGTTCAGGATAAATGGTACTCTCTCCTACTATTTCTACTTAAAAGAAAAATATCATTTGATATTACCAGCAAATTGGCTATAGTTCAACAACATCTATGGTTTTATATGATATTTGGTACATCTGAAATCCTCAAAGAAATTGGAGTTTCAAATCACTTGACTATCTTCTTGCATCATGAAAATTTCTTTCAAAGACTTTTAGACATTGTTACTTTTAGTATCCAATTACATGCTCTCTGTAAACAAGTTATTTTCCTAAAGAGCTAACAAAATTTGTGTCTCAACCCATTTTACTGCTAATACATGGCAAAGAAAATACCAGTATATCAGATAATTCTTTTCTGGAAGTTGAGCACTTCAGAAATATCTTTCTTTTTTAGTATCGCTTGCAAACTACTATTGCTTATTTTTGTCAACAACAACAACAAAATTTTCCCCAGATATACCAACAAACTTTTAAAAATTAGAAAACAATATAGATAAATAATTAAAATAATACAAAATTTAAAATAACAGCAGTTGATAAGTAGGTAAATGTTGCCTAAGGCCAAAACATGTTTTATTTTCAACACCAAGAGGATAAAATATAGTTTTTATGCCCCCAAAACACTTTCATAGTTTTGATTCCTTATGCCATTCTTCTTACAAAATTATATTTTTATTTTGGTTGTAGTTTGATTTAAAATGACTCTGGACATTTCAAGAAGACAACTCATATTAAGAAAAAAATAATTGCTGAATTTCAAATTAGCTTGCATAAATTTCCTAATATTTAATTAGATTATAACCTGAGTTACTTTTAAAATGCCATTAAATTTAAAATCTAATTCAGGCCACAATGATGAATTCTTACACAAACTTCATTTACAGGTGTGTAAATCTTATTAACTCAACAATACCTAAAACAACTGCATTAACTTTCATGCCCGCTTCTGCTTTGATCTTTCCAGTTAAAGCTAGTTTCACATTTATCTCAAGAACCAAAGTAATTTAGCTATATTCTTCCACTGACACATTTTTTTACACTGTATTATGTTTTTATTTCCATCTTATCCATCCATAAGCAACTTGAAGATAAGATACAATTATGTCTCTCTACCTCCTCAAGTTTCTTTTAAGTTATTAATATTAAGCGATGGTTCATGAATACATGGATACTAGTTTTGAGGATTTCTGAGAAAGAAAGTGAGTCAAAATAAAAAGCATAATACTATTTTTAGTAACAACATATGCATATTGTGTCAGACACCTCCTACATATTATTTTAGTTAATCAGCAAAACAACAGTAGTAAGGTATTATTTTTGCCTCCATTTTATAGGTGATGAAACCTGCCCATGTTCACATAGCCAGTAAGCAACAGAAGAGAGATTCAAAGTCTAGCAAGCTTGCTATATAATACCATGGGCTAAACCACAATTTTAAATGAGAAACCTGTAGAAATATTTTAAAAATTGGAATGACAAGAAGGAAATTTCATGCAGAAATAAAATTGCCCACAAATAATTTCTCAAATCCAGAAAGATTATAGCAAATACAGTTCTAAAATGCAATAGGGGTTCAATAGGAGGTTTAATTAGAGCATCTGATTAAGATCCTGTTTTGCTAAAACAGCATAAGAGAAAATAAGAATAGACTGCTTTTAGGATTGTACAAGGGTCTGATATGTACCTGTCTATTGCTTTAAAGTTCTTAACCGGACACAAAAATATTTTGTTCAAACTTTCAGCTTTACTATTGCAATAGCTGAGTGGAGATCATGGCTTTTGAACTTTGGACAAAGGGCTTACCGATTGCCAACATCCTTCTCTCACCCTTCTTTCACTGGTACAGAAGGGTCAACACAGACCATACTCTGACAGTCTCTGTCAATCACTTCAACATGATCTCAAGGCAAAGAGCAAATTAGACCACACTCTCTCTGCAGGCAGGCAGATAGAAAAAGAGAAGCACAAACAAGTCTGTGCCAGTATGTTCAAGTCCTTGTCCCTAATTCACCTAACAAATAATCACTCCATCTTTAAGGAAGAGTGAGTAGCAGAGAGGAGATGAGGGTGTTCTCAAATAATTTCCTCTAAACAGTAACATAAAGTCAAAGAATAGAGTTCCCTCCAAAGGATTAAATCTCTGGAAATGGAACTGGCTGGGGAAAAATTGACCAAATAGTTTAGATCAGGCTAACAGGAATCTGGATAGCAATATCCCAGCTATTACTATCAGAACAGATTCATTAACACTAGGACAACATACTCTTGGACATAAACTCTAAGAAAATCAATCTTAAGGAGATGGGAAGCTATTAAAAGTAATATGATAAAATCATAAATTATACTAATGAAAAATAAAAGAAAAGGAAATCAGCTAAAATAAACCAATAGGACTTGTTAAACTATAAAACTGTAAATATTGAGAGCATCAAGAATATATTCTTGAGAAAGTTAGCTCTCTGATTTAAATCAGTATGAATGACATTGTATTGAGAAACTTATTCTTTAAAATCAAAACCCTTAAGAAACTTTGGTATTGGAAACAAAAAAACTCAATAAATTATCTTTAAGTTGTGACGTATCGAAATGCTGGGGCAGCCTGCTTGAAAGAGCCTACCACAATATTTTCTTGCTTCTGTTAGAACCAATGAAAATATTTTATTACAACTTATAGAAGTAATGAAAACCCTCTATCTTTATGCAGTACACTATGAAATGTGTTCTATATATAACATATATGCAATATGTTTATGTACAAACATGTATAAATAATATATATAATATGTTATATATATAAACTATATATATATAATATGTTTTACAAGAAGGCAATTATGTTAAAATATTATTTTGGAAACTTTTTTTATAATTAAACTATATTTTAAATATTTTTTCATGTATTATAGATTTTAGCCATCATCTTAGAAAAATATTTTGAACGCATCTTTTAAAAATATTTAGTTTTAGGATTGTATATATTCAAGTGTAAACATGATGACAAATTCAGTGTATATCGCAAGCACACATGCACATACACCCATACACTATAACACCACCAACACTACAGTTTAAAAGTCATGTTGGACTCCAGAGTTGCAATAACCAAGTAATCGTAAGGGAGATCATTTGGTTAGCATTTTTAAGAAACCTGTTTAGGATTTATAACATTTTTCTGCACTTCATCTTAAAACATTTTTACATTTGTATCACGTACTTCTAGCTAAAATGATATTACTAGAAGCATTCAAAGATCAAGTAATCCAAGCAGTTATATAAATAAATGTACATCTTTTAATGAAGATGTCTTTCACATTTTGCCTTCCGTGTTTTTCAGATGTATGAGTTCTTGCATATTTTCAATATTAACTCCTTATCAGATATATAGTTTACAAATATCTTTTTCTATTCTTTAGAATATCTTATTTTGCCGATTTGTTTATTTGCTGTGCAAAAGTGTTTTTTTTTTTTTTTTTAGTTTGCTGTAGTCCCACTTGTCTATTTTTCATTCTGTTCCTTGTGCTTTGGGTGTAAAATCCAAAGTCATTACCAAGACCAGTCTTTTCTTCTAGAAGTTTATGATATTATGTTTTACATTTAAATCATCAATTATCATAGATTTGACTTTTGCAAGGGCTATTAATGATTCAGTTTTTTTTTCCTTTCGCTAGCATTATTTATTGAAATGACTATTTTTTTTTTCGTTATGTCTTCTTGGTGCCTTTGCAAATACTAGTGAACTATACATGTGTGAGTTTATTATTGGGCTCTCAATTCTGTTTCAATAGTCTATATGTCTTTTTAATGGCAGCATCATTCTGTTTTTATTACTATAGCTTTGCAGTATATTTTGAAACCATATATTGTCATACCTTCAGCTTTGCTTTTCTTTCTTAAGATAGCTTTGTATATTTTGGATCTTCTGTGGTTCCATATAAATTTTGGATTTTTTTTATTTATGTGAAGCAAATAATTAGAATTTTAATAGAATTTGTACTGAATCTGTAGATTAGTTTGGGTAGTATGGACACAAAAAAATATTAATTCTTCTGGTCCATGAACACAAAATAAATATATCTTTTCATTTATTTGGGTCTTCTTTAATTTCTTTCATCAATGTCTTATAGTTTTCAGTGTACACATATTTCACCTTTTAGATAAATAAATTTCTATGTATTTTATATTTTATGTTGTATATTTTGTTGGCAGGATTTTACCTCATTCAGAGTGGTTATGGAATCTTTATGTTTAACAGATTTTTAAAACACTTCAATAGAATGACTAAAAATACACTTGTCAAATGTAAAGGACAGAACAGATACAATAGGTTTAAAACATAATGCTATTGATCATCTCCACAAGGAAAAATGGGGACCAAAAGTATATCATCGTATAACTGAAAAAAAAAAATTATTTGGTTCTGTAAAGTCTAGAGTGATAAAGATGATGCTGCTTCTCAGAATTTCCTTGAATAAATATAAAGAAGGCTTTAAAATGATTTTCAAATCTACCTGTCGCCAACCCCTGTAGCAAGACATTTAGAGAAAGTTTCTCATCTAAAGCTGGATGTATCTCACAAAGTTTAGCTATTTGATAACATTATGTTGGTGTCATTTTCCTTTACCTCCCACCAGATGGAAAGCATCAACTCTAGCATTTGCCTTGAAAATACTGTGTGTTGTTTTTTAGAGGGGAAATAGCATATTGCTACATCTTCTCCAACAGTGTCCTTATTATTAAATCAATGATGTCATTTTCCATAAAAAAAGGGTTCTATGAGAACATAACAATCTTATAAATGAAACAGACCCAGCTCATCTGGTGAACTGTTTCTTACACATGAAATAGTACCAGATGCTTTATAAGAAGGTAACATGGTACAGGCCCACAATGCTATTTTGACCAGATTATTTATATTTCGTTCATTCATCCAGTTCTTTCTCTAAATAAACATCATTATTTTGTTAGCCTTAGCACAATTAAAAAGGCTTCTGATAATTTAATAATGATTTTTCCAAAAGGAAGTTAAATATTCAAATCAGACCCAAACCATGGAAACAGACCAAGGCCACCTAGAAGTAACAAGATTCTCTTCATCTTGTCAGACTTGACAATATAATTTGCTGTAAACCAACAAATTTATACTGGTTGCTTGGAAAAGATAAGATGATGTAGAATTATTATATTTCTGATATCAAAAGACATATAGAATTTATTAACAAAATTCATGAGCTTGCAACTTTTTAGCCAGATTCTGTGACCCATAATGTAGAGGATCAACTGGCAACAAATCAGTGTGGGAAAATATCCATGAATATAGGATTATTAGTTTCTACTTAGATCAGGTGAGAAAGGAAAGACAAGTTCAGTGTATATCACAACCACTCAAACACATACACTCACACACTACTAACACCACCAACACTACAGTTTAAGTCATGTTGGACTCCAGAGTTAGAATAACCAAGTAATCATAAGGGAGATCATTCAGCTAGCATTTTTAAGGGTCATGCTTAGGATTTATAATGTTTTCCTATGTTTCATCTTAAAACGTTGTTACATTTATATCACATACTTCCAGTTAAAATGATATTACTAGAAGTACTCAAAGATCAAGTAATCCAAGCACTGTTATATAAATAAATGTACATACTTCAATGAAGATTTCTCTCACATTTTGCCTCCAGTAACAATAACTCAGTCAAAATACTTTGTCTACATTGCAGAAATATATTACATTTGTTTTTGTAAAAATCCCCTCTTAGTTATAAATATAAAATTGAACCTTCAAAATGATCAAATTTTGAAAAACAGTCTGAGTAGTTTTCAAAATATCAAGCCGAGAAGACAAACTGATTAACTACCATTAGCTAATATTTAGCACATACTTACGTGCCAGAAATTTTGCTTAGTATTTTATGCTAATGTACCACATAACCTGACCCAATAGGATTATTGTGTCCATTTTACTATATATTACTGCAGTACTAAGTTATTGAAAAGAAAGTAAAGAGGGGCATAAAGTATGTTTCTAGAACTTAGAAGTTCTATGTTTTGTTAGAGATATAAAACTCATGATGTAAAATATCAGACAATAATTGACTTTGTTAGTGGTGTCACAATAGCTACTAACTCAGCATGCTTGAAAATTAATATAAACTGAAATTATACATTTTGAACTTGTGGGCAATATAAAAGCTGAACTGAACGTACAATATGGGTAAATTTGTATAATTTAAAAAAGGAGTTTCTCTAAATCTGAGCATGAGATGTGACAAAGCACAAAGGCTAGCATCATGTTAAATGTAGGAAAATAAAATTCCAACAAGGGACAGGGGTTTACAATGGGTAATATTACAAAATAACAATGGGTAATATTAAACAAATAAAAGGGAAAACTAGCACCACGCTGTGAAAAGCTGAATGTTTGAAGTTTGTACTCGATATAAAAAGCCATCAATAATAGAGTTACATAAACAAAAGTTTTACCTATCTTGACTTTTTTAAATAAAAATTTGGGTTATACCTGACTATTTAGAATTCCTTTTGTGACAAAACATAAACAATTAATTAAAACTGATTTTAATATCTTTTTACAGATTTTAAAATTTACTTGCTGCAGAATATTTCTGCTAGAATTACAAGGGGATTGAGAGTGGGGTGGAATTGGGATTGAACTAGAATACAGGGTTTCAGTGTATGCAAAAACACAGATCAGTAATAAAAGAAGAGATTGAAGGTGCAATATGTGGCAAGGCTAGGAAGCATTAAGGAGAGTGAAATAGGACTAAAGTATTTTAGAAGATTCTGGGTTATGCAAAATGTATATACTCTTCCCCTCAGAGCGAAACAATGGTAATAAGAACTACATTATTTTTCAACATTTTGGAAGTTGAAGTACCATGCAGAGACTGATACTCAAAGTTGGTAGTCATGATGAAGGTTGTAGGGTATAACATCTATTCAGATAACAGGTAGATTGTGTTTCAGATGTAAATATCTTTAATAAAGAAAATCTCACATTTCAAAACTGAATGTAAAGAATAATTAAACCAACAAATGTGTTTAGGCCAATACAAAATTGCTAAATAAATATTCAATATTTGATTGGAGATTTGCAGTTGAAAGCATTCTACCTTAACATTGAAGTTGAAGTAGGCTGAATTAGGGTAAAGCCCAAAATAAAGAGTAGTGCCGTACTCAAGACATTTTCCTTTATTATCTTAAATATATTTGAATTTAATACAAACATATAGGGGAACTGTAAATAAAATTCAATTCATCCATTCTTTGAACATCATCCAACTTCCCTATAGATATTTTTTATTAAAAACACCCTTAATCATATTTTTATGTCTTCTTCATCTGTTTTTAAAATGTTATTTGATCCAGACATCCTTCAAAGAACAAAGTGGATGTTTCAAATTATAACTGTCAAGCTTACAGCACTTTCAAAGGCTTTGCTTTTGGAGAAAAAAAAAATTATATTCATTTTCCCTGGAAGAATAATCAGGGTTACTTTGACCCCCCAATATGTGGAAGCAAATTTAAATGCATTAACTTCCAATAACCTTGAGAATATATCATATATTTTTCCATGTAATTTTTCCAAATATTTTCAACCCATAGTATTTTTTATGGGCAATAGAAAAAAAATTTTCAGAAAAAAGAAACAAATTATAAGAAATCTTGTGATTTGGCATAATTTGGAAGAAAAACTATGAAATTAAATAATTTATTTCTAACAGATATGGTTTGGCTCTGTGTCCCCAACAAAATCTCATATTGTAGCTCCCACAATTTCCACATGTTGTGGGATGGTCCCAGTGAAAGTTAACTGAATTATCGGAGCAGGTCTTTCCCATGCTGTTCATGTGAAAGTGAAGAGATCTGATGATTTTAAAAACAGGAGTTTCCTGCGGAATCTCTCTTTGTCTTCTGCCATCCATGTAAGATGTAACATGTTCTTCCTTGTCTTCCACCATGATTATAATGCCTCCCAACCATGTGGAAATGTAAGTCCATTAAACCTCTCTTTCTTCCCAGTCTCAGGTATGACTTTATCAGCAGTGTGAAAATGAACTAATACAGTTAATTGGCACCAATAGAGCGCAGCACTGCTGAAAAGATATCTGAAAATGTGCGAGTGACTTTGGAAATGGGTAATAGCAGAGGTTGAAACAAGTCTCAGAAGAGGAAAGGAAAATGTAAGAAGCTTTGGAACTTTCTAGAGACTTACTGAATATTTATTTTCAATGTTTATTTTCTTTCACTCAGCATTGTCATAAAATCAAGCTATTATTGTTTCATGTGGCAGTGGTTAAACTTTTTTATTGCCATATAGTATTCATTGTATAAATATACCATGTTTGGTTACCAATTACACTGTTGGTGGATTTCAGGGTTTGTTCTAGTATTTGACTACTAAGAATATAAACATTCTTTTACATGTCTTTTGGTGTATATATGTACCATTTTTTTTTTTTTATTATACTTTAAGTTCTAGGGTACATGTGCATAACGTGCAGGTTTGTTACATATGTATACTTATGCCATGTTGGTGTGCTGCACCCATCAACTCATCAGCACCCATCAATTCATCATTTATATCTTGTATAACTCCCCAATGCAAGCCCTCCCTCCTCCCCCCTCCCCCCTCCCCATGATAGGCCCCTGTGCGTGATGTTCCCCTTCCCGAGTCCAAGTGATCTCATTGTTCAGTACCCACCTATGAGTGAGAACATGCGGTGTTTGGTTTTCTGTTCTTGTGATAGTTTGCTAAGAATGATGGTTTCCAGCTGCATCCATGTCCCTACAAAGGACGCAAACTCATCCTTTTTTATGGCTGCATAGTATTCCATGGTGTATATGTGCCACATTTTCTCAATCCAGTCTGTCACAGATGGACATTTGGGTTGATTCCAAGTCTTTGCTATTGTGAATAGTGCCGCAATAAACATACGTGTACATGTGTCTTTGTAGTAGACTAATTTATAATCCTTTGGGTATATACCCAGTAGTGGGATGGCTGGGTCATATGGTACATCTAGTTCTAGATCCTTGAGGAATTGCCATACTCTTTTCCATAATGGTTGAACTAGTTTACAATCCCACCAACAGTGTAAAAGTGTTCCTATTTCTCCACATCCTCTCCAACAACTGTTGTTTCCTGACTTCTTAATGATTGCCATTCTAACTGGTGTGAGATGGTATCTCATTGTGGTTTTGATTTGCATTTCTCTGATGGCGAGTGATGATGAGCATTTTTTCATGTGTCTGTTGGCTGTATGAATATCTTCTTTTGAGAAATGTCTGTTCATATCCTTTCCCCACTTTTTGATGGGGTTGTTTGTTTTTTTCTCGTATATTTGTTTGAGTTCTTTGTAGATTCTGGATATTAGCCCTTTGTCAGATGAGTAGGTTGCAAAAATTTTCTCCCATTCTGTAGGTTGCCTGTTCACTCTGATGGTAGTTTCTTTTGCTGTGCAAAAGCTCTTTAGTTTAATTAGATCCCATTTGTCAATTTTTGCTTTTGCTGCCGTTGCTTTTGGTGTTTTAGACATGAAGTCCTTACCCATGCCTATGTCCTGAATGGTACTACCTAGATTTTCTTCTAGGGTTTTTATGGTATTAGGTCTAACATTTAAGTCTCTAATCCATCTTGAATTAATCTTCGTATAAGGGGTAAGGAAAGGATCCAGTTTCAGCTTTCTACTTATGGCTAGCCAATTTTCCCAGCACCATTTACTAAATAGGGAATCCTTTCCCCATTTCTTGTTTCTCTCAGGTTTGTCAAAGATCAGATGGTTGTAGATGTGTGGTATTATTTCTGAGGACTCTGTTCTGTTCCATTGATCTATATCTCTGTTTTGGTACCAGTACCATGCTGTTTTGGTGACTGTAGCCTTGTAGTATAGTTTGAAGTCAGGTAGCGTGACGCCTCCAGCTTTGTCCTTTTGACTTAGGATTGTCTTGGCAATGCGGGCTCTTTTTTGGTTCCATATGAACTTTAAAGCAGTTTTTTCCAATTCTGTGAAGAAACTCATTGGTAGCTTGATGGGGATGGCATTGAATCTATAAATAACCTTGGGGAGTATGGCCATTTTCACGATATTGATTCTTCCTATCCATGAGCATGGTATGTTCTTCCATTTGTTTGTGTCCTCTTTTATTTCACTGAGCAGTGGTTTGTAGTTCTCCTTGAAGAGGTCCTTTACATCCCTTGTAAGCTGGATTCCTAGGTATTTTATTCTCTTTGAAGCAATTGTGAATGGAAGTTCATTCCTGATTTGGCTCTCTGCTTGTCTGTTACTGGTGTATAAGAATGCTTGTGATTTTTGCACATTAATTTTGTATCCTGAGACTTTGCTGAAGTTGCTTATCAGCTTAAGGAGATTTTGGGCTGAGACGATGGGGTTTTCTAAATATACAATCATGTCATCTGCAAACAGGGACAATTTGACTTCTTCTTTTCCTAACTGGATACCCTTGATTTCTTTCTCTTGCCTGATTGCCCTAGCCAGAACTTCCAACACTATGTTGAATAGGAGTGGTGAGAGAGGGCATCCCTGTCTTGTGCCAGTTTTCAAAGGGAATTTTTCCAGTTTTTGCCCATTCAGTATGATATTAGCTGTGGGTTTGTCATAAATAGCTCTTATTATTTTGAGGTACGTTCCATCAATACCGAATTTATTGAGCGTTTTTAGCATGAAGGGCTGTTGAATTTTGTCAAAAGCCTTTTCTGCATCTATTGAGATAATCATGTGGTTCTTGTCTTTGGTTCTGTTTATATGCTGGATTACGTTTATTGATTTGCGAATGTTGAACCAGCCTTGCATCCCAGGGATGAAGCCCACTTGATCATGGTGGATAAGCTTTTTGATGTGCTGCTGAATCCGGTTTGCCAGTATTTTATTGAGAATTTTTGCATCAATGTTCATCAGGGATATTGGTCTAAAATTCTCTTTTTTTGATGTGTCTCTGCCAGGCTTTGGTATCAGGATGATGTTGGCCTCATAAAATGAGTTAGGGAGGATTCCCTCTTTTTCTATTGATTGGAATAGTTTCAGAAGGAATGGTACCAGCTCCTCCTTGTACGTCTGGTAGAATTCAGCTGTGAATCCATCTGGTCCTGGACTTTTTTTGGTGGGTAGGCTATTAATTGTTGCCTCAATTTCAGAGCCTACTATTGGTCTATTCAGGGATTCAACTTCTTCCTGGTTTAGCCTTGGGAGAGTGTAAGTGTCCAGGAATTTATCCATTTCTTCTAGATTTTCTAGTTGATTTGCGTAGAGGCGTTTATAGTATTCTCTGATGGTAGTTTGTATTTCTGTGGGGTCAGTGGTGATATCCCCTTTATCATTTTTTATTGCATCTATTTGATTCCTCTCTCTTTTCTTCTTTATTAGCCTTGCTAGCGGTCTGTCAATTTTGTTGATCTTTTCAAAAAACCAACTCCTGGATTCATTGATTTTTTGGAGGGTATTTTGTGTCTCTATCTCCTTCAGTTCGGCTCTGATCTTAGTTATTTCTTGCCTTCTGCTAGCTTTTGAATGTGTTTGCTCTTGCCTCTCTAGTTCTTTTAATTGTGATGTTAGAGTGTCAATTTTAGATCTTTCCTGCTTTCTCTTGTGGGCATTTAGTGCTATCAATTTCCCTCTACACACTGCTTTAAATGTGTCCCAGAGATTCTGGTATGTTGTATCTTTGTTCTCATTGGTTTCAAAGAACATCTTTATTTCCGCTTTCATTTCGTTATGTACCCAGTAGTCATTCAGGAGCAGGTTGTTCAGTTTCCATGTAGTTGAGCGGTTTTGATTGAGTTTCTTAGTCCTGAGTTCTAGTTTGATTGCACTGTGGTCTTGTAATCACAATTCAAAATCTATAATTGATATGCTAAAAATAAAAATAATCTAATTGATACATGCTACTAGAGAAAAAAACAAAAAGGAAGACAGTAAAAAAAGAAAGGGAAGAGTTATGAAATAATCAGTAAATAAGCAACAAAATGGCAGTAGAAAGTCCTTGCTGATCAATAACAATGTTGAATGTAATGGACTAAATTCTCGTATTAAAAGTCACAGAGTGTTTTTATAAAAAATAGTCTGAGAGGCCAGGCGCGGTGGCTCAAGCCTATAATCCCAGCACTTTGGGAGGCCGAGATGGGTGGATCACGAGGTCAGGAGATCGAGACCATCCTGGCTAACACAGTGAAACCCCGTCTCTACTAAAAAATACAAAACAACAACAACAACAAAAAAAACAAAAACAAAAACAAACAAACAAACAAACAAAAAAAACAACTAGTCGGGCGAGGTGGCGGGCACCTGTAGTCCCAGCTACTCCGGAGGCTGAGGCAGGAGAATGGCGTAAACCTGGGAGGCGGAGCTTGCAGAGAGCTGAGATTCGGCCACTGCACTCCAGCCCGGGCGACAGAGCGAGACTCCATCTCAAAAAAAAAAAAAAAGCAATAGTCTGAGAAAGAAAAAAAAACAAAAATAATGTAAAACTTTAAAAATTCATAGAATGTCGGAGTAAATAAACAAGACCCAACAATACACTGCCTACAAGAAACCCACTTCACCTCCAGAGATGTATATAGACTGCAAGTGGAGAGATGAAAAAAGATACTCCATGCATATGGAAACCTAAAAGGAACAGGAGTATTTATACTTAGATAAAATAGACAACAAATCTAAAATTGTAAAAGGAAACAAATAATTTCATTATGTAATGATAAAAGGGTCAATTTAGCAGGAGGGCATAACAATTATAAAAATCTATGCATTCAGCATCAGAGCACCCAAGTATATAAAGCAAACATTAATATATCTAAAGGGAAACCAAGAGCAATACAAGAATAGTTGTGGACTTCAAGACCCCACACTCAGCAATGGCCAGATCATTCATCCAGACAGAAAATCAACAAAGAAACTTTGGAGTTAAGCTACACACTAGACAAAATAAACCTAATTGACATTTACAGAACACTTCACCCAACTGCCACAGAATATGTATTTTTTAAAATCAGGACATGGAACATTCTCTAAAATAAGCCATAGATTAGGCCACAAAAAAATCTCAACAAATTTTCAAAAAGTAAAACAAATATCCAAGGTCTCTTTTTTGATCACAATGGGATAAAAATAAAAATCAACAAGAGGAACCTCAGAATCTATGGAAACATATGAAAATGACACATTTTCCTGAACAAACAATGGTTCAATAAAAAAATTTAGAAGACAATTTTTAAAATTTCTGAAAACAAATGAAAATGATGGTAAAACATACCAAAATCTATGACATACAGGGAAATCAGTACTAAGAAGGAAGTGTATTCATTTGTTTTCATATTATTATGATGAAATATCCAAGACTGGGTCATTAATAGAGAAAAGAAGTTTAATTGATTCACAATTCCACATGGCTGTGGAGGCCTCAGGAAACTTACAATCATGGCAGAAGGCACCTCTTCACAGCATGGCAGGAGAGAGAATGAGTGCCAAGCTAAGGGAGAAGTCCCTTATGAAACCATCAGCTCTCATGAGAACACACTCACTGTCATAAGAACAACATAGGAGAAACTACTCCCATTATTCAATTATCTCCCCCTGGTCCTGTCCTTGACACAAGAGGATTATTAAAATTCAAGGTAAGGTTTGGGTGGTGACAGAGCCAAACCATATCATTCTGCCACTGGCTCCTCCAAAATCCCATGTCCTCACATTTCAAAACAGAGTCATACCTTTCCAACAGCTCCCCCCGCCCCACCAAAGTCTTAACTCATTCCAGCATTAATCCAAAAGTCCAAGTCCAAAGTCTTATCTGAGACAATGCAAGTCCCTTCAGCCTATGAGCCTGTAAAACCACAAGCAAGTTAGTTACATCCTAGGTACAATGGGGGTATAGAGGTGATAGGTAAATACACCTTTTCCAAATGGGAGAAATTGGCCAAAGCAAAGGGGTTACAGGCCCCATGAAAGTCCAAAAATCTAGTAGATCAGCCATTAAATCTTCAAGTTTCCAAATGATCTTCTTTGTCTCCATATGTCACATCCATTCTTGCTGATGCAAGAAGTAGGCACCCATGAATTTGAGCAGCTCTACCCCTATGGCTTTGCAGGGCACAGACTCCTCCCAGCTGCTTTCATGGGCTGGGTGCCTGCAGCTTTTCCTGGCACATGGTGCAAGCTGTAAATGACTCTACCATTCTTGGGTCTGAAGGATGATGGCCCTCTTCTCACAGCTCCACTAGGAAGTGCCCCAGTGGAAAATCTGTATGGGGACTCCAACTTCACATTTCCCTTTTGAACTGCTCTAGCATAGGTTCCCCATGAGGGCTCCACATCTGCAATAATCTTCTGCCTGGACATCCAGGCACTACCATACATTCTCTGATATCTAGGTGAAGGTTCCCCAACGTCAATTCTTAACTTCTGTGCACTTTCAAGAACAACACCAAGTATAAGTCATTAAGGCTTGGGGTTTGCACCCTCTGAAGCAATGGCCTGAGCTGCACATTGGACTATTTTAGCCACAGCTGGGATGCAGGGTACCATGTCCTGAGACTGCACAAAGCAACAAGGCCCTGGGCTCAGCCTATGGAACTATTTTTTTTTTTTCTGTTGGGCCTCTGGGCCTGTGATGGGAGGGGTTGCCATGAAGACCTCTGTCATACCCTGGAGACATTTCCCCCATTGTCTTGATGGTTAATATTTGGCTCCTCATTACTTATGGAAATTTCTGCAGCCAGCTTGAATTTCTCCTCAGAAAATAGGTTTTTGTTTTCTACTGCATTACCAGGCTGCAAATTTCCCAAACTTTTATGCTCTGCTCCCTCTTAAACATAAATTCCAGTTTCAGAGAGTATCTTTCAAGTTCAAAGTTTCTCAGATCTCTAGGGTAGGGCAACATGCTGCCAGTCTCTTTGCTAAAGCATAGCAAGAGTGGCCATTGCCCCAGTTCCCAAAAAATTCTTCATCTCCATCCAAGACCACCTCAGCCTGGATTTCATTGTGCTTATCACTATCAGCATTTTGCTCAAAGCCATTCAATGAGTCTGTAGGAAGTTCTGAACATTCCCACATCTTGCTGTCTTTTGCAACTTCCAAATTGTTCCAACCTCTGCCTGTTACCTAGTTCCAAAGTCACTTCCACATCTTTGGCTGTCTTTATAGCAGCACCCCACTTCGGGTACCAATTTCTACCTTATTCTATTTTCACGATGCTATGAAGAAATACCTGAGACTGGGTATTTTATAAAGAAAAGAGTTTAATTGACTCAAAATTCTGCCTGGCTGGGGAGACCTCAGAAAACTTACAATCATGGTAGAAGACACCTTTTCATCTTTTTACAGGGCAGCAGGAGAGAGAATCAGTGCTGAGTGAAGGGGAAGCCCATTATAAAACCATGAGCTCTTATGAGAACTTACTCACTATCAAGAGAACAGCATGGGGGAAAACACCCCATGCTTCAATTATCTCCATCTGGTCCCATGCTTGACAAGTGGGGATTGTTACAATTCATGGTGAGATTTGGGTGGGGACACAGGGCCAAACCATATTAAGAAGTTTATAGCAATAAACACCTATATCAAAAAATTAGAAAAGTTTTAATAAACAACCTAATGATGAACCCTAAGCAACTAGAAAAACAAGGACAAATCAAATTCCAAATTAGTAAGAGGAAAGAAAGAATGAAGATCAGAGTAGAAGTAAATGAAATTGAGAGTGAAACAAAAGATCAATCAAACAAAAAGTTGGTTTCTTGAAAGATAGGAAAGAGTAGACTTAGAAAAAAATAAAGAACTAAATAAATTAAATTAGAAATGAAAAAAAAAACACACATAACAACTGAAACATCAGATACAAAAAATTATTAGAGACTATTACGAACAACTATGCATCAAAAAATTGGAAAAACTGAAGGAAATGGGTAAATTTTTGGACACATAAAACCTACCAAGATTGAAGCTTAAAGAACTAGAAAAGCATAACAAGCCAATAACAATGAGATTCACATCTTAATAAATGGTCTTAATTAAATAAAAGCCTAGAAACTGATGAATATACTGCTGAATTCTATCAAAAATTTAAAGAACCAATACCAATTCTAGTGAAACTATTTCAAAAAATTAAAGAACAGAGAATTCCTAGGAACTCTCATGAATACAGAAAGATTATTGGTTACCACAGTCTTGGAAGGGTGGAAGGGACAGAGTATCAAAGAGAGGATAATTAATAGCTAAAAATATACAGTTAGATAGAATAAATAAGATCTAGTATTTTATAGATCAGTAGAGTGACTGTAGTTAACACTAATATGTTGTAAATTTCAAAATATCTGGAAGAGAATAATTCAAATTTTTCTAGCATAAAGAAAAGATAAATATTTGAAATCATAGACATCTTTATTACCTTGATTTGATTTATTTTATATTATATGAATGTGTCAAGTTTTCACATATACCCTGAAAATATATACATCTATTATGTATTAATCAAAAACAAGTCACTGGTAGGAAAAGAAAACAAAAGATTTTAATGGGGCTGAAAAATTTCTATTGCCTAGTGACATTATAGCCATTGTATCCCCAAAGCTCAATGCATTAGTCATGTGTTTGTGGTGATGCTGATGTAAACAAACCAATTGCACAACCAGTCTTATAAAAATAAAGCATATATAATTATTTGCAGTACATACTTGATAATAACCATTTACTGGTTTATATAATTACTATACTTCTTATCCTTATCTTACAGTGCACTTTTTCTACTTATGAAATATAAGTTAACTGTAAAAAGCTTCAGGCAGTTCCTTAGGTATATTCCAGAAGAAAGCATTGTTATCATAGGTGCTGACAGTTCCATGCATGTTATTGCCCCTGAAGACCTACCCGTGGGACAAGATGTGGAGGTGGAAGACAGTGATATTGATGATCCTCAACCTGTGTAGGCCCAGGCTAATGTGTGTGTTTGTGTCTTCATTTTTGACAAAAAATTTAAAAAGTAGATAAATCAATCGAAAAACAGAAGTTTATCGAATAAGGATATAAAGAAAATATATTTTATACAGTTGCAAAATGTATTTGTGTCTTAAGCTAAGTGTTATTACAAAATGATAAAAAAGTGTTTTTTAAAAATAAAATCTTAATAATGTTTAAATTTAAACTAAGCTTAGGTTAATTTATTACGAAAGAAAATATCTTTTAAGTAATTTACTGTAGCCTAAACATTCACTACTTATAAAGTCCACAGTAGTGTATAGAAATGTCATAGGTCTTCGCATTCACTCACCACTCACTCATACACTCACCTAGGTCAATTTCCAGTCTTGCAAGCTCTATTCATGGTAAGTGCCCTAAACAGTATATCATTTTTCATCTTTGATACCATATTTCTATTGTACATTTTCTATGTTTAGATATGTTTAGATTCAGAAAGACTTACCATTGTGTTGCAATTGCCTTCAGCATTCAGTAGAGTAACATGTTTTACAAGTTTCTAGTCTAGGAGCAATAGGCTATACCATATAACTTAGGATGTAGTAGGCTATACTACTTAGATTTGTATAAGTACACTCTATGATATTTGCACAAGGACAAAATTGCCTAATAATAGTTTTTAGAACATATACCTATCATTAATTGACATATGGCTATATAGATATATGAGAATAAATTCATTAGGGGAATTATCTCACATAATTCAACAGGCTAAGAAATCTCATGGCAGGTCTTCTGCAAACTAGATACACCAGGATATATCTAGCCAAATCCTGATAGTGTGGCTCAGTTCAAGTCCAAAAGCCTGACAGCCATGGGGCCTGTTGGTGTAAGTTCTGGAGTCCAAAGGCCAGAGGTTCTGGATTTTTGGTATTCCATGGCAGAATAAAAAGAGGGTATCCAAGTTCCAGATGGAAAAATTGAGATGAACTGGCCTTTTCCTCTGTGTTTGTTTTATTTAAGCCCCCCCAGTTGATTGGATGATGATCACTCACATTGAGGACACATTTTCGCCACTTAATCCACTCGGACTTCCATGTCAATCTCCTCTGGAAACACCTTTACAAACACACTCCTAAAAATCCTTTATCTGTTCTCTAGGTAGTCCTTTCTCCAGTTAAGTTGATATCTAAAAGTAACCATCATAAGTCTACCCCTTATCAAATTGGCACCCATATGCCTCTCCTTAAACCACATTTACCCTCCAAAGACAATAACGTGATAATAGTTTACATCTAACTGCCTTGCATACAACCAAAAATGCTCTAATGCCTTCCCCAGAAGAGGAGATAATGCCCTTGGGTAATGTTTACTTTTCTCTTGATATCTCATAACTTAAATACAATGATGCAAAATTAACAATTAAAAACTAATAGAAATTCAAAAAAAAATATATTGCATAGTGAAATGAGAGAGGAATTAGAACAAAGACATTTGTTTAATATATGTATTTATACTTGCAAATGTATTATAAAACAAAATAGAACAGAAATGTTCTTGATAATTACAGCCTTCATTTCTGTAACTGATCATGTAGTCATATCTGGTATTTTTAGCTACTTCTTCTCCTACCCATTCTGTATTCCCTTTACCTCCAGAGAAACAGTTGGTCATAGTTCTTCACCTAGCAGGGTAATCCAAAGCCTCATTTCTGAAGTATATGGGCCATTCTTAGTCTTAACTGGATTGAGTTGTCATAATTCCCCACTGACCATAATTACAATGAATTACAATACTAAGGGACAACCTAAGAAATCTCTTGTATTCCAGACATACTCTTCTTTACCTCCACTGTGGAGTGGTAGTCCAAAATCCCTTCAGTAGTCGAGATTGATCATCCCAGCTAACACTATATCTCTTTTCTTAGCCTGTTTACTCAGAGACATGAAGACCCCAAAGTGTCAGGTGTTAGTCTTAATTTCTAGCTCAATGGAATCTTTTTTGTGTCTACTGGTGGAAGCATTACTCCCTCTGCAAATAAGACCCCTAGGTTAGCGGAGCATAAAGTCTTGGGAAGAGGAAGCAAAAATTTTGCTGGTGGATTACGAGGAGTAACAGGGAGTGGTATTACTTCCATTTCCATTCCTTGATTACTTGTCCTGTGAATACTGGCTATGGGAGAAGCAGTACTTTGTAGTGGATGCCGATTCAGAGTATATACAGCCTTATAGAGAAACTTACCCTAGCCTTAAAAAGTCCGTTCCATCTTCTATCAAGCTAGCTGCTTAAGGATGACGAGAACACAGTAAAATCAGTGAATTCAATGAACACGAGTCCATTGCTGCAATTATTTTGATGTAAAGTGAGTTCCTTGGACAAAAATAATAGCAACAAAATGTCTGAGAATACCATGATAGCAAATGAGGTAGTCCGTGAGTCCGCCAACGTTGGTTTGTCAAAGCATCGCATACAAGGAAGGCAAATCCGTAACTAGAGTAAGTGTTGGTTCCGTAAGGAGTCAAAAGTCCAGAAATCCTGGAGTTCTGATATTCAAGGGCAAGAGAAGAAGAATTTCAGGAAAGAGAGAGACTCATTGGCCTTTTATTCTGTTTTTGTTCTATCCGAGAGCCCCCAGCTAATTGGATGGGGCTCATCCATATTGAGGATGCATTTTCCCCACTTGATCCATTCAGACACACATGCCAATCTTCTCTGGAAATACCCTCATAGACACACTCCAAAATAATTATTTGCAGCTGGGCGCGGTGGCTCACGCCTGTAATCCCAGCTCTCAGGGAGGCAGAGGCGGGAGGATAGCTTGAGCCCAGGAGTTCGAGACCTGTCTGGGTAATATAGCGAGACCCCGTTCTCCACAAAAAGGAAAAAAAAAAAAAAAAAAAAAAAAAGACAAAGTAATTATTTGCTTAGTTTTCTAAGTATTCCAGAATTAACTCAGTCAAATTGACACCTAAAATTGGCTATCACATTTCATCAAGAGGTCATATTGTGCTGGGTTTTTCAAATCAACTGATAATATGTCTATAATAAAATTGTAGTGGTATGTATTAAAAAAACTCAGCAGGAATGTACTTGGAATGTATATATATTCCTTGAAGTATATTTTATAGATAGAAGTGTGTGTGTGTATGTGTGTGTGTGTGTGTGTGTGTGTGTGTGTGTGTATATTCCTTTTCAAGACACATGTAATAAGCATACATTTTCTGCCTAAGGAACAGGTTTAGAGATCTTAGTCTTCATCTGGTGTGAATCATATCTTGATTCATCTCCTTTT
Source organism: Rhinopithecus roxellana (assembly GCF_007565055.1). NCBI lineage: Eukaryota > Metazoa > Chordata > Mammalia > Primates > Cercopithecidae > Rhinopithecus > Rhinopithecus roxellana. The sequence continues at coordinate 43,060,363 of NC_044550.1, read as the reverse complement.
GGATTTGTTTCAAGGGCAGTACCATTTGAGGGGAGCTCAAAATATATCTACCTCTGAGCTACTGCCAGCTTCTCTGTTTGCCTTTGTCTCACATCCTCATGTTTCTGAGAAATTTGTTCTTGAGTTAAATATTATGTATTATTCTGCGACCATAAGAATAAGAGAATATTTGCCTCAATATCACAGCAAATATTTTAGAAATGAATATTATAACTGGAGCAGTGTCTCCACTTTTAAATTTTATAAAAGTGGCTTTCAGTGCCTAGGTTTCTAATGAAAGAGGAGCAAAGGGTAGCAATAGTTACACCATCTTTTCTACTGTATCAGCTGTAATATTGATGGAGTTATGAAGTTTCTAACACATTATAGCAAGATGAGCTTGGGATGTTGGTGACTACTCACTGCAAATTGCACTCATCTGAACCTAGAATCTGAGTGACATGTCTTCTGAGCTCCTATTTTTAATTCTAAAAAACTTATTTATCGATTTTATCCTTTGTTCTTTTTCAAGATAGCATCACATAAACTTTATATATTTTTTCAGAATCAACTCAACAAACATATGTTTCTTTCCTTTTGCCTAATAAAGCTTCATAATTTTCTTAACTTTTATAGGAGAGAACTTCAAAAAGTTCATGGAAAAATGTAACTAAAATATATAAATTAAAAAACATATAAACTTTAATTCTCGATATAAGCTTCATCAAGATAAAGAGAATTTTGTAAGTGATGATATTAACCATTTGGTCTATTCATAAAGAACTGAGGATTCTGTGAATTAACCATGCAAATGCAGTCTTTTTCACATTATTATCTGAAAAAAAATGAGTACCTTTTAAATATTTTTAAGAAACAAAAGTAAGTTGGAATGTCAATTCAGGACAGGAAGATGGATGCCTAGTGATTTTTCATCAAAACTCTCATAAAATTGCCCTTGTTTGATAATAGGAATGTGCAGGAGCTTTTTCCTGGTGGAGAAGTACTCTCTGATGAAGATTTCCTGCGAATTTTTCTGCTACAGCTCTGGCTTTCTCAAAACACTCTCATAATAAGAAAATATTATAATCCTTTGGCCATCCAGAAAGTCAACAAGCAAAGTACCTTGAGCATTCCCCCCAAAATTTGCCATGACCTTTGCTCTTGACTGGTCTGCTTTTGCTTTGACTGGACCACTTCCACATCTTGGTAACCACTGCTTTGATTGTGCTTTGTCTTTAGAATGGTACTGGTAAGGCAGTATTTCATCTCTTATAACAATTATTTGAAGAAATGCCTCAGTGTCTTTATCCCATTTCTTTCAAATTTTCATTGAAATCTCAGCCCTTGTATGCAAATGTCATAGATAAAACAGATTGGGCACCCATTAGGTGGAGATTTTGTTCAAGTTTAATTTTTCAGTCAGAATTGTGTACATTGAACCAATTGAGATTTCTGTGGTGTTGGTTACTGTTTCTGCTGTTATTTGTTGGTCCTCTTCAACTAAAGCATGAATGAGATTAACTTTTCCTAGCAAATTGATGTAGATGGTCTGCCTCTGCAGGCTTAATTTTCAACATTATCTGGTCCCTTTCTAAAGGAAGTTATATATTTGTAAACTGTTGATTTCCTTGGGGGCATTGTTCTCATAAACTTTTCATAAAGCAGGAATTATTTCACTATTCTTCCACCGCAGCTTTACCATAAACTTAATGTTTGTCCTTGTTTCAATTTTACCAGAATCCATGTGGCTCTGAGAGATATTCTTTCATACTGATGCTTTAACCTTCTTAGTTCCTCAAATTAGATCCTGTTCAGACATTCAATAATGAGTTAAAGTTTATTTTGTGCAAAAAAATTAAATTCCATGCAGAGTTTTTTACGGTATCCATTTTTCCATAAACATTTTGAAGATCCTTTACATATAGTCTCCTCACAGGTTTTCAAAAGAACTTCCTTTTTGATTTTTTTTTTTTTTTGACTATAGATTTTGTGAAAGTGGTCAATTCTAATGCTATACCCACCTATTGAACTGGTAAACAGATTTTCTGTCTGTAGAGAAGTAAAAATAAGAATCATCGATGTCCTAAAAGCCATTCCTCCAGTCAGTCACTTGCTCTCCTTTAGAATTAGAATCCACTTGTAACTTAGTCTCTCTCTGTGCTCTTTCTTCTAGGAATTAGGAGTAAAATCAGTCTGTATGAATACCTTAATATGTTCTAAAATATGCTTGGAGAGAGAACAGGCATCTTGTGTAGTAAATTTAAGTTTCATTATTAAAGTGAAACTATCACTTTCTCTTACTATCAATAAAACTAGGTGGATGTTTTTGACCCAGACTTCTCACAGCACTGCTTGTATCTGTGGATAGACTTCTTCCATCACATCCACCACAATGATACATCTATCAAAAATGCAAACATCGGTTTATATGCAAGACAAAATCTACAAGTTCTTGAGGGTTTATCAAGTGACTCAGGATATATGAGGGGCAGGTGAAGACTACCAGTCTTTCTACCTGCAACTCAGTCAGGGGTCTCTGCTTGCTGTAAATATGGACAGCCTGATTTTTCTGCATAATGTAGTGAAACAGAAGCATATTTTATAGTGATCCCTTGGATCTTACATCCATGTGCCTTAATTTACTGTCATTCAGATGTGTCTTGACTATTATTGCCCCTTTGTGTTTCTATAAGATTTTAGAATTAGCGCATCAAATTCTTACTTGCCAGGCAACTCGAGATGATTTCATTACTAGATACTAAAAAGGCATTTAGGATAGCTTTTCCATGATCAGCATGGGCCAAAAGGTAGATTTTTCTGATGTTGGCAGTGTTCTTGTGGAATTAACCATCTTATTCGTGGTGTTCAAATTCTTTAACACTCTGGTCATTTTATTTCCTGTGACAGTTTTGTCCCCACAGCCAAATCAGCTCCAGCCCTTGGTATCCAGCACCCAACGCTCAAACGAGGTATGGAGATCTCCGGAATTTCTTTTTTTTTTTTTAATAGAAAATTGTATTCATCTGTTTTCACACTAATAAAGGCATACTTGAGACTGGGCAATTAACAAAAGAAAGACGTTTAATGGACTTACAGTTCCATGTGGTTGGGGAATCCTCACAGTCATGGTGAAAGGCAAGGAGAAGCAAGTCATGTCTTATACAGATGGCAGCAGGCAAAGAGAGAGAGAGCCTGTGGAGGGAGACTAATGATTTTAAAACCATCAGATCTTGTGAGACGTATTCACTACCACAAGAACAGCACTCAAAAAACCTGTCCCCATGATTCAATTGCCTCCCACTGGGTTCCTTCAACAACATGTGGGAATTCAAGATGACAATCCAGTAGGGACACAGCCAAACCATAACATTCCGCCCCTGGTCCCTCCCAAATCTCATGTCCTCACATTTCAAAACCAATCATGCCTTTTCAACAGTCCTCCAAAGTCTTAGCTAATTTCAGCATTAACTCAAAAGTCCACAGTCCAAAGTCCCATCTGAGACAAGGCAAGTGTCTTCACCTATGAGCCTATAAAATCAAAAACAAGTTATTTACATCCAAAATACAATGGAGGTACAGGCATTGGATAAATACAGCCATTTCAAATGAGAGAGATTGACCAAAACAATGGAGGTACGGGCCCCATGAAATCCAAAATCCAGAGGGGCAGTCTAATCTTAAAGCTCCAAAATAATCTCCTTTGACTTCATGTCTCACATCCAGGTCTTGCTGATGCAAGAAGTGAGCTCCCATGGCCTTGGGCATCTCTGCCCCTGTGGCTTTGCAGGGTTTAGCCTCTCTCCTGCCTTTCATGGTCTGTCTTTGTCTGCAGCTTTTCCAGGCAAACGATGCAAGATGTCAGTGGATCTGCCTTTCTGGGGTCTGGAGGATGGTGGCCCTCTTCTCACAGGTCCACTAGGCGGTATTCCAGTAGGGACTCTGTGTGGGGGCTCCAAACCCACATTTCTTTTCCCTACTGCAGTAATAGAGGTTCTCCATGAGAGCCCTGCCCCTGCAGCAAACTTCTGCCTGACCATCTAAACATTTTCATACATTCTCTGAAATCTAGGTGGAGGTTCCCAAAATCCAGTCCTTGACTTCTCTACACTCACAGGCTCAACACCACATGAAAGCTACCAGGGCTTGGGGGTTGCACCCTCTGGAGCCATGGCCCAAGCTCTATGTTGGCTCCTTTCAGTCCTGGCTAGAGCAGCTGGGATGCAGGACACCAAGTCCCTAGGCTGCATACAGTATGGGACCCTGGGTCCAATCATGGTAGCATTTTTCACTCCTAAACCTCCAGGCCTGTGATGGGAGGGGCTGCCACAAGAGTCTGTAACATATCCTGGAGATATTTTCCTCATTGTCTTGATAATTAACATTTGGCTCCTGGTTACTTATGCAAATTTCTGAAGTCAGCTTGAATTTCTCTTCAGAAAAATTGGATTTTTTTTTTTTTTCTAGTTCATTACTAGGCTGCAAGTTTTCCAAACTTTTATGCTCTGTTTCCCTTTTAAAACTGGATGCCTTTAATAGCACCCAAGTCACCTCTTGAATGCTTTGCTGCTTAGACATTCCTTCAACAGATACTCTAAATCATCTCTCTCAAGTTCAAAGTTCCACAAATCTCTACAGCAGGGGCAAAATGCTGCCAGTCACCTCTGCTCCAGTTTCCACCAATTTCCCCCATCTGAGACTACCTCAGAGTGGATTTCATTGTCTGTACAATTAACAGTATTTGGGTCAAAGCCATTCAACAAGTTTCTAGGAAGTTCCAAAATTTCACTCATTTTCCTCCTGTCTTCTTCTGAGTCCTCCAAATTGTTCCGACCTCTGCCTGTGTACCAGTTCTAAAGTTGTTACCACATTTTTGAATACATTTTCAGCAAAGCCCCACTCTACTGGTACTAATTTAGTGTATTAGTCTGTTTTCATGCTGCTGATAAAGACATACCCTAGATCAGGCAATTTACAAAATAAAAGTTTAATGGACATAACAGTTGCACATGGCTGTGGATGCCTCATAATCATGGTAGAAGGCAAAAAGAAGCAAGTCACATCTTAAATGGATGGCAGCAGGCGAAGAGAGAAAACTTATGCAGTGAGACTCCCGTTTTTTACCATCAGATCTTGTGAGACTTATTCACTATCATGAGAACAGAACGGGAAAGACCTGCCCCCATAATTTAATTACCTCCCACTGGGTTTCTCCCACAACATGTGAGAATTCAAGATGAGATTTGGGTGGGGACATAGCCAAACCATATCAAAAATCTACATGTCCTGTATGAAAACTACTTTCTGGGGACTTTGTGATTGACAGGCATTTCTACTGTCAATGTGTTTCTTCAAGAGCCTCAAGAAACAAAGCAGATACATTTGATACCTGGCTATATATTAAGCTAACAGACTAGCTGGCTACTAGATAGTTTCCTTGACAAACTGACTCCTTTAAGACTTAGGATAGATATTTCAGTGCATCTTTAAAGGAGGGCTAGTGACTCCACAGCCAGCTTACTCACTACAAGGCTAAAAAAAGATGACATGTTACCAAAATTTTGAGGAAATTATACTCACCCATTGTTGGACCAGTTGAACTCTCATCTGAAAACATAGCATCTGGTAGAGTGGAATATGTTTCTTCATGTCCAAGTGTCTTCAAAAAGGATTTGCAGATACAAAACAATATTGGTATAGAAAATTATATTGGGAAGATCTTACAAGCAGAAAAGGAACAGAGTGAACAGAAACTTTTGTTATAATATGAAGTAGCTTCCCCTGGGCATTAATGGATTACATGCATAATGGCCAACAGTTGCGCAGAAAGGAAGACTGCCTTAAAAATATACCTTACTTAGTTATAGGGACTGGGAAGCAGCAGCAATATATGAGACTATGTAAAAATAGATGAGATTATGTAAAAATATATGAGACTTCCAAGAGTTTAAGCTTCTTGGCTAGAAAGTGACTTTGTGGGAAAGGAGATATTCTGAAACATTCATTAGTCTCAAACTCTCCCAACATTGAGCTAACTCGGATCTAATGAGGCAGGTATCTGGCTTGCTACCAAAAGAGGAGGGAAATGAGCTTCCATCACTACCCAAATCAGTTTCTCTTCAGGTATGTTTAAAAATCTACTTATAAAAGTATCTTATGTCTTAGAAGTATATTTTATATTTAAATTTATAATTCATCTTGATTGTGTGTGTAGAGTATGAAGTGGAAGTCAACATGTGTGTATATGTGTATATATGTATATATATACACATATGAAAATAGGGATGCGTGTATATTTATGTCTATAAAGGAGAAGTCATTGTGTGTGTATACATATACACATATATAAATATATATATAATACATGCATATATAAAATATATTTGTGTCTGTATATAACATATCTGTCTGTGTGTATACCCTCATAGATACACATTCATACATAATTTCCATATGAATATTCAATTAACACAAACCAGTTATTGACAATGCTATCTTTCCTGAGTACACTGCTACTGCAGTGGCATATTTACAAAAAAAAATCTATCTATGTAGATTTATTGCTTGACTTGGTTCTTTGGTTTGTCTGTTTTTCAGCCAATATCATACAATCATATTGACTGCATTTTATAATAACTCTTTGTATTAGTGTTCTCTAGAGAAACATAACTAATATGATAGATGTATATATAAAGTGGAGTTTATTAAGGAGTATTAAGCCATCTGCAAGTTGAGGGGCAAGAAAGTCTGTTTGAGTCCCAGAGCTGAAGAACTTGGAGCCTGACGTTCGAGGGCAGGAAGCACCCAGCATGGCAGAAAGATATAGGCCAGAAGACTAAACCAGTCTAGTCTTCCATGTTCTTCTGCCTTTTTTTATGCTGGCTATGCTGGCAGCTAATTAGATGGTGCCCACCCAGATTGAAGGTGAGACTACTTTCCCAGTTCACTGACTCAAATGTTAATCTCCTTTGGCAACACCTTCACAGACACACCCAGGAAGAATACTTTGCATCCTTCAATTCAATCAAGCTGACACTCAATATTTAGCATCACACTCTTGATATTGTTGAAATATAATTCTTGGCGGGGCACAGTGGCTCACGCCCATAATCCCAGCACTTTGGGAGTTCAAGGTGGGCAGATCAAGAGGTCAGGAGATCAAGACCATCCTGGACAACACGGTGAAACCCCGTCTCTACTAAAAATACAAAAAGTTAGCCAGGTGTGGTGGCGGGCACTTGTAGTCCCAGCTACTCAAGAGGCTGAGGCAGGAGAATGGCATGAATCCGGGAAGCAGAACTTGCAGTGAACCGAGACTGTGCCACTGCACCCCAGCCTGGGCGACAAAGCAAGACACCCTCTAAAATATATATATATTTCTCCATGTGTTTCTCACATCTCTGCATGTTTTACAAGCAGAGAAATGGACTAATATTGCTCCATGTTAACTTTTCCAAGATGTTTGTAAAAGAAACACTGTTAGGAAAAGATAGTATCTTTCACCAAAGTAAAATGAAACTACTTGGCTTATACTCTTGGAAGCTGAAGATAGCTACTACCTCTGGAACAAGGGAGAAGAATGCTTACTGTCTGTTATAAAAGATTCAGGTTCTGTAAACTCAGAATTCATCTCCCTGTAATGTAAGTTACTGCATGTGCTGGTGTCACCTGGTCCTCTGCTCATCACCTGTAGAATTGGGACTTAGGACACTGACATAAATATGCCAGTGCTGTGGCTACTTTTACTGTTATAAATAATAAAGTCCTGACTTTAGTGGTTTTGTTTTGTCATGAGAGGAGTCTGGCTTACTTTTATGACTCCCTTGCTCGGGTTGACGCCTAACTTCCTTCTTCCTCCTTCCTTATGTCTTCCTTCGTCGTATGTGCGTTCGAGTTTCTTCTTTCTTTGATTGCTTATTCTTTCTTTTTATTTCTGCGTTTCTTTCTTTCTTTCTTTTCTTTATTCTTTCTTCTTTTTTTTTCTTCTCTTTCTTTCTTCTCTCTTTCTTTTCTTTCTCCCTCCTCCTCCCTCCCCCTCCCTCCCTCCCTCTCTTCTCCTCTCTCTCTCTCTCCTTCTCTTTCTTCTTTCTTTCTTTCTTTCTTTCTTTCTTTCTTTCTTTCTTTCTTTTCTGACAGTTTTGCTGTGTCACCCAGGCTGGAGAGCAGTGGCACGATCTCGGCTCACTGAAACCTCTAACTTCTGCGGGTTCAAATGATTCTCCTGCGTCAGCCTCCCAAGTAGCTGAGACTATAGGTGCCCACCACCATGCCTGGCAAATTTTTATTTTTAGTAGAGACAGGTTTTCACTATGTTGGCCAGGCTGGTCTTGAACTTCTGACCTCGTGATCCATCTGCCTCAGCCAACCGAAGTGCTGGGATTACAGGCATGAGTCACCGCACCTGGCCAATGGTGGCCTTCTAAAATGCAATAAGAAGTGCATTCTATTATCCTATTGTCTGAAAAAAAAATAATTTTAGGATGATTTCTTCTTTAAATGTTTGGTAATATCAAATAAAACTCTAAAACTAAGTTGATGTTAATGTCCTTCTTTTATTAGGCTGGATTATAACATCAGGCCAAAAGTAAAATTTAAGACTGCAAAGCTATACTGATTTTCAGAGATGTGCATAGAAGGAAACCAAAATGAATAAGAAAGGCAGATAACACACTGTCTTCACATAGAATATAATCCTATGTTTAAGTATGTCATTACATGCTTTGCCAAAGTATTTAAATTTTATGTTGTTTTCAGTAAGTTGAAGCAAGTCTAATTTCTCATATGTTCTATTTACTGACTTATTAAAATTAAGACAATTATGATAATACTGTTAATTATAGGATCTAAATATTTCATTTTCAGAAATCTAAAAGTAATTCTGGTACAATTTCATGGAATGCTATGATAAGAGCTTAGATAGATAAGATAGACTTTTTAAACATACACAATGCTAACATTATGGAGTTCTTTTTTCTTAATATTATTATTACCTTCTCTTTTTTTTTTTCAGTTGGAGCATGTCCTTATACATTATTTCTAGATTTTTAAAAAAATTCCCATAGATTCCAAAAGCTAAAGATTGATAGAATTCAGTAGTAAATTTAGAAGATAAAATGTCTCAAGGCAATTAATTACAGTTGGTCTCCCATGTCAAACAGATATGCTGTATAAAAAAGCCCTGAGAAACTGATGCAAAAATCTGAGTGATAAAGCAGTTAGTGCATTGCCTACTCTCCTATTGATTTAATTTATAGAGAGACAAGGGTGAATGTTCAATCCCACCTCCACCCTACCCCTCCCGGACACATTGCTAAACCAAAGTGTTCCTGCATTTTTTTATTTCATACAAGATCTTGACATCCTTTTGAATTTATTTTACATACTTGGGGAACATGAATACAACTTCATGCTTTCATCCTTTGATAAGGCATTCATTATATGCATTAACTGACAGCTGTGAAATTATCTGCCACTTGTCTTAAATAAAAGAAAATTCAAAATAGATGTGCATTCTGTACTTAGACAAATTTCACAGAATCTTCTTTAATTCAAATTTCTCTAGACACTTCTTTTGATATAGGCTTTAAGTACAGTGAATATGTTCAGTCATTACTACATATTGAGTGTCTGATGGTTTCTGAAAGCTCAGGAGGCAGTCCACATTTTTGTCACTTGTTTTTAGTATAAGTAGGTTTGGCAGTTCTATATGAGTTTTTGCATCTTAGAAAATCTCCATCTCTATTGCATTTCATTGTATATTAGTGTTGCTTTTAAAGTTTCTTTAATATTCATTTTGCCATTTAAATCAAAGTTGCCCAAAAAGGAATCACTAGTGAGCACAATATTTGTAGCCATGAAAGTTGGTGACACTTTTTAAAGATCCTTTTGAAGACACGTATGAAAAATAACTAGTGAGAAAATAACATTTTCCTTGGGAAGGGAAATGTGGAAAACCCTATTCTGGACATTTAACTGTAGAAGTTCCTAACATCTTTTCGCCTATAATTTAAGTTTCTTTAGCAACTAATTACAGTAAACATAGTAACAGCTGATCAATGGAGTAAAGGAATAATCAAACCACACTTTCCACTGCTTCGACGAAAACTTCCTTTAGAAAATGATCACATAATTTATTAAATTAATATGTACCTTCATATTCAAGATGTAGATGTTAGACATATAAATAGAAAAATAGTAGAGATCCATGTCTTAAGGATGAAATCAGTAAAAGGATATAAGAGGGTATGATGGCTTTTTTATTTGACTACTTTTATTCAATCGGTACATTGATATACACCTAAATAAAAGTATAGGAAAATGTCAGTTATACAATTTAACATCTGTGGTTCCTGGATTGTCTTTGGAGGGCATAAACCTGTCCTGGGTAATGTGTCTGTTAAGACAATGACTTGAATCCTTACAAGATACTGCTTTAATTCAGAATTTGCCATAGTGTGTGTGTTTGTGGGTATTGACTGAATATTAGTGCTTATGCTGTGTTGTTATTTATTATTATTATTATTGCAGTTATAGTTAATAGAGGAAAAGACATGAACAAATAATCCCAGAGACAAATATAGAAATGCAATAAAACAGAGGTTGTCTTTCAGTGAGAGAATATAATAAAGGGCAATAAAATTTGGGGAGAGGTAATGAAATATTTTTAAATGGAGAAATTAATTTAATTAAATATTAAAAGCCCTAATTTTCAAGACCGATTTAAATTTAAAATGAACATATACAGAAATAATATTTTTATAAAATGAGGCATTTCTTGAATGAAGCATAAAAAACACAAACATTAAAGAAAAATATTGACACATTTGATTTCATAATAATGAACAATTTCTCTTCATAAAAATATACCAGAAAGCTAAAATATAATCTCAGACTTAGAGATATTTGCAAGAGTTTGTATCCAGTATACATTTAAAGCTAAACATTAACAAAAGTTAACACAATAAACAAGCAAAATATTAAATTAGGCAATCCATAGAAAAGTCTAATAATCATTTGAAATGAGATAGAATTTTCTAGAATCAGGAGAATGGCACTAAAAACCTAGCAAGAACATGTCACACTAAGTGTTAACAAAGATGCAGAGAAAGCACCCCTTTTATTCTGCTAAGGAAATTGTGAACTGGTCCAGTGACTTTAGACAGTAATATAAATAATTCTTTAAAAAATTAAAGATGTTCATACATCTTATATTATCCACATATACATATGTATGCAAAGAGAAATATACTACATTGTTCATATCAGTAATTTTTTAACACCCAAGGAAAGGTTAGATGGCAGGAAGGCAGGGAAGGAGGTAGAGAAGAAGAACATTAAAATCCTAAAAGTAATTTTTACAAAAATGAATAAATGTTTGGAACAGGATGGCAAAATAAGGTATCTCAAGTTTCATTACCTCCCACAGAAATTTCAAAGAGCAATTACCCACAGTCAAGAACATACCTGTGGAAACCCCAAAACTCAGGAATAAGCATGAGATACCTGTGTGGACCACGGAACTGAATAAACTCTGCAAGAGAGGGTAAGAGAATAAACGGTCTTGTTAACCACACCACCCCTCTCTTTCACCAAAATTGGCACAATCCCAAACAGAGAGGATTTCCAACGGCTCAAGGCTTTTTCAGTGGGAAAAGAGAACTGGAAGCAGACATACAGCTTCCCTAGTTCCAAGATGTTTCCCAGGAAGCTCACTCCTATCTCACTTTATGAGGAACACTGGGGTTAATGAGAGGGCTACACCACCTGAAATCAGGTAGAAACAAAGCAAAGAAGTGGAGCTCACATCAACCAGCTCACAGACCCCAGTGGTATCTCAGTGTAACTGCCTATGGTGGTACCTAATCAGAGATGACAACCAACAGCCTAGCACATGTACAAAGCTGAGATGATCACTCCCAGAAGTAGTGGGAAGTTCTACCTGGCTTGAATTCCTAGACTGCCATCCTTGAGGCCCATCTTCAGACTTTACTCAAGGCCCTTTGCAGTAAATAATTGTTCGCTGCAAAGCAATTTGTCAAAAGCAGGGGCAAATTCTGACGTCTTGGAGTTTAAATAGTGCTGGAGCACAGCCTCAAATTCGACCTCAAGATGTCACTCAGGAAAGGAGATGACCACCATTGCACATTTCAGCAAAGAGCAGGGGCTAGTTTGGTCACATCCTAGAGTTTAAACGTGCTTAGCTCAGCCTCAGAGCTCATCAGTAAGTCCTACTAAGGCAGGTTCATAAACCTCAACTGTGCATTTCTACTGAGCATAGCAGATCATCTCATCCATTAAAGTAGTGACACTCTCTAACTATAAGACCTTAGAACTGTGTCAAACTGCAGATCTCAAATAGCAGTAAAACCTGGCCAGAGAATACACCCTGTAGCTTCACTCAGTCAGAGGTGATTGCAGTGCCCAGCTATGAGCTCCACATGATTGCAGAGCTCAGCTCATAGTATTGTCTGAGAGCAAAACCCAGTCAGCAGCTGCATCCAAATAGAACGAAGACAGTGGCACGACTATCTAGGGAGCCAAAAGGAAAGCTCTGCCTGCCCAGGGTTATTAGCAGCTGGTCCAACCAGAATTGTAGGCTAAATAGAGAAGGCCTATTCTTGCCAAGGAATATCTGAAAAAGCCAGAAGAGATAGTTGTTTCCTCAAATATGCAGACACCAACACAAGGAAACAGGAGTTTAAAGAATCAAGAAATCATGACACCTCCAAAAGAATATAGCAAAAGTCCAGTGATTGACCCTGAAGAAATGAAACTCTCCAAAATAACAAAGAATTTAGAATAATCCTCCTGAAGTTTAGTGAACTACAAAAACATATGGATAAAAAATTAAGTGCGGTTTGGAACACAATATATGCACAGATGAGAAATTCAACAAAGAAATAGAAACAATAAAAAAACACAAATAGAAATTTTAAAGATGAAGATTGAAATGACTGAACTAAAAACATGCAAGAGAAAGCTTCATTGACAAGCTACACTGAGAAGAAGAATCAGCTAGAAGACAGAACATATGAAATTATCCAGTCAGAAGAGTCAAAAGAAAAAAAAAAAAAAAGAAGAAGAGCGAAGAATGCTTTTGAGAATATAGGACACTATCAAGAGACTTAGTTTTTGTATAATGAGAGGTTCAGAAGGAAAAGGCATACTTAAATAAATAATGCTTGAAAACTTCCCAAATTTGGGAAAAGATGCCAATACCCAGGTATAGGAAGCTTCTCCAATCAAATTTAACCAATAAAAAGGAATTAACCATAGCACATGATAATCAAACTATAAAAAAAAAGGACAAAGAAAAAGTTTTGAAAGCAGAAAAGATAAGAAACATAACATACAAGAGAGACTAAAAGCAGACTGATATTCTCAGATGGAGCTTAAGGGTCAGAGGTTTGAGATAAGGATGGTCTCATAGGTAGCTAGGAAGATCATGCATAGTCTTGCTAGCTATGCTGAGAGAGTTTCATTCTCAGAGCTTTGTAGAAATTTTGAAGAAATGTAGGTAGAAAAGTGATGTGATCACATTTTTTCTTAGTAAAACAACATATAGTCAGTTCTCCAGAGTTGTAGGTTCCATATCTGTGGAATAAAAAATATTTAAAAATTAGAAAAATATAACAATATACCAATAAAAATAATACAAATATAAACACAATACAGTGTAACAACTATTTATATATCATTTACATTGCATTAGGTACTATAAGTGACCCAGACATAGTTTCAAGTACACAGTAGGAGTGATCTAAAGATAATTTAAAGTATGCAGGAGTTACATATCCTTCTGTATACTTTAATGCTTTGTAAATCTGTCATTGGTTGAATTCACAAATGTAGAACCTAAAACTCTGAAGAACTGACTGTATGTTGTCTCACTAAGAAAAATGTGATCATATGACTTTTCTATCTAAATTTCTTCAAAATATCTGCAAATCTCTGAAAATAAAACTCTCTAAGCTCAGCGTACCTTATAGAAAATAACTTGGTATTTACATAGTTTATATTTGCGTATAACTATTTATTTGAATATAAACTATGCAAATATGACATTCTTTTCTATAAGGCACTGAAGCATTTATGCATTTTTTGCATCCATGGGGGTCCCGGAACCAGTCTTTAAGAAATACTTAGAGATGATTGTATCCTCAATTAGATTGTTTAATACTGTTTTCCTTCTGCCTAATTTCATGTATATATCTAAATTTCATATAATCTTGCATATGTAAGATGACTCTGTAAAATCATATACAAATGTAGAAGACCAATGGAAATATAAGGTTTGCTTATTACTTCAACTGGGGGTTTTCCAGCACATTAGCTGGAATTTCTAGTAGCCAATAGATTATTCACTTAAGGCCATTCATCTTCCTGGAGTAAAGTCATTTCAAGAGTTTGCATATGCAAACATTTTCTTTCTATAAAGCTATACATTGAGCAAAATCATTATTGTTTTCCTGGTTTAATTTAAGCATTTGTTCTAATTTTGATTTCAAAATATCAGAAAGGGTGATTTATGGATCATTCTTTAAAACAGAACTTTTCACATTTGTTTTATTCCTATATTACATAAAGGTAGCTTTCTTTTTTTTTTATTTTTTTATGGGTGAAAATATTTCTTTTTTTTTATTATTATACTTTAAGTTCTAGGGTACATGTGCATAACGTGCAGGTTTGTTACATATGTATACTTGTGCCATGTTGGTGTGCTGCACCCATCAACTCTTCAGCACCCATCGATTCATCATTTATATCAGGTGTAACTCCCAATGCAATCCCTCCCCCCTCCCTCCTCCCCATGATAGGCCCTGGTGTGTGATGTTCCCCTTCCCGAGTCCAAGTGATCTCATTGTTCAGTTCCCACCTATGAGTGAGAACATGCGGTGTTTGGTTTTCTGTTCTTAATTCAACTGAATATTCCTCATAAATAGAAACTATTTTTTATATCTTTTTATTCTTCAAACACTAACATTTAGAATAATCTGCTTTATAGTGGGTGCTAAAAATGTCATGCATTGACTAAAATGTCTTGTATTTAATAGAAATACTTCAATCCTCAAGTTGTTTGTATAGTACTTTGGGGAAACGTGTCCCTGCCCCATTTGCTTCCCATAACACAGTTTTCATAATTTCTGCTTTAGCTTTCTAGTCAGAGACATAAATGCACTATAAACTACTTAATGACTGACAGACTTTCCAAAGGAGTCGAACCCACTTTGTTTTCTGTCTCATACTTCTTCAGCAAGTATACCACTCTTTGAGGCACATAGCAAAACTTAATATTCATGATGGATTATCTTATATATCATTAAAACTGTCACATTGTTGTAGTGTTGAAATAATAGATCTCTGGTGCAAAGGCACCATCGTGATATATGACTCAAAATGTGGACTCTTCTGAACAGTCGATTCAGGTTAATAAGAATCTTGCCAATTGTTTGCAAACATAAATTTTCCAAATGACACCTTATGCCAGGCCCAATGCCACGTCCGTACAATAAAAAAAAAAGGCACAAACTACTTGTTTTATAAAGGATGTGAAAACATGTTATGGAATACTGCATACAAATATATCACTATGAAAAACTGTACAATTTTAGAGATTAATTTAACAAATCTATACATTTAAAAATGTTAAAATTAGTAAGACAACGAATATTTTAGAGTTCATAAACTATCTTATGTTTATGGTTTTCAGTCTTTTCTTCTATAATTACTTATAAGTATATACAATACCCCAGTGTAATAAGAAATTTAATAAATTATCTTTTCAAATATAATGTTGTGAAAAGCATACTACAATTTTTTTCAATATATACGCTTTACTTTTCTGTCCTTCGAATATCAAATGCGTTGTGTTTGGTTCATTATTGGATATTATTAAAAAACAAGTATTGATTCTGCAAGGATTTTTATTGAAATAAGACCTGTTAGCCATTGTTTATTTTACCAGATATGTTACACTAACCAAATTGAAATTGTTTATGTATACATGATTGAGTCACATTTCTGCTCATTTAAATACACTTATTAAAGGAATATAGTCAGCCTTATTTTTTATTATACTTTAAGTTCTAGGGTACATGTGCATAACGTGCAGGTTTGTCACATATGTTTACTTGTGCCATGTTGGTGTGCTGCATCCATCAACTCGTCATCACCCATCAACTCCTTATTTATATCAGGTATAACTCCCAATGCAATCCCACCCCCGTCCCTCCTCCCCGTGATAGGCCCCGGTGTGTGATGTTCCCCTTCCTGAGTCCAAGTGATCTCATTGTTCAGTTCCCACCTATGAGTGAGAACATGCAGTGTTTGATTTTCTGTTCTTGCGAAAGTTTGCTGAGAATGATGGTTTCCAGCTGCATCCATGTCCCTACAAAGGACACAAACTCATCCTTTTTTATGGCTGCATAGTATTCCATGGTGTATATGTGCCACATTTTCTTAATCCAGTCTGTCACTGATGGACATTTGGGTTGATTCCAAGTCTTTGCTATTGTGAATAGTGCCGCAATAAACATACGTGTGCATGGGTCTTTATAGCAGCATGATTTATAATCCTTTGGGTATATACCCAGTAATGGGATGGCTGGGTCATATAGTACTTCTAGTTCTAGATCCTTGAGGATCGCCATACTGTTTTCCATAATGGTTGAACTAGTTTACAATCCCACCAACAGTGTAAAAGTGTTCCTATTTCTCCACATCCTCTCCAGCACCTGTTGTTTCCTGACTTTTTAATGATTGCCATTCTAACTGGTGTGAGATGGTATCTCATTGTGGTTTTGATTTGCATTTCTCTGATGTCCAGTGATGATGTGCATTTTTTCATGTGTCTGTTGGCTGCATGAATGTCTTCTTTTGAGAAATGTCTTTTCATATCCTTTGCCCACTTTTTGATGGGGTTGTTTATTTTTTTTCTAGTGTGTGTTATGACTTTATTATGAAATGGATGTTACCAAAAATAAAGTACCCTTTTTCCGTGTCAACTCCTTATATTATTTTCACCTTACATGGAACTTTAATTAGCTCCAAGCCACTTTTTTCACCTTCATTTAATTCCTACTGACAAATTAAGGTCAATCCAAACACTAACAGTGTAGGTTTTGTACGACACCTGATTTGTGTTCTACCTCCTTACATATGTCAGTCTTATTTTGAATGTTTTTATTAATAAAATATTCAGGTATTAGTATGGTCAAGAGTATGCCAAACACCAATTTAAAAATATTTCATTCTTTCACAAAGGATCAGAATTCCTGGTGATGAAAAAATAATTATTGCACCACATTTTCCTGTGTCTCCCTCACTGACCAACTGGCAGACTCTTGTCCTCCCAACTCTCTGCCTACTTCTTACTGCCCCCCACAAGTGTGAATCAGAAAACTAAGCAGGCTTCTCGACATACAAACAACGGTTCTTCAACCAATAGCATTTTCAAAAATACATTAATGAAAAGGAAAGACGGAAAAGGCCTCAAATATTATAAATATCTATATGTAAATCCACATATAGCTAATTACTTATCTATCTATTAGAACTATCACCAAATTCTTTAAGGCCTTATCTAATTCTAACTTATTTTGTTCCTTAACACTTAACATATATTAAGCCACATGGACAAATTATGACTTTCTACAAGCCTGTGGTTTCATATAATGGTTTAAAAGTGTGATGATAATATCCATAGGAAACATTTTTTACTTTTTGAACATTTTAAAGTGTCTGTACCTTTAAAAATATAGTAAATGATTGTAAAACTAAACAAATATTTTACTTTTAAACATTAATAATTTTATACAGACAAAATACTTTCTTTTCTCTGAGACCAATGGTTTCTTTACTTTTATTTTGAAAACTTACACTGTATTATTTGGACAACATCACACATTTTATGCATTAATGTAATCTCAGAACACAGAAATATTGTCTTTTATTTATTTCTACATATGCATAGTTCCTATCATTACAAACAGACCTTGAGGAACACAAAAAATTTAAAAGCGGTGATAAGAATAACAATTCAATATTAAAATGAGACAGATTTTAGACCCTAAAACCCAGAACATTTTACACAAGTATAAACTTTATTTAAAATTTGACTATAATCTTCTTTTCATGTAAACCTAATAAATACAAATTATGAAATTCACAGATTCGACAATATAAAGCTTATTACTTTGTCATCATAGGTAGATATTTTGGGAGTATAAGAAAAAGTCTACTCATGGTTCCTCATAAAGAAATCAGATATTCACCAATATATTTCTTATTAACATTTACTCAGAAAATATTATTCTTCTAAATTTGTTTTTCATAAAATTCCTCAGTAAAAACCTAAGGAGAAATTACTACTTTCCACACTTCTATGACCAAATATCCCTTTGCTTTCTATATTTTTTTATTGTTTATAGTGTTCTACTGTGTCATTTTTATACTTAAATTTTTACAATGGGCTTATAGTTTTTCTAGTGCTAATTTTGTATGTTTGAGAGACATTGTTCAATTACTTTCTTTCAAAAGTATAATCAAAAATTTCAGCAGCATTTATGCAATAAATCATATTTTCAGTTAATTATAGTTTAATATAACCGTATCTTAGGACACATATATGGGTGATTTATTGGTAGTTTCTAATCCTTTTATAATGACTTGTCTCTTTGAGTGTTAATCTTACATAATATTTTCAGCAGTATTTTATCCTCCCCCAAAATTAAAATTATTAGTTTTAAAGTTATACTGGGAAACTTGTAATCATTATTCTACCATATTAACCTATTGTTTTCCAGTTTCACCCTCAAAAAAGTCCAGTTGAAGTTCTCATTAAAATTTTGTTACACGCCAAATGTCTTGACATGCATGTGTATTGTATATATCTAAGTCAATGTGTGAATATCGCTACATAATAAAAGTATTACGATGGCCCTTTTCTACAGTTTTATGCTGTTATTTTTCAATTTATTGTCAGTATTCCCTTTTAAATAATAAAATATTTTGTTTTAACATTTTTCTTCTGGTAAAGATTTTATTCTTTTCATAAGTGGATAATGAAAGTTCTTATTTCTACATAATTTTGAATTTCTATTTTAACTTTTTTACTGCATATATTATATATATATATAATGTTCACTTATTTTATGATTCTATGATGTTTTTAGACGTCTAAGTAAAAATTAAATAATGAACAGCATTATTTGTGTAGAGAAAGCAACGTAATAAAATTAGTTTGAAAGCATCAAAAAAAAAAATGAATGAAATATAGTGTTGACAACTGCTTATTAAAGTAAGGGAGTTTAATGAAGACTAACCTGAATTGATTTTCATACCATTTCTGCATAGTGGTGAGCTGACAATGTACATAATAAAGACCTAAATTATCCTCAGGTAACCCCTGGGTTTCTGCTGCTCTCTTCCCTGAAACCAAAAATGGAGGAGGAAGAGAATGAAGATGAGAAAAGTAAGAAGAGGAGGAGGTTTAATTATATAAATATCAAACTTACATTTTTAGAATGTTAATTTCCTGAATAGTTTAGCTCAGAGTCAAAATAATTCACATCAGCCATAAAATATATAAGGAAACACAGAAATAGAATGAATCATAAATATGCACCCACAACACCATTAATTTTGACAAGTGGTTCTTCCAAGGGAACCAATTAGAATAAAATAGCTCTAAAATGAACCTGTTACTAACCACATGCTTTGAACCACTATGCAGAATTTTTAGAATAAGTCAATTTAATTTGGGACTACTCATGCCAAAAACAAATTTTAGTTCTAGAATAATTGTTCTAATTATTAATCTCTTCAAGCATTTACATATCATAAAATATCTACTTTAATAATTTCTGTCCAAAACCATAAATCAGTTAGTGACCAACAATTGTAATTTTATTCAGGGGAACAAGAGGCACACATCCAAATCATGGAAATGCAATTTTAAATCAAAGAGAAGTCGTTAACGATAAAACAAGCCAAATCACATCCTATTTTACACTAATCAAATATTTTACTTAATCAGTATTCTGTGCATTTTTTAAAAATTATAAGCTCCACATGAGTTTTTTCTCTTTTGAAGATTTTAACTATTTGAATGTAACCCATATCCATTTAATAATTATTGAATTGCCTAATGTATGAATAATATTTTCTTATATATCTTTAATGAAAACTGATGTTATGTGGCTATTCTTTGGAGTTTCACATATTGTGGGTCTTGAGTTCAAAGGTAATTTCTGAGGAATATTTTCAGTATTTCTACAATTAAAATGTCAACTGTCTTATTGTCATATCTTACACATGACACCCTATCCCCTGACTGTGCTGCCAAATTACAGAATAATATATGGGAGTAACCGAAAAATCTTGAGGCCAAATTTATTAAATGTGATCTTTAAGCCACACAACAAAATACACAGTGAAAATTATGTGAAGTTTTGAAACTGCACACAAATATTTTAGTCTGGGTAAATTTGTCAATTTCAAATATATATGTCTGTGTGTATATATATATATGTAAATTATATTTTAGTCAGTATAATTAATTCTAATTTAATGTGTTTATTTTTTCTTTTTGAGATGAAGTCTTGCTCTGTCTCGCAGGCTTGAGTGCAGTGGTGCAATCTTAGTTCACTGCAACCTCCACCTCCAACATTCAAGCAATTCTCGTGCCTCAGACTCCCGAGTAGCTGGGACTACAAGTGGATGCCACCATGCCTGGTTAATTTTTGTATTTTTAGTAGAGACAGGGTTTCACCATGTTTGCCAGACTGGTCTTGAACTCCTGACCTCAAGTGATCTGCTGCCTTGGCATTCCAAAGTGCTGGGATTACAGACATGAGCCACTGCACCCAGACTAAAATTAAGTTTTATAGAAACTACTTGATGCTGAAATGTCGAACAGTTAAAGGATGTGTGCCAATGAAATCAAGATGACTTGTAATTTCCCTGATGAGTATATATTTACTTAATACACATTATGGTCTTTAAATTATTTCCATATTTCAATTAATTTAATTCTTATCACAAACCTACAAAGTAGCTATAATATTAAGCTCACTTTATAGACTGTGAAACTGAACCACAGAGTTTAGTAACTTGTCCAAGGTCAAACAAGTAGTTCATTGAAAGAGAAATAAATTCAGGCATGTGGTTATGGAGACCATACATGGAGGCCTATGCTAACATTATTCTCGTCATTACTGATTTAGAGTACAAATGTTAAATTCTATGTTTACATGCACCTATGAAAAACAACTGTCATCATAGAATGAAATAAATTGCATATATAAATGATAATCACTCGCACTACAAAAGAAATCATTGGAGTTCACAAGCTAATATCCCATTTGGAAACTTTCATAGTAAAAGAAAGTTAAATATCATGATGAATAGAAAAGTCTACTATATAAAGTATGACCGCCTTATTAGACACACACTTTCCACACTGATCAGCAAAGTGACAATATGCATCTTTGCAGTAGAAAAATTAATAATCTAAGAAGAGACACATTAGTGTTTAATCATGTATAATTTTAATATTAAAGGTCTTAATCGACTTTGGTAAATATTTTCATTCATTCTCTCAATAAATATAAATGTAGTATTTATAATGTGTTAGATGCCATTCTAAACACCAAAGTTATGATGATAAAGCACACAGTTTTTCCTTTAATAATGGTTACATTATTTTGAAGGATGCAGAATAAACAAGTTAACATATATTCACAACCTGGACTATATGATTAAATAGTGTTAAATGTTTTAAATAAAAGGAAACAAGATAACTAGAGAGAACAAGTTTAACTTTGGTTGGGTGGCTAGAGGTTTCACTGAGAAGCTGATTTTTGATCAGAGAAAGGAATTTTAAGAGGGATCCTGCCATGTTGAGTTTTAGAGCCAGAGTGTTCCAGACAGAGAAATTCACAAAAGCAGAGACTATGAGTCAGAAATAAATGTGAAGTGTTTTAGATTCTGACAGAATACCAGAATAGACGGAACAAAGTGAGAATGGCATAGAGAGACAAACAATGAGGTCAGAGTGGGTGAAAGGTCCAAGGTAATGAATGGGCTTGTGGGTCTGGATGAGATCCTTGAGTTTATTTATTTTCTAATTGTGATGCGATGTCATCGGATAGTTTGAGTAAATAAGTAATTTGCATTTTAAAATAATCACCTTGTTTTCTTTGTAGAAAACAGACTTTTAGGGAACTAGGAATAGAATTAAGAACACTAGTTACAAGACCATCTCAGTAGTGAAGACAATGGTTTAAGCAAGATGATGTATTCATGTCCCATGGCTGTCCCAGGAAATTACACAAGCTTAGTGGCATAAAGAATGGAAATTTATTTTCACATAATTCTTCTTTATTTTTCACATAGTTCTTGGGGTCAGAATTCTGAAATAAGCATCACTGAGCTAAAAATCAAGGTGTCAGCAGAACCATATTTCTTCTGAAGGCTCTGGGGAAGAATCTGTCACCAAGCCTTTCCAGCTTCTAGAGGCCACCCTACATTTCTTCGTTCATAGTTCTTTTTCTTCATCTTCAAAGCTCACAATGTCAGGTGGAGTGTTTCTTACATTGCCCGGTTTCTGGTTCTTCCTCTCCTACCTCCCTCTTTCACTTATAAGAAGCCTTGCGATTATACTAGATAATAACCCAGGATAATCTTCTCCTCTCAATGTCTCCTGACTAGAAATCTTAATTCTGTCCACAACCATAACTCCTCTTTGCCATTTTTAAACCAAGTGGGGGAGGTCATTGTTGACAACTGAGCTCCTGCACTATGCCTTAGCAGATCAGACCAAACCAAAATGAAGCCCCTCATGCTAAATACTACGTAATCAAAATAAAACTAAGAAAGTGGGTTCATCCAGAAACATAAGTTTTTCCTGAAAACAGGAGATTCCAGTCTACATAAGTCAGCATAGAAAGAAAGTTTCCTCTGCTTAACCCCTATAAAAAAGTAACCCAAAACAACCTGATATAAACCAGTTATTTCTATATTGTTCTGTTTCTTTGTTCCCATCTTGTAACACCCACCATTCTACTATTTCTCAGTGGGAGCTTTCATACTACTTTGTAGAATGGAAGCTGCCTCAGTTCATAAATCCAAATAAAAGCCAGCCAGATGTATCACTAAATTTGCAATAATTTTGTCTTTTGACATCATGTAACCTAATATATTTATAGGTTCCAGGAATTAGGATATGAACATTTTGGGTGGTCCCTTGTAACACCTACCACAGATGGAAAAACAAAACAAAACAAAAAACAAACAAAAAAAAAAAAACAAGTAAAAGGTGAGAGGTCATCAGATTTGGAAAATAATTTGACAGTAGAATGAACAAGATTTATAGATTCATTAGCTATAGACCAGCAAGCAAAAAACAAGAGGATTACCAAGTTTATTGTAAGTGGTTGAACTATTTACTGAGAATAGCCAGTTTAATATAAAAGACTATTTCAGTGGAGTGGGCAAAGTTAGAGATACAAATTTTTGATAATTGTGGCTTAAGTTTTTATTTTTTTCTTAAGTATGTTCCCTTCAGCCTTCTACTTTGCATTCCACAACACTAGTAAATAAATTCTCCTTTACTCTTTCTCACTTACTTCAATTTCTGAGTTGTTTTCTTCTGTGTTCTTATGCAAATTTTAATTATTTGGTGCTAAACAAAAGAGTAATTTAATTTGGAAAAGATAATGTCACCCATCACTTATGTTTTGACAATGTAATGAGAAATCTTTTACTTGATTTGCTATCTCAGTCTTATAAGACAGAGTACTCAGCACAATCCTGCCAGAAGGGCTGCAGTTAAACCAAAGAACAGATAATTACTCCTCATACTGTTAAAGAAAAAATTAATTCACTCTATGACAAATAAGTTTAATCCTACGATACGAAATCTCTAAATCTTCTAGAACTAAAAACATCTGTAGAAAGAAGTCACTGCTCTGAGATTCTGTTTCAAACAATTCACCCACTGTGTTAAAGCCTAATATTATTAGCAGTAACTGTAGGTAAGAATGCACATGTATTTAAATTTTATTTTTAACTCTTTTGATGAGGTACATGTGATGCATTGGAAGGACCCTCCAAAATATAGAAGGAGATACAAAGTTAAATATGGGTATAAATAATTAGTTTTAGATGTCTAGCATTGCATTCACCAACAGACTTGACATGACGCATCAAATAGCAATAGGAATAGATATCGTTTCCATAAAGGATACTGCCACCAATCATGGAAGCTTAGAAGGATTGAAAGACCATGAATCTGGGTCTCTGAAAGATGTTGGTCAATTGCAATAGTAGGTTCGGGGAGGGGTACAACCAGTAAATGTCTTTGTAACTTAAGAAAATACTTTTAAAATAGTCTCTTAAGTTAACCAAAGCCATCAATATAGAGGATTGTTGTGCTCAGTATGAAAATTTAACTACCAACATTACCATAGATGTTGACTGTGTGTATACATGTAAAATCATTTGATGATTTTTATTAATCAAAGGCAGTTTTGTGACTGTGCACGTATGTGTGTGCATGCACACGCACTTTTCTGAAGGCTGTAATATTTTGTTTACCTAGGCTTAGCCATAGATGATTTATTCTTGTAAGTTCAACTGTTTTCAAAGTGGGTACTATCAATTTTTTTTTCACATTGCATACTTTCATTTTATAAGTAAAATCAATTTACAAAAAGTAATAACTTCATTTTGGACAGTTTTTGTCAGGAAATTAAACTTTACATACATTATCTCAGTAATTGAATCTATTTGCTTGAGTTACTTAGATAAAGGGAAGTGTGAAAATTTTTAACAGACTTTGCACTTATTACTTAACGTGTGAACAAATAACAGAAATTTTGTATTTATTATTGACATACTTTAATCACATATATACACAGAAGCAGTTTTACTAATATTTCCATTGCTTACTACTCTGCTATCATTTTTCCTGTAGTCAGATTCTCAGTGACTTAACTGATAATCATTTATTTGACTCCTACACAGAGTTACACTGGTCTGGTGCCTCTTCAGGGCAGCTAATTTCCTTCATTTCTTTGACTCCTACACAGAGTTGCACTGGTCTGGTGCCTCTTCAGGGCAGCTAACTTCCTTCAATCAGTGATTCAGATGTCCTCCTGCTTCTATCTTGTGATTCTGCTCACTCACCACAAAGCTTTTTGCTGCTGTTGTTGTTGTTTTTGAGACGGAGTCTTGCTCTTGTCACCCAGGGTGGAGTGCAGTGGCACGATCTCGGCTCACTGCAACCTCCGCCTTCCAGGTTCAAGCAATTCTCCCACCTCAACCTCCCCAGTAGCTGGGATTACAGACACCTGCTACCACTCCCGGCTAATTTTTGTATTTTTATTAGTGACTGGGGTTTCACCATGTTGGCCAGGCTGGTCTCGAACTCCTGATCTCAGGTGATCCACCTGCCTCGGCCTCCCAAAGTGCTGGGATTACAGGCCTGAGCCACAGCACCTGGCCTCACCATAAAGCTCTCATGGTTTTGACATCAGAGAAAGTGAGGCAGACAATAAAGCAGGAGAGTGGGTTCACTTCTTCTGCCCAGAAGTAACATTCCTTTTCTTCTGGTAGAACTGGTTAATGTTATGTAAGTGCAAATCCTTTTTCTGCATGCACAGGAAAAAAAAAAAAAAAAACATATAAGATTCGGTGATTGCATAACTTTTTCCCTGGCATGGTGATTGCTACAGGCCAGGCAATGTGCAAATTATTTTTATACATTATTTCATTTAATTAGCTCCCAAACATGTAAAATAGGCACATTTTACAATTTTCATGTAAAGGCAACAAGGTAAAACTTATTGAGCAATTAAGAGCTCCTCTATTAAGTGGAAGAGCTGTAATCTAAATATAAAACTGTCTGATTTTAATACTACATTTTAATGTAAAAAGTACTGTTTTAGAATACAAACCTCATTGTTTAGAATATAAACCTTAATCAACAGGTGATATGACTGATGTAAATGAACAACTATAATATATGAACACTGGGTTTTGAAAACATGTTCATTGTTAAGAACATTTAATTTTTTTTAAATCTGAATAAAAATTATATAAAAATTGATTTCTCTACAGTTATTTTATAAATTTAAGCAACATTTGTATAGCTGCCTGGTTATTTATGTTGCACAGATGAGCAATTGTCAATTATACAAAATCTCAATTTTAATTAAAGGTGATGTAATATAAATATCTCAGTGTAGTTTAAAAAAAAAAAGGAAAACTTTGCGAGACCAAGGCGGGCAGGTCATGAGGTCAGGCGTTCGTGATCAGCCTGGCCAATATGGTAAAACCCGGTCTCTACTAAAAGTACAAAAATTAGTCAGGCGAGGTTGTATGCAGCGGTAGTCCCAGCTACTTGGGAGGTTATATAAAATCTCAATTTTAATTAAAGTTGGTGTAATATAAATATTTCAGTGAAGTTAAAGAGAAAAAAAGAAAACTTTGGGAGGCCGAGGCAGGCAGATCACAAGGTCCGGAGTTCGAGGCCAGCTGGCCAAAATGGTGAAACCCCATCTCTAGTAAAAATACAGAAATTAGCTGGGCGTAGTGGCGTGTGCCTATAATCCCAGCTACTCAAGAGGCTAAGGAAGAGGAGTCTCTTGAACCTGGGAGGTGGAGGTTGCAGTGAGCAGAGATCACGCCACTGCACTCCAGCCTGGGCGACAGAGGAAGACTCTCTCTCAAAAACAACAATAACAACAAAAAACTTGTTACTAAATTAATTTAAAAAGAGTCTTGATAAAGGAAAATTGTTTCTGAAGGTTTTTATATGGATAAGAATGAAGAAACAAAATAACCTTTCAAGAGACTACAGAAATATAAAATTTTTCATCTTGTACCAGAAAGACCAGATAGTAATAACAACAATAATATACTCTAAGTTGTCCCAGTAATACAGAATATAATAAAGAGATCCAGTTTATAGTGGTTTTAATAGGCCTATTGAGATGCTAAACACTCGATATATCAATTCAACACTGTATAAAGAAAGGTAATCAACTATAAAATGTTTATTAAAAATGCATCAATGTGTCAATGAGTGATAATTCCACAAATGTCAAATCTGGTAGTTGAACCATGAGTATGGATTTTTACATGGAATTAAAAATTTAATATTATTACTAAAAGTAATTTTAGTATCTAACTTATATTAAGCACATATCCAAAACAATTAATTTTAATTATATAATTTAAGAATGCAAAACAAGTTGGAAAATAAAAATATCATTGTCTTCTATTTCTAATTCGGTTGGTTGATTAATGAAGAAGAATACTTGTTTGTAAATTTGTTATTTTGAATTTGAGCAAAAGTCAATCCTTTATATACTACACGTAATCATATTTGTTTGTAATAAATACTTTTACTTAAATTCCTCAAATAATGTTATATACAACATAGTAAAGGTTTAAATTAGCATTTTATTTATAAAACTTTTAATAATTTACATTTTTAGTGTTGTTTTAATAAAATTCAGACTTCTTAATAATAATGGAATAGGGCAATGCATTTCACTATATGAAAATAATGAATGTAGAGTTGCTTAAATTGGTGAAGAAGATGATGGTTACATTTCAAGTGAATTAAGGATTTAGTTATATAACTCATGAGTTTGAGATGGAAGAGGAGAAGAACCAGCAACTACCTAGATAATGTAGAAAAAGCTGTCAGTAAAACTTTTGTGTATTCATAGGTCAGGTTTCATTTTCATTATGATATCCAGGGTTGCAGTGTCTAATACAATATTTTGGGGTCTCAAAGGTTTTTTTTTTTTTTTTTCAAAGAAATATTCAGTAACTCCAGTTTTCATTTTATATAAAGTTGGCTTTTTGGGAACTGAGTACAAATTAAGCAAACCTCAAAAGTTTCTCTAAATATGCTTTGTCTCAGGATAGTGTCCTGCCTCTGTGATACAAAGACACTGGAATAGAGCACTTTCTCTAACTTATGTTAATACAATACCAATTTCCAACTCTCAAGCACCGCACCACTTAGAGATCTCTCATATAAAAATATACTTTGTATGACTTCAAGACATAGGGCTGGATTCTCATCCTTTGTATCTCCAGGGGAAAGCTTACTCATCAAATCTACTTAAACTGAATTTCCCTAGATTTAGGAGAATGTGAATATGGCAAGTAGTCGTTTATTCTCTTGCCTTAGAGTGTTCTAACTTTTTCCTGGGACTTCATAATTTAAAAATCTTATTGTCCCAATTTTCTTTTCCTTCCCCCCTTCCTCCTTTCCTTCTTCCCTTCCTCCCTTCCTCCTTTCCTTCCTTCCTTCCTTCCTTCCTTCCTTCCTTCCTTCCTTCCTTCCTTCCTTCCTTCCTTCCTTCCTTCCTTCCTCCCTTCTTCCTTTCTTTCCTTCTTTCCTCTCTCCCTCCCTCCTCTCCTTCCTTCCTTCCTCCTCTCCTCTCCTTCCTTCCTTCCTTCCTTCCTTCCTTCCTTCCTTCCTTCCTCCTCCCTCCCTCCTTCTTCCTTTCTTTCCTTCCTTCCTCTCTGCCTCCCTCTCTCCTCTCCTTCTTTCCTTCCTTCCTTCCTTCCTTCCTTCCTTCCTTCCTTCCTTCCTTCCTTCCTTTCTTTCTTTCTTTTCTTTCTTTCTTTCTTTCTTCTTCCCTCCCTCCCTCCCTCCCTCCTTTCCTTCCTTCCATCTTTCCATCCTTTCATCCTTCTGTCCTTCCTTCTTCTCTCACTCTGTCACCCAATCTGGAGTGCAATGGTGCGATCTCTACTCACTGCAACCTCCACCTCCAGGGATCAAGCAATTCTCTTGCCTCAGTCTTCTGAGTAGCTGGGATTACAGGCGTGCACCACCACACCCAGCTAATTTTAGTTTAGTTTAGGTTTTTTTATTTTATTTTATTTTATTTTGTAGCTTTTAATAGAAATGGGGTTTCATAATGTTGGCAAGACTGATCTCGAATCCCTGACCTCATGATCCTCACGCCTCAGCCTCCCAAAGTGCTGGGATTACAGGAGTGAGCCATCATGTCTGGGCCTAATTTTCTCTTCTAACATATTTCAGCTAAAGTCTGAATCTTATCATTTTGTTTGCTTTAATTTTATCAGTGGCTTTTTTGGCATTCAGTTCTCTCTGTGGTATTACTGATGCTCGAGTTGCAGCTCGAGTCATCTTTTTTTTCTTTCCTAATTAGTCCATATGTTGAGACAAATACTAGTAACAAGAAGTAAAGTAAAAAGGAATGATCAATTTATTCCTTTTTTTCCGTAAACATAGATTTTTGATGTAATTTCTTTTGAGAGAAATAAAGGTAAGATCAGAATTTTTCTTTCTAAAAACTCATGCTTAAAACAAAAAAAAGTATTTTGTTTACTTAAAATAAGTTTTTGTTAATGTGAGAACATAGTAGCAATTCAATTGTTGTTTGATAAACAATTAAACTGATAAGAACAACAACAACAAAAAAGGCAACTCCTTGAAAAAGACTAACCTCCCACTACAATATTTTAAACTATTTTGGCAGCTGTTATACATGATTCTCTAACTGAAACAATATCGCATGAAAAAATGTAGATTTTAAAAAGTAACAAATAGACGATTTTTCTGGGTGTGAAAAATGCTGTCATGACATATAAACATATGTTGTTTTATTTTTTTTAGTTTGAATTGTCTTTATCTCCGAATGTGTCATTATGTTTGTGTCTTACAAAGTAATGCACCCATCTCTTTCTGTAGACCAATTAACAGGTGATTAATTCAATCTATTATGTGCTACTCTGTGACTAGTGCTGATGCTGTTCTAATCATTTGGGATATATGAGTAGAACTGTCAGTAAAACTAAAAGGATAGTCTCCTTTATGGAGCTTACAAGAGAGGGTAGATAAGAGTTTTTTAGAAAACATATACATTTAAAATATGATATGGTACTACTTAATAAGTACAATGGAAAACAAAAGATAGGGCAAGGAAGATAAAATAGACAATTTTAAATAGGAAGATCAGAATTCGTTTTATTGGAAAATGATATTTGAGTCAGGGCAAAGTAGAAGTAGATGCAGGTATGTGCAAGAAAAGCATTATAGGCAGAGTGAAAACCCAGTGTTAGCATTCCAACGGACTTCTTGCTAAGTCCTTACTTATCATTATCCATAGTTTCTTGGAAACTTTGACTTTAAAAGATGTACAGTAGAGCATTAAAAAATTGATGAAAAAGCATATTGGTTTTGTTATATGGCATTTTGCTTAAAGTTGTAGTTTTCAAGAACATATCAATGGCATTAAGTGAGGACTTACTGTATTGAAAACATTGAGAAGAGCAGTGTGGTTACAGAAATGACCAAGGAGAGATAATTATGAAATAAAGTTGTCAAGATAGAAAGATGAGGATCACATTGGGCTTTGGAAGCACTTTACATACATTGGCATTTTTATTGAGTGAAATGAGCCGTTGTAGGATTTTGAACACTGGAGTGACATGATCTGACTTATATTTTCAAGTTTCACTGTGGCTGTGGTTTTGAGAATAGACTATAGGTACAAGGATAGTATCCTTGTAGCCACTTAGAGGATGATTAGTAACCCCTACAAGAAATGATGGTGACTTGTGCACAGCTCTAGAAGTGGTAATGGAGAGAGTGGTCAGAGTCTGGCAGTATTTTGAAACTAGAGTCAAACATAGTAAGAAACTGTTTTTGGAGCATGATACAATAAAGGTGTCAAGGAAAGCTCCACATTTTTTTAAATTAAAAAGTGAAAGGATGTAGTTGTCAAAAACTGAGATAAGAAAGGCAATGAAATGGGCAAGTATTCAGAAGATGTCCAGAAATTAAATTATTTATGTGTTTAGTTTAAAATTTTTATCAGACATCCTAGCAAACACGGGAAGTAGGTTTTGCATATACAAGTGAGTGTATGGGAGAAAAGGCTGAGTTGGAGATACAGTTGTGGATATTGTTTACATAGTGATTATATTTAAAGCCAGGGATTTAAAGTATTTTACTAAGCCAGTGAGTACAGATAGAGAATAAGACCGAGGTTGAGCCTTTGGTTAGTTTTTTCTTTTCTTTTCTTTTCTTTTCTTTTCTTTTCTTTTCTTTTCTTTTCTTTTCTTTTCTTTTCTTTTCTTTCTTTCTTTCTTTCTTTTTTTTCTTTCTTTCCCTTCCTTCCTTCATTCCTTACCTTCCCCCCTGCTTCCTTCCCTCCTTCCTTCCACCTTCCTTCCTTTCCTTTCTTTCTTCTTCTTTCTTTTTCTTTTGTTTTTTCTTCTTCCTTCCTCCTCTTTACCCTTCCTTCCTTCCTTCCCTTCCTTTCCTTTCCTTCTTCCCTTCCTTCCTTCCTTCCTTCCTTCCTTCCTCCTTCCTTCCTTCCTTCCTTCCTTTCTTCTTCTTTTTAAATGTTTTACTTTTTTGAGATGAAGTCTCACTGTCACTCAGACTGGAGTGTAGTGGCGCAATCCCAGCTCACTACAGCCTCTGCCTTCTGGGTTCCAGTGATTCTCCTGCCTCAGTCTCCTGAGTAGCTGGGATTACAGGCATGCACCACCATGCCCAGTTAATTTTTGTATTTTTAGTAGAGATGGGGTTTCACTATGTTTGCCAGGCTGATTTTGAACTCCTGACCTCAAGTGATCCACCCGCTTTGGTATCCCAAAGTGCAGGGATTACAGGCGTGAGCCATCATGCCCAACCAGGTTTTTTCCTCATTAAGATAACAAACAAACATTAAGAAGAGAAACAAACAATCTTGCAGGGTGAGCAATAATATACTAGAAAAACCAGGAGAGCGTGTTAACATGAAAACCAAGTGAAGAACGTCTTTCAAGAAATAAGGTTGGGGCAACTTCATCAAATGCTACTTCATAAGAAAACAGAATTGATCATCAGCATTAGCAATGTAGGGCCATCAGTGACCCTGGCTAGAGTAGTTTCAGTGTAAAGACGATATGGAGGCAATATATTGATTGGCGTGTGTTCTTGGTTGAATTGTGCCCCTCAAAAAGATGTTAAATTGCTAACCTCCAGTTTCTATGAATGTGGCTTTATTTGGAAATGGTGTCTTTGCAGATGATCAAGTTAAGATGAGGGCATTAGAATAGGCTGTGATCCAATAGGACTGTGTTCTTACTGAACACAGAGACAGACACACATATACAGAAGAAATGTGAAGACAGTGTGAAGACATAGGGAGAATGCCATCCTTTTAAGCCAAGGAACACCTGAGGCTACCAGAAGCTAGGAGAGAAGCATGGAACAGATTCCCCCAATAGCCTTCCAGAGAAGCCAATGCTGCCATTACTTTCGTCTCTGACTTATAGCTTCCAGAACTGTGAGACAATAAACTTCTGTTTTTTAAGCCACCCAGTTGGAGGCACTTTGTTACCACCCCTAAGAAACATCCCAAGAAGCTAAAACAGAGCACACGTAAGAAAGTTTGAAAGAGAGGAATTGGTAACAGATTACAGTCCATATGTGACAAATTTACAGGTATGGTTACAGAAGAAATTATTCACATGGTCTCTAGGCTCTTCACTGCAAGCATTTACAATCCATTCATTTTCCAATAATTGCTTATTGAGTGACAGTTATATACATTCAGCATTGATAAATGCTGCAGTGGAGAGCTGAATTGCATGATATGTTATGAGGCCCTCAAGGACTTAGGAACTTTTCTGTATTTTTCTATTTACAACTCGTTAAAAAAGTAACACCCTGCTTTCTGCATATCCCCCCACCCCGACCCTACCAAGTCCTCTACTCTCTGACTCTGTCTCTTGCCTCCCTTCCCTTCACTCTGTTCCTAAATCACATCAGGCTTCATGCACGTGATGCTTTCTCTGACTAAAATGGTCTCATGCCAGGTACTATGTGGCTTCCTCTCTCCCTCCCTTCCTTTAGGACTTAATTCAAATGGCATATTCTCAGTGGGATCTGTCCTGACCCGAGCCTACCGAAAATAATAACTCCCCTTCTCCTTCCTGCCATGGGAATATAAGCAGGTAGAAAAAGAAACAAATCAGTAGAAGACTACATGCAAGACAGAGCAAATGTACAGAGAGAAGTAATTATATGATATACATAGCAGCTAGATAGAATAAATGAGTAAATACTATACATATATTTCAGTAAATACATATATACGTATATGTGAATGTATATATGCATATATAAATATATATCATTATAATATAATTATATATTTACTAATATTAATATAAATTATATATTTATTAAAATATAAAATAAATTAATACTATATAATGATTATATAGATATATTATAATATAATTATATATTAATAGAAATAGAATTAATTATAATTAATAGAAATATAATATATTTATTTATATGTATGCATGTATACATTCATATATATTATATGTAATGTATGTACTGAAATCTAAAGCTATTGTCTTTTCAAATCCTCAGAATGCTTTCACACACACACACAAACACACAAATTGTATATTAGGCCACAAAATGAAAATTGTCCTCCCTTGCCAGATTCCATGTACCAAATAGATTGCCAGGGAGTGTGCAGCAGGAACCAGGTACCAGGAAAGTAGCACACTGTGATCACAACAGCAGCAGCTCCCTTGTAACCACAAATTGAGAAGAGCAGGCACCTGACCAAGTTCTGTGTGTTTTTCCTGCAACTCCATATTCTCCAGGTACCCAGCCCAGTAGAACAATAGCTACAACAGTGAAAAGGGAGGCTTCTTAAACAGTTAAAAAATGCTGTTTTTTTTTTAAGTGAACTATATTAATTAGTACTGAATGCTGGAAAGTAATTGCTTTGTGTCTTGCTTTTTTTTTTAACCTTAAACTTGTCAGATTGTTGCTCTAGAATTGAAATTATAAACTAGAAATGCTGATAAACAGAAATCTTTAAAAATTTTAGTTAATAAACCTTGGTTTACAATGTTAGGTGATATCCCTTTACCTTGACTGAAAAAAAAATAAAATATTGACATAGCTCTGACCTTTTCTTCCTGTTGCCATAATGCCCCTAAGAAGTCAGACCTATTGCTTTAGTGATTTTCAAAAACATTTTTGAAAGATAATAAATAGTTTAGTAGAAAATATCTTTGGTTATCCCATACATTTACAAATTTTTACCCCATAGACCAACACAGGGAGAAATCTGTCAAGTTAGGGCTGCCACTCATCAAACAAAAGGCAGGTTTTAGAGAAATTGACATCTGGAGGAAAAATATTCCAAACTCCATTACCATATGAAACTTTTGCTAGAAACAGGAAATTTTCCTTTTGTTATAATTTGCAGTTGTATTTGTGGCTTAGAAAATATCTATTTTTTTTTTTACAATAGTATGTAACTTGTATGTAAACATAGCAATGGTTTCCAATATCTTTTTGATGTGCTGAAGACTTGATTCTTTCCATTGAAGAAGAGGTCATGTGGTAAATAGACTGCACACATTATAAGGTTATATTGCTGAGTGGTGGCCAGGATGCTTATTTTATCCTTGAGTCTTTCTGTGTTATTTTGTCCTTTATCCCTATCATCAATTCTAGTCAGCAGGTTTTTGTCCTTCTCCCTAGGTATTAAGCTGACCACAGAATAGACATTTTAACCAAAGATCAAATTTAGTTGGAACTTAAATCACATCTGCTACTGTTGTCTAAACCATAATGGTATAGGTTAGCCACAAAGAGATGTAATTCAGCCTTTGAAGCTTATCAATTTATATTTGGAATAAACTAGAAAGTTAATCAAAGTATATTTATGAGTACAATAATATAGATTTGCATGTCACAACATTTTAAATTGTATTTTGTTAAGAAAAGAACACTGGTTTTTGTTTGTTCATTTTTTTTCTTGAGAATAATACTACTGATCTATTTGTATATAGAAAAATGTAAACAGGATGAAGGAAAATTTTTGAATAATAGTCTTCCCACTGAGTGACAAATCTTAAAATAATTGGACTTATGTCTATAGATTTTTAAATCAATAAAACCGATGAGCACTTCTCATTTATGGAAACATGCAACTGCTGCACTGAATTCATACTTTATAAAAAATTCAAGTTCTAATGATATTAGAAATGAAGAGATGAGTTAGTTGCTTAAACCCTGAGTATGTGTCAGGCATTATTCTAGATGCTGGGGATTGGAGCAGAACAGTAGATTTCTTGTCCTCATGGGGCTTACTTTCAAGTGGCAGAAACCAAGTATGCACACAACTATATGAGAGAGATGATATATTAAAAATGTCTATGAAGAAAATTAAAGACTTGCTAAAGAGTGACTGAGAGCTGCTTATTCAGACAGCTGATTTGAGGAAGGGTAGTGGATAAAGGCCTATCAAAGGGAATTTTGTTTGAATTAATACTTCAATGATGAGATGGTGGCAAAATGGAAGAATCTGTGAGAAATGCATTTCAATCAAAGAAAGAAAAAAGAGCCAGGATAAAACTACCTACTTAATCTGAATTTACAATGACTCCAGTCAGAACTCTTAAGTAATGACTGTACCCTAATTGAAATAGAACATTTAAACCTCAAGCTGGAGACATTCACCTGTTTGATTTATAAGGAAATATCATTAAATATCTAGCAAGTATTTTCTTTATGTTACAGATATTAGATCCATAAGAGTCTATGGTTTTTAAGGGGAGAAAATAAAGTATATCCTCAGGAGCTACAGAAAGCGTGAAACCAACAGGCCCCAAAGCAGCATAAACACAGAACCGAGTTTAACAGTATTTATAAAGTCTAGGAAAGTTAAAAGGAAAGAAAAAGAAGAAGGAGAAGGAGGAAGAGGAAGGAGAAAAATAAAAGTTTAAAATTAGAGAGAGGAAAAGGATAAACATGAAATGTACATTTTCAGAATTAAGCAACTGTAACAAAATTTGAGAGATTCCTGGAGGATGAGAAGAGCTCAATCTAGAGACTTTGTCTAGAGACAAACTTTATATTTCCAAATCTGATTTAAGGTAGGGATTATTTTCTATCAAACAGTAAATAAAATATTATTTGGGGGTTTCAAAATCTTCATTTTATGATAAATCTGTAATGTTTTTCTGGGTTTTTGTTTTGAAAAAGAATAGGATAATTGGTACACAGAAAAAAGTAAGTGAGTGAAATATTATATAACTAGTAATGAAAACTGGAGAGAGGAACGGAAATAAGCAAACTTTTAAAATTTGAGTGGTTAAAATGTTTGTTTCCGATTTTAAAAATAAAAGAGAAAAATGTGATTAAAATATGGTCAATTACATGATGACATTTTCAAAAAGGAGGAAATACCTTCATTCTTTAAGGAAGGCCTAACTTTTCTAAACACCAAACATTAAAGGAATACTCTAATTCTCATTTTTTTTTTTTTGAGTAATACTCTAAGGGTCAATATAATCGACACTTATTCCTTTAATAAAACAGGTGAAGTATTCCATATGGATCTTCTTATAATATATTTCGTATGTGTATTCTTATGATACCGATAAAAGTCAAGGATGTAATATAAATAACATACTCAATATATGTTTATATACTCAGCATACTCAAATAATTTTCTGTAAAACTGAAATATTATACTGGAAATACTTGATTTTTTAATTGTCAGGCTTACTCAAGGGGAGTGAGAAGATTGTAAGGACTGCATGTCTTTCAGATATTTCCCCTAAATTCTACCTTCTTAGTGAGATTTTGATCGAAACTTGAGAGAAAATACCTTAGTCTCTTTGGAAAATAAAAAGACTGCAATTGTTAATATTTTGAGTTGCAAGTTAAAGTTGGAAAGATATAGCATATAAACATTACATAAATTTGCAATAAAATAAACATTGCTTGGTGAAAAGTTAGGAATCTAACCATAATCCTCATTTAGAACGAAATATCATCCATTTCTACTTGAGCTTAGACTTTAGTTACAGCCAGAATTTCTTTAAATCATACTCGTTTAATACAGTATATTAACAAATTGTCTAGTATCTCTGAAATTTTCCACAGGAAAGCAATGATTAAATAATTTGATTCAGGTAAATATTTCTGTAGCTTCACCATGAGTAGTAAAATGTCCATGGAATGTTGGCTTTGAACATACACCATGCTAGTGGATCTATCTTGATAGATTAATTGCAAAATATTCTTCCAATAACTAGCCAAATCTCCATTAATTGTGTATGAAATCAACAATAATTTTGGAATATAATATCATATATAATAATAAGGATAAATACTGAAGACATTTTGGTATTAAATTAGTTTTTATTATGCATTATTTTGAAAAGAACAAATTATATTTAATAATAATTTCAAAAAAGTACAATCTATATATTATAATAGAAAAACTGAATCCATTCAGATGATCTAATAATCATTAAATCTACAAATTTATGCTAAAACCTATAGTGGTCATACCATATTTCACTTGGTATTGTTATTTGATCTATCAGAAGATTTTTATTGGTAAGGCTGTTGCAAGGATATTAGAATATGAGTTTCATATAAGGCTATGTGAACATCAGTTAAGTTAATATTTAGCATATAACCAATTGTTTTTATTTTCAATATCTAAAAATATGGTCAGTTAACATTGCCAATAATCTTAAATAACTCTTTACATACTTCATAAAATTATAGTGATCATAGAAAGTATTAGTAGTAGTCATTTGCCTTTTTGTACAAAACATTGCACCTGAAACCCCAACATAGTAAGGAGGAAGACAACACAAATATTGATGGAATGAACAGTTTATGATAGATGGTAGGACTATTTGGATGAAAGTTATTGCAAATGGTAGAAATATGATCCAAATATGAGCCAAAGCTCATTGGAGTCAATCACAAGGCAGCTGACCCCTTCAGAGTGATCGGCCTTTAATCTTTTAGAAACAGGTTAATGGAGAAGGACCATATTCCTTGGGATTTCTTAAGATAAAATATTTAACAATTGTTATTGCTTCTGGCATTTATTGAATGTAAACCACAGATAAAGCATTTCACGTAAATTCTCATTTAACTTCATCAAACAGTTTCAATATAAGCATTATCTTGTTACAATTGTATAAACCTATTTCCAAATGTTAATTTGTTCAAACTCTTCGAATCAGTACTGCATCAGAGATCTGATGTTTGGAGGATTCATATAGTGAGGTTATAAAGGAAGGAAAGCGGGCCTATCAGTTAGCTGTTGTTAGCTATTATTGTTATGTCATAAACCATCCAAATCTTCAGTGGCTTAAAATGGCATGTTTCATAAGTCAAGTGGTTGGGCTTGGCTGATCTCTGCTGAAACACCACTCGTGTGTAGGCTAACTAGGGAATGTATCAAATGGAGACATTCCCCACGAATGTAAACATATATTTATTCTTTACCAAAAGAAGATGTACAGATGACAAATAAGCACATGGAAAGATGATCAACATCATCAGACATTAAGGAAATGCAAATTAAAACTACAATGAGATCACTACCTACCTATCAGAGTGGCTAAAATGAAAAATAGTGACAACACCAAATTCTAGCAAGGGTACAGAGATGCTGGATACCTCCTATGTCATTGGTGGAAATGTAAATGGTACAGCCACTCTTTCTTCTTTTTTTTTTATTTTTTATTTTTTGAGACAGAGTGTTAGTCTCACTGTTGACCAGGCTGAAGTGCAGTGGTGCAATCATGGCCCCTTGCAGGCTTGCATTTGCCCAGGCTCAGGTGATTCTCCTACCCTAGCCTCCCAAGTAGCTAGGACTAGAGGCTTGCGCCACAATGCCGAGCTAATTTATTTATTTTTTTATTTTTTTATTTTTTATTTTATTTTATTTTTTTGTAGTGAAGTTGTTTTGCCAGGCTGCTCAGGCTGGTCTTAAACAACTTAGGCTCAATTTGGGAGGCCAGCCTCAGCCTCCCAAAGTGATGGGAGCCACCTCACTCAGTCAGTAATTTCTTTAAAACCACAACTCAACTAAACTGAACTGAAACTGCAACTACCACATGACTTGACAATTGTAATCCTGGATGCTCAACCCAGAGAAAGGAAAATTTATATTCACACAAAAACCTGTATATGAAGGTGTATGACAGTTGTATTTGTAATAACCAAAAACTGGAAACAGCCAACATGGTCTTAAACAGATAAATGGTTGAACAAACTGTGGTACATCCATACATCAGAATTGTACTTGGAAAAATAGCAAAGAAACTATGAATATGCCAATACCTTACATGAATCTCTAGGGAAACATGCTTAGAGAAAATGTGGAAATGGTTGTAAAAGAACAGCACAAGAGATCCTGGAAATGTAAATGGTACAGCCATCCTTTCTGAAAAAAGGATCAGTAAGCATTACCACAAATCTTAGATAAATGTTTATGTACTTAATACACACGTAACTGTTACATGTAAAATTATAAAAGATCCCAGTGGTTTTGGAGCTGTACGGTATCATGAGTGAAGAGATCCTGGTGGTTTTGGAATAGTACAGTATCTTGAATGTAGTGTGTACATGATAATAGACAAAGGTAATAAAATTGTATTAAACTTAGTATACATACGGGCACAGCCCCCAACCAAACGCAAATAAAACTGGGAAGGTATGAATAAGATTAGTGGATTTTATCGATGTCAGTAGCCTGGTTGTGATATTATAATATAGTTTTATAAAATGTTGCCATTAGGGAAAACTGTGAAAATTGTACACAGTTATTATTTCTATAATGGCATGGGAAACTAAAATTTTCTCAATATTTTTATTAAAAATGCATTTATTGATATTTATAAAATAAAAAATTTGAAATGCAGAAATCAATAAACAAATCTAGCAATAAGAAAAATAAAGTAAAAC
Organism: Rhinopithecus roxellana; assembly: GCF_007565055.1. Taxonomy (NCBI): domain Eukaryota; kingdom Metazoa; phylum Chordata; class Mammalia; order Primates; family Cercopithecidae; genus Rhinopithecus; species Rhinopithecus roxellana. Next base: position 43,020,573 of record NC_044550.1, on the reverse strand, counting down.
ATCTGGAAAACAAAATATGATCTTGTAAGAATATGGGGCAAATATAAATTTTAACTTATTGGTAGAATTTTAAAGTAAAATTTAAATAAGATTTCTAAGACACAACACAAAACAAAAAATATTTAAAAGAGCTAAGTAAATTTTAAAAATTTTAATGAGTTAATTTTATTAGTTAATTATTTTAGCTTATATTTATTATTTATTATTATAAATAAGTAAACTTTATTGTTTAACTTATTTTTACAAAAAAAATTAATAATACCAATAATAAAATTTATACAGTCATGAGTCACTTAGCAACGAGGATACATTCTGAGAAATGCACCCTGTGGGCAATTTCCTTGTGCTAACATCACAAAGTGTAAACAATCCTAGATGGTATAGCCTACTACACACCTAGGCTATGTGGTATAGACTATTGCTACTAGGCTACAAACCTGTACAACATGTTACTATACTGAACACTGTAGGCAATTGTAACACAATAGCAAATATTTGTGTATCTAAACCTATAAAAGATACAGTAAAAATATGATATAAAAGATTTAAAAGGGTACATCTTTATATTTTAAATTTTTATTTTTAAACAATTTGTATTTTAGCTTCAGGGTTACATAAGCAGTTATGTCCTATAGCCAAATTGCATGTCACAGAGGTTTCATGTACATATTATTTCATTACCCAGGTAATAAGCAGTGTACCCAATAGGCAGTTTTTTGATCCTCACTCTGTTCTTACCCTGCGCCCTCAAGTAGGCCCTGGTGTCTATTGTTCCCATCTTTGTGTCCACGGGTACTCAGTGTTTAGCTCCCATTTATAAGTGAGAACATGAGGTATTTAGCTTTTTGTTCTTGTATCAGTTTGCTTAAGATAATGACCTCCAGCTCCAACCATGTTACTGCAAAGGACACTATCTCATTCTTTTTCTGTGGCTTCCCAAGTGTATATGTGCCCCATTTTCTCTACCACTGACGAGCATTTAATATGATTCCATGTCTTTGTTGTTTTGAATAGCGCTGTGATAGACTTACAAATAATGTATCTTTATGGTAGAACAACTTGTATTTCTTTGGGTATAATGGCCTTGCTTGATCAAATGGTAGTCCTATTTTAAGTTCTTTGAGAAATCACCAACTGCTTTCCACAATGCCTGAACTAATTTACATTCCCATCAGCATTGTATAAGTGTTCTCTTTTATTGACAGCTTTGCTAAGGTCTGTTATTTTTTGACATTTTAATAATAACCATTCTGACTGGTACGAGATGGTATCTCATGGTTTTGATTTGTATTTCTCTAATCGTTACTGATGTTAAGCACTTTATCATATGTCTGTTGGTCACAAAAATATCTTCTTTTGAAAAGTGCCTGTTCATGTCCTTTGCCCTTTATAGACATAGGCCCTGGCAAGTATTTCATGATGAAGATGCCAAACAAAATTACAACAAAACTAAAAATTGACAAAAGGGGCCTAATTAAACTAAAGAGCTTCTGACTAGCAAAAGAAACTATCAACAGGGTAAGCAGACAATCTGCAGAATGGGAAAAAAATATTAGCAAACTGTGCCTCTGACAAAATTCTAGTATCCAGAAACTATAAGGAATTTAAACAAAAGAACAAATATAATACACCTTTATGGGTCACTTACCATGCATGGAGCTTGCAGGACTGAAAGTTGCCCTGGGTGAGTCAGTGAGCGAGTGGTGACTGAATGTGAAGGCCTAAGACATTACTGTACATTTCTGTAAACTTTATAAACACTGTATATTTAAGCAACACTAAAATTATAAAAACATTATTTCTTCGATGGTAAAATAATTTTAGTAGCTTACTGTGACTTTTTTACCTTTATAAACTTTTAAATTTTTATTTTTGTCTCTTCTGTAATAACATAGCCTAAAACACATGTTGTACAACTGTGCAAAAGTATTTTCTTTTTAAAATATCTTTATTATATAAGGTATTTGCTTGTTTGTTTTTAGAGATGGAGTCTCACTGTGCTGCCCAGTCTGGTCTCAAACTTCTGGCCTTAAGATAGCCCCCAACCTTGGCCTCTTAACGTGTTGATTACAGGCATAAGCCACTACAAGGGGCAAGTTTATTTTTTCTCTTACATTTATTTTTTCAATGTTTTGTTAAGGCACAAAAACACACATTAATCTAGGCCTGCACCCAGTCAAAATCACCAATATCACTGTTTTTTACCTCAACATTTTGTCCCACTGAAAAGCCTTCATGGACAGCAAGCAGAGAGCTGTCAATCTCCTTCCTTCTTCTGGAATGCTTCATGAAGTGCCTGCTGTTTTACAGTTAATGTTGTTGTTTTTTTAGATAAATGTAAGAAGTGCACTCTAAAATAATAACAAAAAGTACAGGAAATATATAAACTAATACATAGTCATTTGTCATCATTATGAATTATGTACTGTACATAATTGTATGTGCTATACTTCTATGCAACTGACAGACCAGTAGGTTTGTTTATACCAACCTCATCACAAACGCATGATTAATGCATTGAGCTGCAATGTTATGATGGCTTCAGTGTCACGAGATGATAATTTATTTTATTTATTTGCTTAATGTTTGCCTAACTACCTTACAGGTATTAACGTAATGCTTACAACAATCTGATAAGTAATTTAAATTATATTCACTTCTGTTTGAAGATGAGTTCAAATCCAGAGAGGTTATTTAACTTGCACAAAGTAATCTTACAGATGAGAAAAATGTTTACATGGAAAAGTTAATTATAATTAGTTTATGTATAAACATATAGATGGATGCTACATTGTAAATTCTTAGCACTTTGTATGCATACTTAAGAAATAAAACAACAAGTACTGTCTTACAAAGCACTTATTTCCACTCAGAAATATTATATCCTTATTTCTCATGTTTTAAATGGTTTCGAGGAGATATTTTATGTATGCATTAACCCACATAAATGTACCACCTACAGTAATCCTCCCTGATCCACAGTAGTCCTCCCTTATGCACAGTTTTGTCTTCCGTGTTTTTAGTTACTGTAAGTCAACTGTAATCTAAAAATCTTAAATGAAGCATTTTAGTAAAAATCAAGTCATCAGTTTGAGATTGCATGCTCTCCTGAATAACATGACAAAATCTACCGGAGATGTGAATCATCCTTTTGGATGGTTTATCCCTGCTTTAGACATTTCCAGTCCGTAGTCACTTAGTAGCCATCTGTTATCAGGTTGACTGTGGAGGTATCATAGTGTTTGTGTTCAATTAATCCTTGTCTTACTTTATAATGGCTCCAAAGTGCAAGAGTACGATGCCTAATTTATAAACTAAACTTTATCATAGATATGTATGTGTAGGAAAAACATAGTGTTACAGGATACTTGGGGTGTCATTTCACCAGCTGAAAACCTTTGTGGCTGGTGGCATCTTTGCCTGAGTTTTGCATTGGCCCACTGGGCTTATTCTGCCCACTCAAGCCTAGCAGGTTGAGCTTGGATTGCACTTCTGGCCTGGATCCCATGCCTGCCAAGGGCAAGCCAGGCAAGGAGCAGCGAGGGGTGTGTGAGCGAGCTTGGGGTTCATCCACTGCACACATCCAGGCATGCTGGCTGCAGCAGGGCAGACAGCTCCAGACGCTGGCACAGGCACTGGCTCCCTGAAAGACTGCAGTTAGACCATATGTACCATAAGCAGCTTCCATGGCTGACACCAGGGAATGTGGTGGTACCTGGAAGCTTGGAGACACCAGTAACTGCAGATCCCTAAAGAGAGTGTCACAGCCCTAACTTGAGGAGCTCCTAGGTCAGGGCTACCCAAAGGGCTGCAGCTCTTCTCTCCTCTCTTCTCTACTTCTTGTTGCCTGAAATGTGGTGAGTAAGAGGCATGTTTCAGCCCTATTTGTGTTACAGCTCTTTTAGCCCTGCCATTCGGTGGGTCCCACCTACTTGTCCTGCTTCCAGGAAGAATGGGGTACACAGAAAAGTGGGGGGTAAGCAAGACCAAGATGGTCTTTATTGAGTACTAGAAGAGTTCAGAGGGGACCCACAGTGGGTAGCTCTTCTCCATAGCCAAGGTATTCCAATGAGTGTTCAACTTTTAGTAGAGACAGTAGCTCCTCTCTGTTAGGCAGATCATCCTGATGAGCGTTCAGCTCTCAGCAGAGAGGGTAGCTTTTCTCTGCTATGCAGATCATCCTGATGATTGTTCAGCTCTCAGCAGAGATGGTAGCTCCTCTCTGGAAGCAGGTCATCACCAGGAATGTTCAGCTCTCAGCAGTGAGGGTAGCTCCTCTCTGCAGTCAGGTTGTCCCAAGGAGTGTCCAGCTCTCAGCAGAGAGGGTAGCACCTATGTGCAGGCAGGTTGTCCTGTCAACTCTTCTGGTCTGGTTAAGTTCAGGGTTTTTCATGGGCCTCAGAGGGGAGGAAGTGTATGCTGAATCACCCAAGGGTGCCCATGGGCGGGCTCGGAAAAAGCACCACAAATTTCCACTCCAGTCCACCAGGGTGGCCACCCAGCCCTCAGCCTTAAGATCCTCCCCAGCTTGAAGGTGGGGCTTCACCAGGGATCCACCCCCTCCACCCAGAATCCTGTCTGCCTCCTGCTGCTGTTCATGCCACCCAGGCTGTTCTTTACAAGAGGCACCTGCAGGCCAATGCTGCGCTGCCCTCGATGCCCTCCTTATTCTCTCCCCCATGCTTGTTTGTGCCTAAAGTCCTGAGGGTGCTGAGGCAGCAGGGTTGGTGTGTCAGCATGGCCCCAAGCGTGTGCACACCTGGCCAAATTGCGACAGTGCCTTGCCTCAACTTTGCTCCATGATTACAGTGGGTGCTGACATTGTGGAGAAGCCAGACATTAGGAGCAGGCACTTGGAGCCTGCACATGCAGGGGAAGGCTTCCTGGGCCCTCAGAGTGCGGAGATGCCTGGGTCTGCAGCTGCAGCCACCCAAGTTGCACCTGGGAGGGTGGGGCTCCTGCCTGCTCCTGACTACCAAGAGCACGGGGGCCCAGGCCACAGCCACAGTTTGGGTGGCCCCAGTTGTGTCTGAGAAGCTCTCACTCCACCAACTTGAAAGGGGCAGGCTCCCGCTTCTCCCTGGCTCCCACCAGCTCAGTCAAGCATGTGGAGCATGCAGCCCTGGCCTTGCTTCCTCTCTGTTTTCCCTGCAGCAGCAGTAGGTGAGGTGCAGGTGGCACCTCACAAATTAATCTGATGCTCCCAAGTTCTGCCCTGTGAGTCCTGCGATGCAGCGGGGAATGAGGTTGAAGCCGCAGAGGAGGCTCTGGGACTAGCAGCGAGTCCTGCCTGGCCATGAAAGAGTGGAGGTGGCACTGTTTGCTGCCTCGGGGACACAGGGCAGAGGGAACTCATTGCTGCTCCAGCAGCTGTTTCTGCCACCAGTGCCCATGTCTCCTCGCTTCATGGCAGCAGCCACTCCAGCTGGCCTGCTGCTGCCATCAATAGTATATGGAGGATTCAGTACTATTTGCAGTTTTAGGAATCCACTGTGGATCTTGAAACACACACCCTGAGGATAGGGGAAGATTGCTGTAAATTCAATTATTTATTGCTAGTTGGTTATATTATTATTATTTTTTCTCTCTTTCTCCTAACCTCTCTCTTTTTCTTCTTGACTCCCTCTCTTTTTTCCTCCCTCCCCTCCTCCCTCCTCCCACTTCTTTCTTTCTTTCATTTATAATACTGTGAATGGCACAGCAGTTATTTCTTTCTCTGATATTGTGAGTGGCACCGCAGCTAGCCCTGACATCTGTCTTCTCCCTTTCTTTCTCCCTTATCTTGGCAATGCTCGTTGTGAAAGAATAATGGATATGAATCATGTGAATAGCCCTGACCACTAATCAGCTGTGATGGTTACTTTTAGATGTCAACTTGACTGAATTTACAGATACTTAGAATGGCTGATGAGGCATTGTTTCTAGGTGTGTTCATGAGAGTGTTTTGGGAGATTGACAAGCAATTTCATGGACTGAGTGGTGAAAATCTGCCCCAATATGGGAGGGCATCAATCAGCTGGAGAACCAGACAGAATAAAAAGGTGGAAAAATGGTAAATTATCTCTCTCTCTTTCTCTGTCTCCCTTACAGTGCTTGATGCCTTCTTCTGCTGTTCTTGCACATCAGAACTCCAGATTCTTCAGTCTTTGGATTCTGGAACTTGCATCAGCAGCCTCTGAGGGCTCTCAAGCTTTAAACTTCAGACTGAGAGTTAGATCACCAGCTTTCTTGGTTCTCAGGCTTTCCAAGCTGGAGTGAACAACACTATGGGCTTCTCTAGTTCTCTAACTTGCACATATCCTGTTGAGGGACTTCTCAGCCTCCAATATCATAAGAACCAATTCTACTAATAAACACCCTTTCATATAGCTATATCATCTATGTGTATATCTATAACTATTTATATATCCATTGGTTCTGTTTCTCAGAAAACTCTGACAAATACAGCAGGAGAGGTAGTGGCCACCTTTCTCAGTCCAGAATTTCCAATTTCTAAGCGTTTCTATCAATGATGGCAGAGAAAAAAACACATACTACAATGTAATTTGCAACTACACCTCATGGCTTATTATGTAACATTGACATTAATCAATCAGCAGGAAAAGCACTAGGCGAGCTCTGTGAGCAAGAACTCTCAAATAAACACGTTGTAAATGGTTTCCTTATTCTTGTAGCATGTTTTTCACCCTTGGTACAGTCCTTTGGCTGTGGCACAATCATCTCAAAATTTTTCTGCCAAAAATTCCGCTGAGGTGTAGATACTGGGACTATATTTGGCCTCACTACTAATTATTCTTTACTTCATTTGCATGTGTTTTTATTATAACTTTATGCTGTGAATTAAATTTCTGTATTTCAAATTTGATTGGTAAGTTTAACTCTATCTTGTTAGCTTTCAAGCATCTTCTTTACTTCCCTTAATCATGCCTTAAACAATACACATCTTTCCATACATCTGCTTCTTTTCTCTTTCTTTTCTCTCCTGCTCTCACTCATTTGCCTTCCTTTGCACTTTTTTCCCCTCTCCATAAGATCTGTATCTTTTTATATCTGGCTGACATTAATAGATTCCTATAAATCTGCAATTTAACTATTTTCATTTATACCACTAATATTAACATATTTATTTTCTTCTATTCAGTGAATTTGCTTTTGCTCTTTAAATTCCACTCTCAACAATTGCCCGGGAATAAAATCTTTTGTTTACATGAATAACTCTGTGAAAGAGTATGAAACCTATGGAGACTTTTGAAGCAAATTGCCAATTTTATTCAAAAAAGGACAGCATAGTGGTCAACAGCATTGGCTCCAGGCCATAGTAACTGTGTTGGAATCCTGAGTTCTCTGTTTGTTAGAAATGTGACTTAAGGAAAGTTACTGAACTTCTCTAACAGTCAATTTTCCCATCTTTAAAGTGTGAGTAATATTAGAAGCTACCACATACAGTTGCTGTTAAGATTATATGAATTGATACATGTAATTATTTAGAACAATGCCCAGCATAAATGTGAGTGGTTATTATTACAATTTCTGTTTCTGAGACAATATCTGCTTATTATTTAAATAAGAGTTAATTATTTCATGTACTTTCCTACAATGGTTCTCTCTTAACAAAGTATTTCTAAATTTACAAAAAAAAAAAAAACTTCTTTTTTAAAATTTATTTTTTGAAGAAAAGTGTTAACAGCAGTCCTGTAATCTCTTCCGTCCCTAAGACAGATAAACACCAGGGAATAAATAGCCTAGAGGAGATCTACTTATAAACAAGCTGATGACTTCAACCCATTTCATAAACATGTTAATGGCTCTTATTAGGGGAAAGATACTAGAGTCCTCATATATAAAATATTTTGAGAAAGATATACCTAGTCATTCTAGACTCTTCATTGTAAATAATTCTGAACTTCTTGGATTCATGCAACATGGCTAATTAGAGAACAGAAGCATCATTATAGAAGCCAGCTTCTATTTATGTAATCAACAGGGTATAAGTCATAACTGTTCAGAAAGGAAAATGACTTCTTTTTCTAACCAGTATTTATCCTTATCTTGCTCATAATCCTCACTGCTAATCTAAAACCAAAATGTTTTCCCAATGTGAGTAAATAGCTGCATTTAAAGATTTCAGAATCTAACAAGAGAAATCCCTCATGTGTACATGATACTTGTTTGACTCTTTTGAATCGCTAGATATGTTATATGTTGATATCTAGTGTGTGTTTGTGTCTGTATATGCTTGTGTGTGCATATGTGTGTATGTTTATATATTTATATAAGTCGATAATATAAATATAAAACAATATATGTAATAAGTATATGAAAAATTTATATTTTATTATGAGTTTATATATAATTATATATGATTATATAATATATACCTATAGAATCATATATAAATATATAAAAATTGACTAATTCTGATATGGCAATTCAACTTTTTGTGATAAAAGAAATGTGTATTTATTTGTGTTTTATTTCTTTGTTATTTGTAAACATTCTATAATAAGCTGTCAGTGAACATCTTCTGCATTTTTATTTAATTAAAAATTAATTGTTTTAGGTTAACTAGGTATTTCTATATTTATCGCTATGGCATATCATTCTATATTTAAATTAGTAAATATCAGGAATTTGATTAAGTGTGTGATCTAAGGTAGACTTCACCTATAAAGCATTTGTTATTTCTACTTACCATAAAATATGGTAAGTTTAGTATGTCTTTGTGACTAACATTCTCTCAAATCAAGTGTTCTAATCATAATCCATGTAACATTAATACATTGTACTGATTTCTGAGTTATCTTCACGTTGCCATCATTTTGAACATTTCTTTCTTGTTTTTGTTTTTCTATTTTTCATGGTATATCAATATAAACTTAGCCACATTTTTGTAGCTTTGTCTCATTTGAAAGCAACTCATTGTCTTAGTTTTATATAAGTGATTTTGTTTTTCCTTTGGCATCATGACATCCTTCTGTCCCTGCTCTCTGAATATAGATACAAAAAATTGATACAGGTCAAACTGAGAGGAGCTTCCAAGGACGATGCAGGATTCTGGGAAAATCCATCTGAGTACAGCGCAGGAAACAGTGAGTTAATTCCAAATATGACACCCTTAAAAGCATTACATAAATAGAGGCAACTAAAAAGTAATTAACATGAGTCAAAAGTAGATGCACTATGTAGACAAATATAGCGATGTCTACATCATGCAAGACAAAAAAGGCTTGCATGAATATCAGGGAGCAGTCTAGAATATATCAAGAGATGAAAAAAGTGTTCTCTTTCCTGATTTCTGATTCAGCACCCACTATACACAGAAGATCATGGTTTTTGTCTTTGAACAAAAAAGTGATCTCTTTCCTCTCTAGGCTTCTGATGTACTGTAACTTTCACAATATAAATCACTCATTTTTATGTATCAGTAACATTTACCTAATTTTTCTCTCACCTTTAAATGACTATAAAATTTATACTGGTGAAAGTTATTTCAGTGATTTTTAAGAACCACATTTTTATCCTGTCATTCCAAAATATGATTTTAACTGTACCTCCCATTTTTCACCTTTATAATCTAAAATAATATTTGTTGCATAGTATGCCGGGCCTCATTCATATCAATAGTTGCACATTGCTTTACAAAGTTGTCTGCTCCTATATTACCATAATTTCTTTATCAATATTCTATTTGGACATGTGATTAATTTGTCTCACCATGTTTATGGAGTTAATAAAACTGCTTAAAATCTATCACTGATGTTAACTTCTTATTTAAGTCATCCAGCACTTGTTACTAACTACTTTCTCCCAAAATATGCTACATTTTACCAAATTTATTGTTTTCTTCCATATTTTGTGCTATTTTAAACTAGTATATATTCTTGAACCAAAACAATGACAAAAAATATTGATCAAGTGTTCTTTAGATTTTTTCTTTCAACTATTTAAAGACTTACATATATCTGTGTTTTCTCTAGAATTCTTAACTGAAAATCTTGTATATCCAAAGTAAAGGACCTATAGCTACTTCTATCCTTAACTGACACTTCTTCCTGAGAAATGGTTGAGTCACAAATACATATGCTTTTCAGGAAGTACAGTTTTATTTCAACCAAGTCCTTGTGAGATATTTCTAGTCCTTCTGAGAATACAACTCTTTATGAAACAGAACATATGTTCCATTTTGCAGCCTATCCCACTTTCTTGGTAGTTGTAATATTTTCTGTAGATTTATTTTCTTCCAAGCCACCTGGTGTATTATCCAAATAGTTGCACACATATATAGAATGTTTCAACAGCTATGTAATACAGAATATTATAAATATACGTGTGTATTAAGGAATTCTATTAAAATGACTTTTTTTTTTTAATGTGGTGTTTTCTGAAAGTGGGCAAAAGCTAATTTGCAGATTTTAGTTGTTATCTAAACACATTTGAAACCAGTGTCATTCTCACTTGAAGCGAAAGTGTGAAATGGTAAAATGCTAAAACTAAAAAGAGTACTTTTTAGTTCTCAAGAGTGGTAGATGAGCTTAAGTATCCAAAAAACAAGCCAAATGAATAAACTTATGAATGATAATAATCTAAATTCAGGAATCAAATTTACTTACCTTTGTTTTACCCTCATAACTTCCTTCAGTGTCCTGTCCATAGGAGGTTAGTAATAAACGCTATTGGGTAACTGATTAAATAAAGGAAAGCATGACTATATCAAAACATATGACTTATCTTTCTAAATATATACATATACACACATATGTATGTATATGTAAATATATATGCATGTAAAACAAACTCATGGCTGCTAACATATATACATATGCAAGAGTGTGTGTATAGAAGTCTCCCCTTATCTGTGACACTGCTTTCTGTAGCTTCAGTCACCTGCAGTCAGCCATGGTGCAAAAATAGGTGAGTATACTACAATAAGATATTTTGACACGGAAATAATCACATTTAAATAACTTTTATAGCAGTATACCATATATTCTAAATTGTATTATTAGTTGTTAATCTTTTACTATGCTTAATTCATAAATTAAAACTTATCATAGTTATGGGAGAACATATTATATATAAGATTTGGTAGTATTCATAGTATCAGGAATCCACAGGGGGTTTTGGAATATCTCCTTCATGAATCAGGGGAAGCTATTTTATAGTGAATATGAGAGAGAATCTCACATCACATTAAGGATTATATCATCATAAAAAATAAATATGAGAAACATAATGAAAAACTGAAAATCTACCACATCCATGACATGTACATAAGCTGAATGCTTACCAAGATGTATAAGATGAATATCTTGCCATTAATGGATTCCCTGTCTAGTTTTATAGACTCCAGAAGAACACACACACACACATGCACACACACACACACACACACACACACACACACACATACACACAATCTCTCTCCTGTTTTGCTGAGTGAAAATATCCTCTCAAAAGATGATATTGATGGAAAGCTTAATAAGTCATTCTATCCCAAGGCTAAATGACAGGCAGATATTTGGTATTCAGGAATTTTGTCTACTAAAGTTGGAAGTGTAGATTAGTGTGTTCATGAAGGAGAACAATCCAGCAATATTTAGCCAAATTAGGTACAAATGTATTCTTTGTTTCAGATTTTCTTGCTGGTATTTATAGAGGCCTAGGAAATTCTCACACATATCCATAAAGATATACCTACAGTGAAGTTCACCTCATTGTTTGAGGCTGTGAGCTATTGGAGGCAATCTGTGTGACCTTAATTGGGGAAATGGATAAGTAAAATATGTTGAATGTATATTAAGGAATACTATGCAGAAATTAGAATCTACTTAATTATGGTAGAAACTATATTTAGAGTGCTGTGTGAACACAAGGAATTAATAAACTCAGGTTTATAGTGTGATTTCCCTAAAGTTACATAAAATACATATACTATATATAGTTTTATGTACATATATATCACACAGCATATAACATAAATACATATATACATGACACATATCAGAATGATTTCCTTTGTAGGATTGAGAAGTTAGAGTGAAAGATTAGAAATACATTGGAATAAAGCCATATTACATACACCAATGTTGCCATATTGTAAAGAACCAGATTTATTAACTTAATTCTCTCTACCTGAAATTTTTTCTCTCTCTATCTAACTGATTTAGTTTAGAGGCGATTATAAGAAAAGTTCTAAAGAATATCACTGATACACGTGACTTCATAAAAATTTATATACAGTCAAAAAGCAGATAGACAAATGGCAAACTGAAAACACACTTTGTAGTAAATATGACAGGCATAGATGTAAACGTATTGACATGTAAGTTTTACACATCAACAAATACATACATAGTTTCTTTAAATTATATGTAATTGCCTTTTCACATAAAATAAACATAAAGGCCAATAAACATATGAATAATATTCAATCTAATTCAGTCATGCAAATTTTTTAAACTATGTGTTTTTTCTTCTAACCAAGGAATAAGAAAATACAACGTTTTTATAGTATGGAATGCTCCTTAAATGATGGCTGAAAAAGAAATTAATAAGTCTATATGAAAGTTTTGGCATGACTATGTCAAGCACAAGTGCCCAAAATGATGAGCAAAAGTGAAGACTTCTTATCTGTCAATAGTGTGACGATAAAATTTTGTGACATGAAAAACTAGAAAAAAAAAACAAAGCAAAAAGTTTTCATTTCACTTATGTCAAAATACTAAGAGTCATCTAAGTCACAGCCAACATCACTCTGAGTGGGCAAATGCTGATAGCTTTCTCCTTAAGAATTAGAATAAGACAAGGATTCCTACTCTTACCATTCCTATTTAATATAGTACTATAATTCCTAGCCAGAGCAGACAGGCAGGAGAAAGAAATCAAAAGCATCAAAATGGGAAAAGAATAAGTCAAACTATCTCTTCTTGCTGACAATATGATTCTATATCTAGAAAACCCTAAAGACTATGCCAAAGGGCAGTAATAAATAACTTCAGTAAAGTTTTGGGATAAAAAATTAATAAACAAAATGTACAAAAATCAGTACATTCTGTGAATCAGGAATGTTTAGGCTGAGAGCAAAATCAAGAACCAAATCCTAATTACAGTAGTCACACACACCATGAAAAAAACCACCTGGGAATAAATGTAACCAAGAAGGTGAAGATCTCTACAAAGAGTACCACAAAACACAATTGAAAGAAATCATAGATGGCACAAAAAATGGAAAAATATTTTATGCTCTTGGGTCAGAATAATGAATATTTTTAAAATGGTTATATCATACACTTCAATGTGCAGATTCAATGCTATTCCTATCAAAATATCAATATCAAATTACGAGCGTCATTTCAATAGATTTAGAAAAGAACTATTTTATAATTTAGATGGAACCAAAGAAGAGCCCGAATAGCCAAAGCCATCTTAAACATAAAGAACAAAATGGGAGGCATCACATTACCTGAGTTCAAACTATGCTATAAGGTTACAATAACCGAAATGGCATGGAACTGGTACAAAAAAGACACAGAAACCAATGGTACAGGATGGAGAACTCAGAAATGAAGCCTCATGTTTACAACCAACTGATCTTTGACAAAGTTCACAAAAATAAGCAATGTGCAAAGGACCCTCTATTTAATAAGTAATTATTATTAAATTATTTATTAAATAGGGTTTACTGGGTTTACTGGGTTAACTGGCTAGCCATATTTAGAAGAATAAAACTGAACTCTGACCTTTTACCTTATACAAAAATTAACTCAAAATCAATTAAAGGTTTAAATATAAATTCTCAAACTACGAATTCTAGAATAAAACCCAGAAACACCATTCTGGACATTGGTCTTGGGGAATAATTTACGACTAAGTTCTCAAAAGTGATCGCAACGAAAAGGAAATTGACAAGTGGGATTTAAGTCAACTAAAGAGCTTCTGCACATCCAGAAAAACCTAACGACAGAGTAACGCAAAATCTACAGAATAGGAGAAAATATTCACAAACTATTCTTTTGAAAAAAAGTCTAATATCTAGAATCTATAAGGAACTTAACTCAACAAGCAAAAAACAAATAACCCCATTAAAAAGTGGGCAAGATACACTAACAGACATTTCTCACAAGAAGACTTACAAGCAACCAACAAGCATATGAGAAAACGCTCAACATCACTAACATCACTAATCATCAGAGAAATGCAAGTCAAAACCACAATGCAATACCATCTCACACCAGTCAGAATGGTGGTTATTAAAAACAAACAAACAAACAAACAAACAAACAAACAAAACATATGCTGACAATGATGTGGAGAAAAGAGGAAGCTTGTACACCGTTGGTGGGGATGTAAATTGGTTCAGACATTGTGGAAAACAATTTGAAGATTTATCAAAGAACTTAAAATAAAACTACTGTTCAATCCAATAATCCTATTACTGGGTATATATCCAAAAGAAAATAAACTATTCTACCAAAAAGACACATGCACTTGTATGTTCATCACAGCACTATTCACAGAAACAAAGGCATGGAATCAACCTAGGTGTTCATCAATGGTGGATTCAATAAAGAAAATGTGGTACATATACACCATCAAATATAACACAATAAAAAAAATGAAATCATGTTCTTTGCAGTAATATGGTTGCAGCTAGAGGCCATTCTCATCAGTGAATTAATATAGGTACAAAAAATCAAATTCTGCATATCTCACTTATAAGTAGGGACTAAATATTGCATTCTCCTAGACATAACAATAGCAACAATAGAGAGTGGGGAGCACTAAAGGGGTAAATCAGGAGGTGGGTAAGAGTTAAAAAAAATTAACTATGGGGTACTATGCTCAGAACCTGGGTGAAAGAATCAATCATACCACGAACCTCAGCACGACACAGTATACCCGTGAACCAAACCTGCAATGTACCACCTGAATCTTAAATTAAAACATTGAAATTAAAAACAAAATAAGTCCTCATTTTTCTTCAACTAAACAATGGAGGTTGTTAAATAAACTTTTTAAAATAAGGAGTCTGAAATTTTATAAAATAATCAATCTTGAATTATTCCCCACTTTTGTCTAGATACAAAAAAAAAAAAATCAGCATTTAAACAAAAACAAAATACAACATTTGTTTTATTTTCCCGGTTATTTGTTTGTTTATTCATACCAAATACTAAAAAGTATTTTATCTGAGTGGTATTGATGTCTGATTTTTATTTGTGCCTTTAATATTTCTTGATTATGTAAATTTTCCACTATGCACACAAATTACATTTATATTCACAAATATATTTAGGATAATATTTTGAGAAAATGCAACCCACAAATGCCCATTAAATGAAGAATGCACTTAACTTTAACCCTCGTAGTTTTCTAGTGTTCAGATTTGAAACATTTCATTTTTATTCGTGGTGTTTGTTGGGTAGACTGGGGAGAATCTCCAGAACCCAAGAATCTGGTAAAATAAAGTGAGGTACTAAGAGCTATGTCTGTAGTTATAAATCATCCGAGAAGTAACACCATTTGAAATGAGCAACAAAAACAAACCTGTAAAAAATTGTCTTTAATATACGTAGGATAATATGGAACTTGGAAAATTCTATTCAAAATCATTTTAAGGTAATTTTACTTTCCCCAGACATTTGTGAAGTCCTTCTGACATTTTTGGAGACAGTTAGGTACAAAGTAAATCTTTGAGCAAATCATGTATTTTAAGAATATTCAGAAAAGTAAAGTGTATTGCTGTGGCATGTTAAGTAAACTAGTCATGTGATCAGAGGGTTGGAACTTTCAGCCTCACCCCTCAACCTCCAGGGAGGTGGGAGGGGCTGCAGGTTAAGCTGATCGCCAATGGTCAATGATATAATCAATCATGCCAATCTAATGAATCCTCCATAAAAAACCAAAAGGAGAACTTCTGGATAGCTGAACTCATAGAGGTCCCTGGAGGATAGCAGCACTTAAGAGGGCACAGAAGCTCCACAACCCTTCCCCCTACCTCACTTAGGCATCTCTTCTATCTGGCTATTATCTGTATCCTTTGAAATATGCTTTAGAATAAAAGGATAAACTTAAGAAAACTGTCCATTTATTTTTTAATTTGGAAATTTAAAATATTATTAAACAGTACTGTAATACTTTGGGACATTAAAAATAAGAGAAGAATCAAAGTTTTGCTAATAAGGGACAAGAGTATTGAGTGACAGGCAATTTCAAAACCAAAATGATTCTATCTTTTCACATAGCTGTCATAGCTTCACCACCAAGAAAACTGTCACATTTTTAGATAAGCCCCTAATTTTGAAAGAATTTCTGCCAGCTTATTTCACTGTGTTTTATTTCACCTGACAAAAGTGTTTACCTCATGTGATAGGAACAGTTTCATAGCAGTAATTAAGAAAATGTAATGAACAGAGGTTGGTAGCAAAACACTTTATTATTGATTTTTGCTTATAGCTTTTCACTGTGTAGATAGGTTATAAATTCAAAATAATATTGGCATTTATAAATAAAATAGAATCTCATATAAAATTATAATAGCTAGTAAGTACTAGCTCATAAATAAAATTTCTTGTATTTTTCAATGAAATGTATTCCTTAATTGTGAAAATCACAAACCTGAATTTAGCACACTAAATATCTTCAGGTGCAATTTTTATTTGAGTCATCATTCTGCTTTCTTCAACTACATGTTTCTGTTACTTGTTGTTTCACCTTCCTTCCTATAAATATATATCACAGCCTATATTTCCATGGCAACAGTGTTCTGTTTGTGGTATACTAATAAACCTACATGTTAAAAAGTGTTTCCACAGTATACCACAAAATTAGTATACCACAGAGTTTGTGGTATACTAATAAACCTACATGTTAAAAAATGTTTCATGAAGACATTTGTAAATGTTTTGCCAGTTACCAGGAAAGAAAAAAAAAAATGGGAATGTGTTCCCTATGGTAAATGATTAGCTGAACTAAAACTATCAACCATGGTTGGGACATTTACTGGTATATATTCTATGCCATGTGATCATGGAAAACCTGAGTTTATCAAAACAACAGAAATTTTGTATATTTACCTGAGAACATCAAATTGCATTTTGGAAGATCAAGCAGTAAAAAATATGCTACTTACCTGTATTAGATCAGAATATCCCACTATTTATTATACAATGAGTTTGTGGTATACTAATAAACCTACATGTTAAAAAATGTTTCATGAAGACATTTGTAAATGTTTATTTAAATAATGTAAATCATGACTGACGGAAGAACTTAGAATATTTTCAAAAAATGTGAAGTCTGGGGTTTTATCCCACTTGCAAGCTAACGAGTTAACTTACCACAGTTTCATGGATGCTGACAAAAGTCATACAAGTCCTGGGTCAAAGACAAATTATTTTATTATTCATGGCCCACCAGGCAGCATGAGCATCGGCATATTTTTGATAGTTGTCGTCGCTCTTATGTTTCACAGAAGCAACGAGAATATGCCCAGAGGCAGCCAGCACATGCAGCAGGTTGCATTACAATAGAAGAGCCCTAAGTTTAGGAAACCCAAATTTCTTATAATGGACAGTAAGCATACTTTTTCTTTATTGAAGAAGTATTATGTTGAATAGCATGTATGCCTTACATTTGCTCCAGAGGAAGATAGTATATCTATTTCCCAAGCTGTTCACTATAATAATGTATTTGAAAAGATAGTCCAGATTAAAGACCATCTTGTGTCTCCACTCGGAAGACATTCAGAAATACAATAGTCGATGGAGAATTGTCTCCTAACAGTCCTTCAATACGCTTATTTCCATTGTAAATCTTTAAGGAGTAGGAGGATGTTCTAAATCTAATTTGCATACCAAAACCGTGTGTGTGTGTGTGTGTGTGTGTGTGTGTGTGTGTATGATGTGTGAAATATCTCTTAGTAAGAGGATGTAGAAATCAAGAAAAAGTTGAAGTAAAATTTTTTCAGTGCTGGATATTTTCAAACAACTTAATATTCCCCTACCGTTGCATTCTTAATTATTTTAATATATAATGGGTAATAGGAGCTTTTCATTCAATTTAGTGAAAATATTTATTTAGGTATAATGGCCTACATTTGAATACCATCTCCAATATTAACTGTTTAGATGTGAAGAAAAAAAGAAAGAAAAACTCTCTGAACTCCAGGCTTTTTTTTCTGTGAAATTTTACCTAATGAATTCAATTTTTTGACTAAATGAAATAATGCATGTAAATAACTTAATGTTTTCCTAGTAAATACATATTTTCTATATAATTAAAATATATTAGAGAATATTATATCATATTAATTTCTATATTATAATTTGAGCAATTATGAAATAAACCTGAACATTAAATTAATATAGGAGTTTTAAGGTAAGGGTAGAGTAAAAACTGAATTAAATATTTGTGCATGCCCAGAGGCACAGGCATATATACATATAAGACAATATTCATTAGAAAATGTCAAACAGGGACCTAGAAGAATGTTATCACCAAGATGGCAAAGTACCAGCCCTCAACCCCACCACATAAAAACAAGTATAGACTGCTATCCAAATATCAAAATAGTCCAGAGAGGGCTCAAGGATCCATTAAAATCTGCAGCAACACAGTACAGTTAAAAACTGGAGAATATCTACATAGAAAGGATTGCAGGTGAGATTCACATACCTTAGACACCAGGAGAAAGCTAGGAGCAAAGAAGAAAGGCAAAAGCTATTGGTATCAGTCATACAGTAGGAATCATTGTGATCCTCAGTGGCCTGCTCCACAAAGGACACTGGCATCTTTTGCCATGAAGGTAACCAACAGTCATTTCTACCAGAAAACCCCAGAGACAGAGATATGGCTGCATAAGTCCTCGCCTACCCAAGGAGTGGCCACCGTTGAGCTGCTTTGAAAAATAAACCTCTCCCAAACCCATGAGTCCTCCAGCCTTGGAGCCATGGCTACAATGAGAGTGCCCACACTATTAAACTAGGCTCTGTGTCTGTAGTGAACCAACCTATCTCTCAGACACCAGGGCCATTGTCATAGCACGCTAGTTTGCACTATGTGTTCCGGAGAGAAGTTCTTGCTGCATGTGCCAAACTCCAGGCACCAGCTCAGTTGCCATTGAAACTAGTTCCTGCCTGGACACCAGACCCTTTCTAATACTGCTCATGCCTGCGTTCCTGTTCTTGGCTCCCTCATTACTTCACAAACATCCATGTTTTGCATACTGCTACCAATGCAGTAGGAGGGATGCCTGTGTCCTAGACGTCAGTGCCAATACAGACCTGGCTCTCCAGAGTTACAGTCTTCCATGCATGCCTATACTTAAGGCCTCAGCTGTGTGGCTACTCAATGGACACCACTCATCAAAGACACCAGGTGCTACTGCCACCAGGAGTGAACCCGTAAGTGAGACCCAATGCCAAGAGGGGCCACATCAGTCACAACTTTCCCAGTGGGAGAATAATTGATTGGGGGGATGTTAAAAGCCACTGCCACTAAAGACCCCAACAACCCTTGCTGCCACTGAAGACATCCACAGCATTGGTGCCTAAAGACCCTTGCAATCTTCATCAATACCAGCCTCTACTGACAGAGCTACACAAAGACTACACCTGTGTCCACACATGTGCCAGAAGCCCCACAACATATCTAGCAAGTGCCCTTGCATCCATCCACACCAAAGGGGAAGGTCTTTCCTTGGAAAAACTAGCCTGTAAAATGCCAGACATCAAAATAAGGCAACAAAAATCCACGAAGAAAAACACACACATACACACACACACACACACAAAGAAACATAACACCACCAAAATAACACAATAATTCCCAGTATATGACTCCAAAGAAATGACACTATATAAACTGCCTGATAAATGTTTAAATAATTGTTTTTAAAAACACAACAAACTTTTTAAAAAATGCCGATAGATGATTCAACAAAATTACAAAAAGTTCTAAGTTTAGAAATTAACAAGAGAATATATAGATGGATGGATAGATTAGATTAGATAGATAGATAGATAGATAGATAGATAGATAGATAGATAGATAGATAATTTCCTGAATTTCTGGAAAAAAACAGAAATTCTGGAAATTAAAAAAAAAAATAGAATGAAGTGAAAATGTAAAATAGAGTGTTAAAGGTAGAAACTTGTTTCCAGTTTGTTAAAGAATATAAACTGGTACTTCCTATCACACTAGTACCTGATGGGCACATATGTCCAGGTGGAGTTTCCTGAAGGTGGCAATTTTAAGAAAGAGACTGATGTTGACTTCTAGGGCTATCTGCTGCTCATTAGAGATGAAGAGAGGCCCCTTGAAGGAGTAGTTTGCATGCAGGTGGATGCTGTTATGTTTTTCTGCACCTTGGAGAATGAGGTAAGTTTGCAGACTGTTTAGCACTACTACAGTTGAATGGCCAGCTATCGGAACACAAGGGAGATTCTTCCAGTTCTGATGGGCACCCAGGATGCCATAAGTTCCACTAACCCAAAGGTCATCGATGACACCAGGGTGAGGAAGCTCTCTAATGACCTAAAGCAGTGCATGTACTACGAGATGTGTGCTACACACGGGCTAAAAGTGGAGAGGGTCTTCCAGGACATTGATCAGAAGATTGTTGCCTGTTACAAGGAGCTATTTCTTCTTTGTCCCATCAACTCCCAGCACCAGCCAGAAGGAACTTTGGCTTGATGTTCCTTCCACTGCCAATAAGCCTATGCCTAATCATAAGCAGTCCAAGTGCCGGTCCAACCTTTTCACCTCTTGAATATGGAGTGACCCAGACAGAGAGAAAAAAAGGCCTGGAGAGTCATGTGGACAGCATGGGGAGCAGCAGAGCCATCCCAGTTAAACAGGGCTTGCCCTTCTTTGTCTTTGCACTGAGAGCCAGCACTTACCTCAAGCCTGCTATAGCCTGTGCCCATTAGCCTCCCACTGGCCAGGGCTGATGGGTGGTCAGACCAGCCTGCATTGTACTGAAAACACACAATCATCCCAGCTTTCCAGGCCTTAATCAATAGGCAGTGGGAGTGAACTCCAGATTGGCTGATTGCTAGCAGAATGCCACTGTTTGTCCTGACTTCAGTGCATCTCTGATAGACCTTTGACACCTTTCAACAAAGAGTTTATGGGAGGAAGAACTGTAGAAATGGAGAGATCCTCAAGAAAGCTGGGCAGCTCACAAAACACCCCTTAATTTCCATAGCAGGCAATTCACTCCACAAAGGAAGGAAATCAATGAGAGTTTACATTTTTTCTTTGAGTAGCCTTTCTTTAAAAAAAAAAAAAAAAAAAAAAAAAAAAAAAAAAAAAAATCATTTACTGGAGCTTTGCATATTTTGGGTACAAGCAATGGTAGAAACATAAGACATTAAAAAGCAAAAGAAAGAATCTCTGAACTAAATGACAGTTTCTTGAAATATATACAGTCAGAGGAAGAAAAAAAAAAGGAATAAAGAAAGCTCATGGAATCTGTGGGACAGCATCGAAAGAACAAATATTCAACTTACAGGAATTCTAAAAGAAGAAAAGAACGAAAGTGCATAAAGCTTATTTCAAAAAATCATAGCAGAAAACTTTCCAAATCTGGGAAAGGGTATAAAAATGCAGTTACCATAAGATAAAAGTTTCCAAACAGTTTCAATTCAAAGACTACACTAAGACATATTGTCAAAAACCAAAGACAAAGGGAGGATCCTGAAAGCAGCAAGAGAAAATATGCAAATCACATATAAAAGAGTTGTAATAATGCTAACAGCAGATTTCTCAGAAGAAATTTTGCATGCCAAGAGAGAGTGGAATAATATATTCAAGGTGCTGCACTTAAACTGTAAATCAAGAATATTTCAACTAGGAAAACTATTCTTCAGAAATAAGGAGAGATAAAGATGTCACCAGACAAACAAAATCAGAGGGAATTTATCACCAACAGACCTGTCTTTTTAGAAACACTAAAGGGTCTGGCATGGTGGCTCACGCCTATAATCCTAGCACTTTGGGAGGTCAAGGCACACAGATAACTTGAAGTCAGGAGCTCAAGACCAGCCTTGCCAAATTAGCAAAACCCTGTCTCTACTAAAAATGCAAAAATTAGCCAGGTGTGGTGGCACATGCCTGTAATTCCAGCTACTCAGGAGGCTGAGGCATGATAATGGTTTGAACCTTGGAGGCAGCGTTTACAGTAAGCCAAGATTGGGCCATTGCACTCCAACCTGGGTGACAGAGCAAGAGTCTGTCAAAAAAAAAAAAAAAAAAAAAAAAAAGGAGGAAGAAAAGCAAAACTAAATGGAGTTATTATTTCAGCTGAAAGAAAAACATGGTAATTCGTAAAATGAAGACATATAGGCAGTGCATAAACCATTTCTGTCTGAAATATGAAGGTTAAGAGATAAAACGATTAAAAAATAACTGCAATGATTCATTAAGAGTTGTACAATTTAAAATAGAATTTGTGACATAAATCATAAAATGTGGGGTGATGGAGTAAAAATGTACAGTTTTTTAAATGCAATCAAAGTTCATTTATTATCAGCTTAACTAACTTGTTGTAACTATAAGATGTTTTATGTAATTCTTCTAGTAACAAAAGGCAAAAACATAGAGTAGATATATAAAATAGAACAAGTAAGAAATCAGAGCATACCACTATAGAAAATCACCTAAATACAAAGGAAGATAGGATGATAGGATGAGAGGAAGAAAGGAATAAAGAATCTACAAGACAACTGAAAAAGAATGAGCAAAATGACAGTGGTAAATCCTTAGCTGTCAATGATTACCTCAAATGTAAATGGATTAAATTCTCCAATAAAAATATATGGAGTAGAAGAATGGACATTAGAAAAAAAGAAGTCAATCTATATGCTGGCTACAAAAGACTCATATCACCTTTAAGAACAAACGCAGATCGAATATGAAAAGTTGTAAAAGAATAGTCTATTCAACTAGAAACCAAAAGACGCAGGGGTAGTTATGTTTATATCAGACAAAATAGACCTTAAGTAAAAAACTTTAAAAATAGAAAAGGTTATTATATATTGGCAAAGGAATCAATTCATCCAGAAGATATAAAATTATAAATATATACGTACTTAACACCAAAGCACTTAACTGTATAAAGCAAGTATTAACAGATTGGGGCAATACAGTAATACTAGGAGACTTCAAAACATGATTGTTAACAATAGACAGATCATCCATACAGAAAATCAGTAAAGAAATATTGGATTTGAACTACATTTTAGATCAACTGGACCTAACAGACATATAAAGAACATTCCATCCAACAACTAGAGTATACATTCTTCTCAAGTGCACAAGGAACATTTTCCAGGACAGATCATATGTCATGCCACCAAATAAGTCTTAACAAATTTGAAAAGACTGAAATTATATCAAGTCTCCTTGTTAACCAAATCATATTTAACAACGAATCAATAATATAAATATTTTTGTAATATTCACCAATATGTGGAAATTAAACGCCATGCTCCTTAACAGAGTCAAAAAAATTAAAAGCAAAATTAAAAAAAAAAAAACTTTGAAAAAAACAAAAAGGGAAAAAAAACACACTAAAACTAATGAGATATAGAAAAAGAAGTGCTAAGAAGTGCTTTATAGCAATAGACACCTACATCAAAACATAAGAACAATTCAGAATTACCTAATACTACCTCAAGAAACTAGGAGAAGAAACTAAGTCAAAAGCTAAGGAAGAAAATAAAGATCAGAGCAGAAATAAATGAAACAGAAACTAGAAAAATGATATAAAATATCAACAAGACTAACATTCAGTTTTCTGGAAATGAAAAAATGACAAAACTTTAGCTAGACTAATTAAGAAAAAATGAGAGAAGGTGTGGATAAATACAACTCAAAATAAAAGAGGAAACATTGCTTTGATACCACAGAAATACAAGTGATCATAAAAGACTACCATGAACAATTATATGCTGATAAATTGGATAACCTGGAAGAAATGAATAAAGCCTCAGACACATACAACCTAATACACAAAACTTACTAAGACTGAATCATGAAGAAATTGAAATTCTCAACAGAACAATGAATAAGGAGATTGAATCAGTAATAAAAAAAGTTTCCCATCGAAGAAAGCCCAAGACCTAATGGGCTCACTGAATTCTACTGAACATTTAAAGAAGAAGGAAAAAAAAACAATCTTTCTTAAACACTTCCAAAAAATTGAATTGAAAGGAACACTTCCAAATTTATTTATTACAACACTAAAGTCAGACAAATACACTACAAGAAAAAAAGATTACAGGCCGATATCCATGATGAACACACATATATGCAAAAAAAAAAAATCAATAATATTTCCATTTTAAATAAGGACCAAATAAAAGACAGAAACAAACATCAAAAAATAAGAATCAAAATAAATTTTAGTTTTCAATATTTCAAATTTGTTTTTAAATTAGCTATGCATTTATGGTCGCAAAGTTGCTAACTGGTCCATCTTACAGTCTGGAAGCAAAAATTGACCTATCAGTGTTACATTTAAAAGCTGTAGTAAGGACAATGTTTAGAGAATAAAATTGATTGATTACATACTTTTTTTCCTGCTCTAAATAGCTCCATCATACAGGCACAGCATTGGCACATCTTCCCCATTAGCTCAGATTCTCAAGAGTGTATGAAAATAATGCCAATAATCAGTTTACATTTTTTTATTTGGTAAGAATTCTTTGTATTTGGTAATTTATAGAAAATGCAGTGTATTAACATTTAATTGTATAGTAATATGTTAAATAATTTATAACTAGAAAAAATATTTTTCCTTTATTAATATCAAAACATAACGTTTCAACCAAATTCCTTTTAAGAAGTATAGGGTTTAGGCCGGGCGCGGTGGCTCAAGCCTGTAATCCCAGCACTTTGGGAGGCCGAGACGGGCGGATCACGAGGTCAGGAGATCGAGACCATCCTGGCTAACACTGTGAAACCCCGTCTCTACTAAAAAATACAAAAAAAAAAAACTAGCCGGGCGAGGTGGCGGGCGCCTGTAGTCCCAGCTACTTGGGAGGCTGAGGCAGGAGAATGCTGTGAACCCGGGGGGCGGAGCTTGCAGTGAACTGAGATCCAGCCACTGCACTCCAGCCTGGGCGACAGAGCGAGACTCCGTCTCAAAAAAAAAAAAAAAAAAAAAAAAAGTATAGGGTTTAGATTAAAACTGACTTTAATGAAATCAGATTAATGGCATCTAAGAATGAAATTCAGACTTAATGTGTTCATTAATTGTGTTGTATTCAATCATTATACCCTTTTTTATTTGTATATAGTAATTAATTAACACCAAACAGTATTTTTTCAATTTTTAATTTTGATTGTCTCTACCAAATTTTTTTTTTCTTTTTTTGAAATAGAGCTTTGCTCTTGTCGCCCAGGCTGGAGTGCAATGGCGTGATCTCAACTCACTGCAACCTCCACCTCCCGAGTTCAAGCTATTCTCCTGCCTCAGCCTCCCAAGTAGCTTGGACTACAGGTGCCTGCCACCACGCCCAGCTGATTTTTATATTTTTAGTTCAGATCAGATTTCACCGTGTTGGTCAGGTTGGTCTCAAACTCCTGACCTTAGGTGATCTGCCTTCCTGGGCCTCCCAAAGTGCTGGGTCTGCTACATATTCTAATCAGTAAGCCATTGTCAAGTATATTTATTTCAATGATTTGTTTTTTTTTTTTAAATTCATATAAAGAAATTGTACCAGAAGTTGTGAAGTATTAAACTACCAAAGCTCCAAAACACTTTGGCAATGTTGCATTCATTAATGAGTTTGGCATAAAAGTCCTCCAGATGAGATGTCAAACTAAGGTATTTTCTGTAAGTCAAAATTTTTACCTGTACTCTTTCCAGATGGCCTTACCCAAACCATTAATTTTCAGTTTTCCATTAAACTAAAGCTGAACTACACATTTGCTTAGAAATTACTTTGTTAGAATCATTAATATAAGACAAAAAGACAAATTTAATCTTGAAAGAGCTGAATTTGAGGTGTGTTGCAGACATCCAAGAGGTACTCCCAGAGAGTTAGGCAAATATGTAGGTATGTTGTCCAGAGGCTAGGTCTTGATTGACACAATCTGGAAGTCATCTGCACATAGATAATAATTAAAGCTGTGAGTAAAGATGAGACTCCCTAGTGTAAGCAAAGGGGGAAAAGAAAGGTTTCAGATTCACTCGAGGAACACAAGCATTTGGTAGAAAGAGAGGAACTGGCAAAAGTGACTGACATATGTGATCTAAGAAGTAGGAGGAATCCAAGGGAAGAAAGAGATAAATTGGTAAATGTAATAAGTGTTGCTTGGAGTTAGAATATAATGAGGCATGAAAAATATCTTTAGAATTTAATGGTACAGAAATCATAGTTAGCTTGGTGATTCTGAAATATTAGAAAAATGAGGACGAAACTGTTTGAACAAAAGTATTAGTTTGAGTATATTAACATTTATATTCAGAGAATTAATGAATTTACTATACAATATGAAGTGTAATGTAAAGTGGGAAAATGTTCCATCTCATCAAACAGAAATTGAATCTTTTACCTAATAGGTTAACTATTTAAAATGGACAACTCTCAAGTATTTGAGGCATATAAGTTTATATTGTGAAGAACAACATACCATGATGATGAGAACCTTGACCCCAAAGATTGTTGTTGTTGTTGTTGTTGTTTTGAGACAGAGTTTCACTCTTGTTGCCCAGGCTGGAAAGCAATGGAACGATCTTGGCTCACTGCAACATCCACCTCTCAGGTTCAAGCAATTCTCCTGCCTCAGTCTCCTAAGCAGCTGGAATTATAGGCACATACCACCACACCCTGCCAATTTTTTGTATTTTCAGTAGAGACGGGATTTCACCATGTTGGCCAGGCTGGTCTTGAACTCCTGACCTCAGGTGATGCGCTCGCCTCAGTCTCCCAAAGTGCTGGGATTACATGTGTGAGCCATCGTGCCTGGCAGCCCTGAGGTTACAACACATTGAGTCCAACCTAAACTTCCCCAAAGTATTCATCTTTTGTGAATCTCAACATCTTCTTGAGTAATGTAGGTTTAGTAGAATAGCTAAGTTATTTCTCAGAACTGATTTAAGCATTCAAAAATGAAAAAATGAGGATATGTACAGGATAATGTTCTTTATCCTACAATGTCATAGGTAAATAAATTATAAAGGGACAGACTGTCTGGTTGTATGTAATAATGATGTCTGGTATCATTATCTCCACTTCTGGTCTCGCTACCCAGTATTCAATCCTCTAAACTCTGCCTTGAAAATGTGTTATTTAGATCTCTACAAAAAGATAAATGTATTGTCCATTGCATGTTCATACATACCTAGAAACTTCCATTTAAGTACTGTCATGTCTTATTGTGGTCACACAATAAATATTTCTTCCACTGGCTTTTAGAAATTGTAATTACTTGAAGTAAATAGTTACAAAGCAAACCAGTCAGTATTGACAGTTGCATCCTTTAAACCGTGTTGAATCAGTGTAATCTGTACATTAATCTGAAGTCAAAATGTTGACAGCTATTAAATACACTTATTTGATCTAGCTCTTTGTAAAACACAATTGTATTTTCTCTTCTTTCCTAGCTGCGTTGTTTTCTCCTGCTGCCTCTACCTTGGGTCAGATAAGAATGGTCATGTTTCACTCAGTGTTAAAGGATATACAGAGTTAGCTTAATAAATACCAAGTTGAAGCCTGACAGAAATCAGCTGTGCCCCTCTCCAGATTGATGGCCCCTTTCCAGGTAGGTTTAATGTGCACATAAAATGTCAACTCTCTGAAATAATTTATAGAAGGTTAGTTCCATAGTGATTCAATTTGATAAGAATGGGTATTAAGAACTACCTCAGTGGACTTATTTGCACTAGTCTGGCTTATTGGTAATTTCCATAAAGATCACTGAAGTGTGGATGATAAACTAGCGGGAGGAAGAGCTCTCAAATCAGCAGACCCCAACCCCCACAACCTGCCAACCTTGTGGTTGCTGAATGTTTTCCATTTCCTTAATGTATTTATCTGTTACACTTATGACCCCAGATTTAAATAGAGGGCTCTCACTGCTGGCCTTTGGCTTCCAGTTACAGCACCTGACTTCCAGTTGTCTTCATCATATTTTATTTGTTTCAAAATAAGAGAGCTACACTGTTATTTATCATTTTAAAAGTGATACACTGGAGGAAAATATATTAAAATAGGAAACATTTTTGTCTCTGAATGGTGGGATTATAGGTAATGTCGCTGTTTTGTTTTTGTTATTTTCTCTACTTTCAAATTCTTTAATTAACAGAAAATTTCACATGAACAATGAAGACAGATGCACCAGCCACACAGATCATTAAAAATACCCCAAAATAGTAAAACAAGAGTTTTACCATTATCATTTCCATTATCATACCATTACCATCATCATTTCAGTTGAGATTATGAGTGTCATCAAACTATAACACTTAACATATGAGAAAAATGTTAAGCAACTATACACATGGAGAATATTTCATAGTTCACATATGAGGTAGCTTCAACTGAAAATACCCAGGAATTTAAAGTTATATTTTTCAAATAACACTTAATGATTATTTTGTGGACTGGAGTATTTCTGTAAAGCATTTGCTTTCACCACCTAATATCTTTGGA